>NC_072484.1:89906610-90506610 GCF_027574615.1 Eptesicus fuscus
GCAGGTGCGAGCACCAGGTGGGACCGTGGTGATTGGGAGCAAAGAATTTTCAGTAACCGCCAGAGGCTCGTCCTGATGACAGCGACTGGTTGTTTGGTTGTTCTGCCGTTCAGTCTATTTGCATATTAGCCTTTTATTATATAGGATTGAGTTGAAGTGCATAGAAATTAACAAATGATTTCGTTTTGTAGATAAATGTGTTGCTTTCAGTTTTTTGGACATTCTCTCTCAGCTATTTTTATTGGTCCTCAAATAGTTGCAGGTGCACGATGCTCAGGTTATGGCGTACACTGAAGTGAACGAGGCTGCTACATGGCCTGACAACCTCCATTGTCTGCAGGTCTTTTCCTCCTGTCTAAAGATTGGAGGGAATTTAGCAGGTAGTATCTCTGCATTGTGAGAATAAAACAGACCTCCATTTTTTTTTCTTTTCTTTTTTAGGTTCTTTAATGTTTAAAGTATTACATATGAATCCTTTTTCCCCCATTGTCCTCTCCTCACTCATCCCCCTTCCCCCTCTCCCCCCGTACATGCCCTCACCCCCCTACTGACTGTGTGTGTGTGTCTCCATGGGCTATGCTTATATGCATGCATACAAGTCCTTTGGTTGATCTCAGCCTCCCTTCCCCCCAACTACCCCTCCTTCTCTCTGAGGTTGGATGGTCTGTTCTATGCTTCTATGTCTCTGGATCTGTTTTAGTTTATTAGTTTATGTTGTTCATTGTATTCCACATGTGAGTGAGATCATGAGATATCTTTTATTGTTCTCTCCTTTTACACTAGTTTCAGGTTAAACTCTTTCTCTCTAGGAAATAAAATGTACTAAAGAGTTGGTTTCAACTGTCTTTAATATAATCTTTTCCATTTTAATTATTCATTATATTACCAATATTCTATGTATGTAAATATTTTATTTACACTTATTTGTTTCATTTTCTTTCCAGTGCACCAAAACATTCATTAATTTTATTTGCAACCCTGTCAGGGTTGCCAGTAAGTTGTATATAGACAGATAAATATACCAAAGAACTTTTCATCTCAGAAGTTGTGAAACTTTAGTAGAATAGTCACCTTGAGAAAATCCTTTAGAAAAAAGAGGAATTAATTATCTAACTAATTTATTGATCATTAGAAACCTACCTTTAGGATATGTTTTTTAATCAGTTTGGTATTCTTAATGAGCCATTTAATGTGACTGTTTTTTGTTGTTTTTTTCTTAGATTTTTAAAAATCATTAACTAGACACCAGTGAGATGTTTTTTGTTTTGTGTGTTTTTTTTTTTGAAACATATATGTTCTTTTCTAACATTCTGGCAAACTATATAATTCTTGCAAACTCATATGTACAGTCCTCTGCTAATCTCAGCAGAATTTAGCATCATATAAATTCTTTAAAAATAATGTATTAGAAGTTTAAAAGTGATTATAAAAATGAAATTTAAAAGTCTAAAACATCCAATATTATTTCTGTATATAATTAGAATAAGTTTAGAAACAGTGGACATATATCAGAGACAATAAATAAACAAGCTAGACATAGATGTTTACCTAGGAATGTACAAAGTTCAAATGCTTTTGTATTCAATTGAATGATTATTTTGGTAGCATGTAATTATAATCTTTTTCCTTTTCTGTATTTAATTTGATTGCTTAATTTCTCGCTGTAAGGGATGGCTTGTTTCATTTGGATATAATCAAGTCAGGATCACAGAACTATAAATATTTATAGTTTGAAAAGACTTCATCTTATATTTATATACTCTATAGTTCTATTAATGGATATAAAATAAGTTAATGCATTTAAACTACTTTAATCTGTGTCTGGCACATAGTAAGTGCCCAAGAAGTCAATGATGGTGGTGGTGATGATGATGATGATGATGATGATGATGGTAATGATGATGATCTAAGCCAAATATGTAAAATGAATTTTTCTGAAGGATTAAAATACTTAAATATAGAACAAGAACTAAGACAAAGTTATCTGGTTCTCATTTCAATATTTTTTCCAATTTTGGCTTCTTTGCTATGTAATAGATTATGCAATGTGCTATTAAGGGGAAAAATCACATAAATTACTATATGTATTCTTTATACATAATTTTATTTTTTGAGTGACATTTGTGTAGTCTTACAACTAGGCATATAAAGAGTGTGCTGGAATCATCTCATTTGTGGAATATAATGAACAACATAAACTGATGAATAAAAATAGATCCAGAGACATAGAAACATGGAACAGACATCAAACCTCAGAGGGAAGGCCGGGGAGGGTTGGGGGGAGGGGGGTAAGAGAGCAACCAAAGGACTTGTATGCATGCATATAAGCATAACCAATAGACACAGATATTAGGGGGGTGAGGACATGTGCTGGGGGTGGGAGCAGCCAGGGAGAGGTCAATGGGGGAAAAAGGAGACATATGTAATACTTTAAACAATAAAGAATTTAAATTTTTTACAAAAAGAAGATGTTGGAGAAATTAGTTTGAGATTTATAGATAAGATTTTTTTTTTCCCCACTGGTGAGTCATTGTGTTTTCAAAAAATATGGCTCTTAATGCGAACACATATGTTTATGCTAAATAACTGGAAACGCTATCTGAGGTGGCACAGCCAGCCCATCCCCAGGAAGGCTGCCTGTGCCTCCGTGTATTGCTGTGCAGCAGGAGTGCCCTCAGGTGAGCTGACAAAGTTGGGGAGCATGTCCTTTGTATGAGCGGCGCTGGTCCCCGGGGAGGAGGGAGGATTGTCACTCACCACTGAGAAGGCATGTCAGCTCCCGAGAAGACAAGCAGTCACATGTCAAAATAAGGCTGCCACATTTTTTGATGGCTTTCTCTTTTCTGTACCTTTTTACCTGTTTGATAACATTTGTGAACCATGCTAGGCATAAAGTGTTTCACTAAACAAGACTATGCTACTAGTATATTAAGTGCTCATTGGAAAGAATTCTGAAAAGTTATCATTTTCAGAATAAGGATGTTTTGTTCAAGAAATCCCGAGTGTTCTTCAAGTGAAAATGGTTTCTTCTTTTTTTTTTAAATAATTAAACTGGGTTTTATTTTATGCAAATAATAGGCCTGACTGATACAACTTCGTATTTCCTTATGTTCTAAATTCTTACACAAGGTATTTTCCATTAGCTGAAAAGTAGAATGTATCATCATACAAGCAGAACCCTTTCAAGATTTTCTAAGGATTGTTGATATGAACGTGAGGAATAATAGGAATCAGTCTGTACATGAATGTTTTGCTCCATCTCTCTTGGCAGTAGAACTTATAAGTGAAGGCCAGCTACCACAGAGGCAATGAGAGCTTGAAAATGGTTTCAAACTCACATTGTAAGTTACATTAACTACAAGGACTGGCCTTCCCATCGTCTCTTTTCTGCAAACTTAGTGTTTCCCAGGTTTCTTTCACCAAGTCTCTGGCAACCCTCAACCTCTGTATTTCTTACCGAAGGAAGTCAATCTTGCTGTTTGTAAACCAGGCCCTCTTCTGTTTCTGGTAGCTGTTTAACATCCACTTTCAGGATTGCTGTTGGCACTTCAGTGGGAGGGATGGAGCCTCAGGCTCATTAGTTGTGAGGCCTGACGGTGGCTACAGTGGAGGAGCTGTTGTGCAGGGGCAAACCCCTGGAGCGGCATTCACGTAAGCAGGTGCCTGGTGCCTGAGTCTGCCCTTTAGCTGTGTCATTTGTAGAGGTCGTTGGGGGATACTCTGGTGTGCTCTGCATCTGGCCACTCAGTTTTTTGGTTTGGGGGCCTCTTGGGAGGTTCATGCCAAGGACAGCCACTGTGTGTGCCCTACTCAGGGCCACCTGGTATGAGTGACAAAGTGATCTGCAGATGGTTGCCACTCGTGCTGGGCTTGGAAGTGTGTGGGAGAGGCTAAGATGTGAACCAATGCTCTCTGTCACTAGTGTCAGACTTGGGGCTGCTTAGAGAGAGGTAGAGGGCATGCTGAAGCCGGCTGCTGCTGGTTTGGGTTTTGTGGAGATTTTAGGAAAGTCCACAGCATGAGCCAAGACAGGTTGTTTGTATGGAAAAGCCACTGGGAGTAGCTTGGGTGGCCCCGCACTGTGAGTGCAGCGAGGTCTCAGGGAATCACCAGAACTGTATAAGCCAGGTTGATGGAGACTCAGATATGGCACCTGTACCTGCAGAGGGAGGGCTCAGCATAGGAACACTGGCCTCTGCCTGCACTGCTGTCTGGTAGCAAGCTGCCCCTCCAGCCCTAGTCCTGAACCAGACAATTCAGTCCCTCCCCACATTTCCCTGCCGCCTTCTGAGCTGCCACTCCAGCGTCGGAGCTCAGAGTGAGGCCTTCAGCAAATAAGCCTGTGCTTGAGCCCTTTCAGAGGAACGCCTGGGGCTCCAGCAGCCTCTGTCTCACTCGGCCACAGTCCCCACGGCTGTTCACAGTCAGAAGTCATGGGGACTTCTCTTCCCGGCACTGGGCCCTGGGCTGGGGGGACTGGTCTGGGACCCCTCGGTGCTCATCGGGACTTCCACAGCTGAGATAGCCCTCCTGATTTTTAACCACCACCTGGCGGGGGTTGGGGGGACCAGCCCAGTTCTGTGTCTCCACCCCTCCTACCAGTCTTGATGCAGCTTCTTGTTTGTGGCCTCAGTTATGCGAAGTCTGTTCTGCTGTCCTTAGAAGGTTCTCAGGGATGGTTGCTCTTGAGTAGTGACGTTGATGTGGTTGTGGGAGGAGGCGGGTCCAGTGTTTGATGACTCCACCATCCAGACTGACAGCTTCATTGGAACTTTCCAAAAAGAACACGTCTCACATGGAGAGAACAGGACAATCGGAACACCCTGAAGGTTTCAAAGAAAATGGTTCAAGAATGCGTTCTTCTTACCCGAGATATCGGATTTATGACATTGTTCATTCCTCAGTTCCTTTAAAAGCCTCCTAGGTGTTCTAATAAATTTTCTTTCTAAATATGACCTTAGGGATCCAATGACAAATAAATAACAAGAGCAAGAGGGAGACAGGGTGAGAGAGAGATGGAGATACAAGAGAGAAGAAAGAGGAGGAAACACTATGTATTCTCATCTGACCTCCAAAGTCACAGAGTCACTTCCACTGTGTTCTATATTTAACTAGAGGGCTGGTGCACAAAATTCATGCACTCAGGGGGTCCCTCAGCCTGGCCTGTGCCCTCTCACAGTCCGGGAGCCCTTGTGGGGAGCAGACCTAAGCCAGCAGTTGGACATCCTTAGTGCTGCCGCTGAGGCGGGAGAGGCTCCCACCACCACCGCTGCGCTCACCAGCTGTGAGCCTTGCTTCTGGCTGAGTGGCGCTCCCCCTGTGGGAGCACACTGACCACCAGCGGGCAGCTCCTGCATTGAGCATCTGCCCCCTGGTGGTCAGTGCGTGTCATAGCGACTGGTCGTTTGCTGTTTGGTCAATTTGCATATTAGCTTTTATTATATAGGATAGAAGTATAAACAAAGGCTGGTTCAGAATCAAGGGGAGGAGATTTAAAGTGCAAAATTCTATCACCAGGAAACTAGTTAAATAATTACCCTACATCTATAATCTTAATCCCATAAAGCTATTAAAAATGAGAATGGATTTCAAGAAGCATTATTGGTTAGTGAGAAATGAAGGAACAGAAGAGTTTATATGACATACTACTAAGGTGGGGAGAAGAGTAGTTTTACGTACTTATATTTGCCTGAGAAAACTTTGGAGGAAAGCTGAAGTGGATGACCTGGAGAATTTGGGGTTACAGAGAGAGCTGGGCAGATAGAGAATGGAGGAAGGAGAAGGCTTCAAATAATATTGTTAATATGTTTTGATTTTTTGTTAGTTTATTACCTATTCAACAGTATTTTATGGAAAATAACACACAAAGCCAACCAGATAAGTAATGATAATGTTAATCAGTTATTTCTGCAGATGAATACTCTTATACTAAGTGCTTGGACATTTGGAAGGCAGTGACAACTGAGTAATATATAAACCATCCATCATAAAGCATCGGGATATTATACTGTGTACAGATGCCCCTCAAAAAGGTAGTGTATGCTAACACTTGACAAGACAGATATGTGCTTCCACGTGTATCTTTTTCCATAGTTTTGAAGTATAAGCTGTTCTCCTTTGAAATGTAGAGTGTGCATTATTTATTCATTTATTTTCCCTATTGATTTTAAAGAGGAAGGTGAGAGAGAGAGAGAGGGGAGGGGGAGGGATGTGAGAGAGAAACATTGATTGGGGTTGCCTTCCACATGTGCCCTGGCTAGGGATCAAACCCACAACCAGAGTATGTACACCAACCAGAATAGAACCCATCACCCTTTGGTGTTCGCAACGATGCTCCAACCACCAAGCCACATTGGCCGGGGCTAGCATCAAGTATTAAATTTTTCAAAATAATTTCTAAGATATACACAATCTAAATTAATATTTAACTGCTATTATATCTCTGCCTCCAGCTTGTTATTGTTTAAGATACGAAGCACTGTGCAATTCTAAAAGTTTTCTGTATATTATCCAAATAATTTCTTAGTAGAAATAATATTTATATTTGTCACTAGACATGATGTATAATGGGTAAGTACAATGTTGTAGACATATAATAGATAATACAGTGACAGAGTATTGGCAAATATTTTAAATGCAGCAGAATACATATTGATTAATGAGAAAGAAGGAGGAATCTGTGGATTCTACTTTTGTGTCCTGAGGCAAGTAAGAGGCTAATGTGGTATATCGATCATAATATTGAATAAGAATAAGGAGATACATGCTCTGGATAGTTCTGCTACTAAAAGCAATTGTTACCTAGCTAGACAGTGCCACTGTATGCAGCTTTCTTGTTTCAAGTATAAATGAAAACATTATACTGAAATGTCTCTAAGCAACTTTCAGTATTATCTTTCTGTGACTAGTTAAATATTCAAAATAAAGAAAAAATAATAAAAGAATATGGCATCAATTTATATATATAAAAGGCTAATATGCTAAGTGTCCTTCCCACCTTCCGATCGGTTGCTATGACAACTTGCTTTATAGCCAGGTGGAAACACGTGACGCTGTAACCAAATGTCTATGAACCTTTTTCCCATGCTTCATCTCATTTGATCCTCGTAGAAGTCCTGGAGTAGGTGGATAGGAGACTCGGTGGAATCCTTTTCTTTTCATTGGATGGAAAACAGAGATTTAGAAAGCTGAGAAACTTGACCTGACTGAAAAGAAGTAAGAAATGGTAGACCTTGAAAATGACTTCAGGTTTTCTCATTGTGCAGAATATAGTCAAACACTGCTGCAGTTAAATATTTTACCCTTTGTTCTCCCTGCGTGATCTACAATAATAATCTGCTTCGTGCTGATATTTACTGCTGTGTTGCTGACAATTACTTGAAAGAGAAGTTGGGGTGCTTCACTGGACTGGAAAAAAATTAGCTACATCAGAAAGCAGGTCTAATTAAGCAAGTTTCTCTATATATATAAAAGGCTAAGTTGACTCGTGCATGCACGATAAATATAAAGCTTTCGCTGGTGCCAGTCGCATGCATATGTTTTGATCTATCATTGTCGATCAAGAATTTGGTTGACACTTCTATTATAGAGAAAGGGCAGATAGTGATATTAAAATAGTTATTCTAATTAATTTTCTTTCAATGTGCATGAATTCATGCACCAGGCCACTAGTGTTGATATAAATATCAGTAACATGGCATATCGTGAAATACAAGTTTTTCATGTATACTTTACTAACCATTAACTGTATTTCATTTATGGTGCATGATTTCACCTAATAGAGATAATGTATATTTGTACATGCACTTATAAATATTTCTAAAATTAACTGATAATTGTGCATGCCAATCAAACGATTGGAATCACTGGGCAAAATTACATTGTAGATATTTCCAGTGTTCTTTTAACTGCTCTTCTCACATAACTTTTTTCATCAAAACCTATTGATGGACACACTTCCTACTTGTACTTAAAATACAAACAGAGGATACGTACGTTAAAATGAAAGGTGTTTAAAACAAGAGTAAATGAATTATATACTATATTTTTGAAAAGTTAACCAGATGAAAGGAACCTAATTCATTTTCTGTCCCCTGAAGTGATATATATAGTGATATATATTAAATTTCTGCTGATTTTTTACAAAGAAACTTGAAATTTTATTTCTAATTGGTAAAAGACTTAGTGATATTAAAATGATGGAAGCTAGATGAAAAAATAATTATTGATTGGATTTGAGAAATTGATTTAGGAGATAGGCAGGCTAGAGAGGAATTTTAAGTGATCAATAATAGATTTAAGGGCAATTAGCACAGGAACAAGGGTGGAGAAAGAGGCAACATAATACCATGTCAAGGAGATTGAATTACTGAGACTAAAGCAAAGCTGCTGTTTAGCTAAGAATTCTTGTTAGGAATGAAACTAAATTACCTTCTTTGATCCATTTTTCAGAAAACCTTGTGATTCCACCTTGAATACTAAGTTAGACAATTAGTATGAAACAAGATTTTCAGGCTTCTCGAAGTTATTTATTTTATTTTTATAAAGTTAGACTGATAAATTCTCAAATACTGCCTTCTGAGGGTTTGGGCCTTAGAAATAAAAATTACAGGTTTAAATCAACCCAGTCCACAGCCCTGTATTCAACCGAGCAGCACTGGGTTCATAGTTCTACAGCTCTAGTTCATAGAACACTCTCCTCACGTAGTCTAGTCCCTTAATCACTCTGGAAAACCTCCCCTTTGGATTCAGTCAACATATTTGTTCATCATGTATCCGTTGCATTTTTATTAGGTGGCAGAGACCGTTTTAGATACTAGTGATAAAGCGATGGATGAACCTACACCATAATTCTTACCTGCAGGAAAAAATTATATTCTTGCCGAGATGGCATAAATTAACAAAATAAATCAAGAGGATGTACGCTGTTTTGCATTGAGATTAAGTGCTGTAGAAAAACAAACAGGGAAGCCTAACTGGGAGTGTGGAGGACACTGCAGGGCCATCTTGGGTACCAGGGAAGGGGCCTTGGAGAAAGTGATGTTTGACTAAGACAGGAAAGGAGCATGCGCAAGCTGCAAAGGTATCTCTGAGACTGTTACAGGAAGTGGGAGAATGCTGCTGGTGTTTGAGAAAACAGGTTTTTCACAACGTACTTTGAAATTTTTATTTTAACTTTATGAAAGGCCTAGCAAGCAGAAAACAAAGCTAAGATTAAAACCAAAGTAATTGGCTGTGTTTGAGGACTTCATTGAGGAGATAGGAAATTTGGGGAGGAATTTTATGTTTGAGGAACAGGTCAGTGTGATTTGAGCCAAATGGCCAGTAGGGGGAGCAGTAGAAGATGAAATCAGAGGAGTGAAGAGGGCTGGTCCTGGGACCTACAATCCCTTTCACTGACTTTTATTTTATTCCGAGTGTTTGAGAACAACAGAGACATGATACTCTCCTGCTTTATTGAGTGTAAACCAAAAGGGGGTGAGAGTGGAAGCTACTGCAATAGCGCAGACACGAACTAACTGTGGCTTGGGCCAGAGGGGTGATGCTAGAGGTCGGGAAATGATCAGTCTGCATCTATTTTTGAGGGACAGCCAAGAGAGCCTTTGGTAGGGCGTGAGGAACGGGCGAAGGAGCTGCGTTAAGGGTGAGCACCTGGAAAATATGCTGGCACCCACCAAGATAGGGAAAGCTTCAGATAACGTGAGATTGGGAGTGAGTATAAGGAGTTTGGTTTTGGACACATGAAGTTTAATATGGCTATTAAATATACAAATGGGATTTTGAAGTAGGCAATTGGGATAAATGTGTGTGGAATTAATGGAGGTGGTCCAATGAGAGATATAAATATGGGGCCGTACGTCTTTAGGTTATATATTTTTAAATGGGCTTGGATGAGATCACTTAGGGAGTGAAAGTAGATGAAAACTCACGCTCAGTGACTGAGCCAGGGGACACTGCAATCAATGTGAGGAAACCAAAGACATGAGGAAAGGCCAGGAAAGAAACTGTTGACGGTCTAAAGAGATGAGTCATGGTCTAGCCCTAGCCGGTTTGGCTCAGTGGATGGAGCGTCAGCCACGGACTGAAGGGTCCTGAGTTCAATTCCGGTCAAGGGCACCTTACCTTAGTTGCAGGTTCCCAGTCCAGGTGAATGCAGGAGGCAGCCAATCGATGTGAGACATCAGTGTTTCTCTCTGTCTCTCCCTCTGCCTCCCACTCTCTATAAAAATCAGTGGGAAAATATCCTCGGGTGAGGATTAGAATAAACAAAAAAAGGAGTCGTGGGCTAACCTTGGAATTCATTTCTTTAGAGAGTAATTTATCTCAGGGTTTGAAGCTGAGTATTTTGTGCATTTGTTTGTTTTCAATTTTTATTGATTTCAGAGAAGAAGGGAGAAGGAGAGAGAGAGATAGAGACATCAATGATGAGAGAGAATCATTGATCAGCTGCCTCCTGCACAGCCCCACACTGGGGATCGAGCCTGCACCCTGGGCCTGTGGCCTGACCAGCAATTGAACTGTGACCTCCTAGTTCATAGGTTGACGCTCAACCACTGAGCCACACCTACCAGGCTCGTGTTTTTGTTTTTAAGTAAATGCTATCTTGGTATAAATGCCTTCTCCATTACTAACCCATTCTTGATTTTATACAGGGCTCACAAAAATAGAAGCATGTGGGTTTTTGTTTTTTTTTAACAGAAAATCGGTGATTCTATGTGAATAGCTGAAAAGAGCAGGATGTGAGGGAGAGCCTATTAATTCTGAAAAGAGAGTTTATTAATTCCTGGTAATTACAGGGAAGCTTTGATTTCAAATGTATTTTTGCTATAAACTATCGGCATTTCACTACCAATAGGTAGTATCAAAAATGTATTCTCCAAATTTTCCTTCACACCCAGAAGTAGCACAAAAGCCTTTTTCCAAATACATGCACTGCACTGATAAAGTGTATGTGAATTTGTATTCTATATCGGAGAATCATTTATGATCGGATAGCTCCGTGATACATGGAATGAATGTTTACATGAGTCTGTTTTAGTCAAATCGAATCTTCCATTTCTAGTTACTCTCTCCCTCTCTCACAGGTCAGTACTCCCACACCCACTTACTATGCATGTCTAATCAAGAGGTAATTAACTGTATTGGGGGAACAAGACAGTCAATCATTCACTAGCCGACAAAAATATTCTCAAGCTTTTCCAAGCTCTTCTATCATGTAGCTTTTGAGTTGTGTGCTCATTTAATGTTTCTCTATAAAATAATCAACATGCTCCCAATATGTTTTTATGAGAAACAGGAAATTAGGGATATAAACTCAGATACTCGTTTTAATTTTCTAATGCACATAAACCAACATCCTGTCTCATAAATACGTTAATGCATTTTCTCATGGCTATAAATTAGTGCCGTGCAACTAGACAACAAAGTGTATGTTTTTATATTCTAAGTAATTGGATATAAGTGCATTAAGTATATGCCACACTCCATCTGCAGGATTAATTTTAATAATTATTTGGTGCATAATACAAAAAGACTGGACACTTGTCATCACCATCATGTTTCATAAAACGAATAAATTAGGAAGGGCTTTGAAACAACTAGTTCTTATATTTTCACATTTCTGCAAACGAAAAGGCAGAGGCCAGTATTGGTAAGTTTAAATCTCAGTTTCACATCAAAGCAGGCAGGTTTGTAAGACCAGCTATTATTACTTTCATTTTATTAGTGACCCTTAAATTCAACCATGTGTAAATTCATAATATCACGCTATGTCTGCATGCAAAACAACTTCAAGTTGCCATCCCAAAATCACAGTCTTATTTCTATACAAGCGATACTTTTATTTAATAAACGTTTCCATTTTTAGGATAAATTTAGATTTTGATAAATGTACAGGTAGTATAGAGATCTTGTAGACCCATCACCCACATCACCCCAGTGTCAGTATGTCATCCCACCGTGAGACATTCGTTAAAACTGGTTAGACAACCGTGTGCATTATTGTAAACTAAACTCCAGATTTATTGGGGTTTTGCCAGTTTTCCAGCTGTGTCAGGGTCCCGTCCAGAACACCGCATTGCGTCCAGCCATCATGTCCCCTGACTCTTCAGGACCTTCACAGTTTTGAGGATTACTGGTCAGGTATTTGTGTGCAGTGTCCTCAGTTTTATTTTTCTCTCAATGTTTGAGTGACTGGGGTTATGGATTTGGGTGAATATCACAGAAGTGAATTTCTCCTCTTATCATATCATTTCAAAGGGGATACGTGCAATCAACGTGAGTTATCACTGATGGTATTTACATTGATTTCTTGGTTAATATAGTTACACACTAAAGTCATTTTTCTGTGGAGCTATATTAACACAATATTACTTGGAAACAGTCACTAAGTTTTGCTCCATTTCTTGGAGAGAGGAATATCTGATGAATTATTTAATACTTCATCATTTATTTATTTATGTATATAATAATTGATCATATCAATGTGGATGCACGTATACTTATTTTATACCTCGCATTGTAATCCAAAGATAGTTTATTCACACCGTTGTTCGCATTGTCCCAGCTTTGGCCATTGAGAGCCTGCTCAGGGTGATGCCGTGTGTCTCTGTGATGTGTCCCAATCCTCCCCTTTCAGCGCTGTCCGCTTTCCGGTACTGTGGGATGGCCCAGTGTCGTTTTATATTTTGTTTGTTCCAGTTGTGGAATCAGACGTTTTGGCTAAGAGCTCTCATTTCCTTACTGGAGAATAGTGTTCAGAAGCCGGTATCAGGGGTCTGGGCGTGCTCATGCTATTGGGGTGTCACTGCTTGTGGCCTTTCCAAGTGCACAGAGCTGGGACATACATGTGTGTATACTAACCCCTGTTGGCACACTCACACAGTTATTTCTTATCTGTGCTTCCAGCTCTGTCTTAGGGGAAACATACTAATGTTTTCAACACTAATCTGCCACACATTTCCTTCTAGTTTTCGTGGCTATTTCTAACTTTTAAGGGGACCACTGTTCTTATTTGTTCAGGTCGGGGGCGGGGGGGTTTCTAGTACGTGTGACGGTCAGTGCTATTGCCATGGCAATCACAGGTGAACTGGGACGGTGGTTCATTCTAACTCCCTCTTAAATATTGAGGAACCTGGCTCCACCAAAGTTATTACTGAAAAAATAACTTTGTTCAAAGGCAAGATGAACCAATGCATTTTAATGTAACATAGTGCAAAACAGTCCATTGAAATGGTTTTCTCATCCACCATGCAACTAACCAGTTTTGGTGTAGTATCAATGAACATTCAAAAATATCTGAAAAGGTTAGCAAAATACTCTCCCCTTTTCCACCTAATAGCTGAGGCTAATTTTTTTATATACTTTAACTAAAACGACATATCACAACACACTGAATGCAAAAGTGAAGATTAAAAGTGAAGATTAAAATTTTATGTGTCAACTGTTGAGGCAGATGAAAACCCAGCTCTCATATCTTAAAAGTATTTTTGAAAATTTAAACAATGCCACTTTTCTCATTATATTTTTTTGCTTGTTTTGGAAAAAAAAAGCTGTTACTCTTCTACCTATTTGTTGTTTGTGTTACCATATACTGGAACTATTATCATTAATTTAATCAAATTATGAACAAAATGTTTCCAATCTTATTTAAATTTCCAATATGGTAGATATTGATAGGTATTATTCACATAACCTAAATTCTTATGATTCTTAATAATTTTTAAGAGTCTAAAGAGGCTCTTAAGACAAAAATATTTGGGAACAGTTGCCTTAGAGATTTGAAAGAAGCAATTTGAGTACTAAAAACCATTCTGAAATCTAAAAACCAATAAGGAGGAATTTTTCAAAATAGTTGAGTCAGGCATCAGGCTAGATTCAGTCCACCAGTCCACTGTGTGGGTCCCACATGGCCGTGAGCATGGGGGGATGCAGGGGAACATCCCCCTGCAACAGGCGTCCCAAGAGAGCAAGGGGCCAAGAGCACAAGAGAGCAGGAGAGGCGGCTTTCTCTGTTCAGCAGTGAAGCACCTCAGGTTTCCTCTGGAGCTCCTGCAGTGGCCACGCCTATTTTTGCCACTGGCTTGCTCCCAGGTGTGACTGACAGAGGATCACCTTCCCTCATCACCCAGACCTTACTGAGTACGCGTCTAGACCGCAGCTGCCCTTTGCTCCTTTCCAGTTAAATAATAACCAGGTTGTTATTAGAATGGTATCACGTGCAGACCTTAGCATTTCTATGGTGGGTATATAATTAGAAAGATAACGATACCATTTCCTTTTTGGAGGAAACGTGATTTTCTGGAAGTAGTGTGAGGGATGATATGGAGATAACCACGCTCCAGAGAAGACAGCTAGCGATGGACTATTGTTATAATCCAAATGAAAAAACAACAGTTTTGATTGAAATGAGGACAAGGACAGCATAGCAACTAGCTAACCAGATCGTTACACTGTCTGTCACCATCCATAGCTCCCTGCCCTTTGCTTTCCTACTTGCTGTTTCTGTCACTCATTCCCTACCCCCCAAAGAGACCCAACCCATGTTTTGTCTCTTGACATTTTTGCAGTTTGGGTTTTGAGGTCTGTGAACCATGGATGTTTCTGAGCCATCTCCAGTGAGCAGAGTAGCCATTCCTGTGGGTCCACCCTATTTTAGTGGCTTTCCTTTGATGTGAATTATAGAGGCGTGGTTGGTTTCTATGACAAAAACATTTATTGAGGGACTGGCTATACTGACCTCCCAATGATGCAGTATCCAAATGTGCTACCAGCCAAATGAATGCATCATTAGAAAATTCAATTCACCTCTACTTAGAGATGGAGCTTCTACATTAGTTAATTTTACTTTCTAAAGATAATGAAGCATTAGTGTATTCATGCATGGATGTTCAGTCATGGGCAATTATCAGATTAAGTGAAACATTTGAATGTATAGCTTCCATTTCCAAAGCCTCTGAGAGCAGTTTTTCACAAAGCATTTTCTCCATTTGTATTAGGAGAAAAAAAATCAATTTCTTAAAAATTAATCTCATAAGTTCCACAGAAAGAGAAATTGATAATGAAACAAAAATATTGGCAATGTACATGGTTAATGGACGGAACATAATACATTTTCCTAATGTAAATGATCAGTCCTAGTTAATGATGGCACTGTTAAATACGTGCTAGAAAGGACTGTGCATTCTCCCAATAATTCATGTTTCAGACACTTTATTTCAAGCATCACCTTGTCTCATACATACTTCATCTCATATGGAGAATGTGTAAACTGTTACACAAATAGGTAAAATCACTCTTATTGAGATGCACATGATCAGTTTCCACTCCAAACTGATTTGCTTTTTGGTCGCATAGGTTAACATTAAGGAATAACGGAAAATAATGTACACTTCTTTTAGATTACGCTCCAGGAGATAACGGCAGGAACTTGATTATGATGATTTTATAGTTCTGAAAATAGACCAAAGGAAATGGTGCTGTTATCTAATTTACAGGGCAAACTGTCATTTTGCAGGATGGTCTCGTTCTGAGTAGAGGCCCTTCATGGAGATTCAGGGATAATGCCATCCTTACCAATCAAGTCCACAATTCTAGCTGTACCAATGTTTAATAGCATCTGATTATAATAAAATAATTCAGCGCAACTGTCTGGAGAACCTCAGCTTCTTCCAAGTGGAGTGGAGTTAACACATAGGAAATTAAGGAATATGAGTCATTTCAGTTGGGGATGGTTTTGGTATTTGTTTTATTTATTTTTAATTTCTCTTTATTGGTGAACATATTACAGATGTCCCCCTTTTGAGTCCTTATTCCCTAAGTTGTTTTTTCAGTACAGGCACATGCTCTGTTTGAGACCTTAAACTTAGGTATTTTGACTTCAAATATCTTCTTTTTTCCTTGTACCGAATCTAAGGTGGATCTGTCTTATTATTAAATATAACTGTACCATAACTGGTTTTTAACTGAAGTTATAGTCTTACAGTCACTCGCTCAGGTTTAAGTAACGGAAGTAGTGGCAGGCATGATTTATAATAATAAAAAAAATCATGACCTCTAGGATCCACCCAGAGTTCCCGCTGTCCTGGATGACAGCCCTTTACCTCATCCCATGACGCCTCTCCTCATCCAGAAATCATTCACTTCCCACTTCCAAGAACCGTGGTGAAGCTGAAGTTATTTCAGGAAGTTTCACCAGGTTTAAATCAAGTCACTTAAGGAAGTTTGTGTTTCTATGTTTCTCCCTTCTTTCCTCTATTACCCAAAAATAAAAGGAGCATGCAACTATGTGTGATGATCACTGAGATCTGGTCACATCTCCTTCCGAGGATTTACAGAGAGCAGATTCAGTGACAGTTTTCTTATCTGAATCTTTATCGGCTTGCCACCCAATTTTAGGTGTAAAATGAGGTTGAAGGCCAACCACCCATAAAATATCTGTGTAAACTAGAGCTGCCCTTGTCTGAAATGCTCACTGCTTTGCAAAAGATGTTCTCACTATTTATTTCTTTCACAGTTGGTTGAATCTTGACCTAACTTGCAACACTGAATTCCTTCACAGTAAGGTACCCATGTCACAACGTTCTCTTTGAAACTTTAAGAACACCTGCTGAATAAAATACAAATGGAGATAAAAACTCATAAGAAATACATTTTTGTGGACAAAATTCTTAGATGTGTGAGAGTAAATATTCACGTGTGTTAACGAACTTTCTTTAGACTCAATTCACATTATATTTTAATCAAAGAAGGCCAGCTCTCTGAGTTAAAAAGATTTCAAAAACTTATCTGTATACCATTCTAAATACGACAAAAGCTTGTCACTAGGTCCAGCTATGGCTGTTAACTTTACATTATTGTAAAGATTCAGAGAATATGGAATGGGGTGTGAAATGAGCATTTGATACACAGAATATATTAGGAAGTCAAGGGAAATTACCAATGGCTTTGTTATCAGCGGAAGTGGAGGTCTTGTGGGGCTGTGAGGAAAGGAATTTCCCGGGAATGAGTAATATTGAATCTGGTGGACATCAACCCCTGGGCTTCCCATGGCCCATTTCCCGCTGTCCGGTCATGGGGAACGTCCAGCTATCCCTTCTGCAGGGCCAGAACAAAGGCCACTGGCCGGCCTGGGGTCCACACAGCCATGGCCATGCGGCTGCTGAGGTTACATGGATGTGGGGCGAGAGCATGGAACACACAGGCGAGTGCAGGTCACGGAGCGAGAGGGAGAGGGGAGATTTTTGTCCACTGGGAGTTGTGTTTTCTCAGGCTTGGAAGGAAGCCGGAGCTCATTCCGAATCACCAGCTGCCTCCCCACACGTCCATGGGCCTGCTTTGGCTCTGCTGCCCTGGCCAGTGACCTGTACCCCAGGTCAGACTGACAGGCCTCTCTCAGCAGCCTGGCTCCTGGGCACACAGGGACGCTGGCCAACGCCATCCGGGACAACGGGAACTCGGGGTTGATCCTAGAGGTAATGGGGGTGAGAGGGGATGAAGCCCGGGTCCCTCGGGAATGGTAGAAATGCCTCACCCACTGGGCACTGTCTGTTTTTGGAATTATTATGAGTGAGAGAAAAGCCACTATTGTCTTGATTTTTTATTTTTATTTTATGCCACTAAACTCAATACCTATCTGATACCAAGAGTAAGCCTATTTTCCAAACATATTTTGAGCCAGATGGAAATATTCTAGTTTTCTCACAATTAATTCTATAACATATGGCATACTAATCATTCAAAAGGTTAATATATAATTAATATGCTAGTTAAAGAAATGTTCTATTAATTTTTTATTAATCCCCAAACTATCATATTCACAAGTTTTTACTAATGGAGACCCAATAGAATTGAGTAAGGGCAGAAATATTAATATCTAAAGAATTTGCCTGTATAGAGCATATTTGCATAAATGGAAAAAAAGAAAACAGATTGCACACGTGTTGCACACACAGTATACATTTATTGAAAGAGAAAAATGTTGAATTTTTATTATCACTGTGTGACTTTCTATGATTGCAGAAACTCACAAGTCACTTTAGTCATTCATTTCTGCTTGTTTTTATATAAAGCAAGACCCAGTTCCTTCTGCTTGCTGGGGGCGGGGGGGAGAATAGTAAAAGGATCATATAGCAAAATCTTCTATGTGGTACATACACTTTACACATAGGGAATAATTTTTCTACCTAATTATTTTCAGGGAAGAACTTTTTCACAATTGAAATGCAAATTGTATATATGTATAGTGGGTTGATTTTCTCAGAATAAAATAATTTAATAGGAGACATAATTAAGCTAAAGCATTCAGAGATTTAAGGATAGATGCCAGCTTATGGATGTTTGTTAGATGAATCTCTTAATTTTGTTTTAGGTCATAAAGTTTTAATGATAAAAGTTATCTGAAAATATATGTGAAGATATGTTTAAACCATGAACTTTCTTGTCCATTCACATTTTTGTTTCTGCTTTTTCCAGAGATGCTCTTCACATTTTTAAAATTATTATTGCAGAACAGTGGTTGTAGGTGGCATAGTCAATAGCAGATCTGGGAAATGGCTCTTAATAGTTCCAGATCTCTACTTTGGAATATTGAATCTAACCTGGCACTGTCAGCTAGATTCAGCTAGAAACAATGGTTTTTTTACTAGTACACTTAACAAGAACTGATCATATGATTTTAATATTATATCTCATTTATATAACATTTAAATTTGGGGTTTTCTGTGTTAATAATAACAATGTTATCTGCATAGGTACATTGTACCTATTTTTTCCACCCATCCATCTACAAGATAACACAAATTAAAAGCCTATAAAAATTTAAAATGAAAGCAAGTATAAAAAGTAATATATCATTTAATTAAAACACTGAATTTATGTGTTATAAATTTACTGATAACCAGAAGCAATGCTAGACAGTTTATGTACAGTCTCTCATTTAAACTTCTATAAATTTTCTTTACAGATTAAAAGTAAGTTTCATAGAGATTAAATAACTTTTTCAAAGTAACAAGTATGGTGTACAGAAACTGAGATTGAATGTTTAATTTAAACTACTACACGATTAAATTAAATGAAAGGGAATCATGGGAGAGATAGAGTTAATCATTAAAGAAAATATAGTTTATCTGTATCCTCAATATTTTTCCAACCTGCTGCCAGTCTTGTATATATTATCCTGTAAAACCTCTTTTCAGCATTGCTGTAAGATATAGAAAAGTTAATTGTTATTTTCTTCTCATATTTTAATATGATTTTCAATATGGCATCATTATATTTAAGTTTGCATTGGTTTATTAACATTGCTGAAGTTTGACTATGATGTGTCTATTAGTGCTTTTCCTGTGTTCATTATATTCCTATTTCTGGATAAAGATTGTAATCTATTGTACAATTACAATTTTTATTATAAACCTATGAGTCACTAATAATATTTAAAATTATAACCCTCTTGCTTTAAGTGAATAATATTAAAAGTTTACATTATATGAAGTTCCATATAATAGGGAATAAATATGTATTATTCTTAATAGTTGATATAAAGAAAAATGCATTTAATAACCATAAAAAGAGGTTTACCTCTCTTTGTGAAAAGAATGTGGGATGGCTCTGCTTGGTGCATGTGTCTTAACCAGGAAAATATTATAGAGGCAGTCAGCAGTATCGAAAGATGTTTAAGATACGAGGAGAAAGGATTGTTTACACAGGGAGCTCAAATCACTCTAAAGTTACTTCAAAACAGCTGAAGCTCCTGGATTTGCCTGCCTTTGAATATTTTTCTTTTTATTAATCTGTGCATTATAGGAGAGACCAATTTTAAAACCACTTCTCCAACATTGGTCCTTTACTATATAACATTTGAAAAAGAATAGAAACAGACAATTCAAAACCCAGAAAATAAAAATAGTCAATCAACTTTGAAAGAATGTCCAATTCCATTATTTCACTAGTTTTAAAACATCCCTTTGGATAATAGTTTTAATTTCACTGTACAATTAAAGACTAATATTGGTTATCTCTTGATAGTGGGAATAGAGATGTTTTGTATTTTCTTTTCCCTGGGTTTATCTGAATTTCATATAAAGACATGTATTACTTTTATAATTTAACTGTACATATCAATTGCCTTTATTAAATCTACATTAATGGAAACCATGGAAATTGTGCATTTAAAAATATGTACTGATCAGTAATGCTTCTTTTTTAACCTTGTATATTTGAGTCATAGACTCAGAAACAAAATATGACATATGAGTGAGTTAAGCATTGCAGTAAGGCAAGAAAATAAAGTCACTAAAGATTTAAAAAGCTGAGATAAAATTGCCCTAATTTATTGATGATAAGACTTTCAGCATAGAAAATCCCAAACAATCTATAAGTAAACTCTTAGAAATATTAAATGAGTTTTAAAAGCTGCAGAATAAAAAAATCAATGCACAATCACATTTCTATACACTAACAGATAAATGTACATACATAGATATAAACTTAATGAAACATATAGAGTATCAATATTTTTTAAATGACAAAATGTTTATTTAAGAAAATTAAAGACTGCCCAGCCAGGTGTGGCTCAGCTGTTGAGCATCTACACAAGAACCAAGAGTTCACTGGTTCAATTCCTGGTCAGGGCATATGCCAGGTTACTGCTCCATCCCCAGTAGGGGGCGTGCAGGAGGCAGCCAATCTATGATTCTCTCTCATCATTGATGTTTCTGTCTGTCTCTCCCTCTCCCTTTGTCTCTGAAATCAGTAAAAATATATATTTTTTAAAAATCAAATACCTAAATAAATAGAAAGTCATAGGGATCATAGTTGGAAGACTCAACCTAGTAAATATGTCACTTCTCCCCAAATTAATCTATAGGTTAAATTAAATTCCTGTCAAAATTTCATGAAGGAATTTGTAGACATCGCCAAAGTAATACTAAAATGTATATGGAAAGGCACAGGTCGGTAAAAGCTAAGAGAATCTTGACAAATAGAAAAAGGAATCACACTGCCTGGCTGATTATACTATATAGCTACAGTTTTCAAGACTATGGTTTTGACAGAGGTATAAAGACAAATATATCTCAATGGAACAGAATAAAGAACCCAGATATAGATATGCAAATTATATTCAACAGATTTTTGACAAAGCTTAAAATGTTATTATAATTCAATGGAGGAAGAAAAATGATGATGGAGCAATTGGACATCAAATAGCAAAAAAAAATTTAATGAAACTTCACACTTTATATAAATTAAGTCAAAATTGACTTAAATGTAAAACATAAAAGTAAAAACCTTTTGGAATAACACAGAAACGATATCAATACCTTAGGCTAGGCAGAGTTCTTGGACTTGACAACAGAAGCATGATGCATAAATGGAAAATTTATAAATTCAGCCTTGTTAATATTAAAAATGTCTATTCTGCAAAAGACCATACAAAAAAGGAAAACACATTTGAAAATCATACATGTGACAAAGGGCTAATATAAAAACTGTAAAAAGACTTTTAAACTTGATAGTAAACAACAAGAATAATTTGATTATAAAATGAGCAAAAAAACATGAATAGACATTACAATGAAGAGGGTTTGCAGATGGGAAATAAGCATGTTCACCATCGTTAGCCATCAAAGAAATGAATATAAAAACCACAAGGCTGTATCTCTATACATTTACCAGAATGGGTAAAGCAGATATAGATAGATAGATAGATAGATAGATAGATAGATAGATAGATAGATAGATAGATGATAGATGATTGATAGATAGATGATAGATAGATAGATAGATGATAATAAATAGATAGATAAACAGAGATAGAGTGACAACCCCAAATGTTGGTGAGGCTGCGTAAAAACTGAATAATTCATGCATTGTTGGTGAAACATTAATTGTACAACCACTTTGGAAATAGTTTGGCAGTTCCTTGTGAATTACCATATGCAGTTACCAGAGGATCCACCAATTATACCTCTGGAAAAATGCACAGAGTAATGAGAACGTTGTATTTATTTTTTAAACCTGTGCATTCATGTCCACAGCAGTTCTCTTTATAATAGACAAAAGTTGGAAACATTGGATGCCTTTCAGCTGGTGAATGGTTTAGCAAACCATAATACATTTATCCACTGGAATACGATTCAGCAATGAAAAAGAAAGGGCTATTGATCATCTCTAGGGAATTTTGCTGAGTAAACCAAGCTAATCCCCAAACGTTACCTACTCTAAGATTCTATTCAGGTAACATTTAAAAAAAGGAAAACGTTCTAAAAATAGAGAGCAGATCCGTGGTTGCCAAGGTTTCGCTATGGAGCAAGGAGAGGCGTGGGGTATGGGATGGAACTGTTCTGCGTCTTCATTGTGACAGTGAATACACAAACCTACATGTGTGATAAAATCGTGTTGAACTAAACACACACGCACACACACACACACCATGCACATACATTTACAATTAAAACTGGGAATTGTTGAGTACGGTTGGTAAATTGCATCAATGTCAGTATCCTGTCTGATATTATATTAGAGTTTTGCAAAATGTACCACAAAGGAAACTGTACACAAACACTTCATATGCTTTTACAAGTATACGTGTTTCTATAATTATCTCAAAAATGTTGTCAGTTAAAAAAATGTGAAAGATTAAGTTTATCCTGTCATCACTAGGAAACAAGGAAACTATATCTGTTCCTCCAAATTTAGAACAGTATCTCATAAAGTTAACCCTACATATGTGGCTAGATTTTATTGGGATGCATATAGAAATCTATATATTTGAGGGCTCTACAATTAATTTTGCTTTGATATTTCGATCATATACTACGTGTTTTAATTTAAGTCATTATAATAAAAATTATATAAACATTCACATATTAAAAACACTCAAGAAATGTTTATTAAATTTTTAAGCAATATTATATACAGGATATTTATTTTAATCTTATTGGCCATTTTTAAAAATTCTGTAACTAGCAGTTCTTAAGTATATATATGTATTCATAACATGATAAGTCACAGGAGTATAAAATAAATTACTAGAGATCTCTTCAGGGTATGTGTCGAGGGGGCAGGAATTTTTGCTTGGTTTGTTCATGCATTTCCAAATCTGCAATCTGTTCCAATTCAGTGCTGCAACCCATTACAACATTAAAAAATTCACATTTTGCCCAGCCAGTGTGTCTTGATTGTTGAGCATCAACCTGTCAACCAGGAGGTCACAGTTCAACTCCCAATCAGGGCACATGCCCAGGTTGCAAGCTCAATCCCCAGTTAGGGGGCATGCAGGAGGCAGCTGATCAATGATTCTCTCTCATCGTTGCTGTTTCTCTCTGTCTCTCCCTCTCCCTTCCTCTCTTAAATCAATAGAAATACACTTGAAAAAAAAAAGAATTCACATTTAACATGCATTCTCCAATGAAAGGGAAATGACTGAAACTCCTCTATTTTGCAGGCACCGTTTAATCTTGATTCTATAAAAGTACAAAAAGATACATGACAATACCAGTGACATGTATGTTGTCCATCCACCCACCCATAATCATTTTGTCAATCAGAATTTTCCCCGTTGACATCTGAAATTAATTATAGGGAAGGGCACTTTCCAATGATAATTTCCTCTACAATCATCATCCTACTGTATGTCTATTATTGCATTATACTGTCAAATAAACGCATCATGTCACAAACCTATGTTCATACTGTTGACAAATTGCTATTTTTTTGGACAGACGCAGGGATTTTGTTGCCCAAAGAGATGACTATTGTAAAACATCTGAAAACATGACTGCATTTCAGGCTGCTTCTTTTTTTTTTTTTTTTTGGTCCAAAAGAACCATGACATTGTAGCTGTGACAAGTGACCTGTGAACACTGGGGCTGAAGCTTAACCACTGTTTTTGATGTTCTGCCTATTATGTGTGTCATTTAAAACAAACACTGACTGTTACTCCTTTCATGCTTATTCAATACACTGCATGTATATGCCAAAGCCTAATGCCAAAAATTCTCCAGACATGCACAGCACAAATGAATAAAAATATAGTTATTGCTAAGTTAGCAAAACAATTTTGCTGTCATTAATATGTATAATACTTTTAAATCTTGGTAGCTCATAGCATTTAAAAACAAGCATAAAATACTTTAACGTCACTGTTCAAAGAGTAGGAAAAAATCACTCTATGTTGCATAATGCCAACTTTTTTGAAGAATATTAGAAACAAATTTATTTAAATCAAGGGAACTCAGAGACTAGTGGGTATGACTCAATATACAGTAACTGAAGGCCATTGAACCATGAAACTAAAGAACAAAGAGTGAAGAGCCAAAGTTTCATTTCTTGTTCTCTGTCTTCCATACAAGATAGGGGATAGGGAAGAAATGTGAATTTGGTTGCTGCTGTTTAGGACTTGTTTTTGAAAAATGTATAGATTCTATTAGCTAAATCTTTGTCAATATGTAACAGGAAATTATTCATTAGCCAGTGTGGAATGAGAACATCCAAGTTCCCCTTGCCATTGACAGCCTTGGTCAACTAATGCTTGTTGGCGAGGGTAATTTACTACCTCTTATTATTTTTAAGGACAAAAGGAAACTATTCATTACCAATAAATACAAGTGGGAAAAAAAAATCTGGTCCAACAATGTGTTATTAGTTCAGTTAGTAAGAATTTCTCTGCTAAGAGAGAAGTAATAATTGTAGTGCCCAATGAGCTGAAGTTTCTGTAGTCTATATGATAAAAGCCTAAGCGACCGTTATGGTGGAACGACCAGAACCACCGGTCGCTATGATGCGCACTGACCACTAGGGGGCAGACGCTCAATGCAGGAGCTGCCCCCTAGTGGTCAGTGTGCTCCCACAGAGAGTGCTGCTCAGCCAGAATCTGGGCTCATGGCTGGCGAGTGCAGCGGCGGTGGTGGGAGCCTCTCCCACCTCTGTGGAAGCACTAAGGAGCAGTGAGCAGGCGGGTAGTAAGGAGTGAGGGGTCCCGGACTGTGAGAGGGATGTCTACTTAGGGTTCCCGGACTGTGAGAGGATGCAGGCCAGGCTGAGGGACCCCCCTCAGTGCATGAATTTTTGTGCACTGGGCCTCTAGTAATCTATAATTTTACAGTAACATGTAGCTCTCTATTATTGTCAGAGAGTAACATCATCAAGTCTAAGTTTACTTGTTTTTCATATACACTAATTGAATTTCCTCCTGATGGTGTACAAGGAATAAACATCCTGTAATGTGTGATTGAATATATAGGCATATCCTAGAACAAAAATTTTTACTTTAAAATTAAGCACATTTTCTACATGGTACTCTTTCTACACTTTCTACTGCCTGTAATAAGTTATACCTATGTGCAAAACATTAACTTTAAATCATTTAGATTGGTAAAATTAATGTAGTTATGTCAGAACCATTTTAAGTTAAAAACACTACTGTATTTTATATATCAAATAGATGCCTTTTATTTCTTACAGGAAACAGAAGTCCTTTCCAAAATGTTAATGTGTCCTATAAGTCTGATGTGTTTTATGTATTGCTTAATAGATAGTCAATCCACTTTCAATAGATCCTCTAATTTTATTTTTTAAATTTCCTGAATATATAGAGGGTAGGACTAGAAGACCATATGATACTAAGTGACTTGAATCTACAAAGAGAAACATAAAATATATATCCATCCATGTGAACACCAAATGAGTACGTAATAGTTTTAACAATTTGATTCACGTTTTAGGAAAAGAAATCAAACCAGTGATAGTAAACTGAACATTAATTTCCTGTCTCATCCTATATAATTCTATATAATAAAAGGGTAATATGCAAATAGACCAAGTGGCAGAACAACCAAACAACCAATCAAAGTGTAATATGCTAATGATATGCTAAGGATGCTCAACTGCTTGCTATGATGTGCACTGGCCACCAGGGGGCAGACAGTCAACTGGTCAACCAGTCGCTATGCTGTGCACTGACCACTAGGGGGCAGATACTCCGACCAGTAGGTTAGCTTGCTGCTGGGGTCCGCAGATTGGGACTGAGCGAGATGGGCCAGATACTCCCTGGAGCCCTCCCGCAGTCCCTCCCTGGCCCAATCGTGCACCAGTGGGGTCCCTCATCGTGGCCTGAGCCCTCTCACAATCCGGGACCCATCGGGGGATGTCGGAGAGCCTGTTTCAGCCCGATCCCGCAGGTCACTCCCCTTGGGAGGCGCCATTCGCAGGGCTCTACCTATCGGGACTGATTGGACATAAGCCCGCTGCAGGCACAATGGGACCGGGATGAACGGGAGCGGCAGGTAGGAGCTGCAGGCGGCATTGGACTGCGGGTTTCTGCCCGACCCCTGCAGGCCACCCAGAGGGACCCCACCTGTGCATGAATTTGTGCACCAGGCCTCTAGTCTGATTATAAAAGACTGAGACTTTCAACTATACAAACTAGAGTAAAGCTGACAGTCCCTTAATTAGGCTGATACTACTAGTGACACTCCGATAGTTTACTTGTCAGGGTATAAATTCTTATAATATCAAATGAAAGTGACAGACTTCCCCAAGGACCTTGTGTAAGTTCTTCTAGAGGGGATTAATTTACACAAATTACTCCTGCGACTTCCCATTTACATTACTTAGAGTCAAAGTGGACGTGGTGTAATCCACTTGTTCCACCTGCTGGGTGGGCAGAACAGAGATGCGCAGGATCCTGGGAAACCTCATTGTGCAGCACTGGGCAGAGATGTAATTTTGGAGGAGAATTATTTACATGTTTTAATATTTTAATTTAGGAAACCTCAAGGGATAACACGGACGTAGTCACCAGAAGATGACCTTTGCAATGGAGAATAGTTGCCAAATGGTCAGCAAACTGCGGCTCGTGAGCCACATGTGGCTCTTTGGCCCCTTGAGTGTGGCTCTTCCACAGAATACCATGTGCGGGCGCGCACGTACAGTGCGATTGAAACTTCGTGGCCCGTGCACAGAAATCAGTTTGTAGGCTCTCAAAAGAAATTTCAGTCGTTGTACTGTTCATACTTGGCTCTGTTGACTAATGAGTTTGCCGACCACTGGTTTAGGATATTGAGAGCTGTTCTCGTTGTGGGCATCCGTTGCCCGCTTTGTATCTTTAGAAAGTTATGCCTGATTTCACAAGTTACGGATTTTAGTTTTCAGTGATCGCTTGAGCTCCCTTTTCCACTTTCCTGTGAAATGAGGTCTAGCTCCACCAAAGCAGAACATGTGTCAACGAAGACCTTGATGAAGGCTCCGGAGCTACCAGGAAAGTAATTCTACTAACACCCAGTGCAACACGTGCCCCTCACTCCTGAGGAGATGTGATGGCCCTGCTAGCCGCGTGCAGGGACCGATCACCAGAGTGACAGTCAGAGGATGAAACACTGTGTCAGGCGGCCCGGCTTTCAGACTCCACACATTTACTGAGCAAAGCTGACAGCTTTCAGAAGCACAGCGAATCCTGCTGCCTCCCTCCGTGAGCGCACACTCATACCTTTAAAAGATGTGAACGGGGTCAGCGCTGTGCTGAGCATTTACCCAGAGAGAAATGCTTTGGCAGCAGGTTTGCAGCTGTGAAGGATGTAAAATATTAAATATTTATACAAGAAATGGGACTGCCGAGGTAATATCATTTAAGAAGAGGCAGTAGGCTCCATTTGTTCTTAAAACATGACCTCCTATAGCTGTTTTAATTGCCTGCAATGACAACTATTTGATAGGACTTACCATATTTTCCGGCGTATAAGACGACTGGGCGTATAGAAGATTTTCCTGAGTTAAAAAGTTGTCTTATACGCCGGAAAATATGGTATTTTTACCTACGGTCTCTCGAAGACTTCTTTACAATACGTATTAATAGACAGAAGCATCACCTTAGCACCCACTCATCATTAACAGAGATTCTTTTCTTTTTCTCTTTTTTAAAATATATTTTATTGATTTTTTTACAGAGAAGAAGGGGGAGGGATAGAGAGTTAGAAACATCGATGGGAGAGAAACATCGATCAACTGCCTCCTGCACACCCCCTACTGGGCATGTGCCTGCAACCAAGGTACATGCCCTCGACTGGAATCGAACCTGGGACCCTTGAGTCTGCAGGCCGACGCTCTATCCACTGAGCCAAACCGGTTAGGGCAACAGGGATTCTTTTCTACGGTTATCTAGCCAGTCCCCTCCCAGACACCAGGTCCTATCATGGCGAAGAGAAGAAAGTAAAATGAATGTTGAGACTTTAAAAACATCTGGAGCACAGTGTGACCTGGTCAGCCGTGCTTCCTTTGTGTGTGACGTGTCCTTCCACAGGAAACCCTCTGTGGTGCCACATCGATGGCTGACTCTTTTGTCCATCCATGTTCCTACTAAAGATGAAAAAGTCAAGAGAATATTGTTTTAATAGTTTCACAGAATTCTATGGAAATAAGCTTTCTTTTAAACCATATGGGCTTGTCCAGCTGGCCTGGTTCAGTGGTTGAGCATCAACCTATGAACCAGGAGGTCACGGTTCAATTCCCGGTCAGAACACATGCCCAGGTTGCAGACTCAATCCCCAATGTGAAGCATGCAGGAGGCAGCCGATCAATGGTTCTCTATCATCATGGATGTTTCTATCTCTCTCTCCCTCTCCCGTCCTCTCTAAAATCAATAAAAATATATTAATAAAATAAAATAAACCATCTAGGCCCAAAGACACTTGCCTTCCACCTGGCAGATTTAAAAAGTTAGTCCTGAAGGCCTTCCTGCACTTGTCCTCTCCTCTCAGTTCCTGTCACATGACATGCAGAGATGTGCTGCGTTCTCCCTCAGCAGGCAGTTACTCCTTTAAAACAAAAGTAACTCATTTCCTCCCTGTTCTTAGAACTCCCGTGGTTTCGCCCCTCCCATGTGAGGATATAAACTAAACTCTTCAGAATAACAAGATTCCACTGGATTACTGCACGATCCTGTCTTCTCCCTTTCTCTCCTGAGATTACACAGCACTGTGGCCTCACCACTCCTCCGCAGGATGCCAAGGGTGCCCTCACCCTGGGAGCTTCACCCTTGGCGCTTTCTTCTGCCTGGAAATCTTTTCCCTCAGGTATCCACAGTGCTTGCTATTTATCTTCTTCAGATTTATACTCAGACTAGAGGCCCGGTGCACGAAATCTGTGTACTCGGGAGGGGAGGGAGGGTCCCTCAGCCCGGCCTGCACCCTCTCGCAGTCCGAGAGCCCTCGGGGCATGCCCTTCAGTCAGACATGCTTAGCACTGCCACGGAGGCAGGAGAGGCTTCCACCACGGCTGCTGCACTCGCCAGCGTGAGCCTGGCTTCTGGCTGAGCGGCGCTCCTCCTGTGGGAGCGCACTGACCACCAGGGAGCAGCTCCTGCATTGAGCGTCTGCCCCCTGGTGGTCAGTGTGCGTCATAGCGACTGGTCGTTCTGCCATTCTGTCGATTTGCGTATTAGCCTTTTATTATATAGGATACCATCCGATAGAGAGCTCTTCTCTAACAACTATGATTGTTAATTTTACCTGCCATCTACACTGAGCTTAGGGGTGCCCAGAGAGTGGTAAACACTACTTCTGGGAATGTCTGTGAGGTTCTTTCTGGAAGAGAGTAGCGTTTAAATTATTAGGCTGAGTAAAGAAGACCCACCCACCGTGGTGGCATCACTCAATTTCTTGAAGTCCCAAATGAAACTATGAAGGTCCGAAACAGAGAAACCTCTTTTAAACTGGAGTTTAGAGGGACCATAGAGGACTTCCTAATGCCCTGCTGCTCATAAACAGTTACCGCAAACGGAAAAACACCTATTTCCCATCAACAGCAGAAAGGTGTTTTTCAACTCTACTACTCCAGCAGGAAGCAGGATCTTTTTCTTTCCCTGGCAACCACTCTGCCAATAAAAGACTGTTACAGCTCAGCCAATGAAAAGCCACCGCATTTCCTACTCCCAATGTCCCCAATTGACACCTTTACAATAGCCCCTGGGAACTCTCCTTTTCTCTCTAAAAGAACGGTTTTCTCTTTTGTTTCCTGGGCGTGCTGGTGGTTTGCCATTAGACCACATGTCCCAAATTCGAATTCTTTTGTGTGGTTCCCAAATAAACCCATTTACCTAGAGAAATGGCTGGCTGGCTGTTGGTTTAAGGTGAATAGAATGATCAAAGCAAGGGATGGGAAAACTGCCTTAAGTTGGGGTATCCATCTCTCCTGTCCTCAGATGTGGGAGCTCCTGGTTCTGGGGCTTGGAACTCCACCTGTGAGTTAGACCGTTGGCCCCGCTGGTTCTCAGGCCTGTTTCTCAATACTTGGACTGAATTATGCTACTGGCTTTCCCAGTTCTCCACTCACAGATGGCAGACTGTGGGTCCTTGACCTCCATATTCAATTTTTATAATAAGTACATATATATATATATATTCGTGCAAGAATTGGCCTTCCTTCTCCTGGCTTCGCTCCCGGCCGCCTGGGAGCCTTTGCAAGTCTTCACTTCCGGCTGCCTCCCGGGAGCCTGCAAGTCTTTGCTCCCGGCCGGAGCGCCGCTCCTGTAGCTCCCTCCGCCCCCCGCCCTCCTGCTCATAGCAGGCATCCCACCCCGCCCAGCCGCTCCGTGCCTGCATATGCAAATTAACCCACCATCTTTGTTGGGTTAATTTGCATACTCCCGATTGGCTGATGGGCATCACAGAGGTACAGTCAATTTGCATATTTATCTTATATTAGTGTAGATATATATCCTATTGGTTCTGTTCCTCTGGGAGAAAACTGAATAATACAACTACTATCTCTCTATTTCCCTTTAATATTTAACTTTTCTTCATAGTCTACATAACCTCCTGATAAACCTACCCATTTATAGTCTTTCATAAAATTTGAGGCAGTGTAAGCAGGTTTTGTTCATTGCTGTATCAAAAGCAATGTGAACAGTGCCTGGCATACGGTAGGTGTTCAAAAATATTTGTTGAATAAATGAATGAATCCTTTGAAGTTTACTCTAACATAATCTATATTTAATGACAAGTGAAAATCATGTGGGTAACTGAATTATCGGGGAGGGGTGCAAAGCAGCCGCTTTAAGTGAATTCATTTAAAATGTGAAATAATTTTCAAAGTATAAATTAATAGAAAAAAGCTGTATTGGAAGGTTATCTTGAGAAATCAAACTAAACATAAAAATAGTTTGTTTTATGTTATATTTATTATTTGGGACTATAAGAGCAACCACAGTATAGATCTTAGAACCACACAAACGAATCAATCAGTGTATGTAGAAGGACATAATTTATCATCTTATTTATATTGTGTGCAGTTTCTCATTCACGCTTTACCATTCATTTAACATTCGAGAGTGACATTTTGAACAGTCATTTTAAACAAACAAAAAACATTGATGATCCATCAGTTTTCAAAAGAATCTTCCAAGAAAATTGTACTCAATTCTCTTGTTCTGGAAAATTCCTATTAATTCTCTTTAAGTAGTAACAGATTAAACTGTCAAATTCTAAGTAGTCAGTGAGCTTGACTATGATTTGAACATTCCAAAAATTACTAAATGATACCCTGAACCTTTTATAACATTTGTTCACTGTGTCATATATAGTGTTGTATTTACAATAGAAATACATGTAAAGCCAGTGAAGAGTGTGACACCATAAATGCACAAAAAAGCTGGGAGGTCACGTCATTATTCAGGGCTCTGATGCCATAATAACTTTTGCTTGAGGATTTCAATGACAGAACAAGGGAATTGGTAGAATATATCTCCAGAAATATAAAAAATTTAATGAGGAAAGTTATAAAAAATAACATCTCTAAAAATTGCCCAAAGGGCATACAGCAAATGGGTAAACATTCATTCAAAAAAAGTATTAAGTCTCAGAACAGTGAGAGTCTGAGGCTTTTGAGACACAATTCATACTTTTAACACCAGTCTCACCCTCAGAGGAGAGAACCCATTTCAACTTATTCTGTTCAGCCAGTGATACACTGACTCTAACAGGAGACAAGGACAATGGAGATAAAGAAAACTATAGATCAATATTTCATATGTAAGTAGATACAACCCCCTCAACAAAATACCAGCAGTGAAAATCCAGTTACACTGAGATGACAGGGGTTTATTACAGCAGTGCCAGGTGGGTTTAGTATCTCAAAATCAGTTGATTCAAAGCACCATATTAATGCAATAAAGAAATAACAACATATGATCATCTTAACAGATGCATAAAGAATTTTAGCAGAATCCTACAGGTAGTCTCACCAAAAACATAAAAATGGTAACTATAGGAGGTAATGGATATATTAATAAGCCTTATTGTATTAGTCATTTCACGGTGTATAAGTATGTAAAAATATCATGTAGAAGTTAAATATGTACAATTTTTATTAGTCAATGAAAAATAAAATAAAAGCACCAAGACACTAAATTAATGCCATTATTTCTCTAACATATTCAGTCTGGTTATTGGAGATAATATCTTCTATTCAGAGAATGTTTTTCCACATAGTAACTTATGACAATTATCTAGTAATAAGTAAAAATATATTCTAGCCCTAACTGGTTTGGCTCAGTGGATAGAGCGTCAGCCTGTGGACTGAAGGGTCCCAGGTTCGATTCCGGTCAAGGGCATGTACCTTGGTTGCAGGCACATCCCCAGTAGGAGGTGTGCAGGAGGCAGCTGATCGATGTTTCTCTCTCATCGATGTTTCTAACCCTCTATCCCTCTCCCTTCCTCTCTGTAAAAAATCAATAAAATATATATTTAAAAAAATATATATATATATTCTAAACCTTTTAGCTTCATTAATATATGCTTAATATTTGATTAAGGACACATTTTATTAAAACCGGCTTTTCTGATACTTAGACATACTTCCTGACAATTGAAAATAATTTTCTTCACTTTGTTTCATTGGTGAAATAGCTTATATAATAAAAGCCTAATATGCAAATCACCTGAACAGTGGAACGACCTGTGGAATGACCAGTCGCTATGATGTGCACTGACCACTAGGGGGCAGATGCTCAATACAGAAGCTTCCCCCAGCACAAAGGCCCCAGGGCAGCCAAGGCGAGTGCCAACAGGGTCCCCCCTTCCCCTGATCACCCCGCCGGGTGCCCCACAGATTGGCCCTGATCGCCAGCCATGCCTAGGGACCCTACCCATGCACGAATTTTGTGCATCAGGCCTCTAGTATTTATAGAAATACAGTGTTCTGAGTCCTAATGGAAAAGGGTAAATAAACTACTTTATTCTACTTATCACTTCAGTCCAATGTGACCACGTGTTGTACATGATTACATGTGATTCAGCCTCTCCTTCCGCGTGCTACATTAATTTTTATTCACTAATTGACATTATTTTTAATGTCACCCACATATTTTTGGAGAGGAAAGAATTATATATTTTTAAGTGTGACAGTAATAAAATGAACAACTGTTTATTTTAATCAAAGAAATTTTCAACTTTAATAAAATTATGCATATAAAATTTCATTTTGAACAAATAAGGAAACAAAACTCTTCAGATTATAAAATTATTTATGCATTTTAATGGCATTCATGTATGTTTTATAATAGAAATAAGATTTCTTCTTTTAGATAGAATTCTACTGATAAAAACCACACTCTGGCTTGTCTATGCATGGCAGAGCATGACTGAATGGAACTGCTTTGCATTTGTTGCAGCATTTGCCAAGGCTGACTCTGTCATTGGCAGCAATCTTAATATAATGTTTACTAATAGCTCTGTAGAGGCGCAGTATTTCCATAGCAACAAATGAACAATACCGGAGAGATTAATCGCTTCTGCACTCTCAGTGTTCAGTTTGCTGTACAGCAATGTTCTGCAGTTTGATAATTGCAAGTCCAGAATGAATGTACATTATAAGTTGATTAGCATAAACACTTAAGATGAAAAATATCTCTGTTGAAATGGGGAGAACGGTGCAAAATAGGCAGGGCTATCTAATAAATATGGCCATGGTTCAAAGAACGTGCATAGAGCTAATAAAGTGTAGCATTAGTCATGTTATTTGACACTGGTCATTTGATATGGTCCATTTTTGGAAGGTTTTTACACACACACACACACACACACACACACACACACACCATGTGAAAAAAAAATGGCATTAGAACATAAGAATTTCCGTCAGAATCCCCTCATGAAGTTATCTCTACACAAATCCATTAACTGGTCTTTAGAAGATGCCACCTTGACTACCTGTAGGAGCTCTATGTAGCCTGTGTCTACACTTACTTGTCATAAACACTCGTGTTTCATTTAAAAGTTCTTTTTTTTAAAAAAAATATGTTTTTATTGTTTTTAGAGAAAGGAAGGCAGAGAGGGAGAGAGAGATAGAAACATCAATAATGAGAGAAAATCCTTGATCGGCTGCCCCCTCACACCCCACACTGGGGATCAAGCCCACAACCCGGGCATGTGCCCTGACCAGGAATCGAACCATGACTTCCTGGTTCCTGGTCACTGCTCAACCACTGAGCCACATGGGCCAGGCTAAAAGTTCTTTGAGTATTGTGTAGAGTTGAACCCATCACACAGATTGGCTCAGGTGAAGGTATTATCCAGGTAGTATCCTTAACCCAGAACTAGGTACTTTTACTAAAAAAAAAAAAAAGGATTCTATTCCAAAACATTGTGTCCAGTTGCCTCTTAGTGGCACAATGCATAGTTCATATGTGCACAAGCACTGAGGATTGCATTTATTTAGCAATTTCTTACTACTAATAAAACAAAAATGACGGAAGAATTCATGTTTTTGCTGTTTTATTGAAAGACTCTGATAGATCTATCATTTCATTTGTAAAAATAAAAGTTCCATAAGAATGAACATCTGTGAATTCAAAAGAAAAAAATAATTTCATTTAAATCTTTTAAAATTAAAACCAATTTATAGGTTTTCTTATATTCTGGTTGTTTTTTAGGAATTAGTGGCAAAATAAATAAGGGTAGAAGTGTTAAAGTGATTATTTGTCATTGACTAGCATAGTAAATAGTTTTACCACAAGCAAACAGTTTCTGCATTTTTAGTTTTTATTATTATATTTATAGGGGTCATTTATTGTTAAAGGAATGAGAGGACACAATAATGACAAGTGAAAAGCATCCACTGCAGCTGTTCGTAATCAGAATATCATTGACTAAACAATATAGAAGATTTTCGTTTGTGCTGAATATAATGAGTACACAGTCCTCTTTAGGCAGTAAGTATTGCCCACATGATTTCATTAAAACCACGGCTCAGAATGATTGTGAAGGAAACAACCACAGCGCTGCACCTGGGGACTCTGTGGTTAACGTCTTGAGAATGAACCCAGTAAATAAGATTATTTTCCCAATGGGCTGACCAGCTTTTTCCCCATGTTTTCTCTAAAAGCTACTTCCCCATGTACTATGGATTAAATAGCAGATTGGTCAATTCCTTCATTAATCCTCAAAGATTGTACTGAAGAGGCTCAGTTATATTCTATAGCACAAAATATCAAACAATTCTTACTTGAAGAATGGTAAAGCTAGAATTGAAAGATTATAACACATTTCTATATGTAGACTCTATCCTATCTAATAAAAGGATAATATGCAAATTAATCGTCAGTTCGTCACAAAGATGGCGGTGCCTATAGCGGCTGGGGCGCTGGACGCTGGCGGCGTCACCCCAGCGACGGGCCCTAGCATCCCATGAGCCCTGGCCCATGGAGGGAGGGAGGGCGGGCGGGCCTCTGGCCAGAGGCTGGCAAGGGCATGCAGGACGCTGAGGCGGTGTCACCCCGACAATGAGCCCCAGCATCCCGCGCACCCCGGCCCACAAAGGGAGGGAGGGCGGGCAGGCGGGCCTCTGGCCAGAGGCCTGCCAGAGCGTGGGACGCTGGCGTTGTTGCAGGTGGGCTGAGGGACCCCCTGTGCACAGATTTTCTGCACCGGGCCTCTAGTGTTGATATAATCACTGAGAGTTTATACAATAAGTGGAGTCCTAAAAATTTGTGCCAATTGTTTTAAAAATAAAGTATTTTTTCAATAAACTCTAGAATTTAAATATTCTAGCCAGCTGTAGTGATATTTTATTAATTTTTAATAAAAAGAGTACCTAAGATGCTCCATTAATGTCTCTGACAGTGCTTAATAGCCTACAAATAAACCAATACCTCCAGTGGAATTGCTACCAAAAACTTTTGAAATAATTAGTATGTTTTTTAGTTTTTTATATTAATATTTTATATATCTGACTTTATTAAGGCAGGTATTATATATAGAAAGAGTGTACAAGATAATATTAGTCATTAAATAATACTCTGAATAACAAAATTTTACTCATATTTATAGAATAAATGATATTCACATGTTACTACCATATAAACCATATATTTATGTTAAGATTATAATGCATGAATTTAGATTTTTAAAAACCAAGATATAAAAATCAAAGTGTGAGTCTCCAGATATTAATATTCACATTAGTTTTTTAAATTGCTTTCTACCTCATCCTGGTGTGTGTGTGTCTCGAGGTCACAGGGGAGGGTAAGTGCTATTGTCTTTAGTGGACGACTCCTTATCCTCTGATTTATGTAATATGTTGAAAAACGAGGAGATTTAAAATATATCTTTGAATAAATGAGTACATATGCTTTAAGAAAATATAATACATAAATTCTATATTTATTATAATGTTTTAAATTGAGAGTTATCTATTTATAAAATATTTTTCTATGAAATTTCTTAAATTACAATAATCTTAATAACATTATAAAGTACCACATTTGCAGAGTAAAAAAATCCAAAAATTTACACAAGTAATTTATACATAGAAAAGGTATGCCTATCTAGTTTGTCATTCTGCTTTTTTACCTAGGTTTTTCAGAGGAAATTTCTGTCCAGTCCTCAAAAATTAGGGCAAATGGCTGTCTCTCTCGTGTTTTCCAGTGCAGAAGCTTGACCTTAAGGCACTGTATATAATGTTAATTCCATTTAATTTAGACAGAACATCTTTTAAAGGTGAAAGACCACATTCACACACTGCTTAAAACCCCATTGTTTGTGAATCTCATGCTTAGAGGTACTTTCTGTTTTTAGAGGTAATTTCTGGCTAGCACCAAAGAAGTAATTTAATAGAATCTTGGTCAAATTAGTGAGGCTTGAATTTGCCTAATTTAAAACCAGAGTAGAATTTGGGCACAGGTAATTTAGAGTGTGCTGTCTTTCATGAATAATAAAAGTTTGGATCAAAATTGCAGTATTTTAAATGTATGACACTTGAGGAATTTATTCACATTTATACACTCTGTCATATTGAAATGAGTGGTCAGATTAATATGGAGTTAAAAGACTTCTCGTCATATTCATTTTCCATCACTAATGATGCAAAGCAAAAATATGTAATGGCCTTGTTTTACTCAGTCTGCTTTGCATGGCAATGATACATTATGTAACTGATGCTGGGACACTACACACCCAGTGGTATTGTCATCATCTAGGATGTTCATCTTCCTTTATCAGTTGACAATGTCCCAATGTTTTTCAGGTCAACCTCTCCTGCTCCAATATTTTCTGACAGCTGTAGCTGTCTGTATGGGATTAATTTATTCTAAAACTGAAGTTGGTTTTATAGGCAGTAATATTGTGCTTTCCAGTGAAAAGGAACGATTTCTGTCATCTGACAGACAAGTTGATAAAATTTGTTGCTTCAAAGATCCACCCTTCCCTCTCTCAATTAGACACATATGATTGTCAGCTGACCGCTGCCCTCTCTTCCCCAAATGAAGTACCAAAAGCTTGAAAATCAGATTAAAACACCTTTTTATGGGAGAAACACATGGTCTATTTCCATCAAAAGACCCCAGGCTGCCTCTCAGAGACAGAAAATCTTGCACAATATCCAGTTATACTCATTGATTGAAAACACCTGAATTTGAACCCAGGCTTTGTAGGCCAATTTTTCTAACATTTAAAAAAAATCATATATTATGATAGTTTTCAAAGCAACTTCATAAATCCACTCAGCCCATAATATGTGTCAGACATTTTCCAAATATCACAATGAAGCTTGGTGTAGTAGAGAAACACTGTCCTTGCTATCAGGTCACTAGAGATTACATTCCCATGCTTCATTACTACCCTGTGACCTTTAAAAAATTTATTTAAATTTAGATCCTCAGTTTTTTTCATGTGCAATTGGGACATACTATTTGATACATTGGCATGTTGTGCAGATTAAGAATATATATGCATGTTATTTCAACATCACAAGCATTAATTGATGAATCTCCAAGTGCCTAGTACAGAGACTGGCATTGTGAAAATAAAGGTGGTTGTGTGTGTTTTATAATGTAAGCAAGGATTTAATTCTTGCCTTGTTGACAGGAATGAAATGAATGCTTCACATATAGGTAGGGAAAACAGTCCTCTATCAAGACAGAAGGGTGAGAGGAAATTGGGTCCTAAGTTACAGGCAACGGAAAGCCACACACCGTCTCCGCGATGAAAAGCAGGAAGTCTCCCTCCCATGAGAAGGGGTAATAAATAAAGATCAGTCCTTTTGTAACAAGGTAAGCTCCCTGGTAAGGCACACATATACATAGTTCAGGTCAAGAACGAGGTTCATTTGGGTGTTGTGTCTACACAAATGAAGCATAAAGATTGAAGAAAATCAAGAATGTTTAGCTTGGGAATTTTATAGATGAAATTAATAAGAAAAATACCGAATGCATCTAGGGAGAAAACCAAAATAGATCTAATGCCAAAAAAAAAAAAAAAAAAAAAAAGAAGAAGAAGAAGAAGAAAAGAAGACTTATTAATAGCCTAAATTGATTCCAGAAGATGATGAGAAAATGCTTTAAAATATTGAGGAGAAAGTATTTCCAATCTTCAATTCTATATTTATCCAACTGAAAGTGAAGAAAGAGGTAAAATAATATGTTCATAGATAGGTAGATAGAAAGAAATATATAGATATATGGATATATAGATAGATATCCTGTATAATAAAACCCTAATATGCAAACCAACTGAACAGCAGAACAACCGGTCACTATGACACACACTGACCACCAGTGGGCAGATGCTCAATACAGAAGCTGCCCTCCCCCACCCCCCCACCGCCCCGTGGTCAGTGTGCTCCCACAGGGGAGCACCGCTCAGCCAGCAGCCGGGCTTATGGCTGGCTAGCGCAGTGGCGGTGGCGGGAGAGGCTCCACTGCAGCCGGGCAGTAAGGAGTGAGGGGTCCCGGACTGTGAGAGCCCCGGACTGCCAGAAGGATGTCTGACTGCCGGCTTAGGCCCGGGGGGATTGGGGATTGTGACTAAGCCAGCAGGCAGACATCCCCTGAGGGGCCCCAGACTGTGAGAGGGCACAGGCCAGGCTGAGGCCCCTCCCCCACCCAGTGCACGACTTTTGTGCACCGGGCCTCTAGTATAGATATATAGTATCCCACACACTGTTTTTCAAAAAAGTTTGAGGGACACACATTTGGAATGTGTGGAAGTAGAGATTTTTTGACCCATTGAGGTTTAGATGGTGCCTGAGCATTACACAGAGAATACAGGTCTGCAGGGAACAAGAGTGACTATAGGAATGTAGCAGAGAGACCGTAAAGACATGGAATAATTGAGTATAAAAGTAGAGTAGAGAGATACATAATAGGAAGTAGAAAGAAGACTTGGTGACTGATAAGCGAATGGAAGGAAAAAGTCCAGGATGACTTTATTTTCTGGCTTGGTTGACTTTTTGGAAAATTATGCCATTTATCAAAGTAAGTATTACAGGAGGAGGACACGTTTGGAGCTTTATTATAATTGATTTTTATAAGAACTCGTTTTAACTGAATAGTACTTTTTAATTTCAACGAGTGACTCTGGGAGATGAAGTATTACCCTGGATAGCAGGTCCAGCCACACTGGGCTCTGACTTCCCTGAAGGAAGGATGCTCCCAGACTGAAGAGCAAACAGCTCCTGTCAGACCACTGATCAATTCCCCAATTACTCTCCTATCAGCATACGTTTTCTACGTCAGGCAAGGGTGTCTATACGTCTAATCAATCCAACTGTCCTTTGAAAGCCTTAAGGTTACCTTCAAAGTTGACACATATATTGTTAAAATGGCACTGGGGAACCCCTTAGGGCAGTGGTCGGCAAACTCATTAGTCAACAGAGCGGCAAACCACGGCTCACGAGCCGCATGTGGCTTGTGAGCTGCAGTTTGCTGACCACTGCCTTAGGGCCTGAGATAAAAACTAACAACCTTGAAATCCTCTACAAAACATTCAGGAACTACAATGAGAAAGGGGCATTGAGTTCTGAAAAATATTTCAGAATCTATTGAAAATATATATTTATAGGAAAGCACGGATGCTTTTCTATGTCAAAATGTTTTGTAAACACGTGGCCTGATTTCTACGAATTCTCCTGATCATCATTGGACGGGTCCTCCTTCTGTGAGAGAATCTACATGAATACGACGCAAATGTGTGCACTTGTGTTTCCTCATACATTGCTAATAAGATGTTATTTGATGATACTTTCTTTGTAAAGTAAAATAGTAGGGTTATCCTCATGCTTGTACCTTTACATTAAACTATAATCTCTTTATATTAAGCTCAAATGAATAAGATACATGCTACTCATTACCAAGTTAGAGATGAAACAGTGAACTCTATTTGTGACTCCTGGTGGAGGAATATTTCCGTATTTCACGAATCATCCTTGGCATGCAGTCCTCTCTGATTAGTACTAGCTGTACTCTTCATTTGTAAAAACTATCCCCTGGGCTAAGATGTTCCTGTCTTCCATGAGAGATATTTTATGTTTCCTCTCCCCCACCCTTTCCTTTTTGTTCTCCTTTTATTCTTCCATCTAGCATTTATTCTGCCGGCCACACACAGATATCTGTGAAGTACTATGCCAGTGTCCAAAAAGCAAACATTAATAAAATGTAATACCTTATATCAAGGATGTAATAATGCAGTAAATATATGTCGATTAAAGACCATAATCAGTAATAAGTAGTGAAATATTCAGAAGTACAATGGAAGCACAGTGAGGGGAATGATTTGCCATGGAAAATCTGATTCCAGGTGGAACTGAAATTTGAGTTGGGTTTTGTTAGAGAAGTGGATAAGAGCTATACCTGATACCGAGGTCGAGACATATAAACATTTATAAACCCACAGAGAGCAACATAGGTAAAGGAATGAAAGAACGGTACTTAAGGAATGATGGCAGGAGCACAGTGGGTGTCACAGGGAGTGGTTGGGGATGTCTCTGGGAACTTAAGTGGAACTAGATTATATAGGCCTTGAATGTCATGACAAGAGCTTAAACCCATGACTAAGAAGGGGCATAGTGAACAGATGGAGCAATACCCACACAAATTCAGTTGAGAGGGGTGCTTAATGTGAAGGATTAAGAATACCTTGACAATGGGAAAAGGAAAATGATTATCTTTAAGGAATAATGTAGATGGTTGATAAAGTTGAATTAGATTGCATACAAAAGTCACTGAACTCAAGTGGCTTAAATAATAAAGGAGTTTCGTTGGCTTATGTACTAGTAGCAAGAACTTAAGCAGACTTCAAGATCTGGACTGAAAGTTTTAAAATACTGTTCCTGGACCAGGTGTCTTTCTCTCCCTGCTTTTACTTCCATGGTGTCAGTTGGCTCCACATTGTGGCTGCAGGATGTTGTTGTTTTTTTTTAAATATATTTTTATTGACTTCAGAGAGGAAGGGAGAGGCAGAGAGATAGAAACATCAATGATAAGAGAATCATTGATTGACTGCCTCCTGCACACCCCAAACTGGGGATGGAGTCCGCAACCCAGGCATATGCCCTGACCAGGAATTGAACTGTGACCTCCTGGTTCCTAGGTCGATGCTCAACCACTGAGTAATGCCAGCTGGGCTAGAGGGCAATGGTGATTTGAAACTAGAGTGGATCTTTCTAGTACATTGGAGTTAAAGCAGCTGGAAATACGACTTTTAATATAAGACTCTGGTTAAGGGGTTATAAAGTGCTAGGAACTATGGTTCTGGCCCTGTTATCTGACTTTGCAGCTATGTTTGAGTTCTGATAGGAAACCAAAGGGAAAATAAAAACTTTAAATAATTCAATTTCATGGACTGAGCACAGATTTCTATGGGATGTCCTATTTTTGAGCATTCATGTTCTCTGAGAGGTGGCCAATATTGCATCCATGTATTACATTGTCACTATGAATTTTATCCAAAGCCACAAGTAAGCAAGCCATTGTATAACAGAACATTTTTTTTCTCACCCTCAGAATATATATGTGATCTCTGCTACCTAACTCTTTTCTCTGTTGCTTCAGTAAAATATTTAACCAACTTGCTGGTAATGACAGGAGACCTTTAAAAGGTGAGGTCACACTCCCAGGAATAATGACTAATTGGTGTTGATTTTCTTTGCTTCCTTTTTTACTTTTCTATTTGTGACCTCTATAAGTTTTCCAAATTAGTATTGACTGAAGTCATTTCAGGCTAATGTGTCATCTTTCAACATTGCTTTGATGCTCCAAATAAAGTGATTGGAGTAAAAAAAAACACCAAAAAACCTCATAAGAGGGATTTGATAAGGATTTGCTAGTAAATACAGAGTAGTTCTTTTCTTGGAAGTTTTTTGGAAGAGTGTGAGGGGAGAAACCCTCTTGTTATATTCAGGTGTATAGGGCATGCAAGTGCATACAGGTCGCTTCTGGATGTTTAAAATGTAGCTCACATGTGATATTGCTGAAATAGAAAACATCTTTTCTTCAAATGTTGGCTTTCTTTCCTGTATTCAGATTCTCAAAGAATAACCACACGATAGCTCAGTTTCTCTTACTCATCTTCTATACCTGACCTGTCCCCAAATCCCTCCATTTCTAGCTTCTTGGTATTTACTTTCTCTCCTTTCTCTTTCCACTGCTCCTGTCTCGTTTTAGACATCATCATTTAGTCCCTGAACCATTGTAACAATTCTCAAACTGCTACCCCGTTCCAATGTTTCACACTCTGAGCCACATTATACTACTGTTCCAAGTTAAATCTTGAGTCCTCAGGCCGACGCTCTATCCACTGAGCCAGAGTGGCTAGGGCCAAGTTAACTTTTTAAAATGTACAGTTGAAAAGATTATTTCCCGATTTAATCCTAAATAACCACCTGTCGTTCCTGAACCCTATGTGCCTTTAACACTTGCAAATTTCCACATGCTGATTTCTTTGCTAAGGATATATCCTACCTAATAATAGAGTAATATGCAAATTGACTGCACCTTCGCTACGCCTAAGCCACGCCCACCAGCCAAGCCACGCCCACCAGCCAATCAGGAGCAAATATGCAAATAAACCCAACCAAGATGGCTACAGCCACTGAGAGCAGGAGGGAGGCTTGGGTTTCCACGGTAACAAAAGAAGCCATCCTGTTGCCTGCCTAAGCCTCCACTCAAGGCTACAAAGTTTCAATTATAGAAGGTGAATTAACTCCAACAGAAATCGCTGCTGGCCGTGGAGCAAGGAGCATGCTTGGCTTTACTCCAGGCTACAAAGTTTCAATTGTAGAAGATAAATAAATTCCAGATACCAGGGCCTCCTCTTGGGTTGCCAGGGGGCCTGGCCGGCCTGCAAACCACCACAGGCCCCTCGCTCAGGCTGCCCCATGCCCCAGGGGAACCCCCACCCTTCAGGGCAAACCAGTCAGCCCCCACCCATGCACCAGACCTCTATCCTACCTAATAAAAGAGTAATATGCAAATTGACCATCACTGCAACACACAATATAGCTGCCCTCATGTGGTCAAAGATCCTGCGCCCATGTGGACACAAGATGGCCACCACAAGATGGCCAGCAGGAGAGGGCAGTTGGGAGGCACCAGACCTGCAAGGGAGGGCAGTTGGAGGCGATCAACCTTGCAGGGGAGGGCAGTTAGGGGTGACCAGGCCAGCAGAGAAGGGAAGTTGGGGGCAAACAGGCTGGCTGGGGAGCAGTTAGGCATCAATCAGGCTGGCAGCAGAGTGTTTAGGGGGTGATCAGGCTGGCAGGCAGAAGCAGTTAGGGGCAATCAGGAAGACAAGCAGGTGAGCAGTTGGGAGCCAGCAGTCCTGGATTGTGAGAGGGATGTCCGACTGCCCGGATCAGGCCTAAACAGACAGTTGGACATCCCTCGAGGGGTCCCAGATTGGAGTGGGTGCAGGCCGGGCTGAGGGACACGCCCCCCCCCTCTGTTCATGAATTTCGTGCACCGGGCCTCTAGTTTTCTAATAATGTATGTCAGTATATAGTCAAAATCTCTGTAGTCTTACTTGGTACAGTTATTTGGGTCCAATTCGGTGCCTGCAGCACAGGAATTACGCAGCACCTCCAAGCATTTACCATGATGTACATATTACTGCTTACATATGTGTTTTTCCACCAGCCTCTGAACCTTTCAAAGGGGAAAACATGCTATGCTTGCTTCTCCAATATAAAATATTGATATTTTGCAGAGGGCAGAGTAAGCCCTGATAGTGAATGCGTAAAAGTGAAGGCAAGAAATTAACTCAAAGCATGGCACCTATTTATTTGTTAAACAGGAAAAAAAAAAAAAAAAACATTTGCTAAAAGGAAAAAGTAGAGATGGTGTGAGGAAATCTGACGAGACTATTAATGCATTGCAAGAACTCCACCTGGAGACAAGTATAATAACTCTCTAGCCGTAGTGACTGATCTAAACTGGAGTGTAACTTCTATATTTTAATACTAGTAGCCCGGCACACAAATCCCTGCACCATTAGCTCGCCAGTAGCTCGCTGCCACCCTCCAGTAGCTCCTCCCGCCCCCCCACCCTCCTCATAGCTTGTTTCCCTGCCTCCTCCTGTAGCTCTCTGTCACCGGCTTGTAGCCAGGAGCTCACTGCCACCCTCCTGTAGCTCTCCGCCTGCTTGTAGCTCGCTGCCCCACCCTCCTGCTGATCGATGATCCGGTGGTTACGCAGTCGATTGTTACACTTTACAGCGTAACGGCCATTTGCATATTACAGCTTTATTATATAGGATATTAGACAGTATAATCTTATATTTTAGCCTGTAGCAATATTATAGTGCAGGAGAAAAAAAATGACTTGAGAAATTAAGGTACAAAATTTCCCTTGAAATGAGTCACCATGATTTCAGAATAAGAAATGGTATCAAGAGTGGGGGAATTGAAAACAGAAACTATGATTTTTTTTTTTTCAAGGAGGTTTATAGAAAACAAAAGCATGAGAGAGGTGGGAAAATAGGAGGTTGTGGCCAGAGCACAGACTTCTTGTGAGTTGTGTTCAGGGCACCTCTACGGCAGGGGCTGCTCCAGAGACAGAGGTTGGTGATGTCTGCACAGAGGGTGCAGCTGGTTGAGGTTCCAGAGCTAGAAGCATTTTGCATGAGATATTTAAATTGTGTGGCGGATTTCATGAATTGGGGTGCCGCAGTAGAGTGGGCTCCTGGTACATGATATCCAAGAGCTTAGATGTTGGGGCCCTCTCGCCATTATTTGATGAGAGATCAGTTTGTTCAGACACTAGGAGCCTGGGAGGAGAAGGATAGTTAGTTCTTTAAAATGCCCCATTTGCATGTTCAAAGCATTCCTCCCAAACGCTGTTGACTTTCGTTAGCTTTATTTTCCTTTTCCTACAGGTAATATGAATCACTATGTTTCACATCAACATTAAGTATATCCTTTCTCAAAAACTATACATATTTATTCATGGATTTTGTTTGTTTACTCTTATGGGCTATCCAAAGGTATTTTCAGTATTTGAAAAAATACTTTAAAACTTAAAATATTATTTTGACCTTCGAGGACTTAATTGTGAAGATACCATCAAGATGAGCAAATCTCTGTGTATCAGATACAAGCACTGCACATTCACATCATTTCTATGTTTGGTTCCACTGGAAAGCACAATACCTGGTGTGCCGACCTACACAGTCACTTCTGGCTCAATGAGAGCAGTGACAGAAATGACAGCCATCGCTTTCATCTTTAAAAAAAGCATGTAGTTAATGAACACAAATCCCCTAAGAAAAGACAAATATAAAAACTGAAGAAGAAACTATCAAATATCAAAATTAAATTTAACTGTCCATAAAAAAATACAAAAATATATCTTCTTTTAATCAATGAAGAAAGCTAGAAGTTATAGCCAAGTAATGGTGATATACCTAAATATTTATTTTATGTCAAATTTCTAATATTTTTATTATATTAATTACTGCTATCCTGCTGAATTAGTTACTATCTTCACCTTGGTTTTTATATAAAGATACATTGTACTTCAGATGTATTATAAGAAAAAATTGATAGCTATAGTATTCATAAAGATAAATGATTATACCTTGATTAATCATGTTTACAGAATTACATATTTCCAATTACTGAAGAAATCAAAATAAATTTTAAGAAAGTTTATAGTTTTCCCCCAAAAACCCTCTCAGTTAAATGTCATCATTGACTTTCTCATGATTTTGAGGAATCTAAATATATATATATATATATATATATATATATATATATATATATATATATGAAGACTATATGGTGAGTTTTTCACTTATCAAGGTCTGTCATGAAAAATATTATGCACATGAATCCAACATTTCTGTTCGGGTCCGAGTTCAGTGTCTTGCAAAATCCAAGAATGAGTTCAGGGACAGAGACCTTGGAAACAAAGCTTACTGAGAGGTAGAGGGCCTCCCTCAGCAGGGAGCAGCAGGCAGGGGGCCCACCGTGGGCCACCAGTGAAGCTTCTTGGTCTCAGGTCCCAAGACCCTGCCCCTCAGGCCAGGCCTGGGAAAGGTGCAGCTGGGGTTCCAGGAGAGCAAAAGCTGGCCAGGGGCCAGAGCTGCCGGTCCAGGTGGCAGCGGGTGTGGTTCAGCATCAGGGGAATTGAAGTCCATCCGTCCGTCCATGTGTGGAGTCCCATTGGCCATAGGCCAGCTGGGCGCAGGGAGCGTGCACGCAATATTGGGGCATTGGTTGCTGAACACTGGTGCCCTACGTGAGTTATTCTCTTTCTCATGCATAATGTTTATGTATTTTCTTTTATCTCTAGCATCGCTTTTTCCAGTTTTTTTCTATGTTAATTGCTCTTTTCAGAATTTATACCTAGTTTAAATCAAACCTTTCTACTTTGGATGGCTTACTACAGTTCTTTTTGTTTCTTTCCTTAGCTTTTTAGTTGATTGCCTACTTAATTGGTGCTTTTTTCCCCTTCATAAATTTTCCTTCAGGGAAACAGCCCACGTTGTTTTCTTTGCAGAGATTTTATTGTGTTGATTCCTGAATAATTCCCATTTCCATTATCCTCTATTGTTTCAGAAGACTCCATTTTCTTAGTCTGTCGGGTTTCATAATTGTTGTTTGTTGGTTGGTTGATCAAGTTGTTTATATTTTCCAAAGGAAAGGAATATTGGGGTGTTCCCTTTCATTGTTCATTTCTAATTTCTTACATAGTAAACATAATATTCTTGCATGCTTTCTACTTTCTCACATTTTTTGTCATTTTTAAACTATATTTGCTACCCTATCAATGAGATTTCTCTTACTGTATGTAGCATTACCTCACTTAATACCACCTCACTAGTCATCACATTGATGTCTATCTTACTTTTTTTTTCTGTTATCTCTCTTTGTTATGTTTTAAAATGAATTAAAACAGAGGCACAAGAAAATTTGGGGGACTAACCAGATTAAATTTATTTGCCTCTGGATGTTATATATATAGAAAAGACTTTGAAAGCTTTTTTTAAAGTTGTTTAATCAGTTTGTAAAGGATATAATATTTTACTTTGTGGGAGAGATCTTGATAATAAGAGATATTGATGCAAGATAAATGTTCAAATAGTAAAATTCTGGCTTTCATGATGTAGTCATTTCAAAAATAGAATACACATACACAGGCAAATTGTGACTGAACTAAAGCCTTTACCTGCGGGAATTTCTTATTTTCACAGAAAGAGAGACACAGCTCTCAGTGTACCCTGAACTGATTTTCAAAGATGTAATATAAATTGGGTCAATCAAATGGTACATCTCATTTACTTCCAGTCTTATAAGTCTAAAAAAAGACGTAAAGCTTTGACTGCTATAAAAGATGGAAATTTTTGTTTAATTCATATTTTTTCTGAAGTCAAAAATTATTTTCATCATAATTACTCAAGAATTATTGGAGAGGACAATGGGGGGGGAAGGGGACATATGTAATGCTTTCAATAATAAAGAATTTTTAAAAAAGAGATCAATCAAAGCTAAAAAAGAAAAAAAAAAGAATTTTGTTTTTTAATCTTCCAAAGCAAAAATCCTACTTACTTGGTGAAGCTCAGTGATAAACTAAGTTAACACAAATTCCCTATTGAAACTGCCTGAGCACCAAGATAAGTAAATTTATAAAGTAAAATGTCTTTTCTTCTTTTTGGTACTTTACTGAAGACTATAAATATGCAGCTTGCAGTCTTTTAGATTTAGAGAGCGACTTAAAATCTATGTATATAATTCTAAAAGACTTTTTTAAATTTTTTTATTGATTAAGGTATTACATGTGTCCATATTCCCCCATTTCCCCCCACCCCACTCCCATACATGCCCCCCCCCACCCCATTTAGCGTTTCTCAACTAGGAGTCAGAGATCAACTGGGAGTAAAACAAGGACAAAAATATGGGGTTTACTTTCAAATAAATGTATACAATTTAAAGGAACTTACTAAATTTTGAATGTAATTGCCACCCCTTTTTTGTGTGTGAACATTTTGCTTTTAGAATATGCTATGAGTTGAGCTCTTTAACATTACCGTCACTTGTTAACACACAAATTGGCAATCTTGTGGGTTCCCAGCTGAGCCCCACCCATAAAATCAAAATATCTGGGAATCTGGGGATCAAGGAGTGTCAAGGGCAAGGGGAACTAATATTGACCCAAAAGTCCTGTAATCCAGCTTTTCTATTTCTGAGACACAGTCAAAGGGCTTTCCTCCATCATTGTTTTATGTAGAATTATGAACTTTTCCTGCATGAAAGTACAGTCTACGTTTTGTGAGCAGACACACTTCTGCTTTTCCTAACATAACGTTAACACGAAGGGTGCAGTGGAGAGTGAGAGAGAAAACTCGTCTTCTGCTCCCCCTTCTCCACCCCACATGGCCAACACCTCCTGCTGGGAAGAAAACACACCTGCTGGATTCAAACTGGCACCTCACCCAAGGGCTCTCTGTGAAGAGGAACTTCAATTTTAACGCCAACCTAAGACATTTAGAGTAAATTGAGTTTTCTATGGTCTTCCAAGGCCAGCAGTGGAAACCAGCAAGCTGAAGAAGCCGCCCTGAGCTGTTGCTAAGTTACCGTGAGCACTCATTTAATGCACGTGGCTGTACGTTAATTCCAAGTGCTGTCATTATGCACTGCGGTCATTCAAAGAACAAACGGATTTAAAATGATTTTAACCCATTCAGTGAAACACACGCCATATCCTCTTGCTTCCTTTTTTTTTCTTCCTTCTGCCCTGAAGATTTTGTTATTGTTGTTATTAAAACATAACACTTAAAAGAGAGAGAGAGAGAGAGAGGAAATGCGGCTGTACAGGTAGAAATATAGCACCAATTATGTCTCTGCCTCTAAGACAACAGAATAGAAAGCAGGTCTAGGAGAGAGCTAAAGTGTGCACATGACAGTACAAATACGAAACATGCTTTTGTGGTCGGCAGTTAGCCAGACAGGAGCAGAGCAAGGACCATGGACGAGGCTCAGAAGGTCACCAGAAGGGAAGCCCCAGATGCCTAGCAGCAGGCAAAACTGGGAAAGCGAGACCCTTGTCCCCCGGGTGACCCTTCCTCCCCTAGCACATTGCTGGTCCTGCGATTTTGACCGTCTGACCTTTCACAGCAGTAGTGGTGTGGTTCGGACCCTCCCCTGACCTTCCCTCCCAGGCAAGTTGCTAGGCTTTCGGGTTAGACCTCCTTAGAAGGGGAACTAACAAGGGGCCAGAGACTAGCCCTTAAGCACTAAGCCCCCAGGACAGTGAGGTTCTGACCCACATCAAATCCATTTAGACTTTAGTTGTGGGCTCCAGGCCCAGAAAAGTGGCCAAACCAGACAGGCTGGGCCCTGGCTGGCCTCAGGTCCCTCTGCATTGATTAGTGAGCTCCTGCCCAGGTGCGGACCTATCAGCAGAGACCGGGACCTGAAAGGACACACCCAGAAAGCTGATGAATATTCTATTGCGATCCTCCCCTGGGACCGCCCCTAAAATCTTTGCCCTTGAAAGCCCTTAGGATAGAGGACCTGGGGGTTCCCCTTCCTGGGAGCTTGTTGGTGCCTTTCCCCTCGCCCCCCCCTCCTCCTCCCGCCAGGCCCTTACCTTTCCCTCCCTTTCCTCTAAGCTCCCAGGGCCCCTGACTTGGCTGTTCCCTGTTTCCTGAGCCCATTTCCTCTCTGGCTCACTTCTCCTTCTGTGACTTCCTAAAGAAACTTTCTCTTACAGTTTGAGTCTTGGCTCTGAATCCTTGCCTAGCCAGAACCCAAGTTCCAAGGGTCCCGTCTGGCCCCACCAGTCTAACACCTGGTGCCGTTCTCCCCGCCGTCAACCCCGTGAGCATTCCCTTGTTGCTCAGTGACAACACAGTGCTATTGCTAAGCTTACTTAGAATGATTTATTCTGAGACAGCAATTTACAATTTCTACCTGGAAACCAATAACTGCGCTCACTTATACTGAGTTCCCAAACTGAGAGAGAATTGTTTGCACATCATTTGGGAATAGATATGCCTTACAAAGTCTTCACTCGAAAGCCCACATTGCTGGCATAAATGCTATATCTTCCTAAGAAATCAAAAAAGACAGTTCACTCATATCTTAAAAAGATGGGCTTTTAAAAATGGATTAATCATCGTGTATGAGTTATACTCAACTTGTAATTTATTAAGCAATTTACTAGTTATTTCTATGTATACTAGAGGCCCGATGCACGGAATTCATGCAAGAATAGGCCTTCCTTCCCCCCCCCCCCCCGCCCCCAGCTGCTGACACCGGCTTCCCTCTGGCTCCTGGGACCAAGGCTTACCTCAGGTACCCAGGACCCGGGCTTCCCTCACAGCCCCAGCTTCATCCGGAAGGACATCTGGTCTAATTAGCATATTAAGCTTTTATTATTATAGATTATAGCACATATCCTATATAATAAAAGCCTAATAAGCTAAGTATCCAGTTGTCAGGTCAGCTGTTCAACCAATCAAAGCATAATATGCTAATGATATGCTAAGGCCACTCAACTGCTCTCTATGACGTGCACTGATCACCCGGGGGCAGACACTCCAACCAGTAGGTGAGTTTGCTGCTGGGGTCCAGCCGATCAGGACTGAGCGAGACAGGCCAGACACACCCTGGAGCCCTCCCACGTTCCCTCCCTGGCTGGTCAACCTCCCACATCCCTTCCCAGCCCAGATTGTGCACCCATGGGGTCCCTTGGCCTGGCCTTCACCCTCTCGCAATCCAGGACCACTTGAGGGGTGTTAGGGAACTGGTTTCAGCCCGATTCCACAGGCCAGGCCAAGGGACCCCCACTGGTACACAAATTCTTGCACAGGGCCCCTTGTATTCTTTATAACAGCTAATAAAAATATAGCCCTATCAACATCATAAGTATAAGTAAGACATATACTAGATAAACTTGATATTAATCCATAATCTCTACTCATGGAGGCCCATGTCCTTCTCTTTTTATTTACTAATCTGCTTCTGCTGTCTTGCCATCCATTCTCTGTAGTATTTCATACCTCTCCAAATTATATCTTAACTTTATTTTCTTAGTCATTCATTAAATTAACAAATAGTTGAATACCTACCAGCTGCCATGTCTGTGCTAGACACTAAGAAAACAATAGCGAGTAGTATCAGATTGGACTTCTGCCTTGTAGAGCTCTGACCTAAATGCAGATATTAAATGCAAATATTACATAAGTGACACTGCTCTGGAGGAGAGTTGGAGGGTGCTGTGAAACCACACACCGGAGAACTTGGTGCCGGCAGGGAGGTGAAGGAAGGGTGACCTAAGGAAGTAAGAGTTGAGGTGAGAGCTACAGATTGACTAACTGGCCTGGACGGAGACGGCCCAGGTAGGAGAGGAGTGGCAACCATGTTGTCCCTCACAGCCATACCTGGGGCACTCTGGGTCTTCACTTCCTGGCCATACCCTCTCTTACCTGACAAACTTCCTCCTGATGGAGAAATACACCAACAAATAACAAAAAGTAAGCAAAATACAGCTCATCCTTTATTTAAAAGAAGTAAATAAAACACAAGAAATTGATCAATGAGTGATATATTGGTCCTGAAAAACAATTATTTTAGGAAAAATTAATTCTTAAAACATAAGAATGGAAAACATAAGAAAGCGACCCCATCCCAGACATCTCTAGTTGCTTACTTAGTACTTTGCCAAGTTGTGTCATGGGGAGAAAGAGCATTTGTTTTCTCAATATATTAATTCAATTAAAAAACAAAAAGTTTTATTTTTTTAATTGTAATTTGTTGTTGCTTTGGGTTTGGGGGTGACACCGGTTAACACAGTTATACAACTTTCAGGGGCACAACTCCACAACACATCAGTGCACACTGCATTGTGTGTTCACTAACCCAAGTCACATCTCCTTCTATCACCATTTCTCCCCTCTATCCCCTCCTCCACCCCTGCCCCCCCATGCTATCACCATGCTGTTGTCCATGTCCACGTCCATTTCTCTTTTTTTCTTTTTCAGCCAATCCCCCCACCCACCTCCACAAAACTCTTATTTTTAATGTTTTCCAGTGAGTTTTAAAAGTTCCATAAGTTCATGTGAACATTTTTAAGAGACAAATAATATATATTTATGTATAATCTTTCCTCTATCAATTTGGCATTATTTTATCATAAAACTGAATTCTGGAAAATATTGGAATTAGAGAGAAACAGCTTCAATTTTTTTAGTATAAATATCCACATAATTTAGTGATGAAGGAACATTTTGTTTGCATTGTTAAATATGATAGACACTGCAAAGAGAGAACAGGGTTTCAGGCAAGAGGAACGGTCCCTGACAGTTTAATTCCCCGTAAACATAAGCAGATTGAAAGAAGTTGTTTCCAGTCGACCACTTTTGACCAGGCGATACTATGCCTTCAACAGGTGGATAGGAATCCGATTTCCCAAGCAACACAGGAAAGTGCAGAGTCGTTATGCCACTAACTACTATGCCTGACATAATCGTAATCTCCACTAATGGCTTCTAACCAGCTTCATGATGACTTTTACCTTTCTATGTCAAATCTATGGCCAGAAAACTCTCAGGTCTGTTGGGTATAATTAGCAATAGTGTCCACTTCTGGTATAAACTATTTTTTAAGCAGTTTTGTTCCTTATTCAAGATATCAGCCCTCGCCAGTTTGGCTCAATGGATAGAGTGTCGGCACACGTACTGAGGGTCCCAGGTTTGATTCCAGTCAAGAGCAAGTACCTTGGTTGCAGGCTCGGTCCCCAGCCCTGGTCAGAGCATGTGTAGAAGGCAGCCAATCGATGTGTCTCTCTCACATCGATGTTTCTCTCTGTCTCTTCCTTTCTTCCCTTTTACTCTCTCTAAAAATCAATGTGAAAAATATCCTCAGGTAAGGATTAACAACAACAACAAAAAGATATCATGTATCTCCTTCCTAAACATATGAGTAATCACACACACACACACTCCCCTTTTTCCTTTAATATCCACAATTTCTGTTCTACTACCTTAGTTTTTCAGAAGTGGGGAAGGCGGGTCCAGGGCTGTAAGTGTTCTATATAAGTCCTTGCTCTAATAGATCCTTGGAGGATTCCATGTCAAATCCTGTTTGCTCCTTAGGGCATTGAGGGAAGAATGCTAGTTCAAAGCAACAGCAGCCTTTAAAAATACCCTTTCTCAAGCATTCTTGTTGACATGCATTTATTAGCTTTGTCTTACACAACAAATAATATGACTGCATCATTTATCCTTCTAATGAGGATTTCCATTTCAACTCTTGAATGCAGCAAAGTTCAATTCTAGATGCAACAGACCCATGCAGGTGACTGGAATTCTAAGAAATATTAAGTAAAGCCAAGAAATCAGCTAATCAAACATGGTGTTTAACCTCCTTTAAGCTGTCAAGCTTGACTTGCCATTTCTATCAAATTTAACTCCAGAAATTATACATTACCTATTGTAGCTTGCTTGTCAAGAACAGAGATTTGCCCTCGCTGGTTTGGCTCAGTGGATGGCGTGTCGGCCTGCGGACTGAAGGGTCCCAGGTTCAATTACAGTCAAGGGCACATGCCCAGATTGTGGGCTCAATCCCCAGTGTGGGGCATGCAGGAGGCGGCCGATCAATGATTCTGTCTCATCACTGATGTTTCTCTCTCTCTCCCTCTCCCTTCCTCTCTGGTATCAATAAAAATAACAGAGATTTAATCATAGTAATTTGATCATTTATTGAATTACAGTAAACACCGAGAAGCAAACATGAATAATACTGTTAGGATCACCAAAGGAGGCATGCAAAAGGCTGAAAGTGGTAAAGACTTATAAATTTATTAGGTCATCTGGAGACGAGATGGGCTGAGCCCAATAATGGCGCCAGCACCCAGGGACAGGGGGTCAGAGGTTTTAAAGGACTCTAGGTGGGCTTTTTCAGCCAGGAATTCTCTGGGCGGGTCCAGATCCTAGGCAAGTTCAGAGGGGAAAGTTACTGGTCTTAGCAAATGGAATGTGGTCTAAGAGAAAGGAATGTCATTTGTGAAATGATCTAAAGGTCAGTTCTCCTGGGAAGGGGATATCGATTTGATTATTTGATCTGCCTTAAAACATACCTTCATAACTTTTAAATTGCTAAAACAATATTCCTTTTTTAGTAATTTCCTGACATAACCAAAATCTTATGCCGTAATTATCTTCTAATACCATATAAATTTAATTGAAAGGAACCATAGAGATTAACAATTCATTTTAACAATAAAATAAAACTCAGACCAAACAAATGATCAATATTTTGGATAGCCTTCTCTTCCCAGGATGAGTATAAGTTTGCTCACGAAAGAAAATAATAGTACCTAGACAATCTCAGCCATGTTTTGTTTTTAAATATATTTTATTGATTTTTTACAGAGAGGAAGGGAGAGGGATAGAGAGTTAGAAACATCGATCAGCTGCCTCCTGCACACCCCCCACTGGGGATATGCCGGCAACCAAGGTACATGCCCTTGACCAGAATCGAACCTGGGACCCTTCAGTCCGCAGGCCGACACTCTATCCACTGAGCCAAACCGGTTAGGGCCACAGCCATGTTTTTATATACTACCTGCCATTTGTTTTTATATACATTCATTCTACTGCCTCCAGTATTTGGAATACTCACCAAATATAAGGTTGTACATATTTTTATTTTGTTTTTAAAATCAGGTAATAATTTATATTTTGAAAGTATAGAGTTACAGATGATAAAATGACTTACTTATATTCTCATGTGTTTAAATGTAGATTTCATTTCCTGCAATAAGCTTCAGATTTACACTTGAATAAGACTAATCAGACAATTAAAATCGTGTATCTTTGCCTCCTGATTCTGTCTTTTTTTTTTTTCTTCATTCAGATAGTATAGATTATAAACTCACATAGTGTTTTCTCCTAATTTTCCCCTTTCACTGTCACTAATATTATTCTCACTAGTTAAGGAATATGAAACCAACTCTTACTTTTGTACCACTGCCCAATCCCACTGTAATTATCCTCAACATCATCTGCATAATGAGGTGGTTTACTCTGAATGTGCCCTCTTCCCTTTAACTTGAGATAGTGTAGATTTTGTTGTTCATATGTGAGTCAAAACCCATAGTAGTTTGTTTTTCAGATAGATTTAATTCTGTATTCTTTATTGCAGTATTCATCACTTTACTAACTACACACCGATACTCATTCTCAATATGTACTGACTCCACTGCAGTAGTGGATTCCTGAAAGCTCTGGAAAAAATCATTTACTTCCTCTTTGTAGTCACTGGCTACGCAGCCCTAGCGAAATCAATCTGTGTTCTGTAAATAAATTGTTAATAAACACACGCTTATTGGCATCCGCCACAAGAGGAGATAAAATCCCCAGCCAATTATCCCGCCATCCTAGGAATCAGGCAGTTGATTTGCAGTTAGATGCACCGTCTTGATATCCTCCTTAGCTTCTCTGTGGGAATGCTTCCCTGACTGCATCCCTATCACCCCATCACAGAACCCCCAGAGAAATCTGGAAGTCTCTCGTTTATGCAAAATCAAAGAGAAAGCTGCACGGTGACAAATTTTCCTCCTCCTTCCTAAGAGATGTGGAATTTTTTGCCAATAAAACAAGCTCTTTAAAAGAGAAAGAAAGAAAAGCAGCTTGTGTAAGCAGCATACATAAATAAGGGTAATGGAAAAGTCCTCCTCCTCCCCCCTCTCCTCCCTCCTCCTCCTCTCCCTCCTTCTCTTCCCTTTCCCTTCCCCCTCCTCTTCCTTTACTTCTCATTCCACCTGAGAGAAAACAGAGGATCAGATTCGCCAGATGCCAAGGGAATTGCCCTCCCTGGGAGGGGTGCCAGGCAGCAGTCGGGGCACCAACATTGAGAAGGGGCAGGGGTGTAATCATAAGGCATGGTTGAGAGAAAGGCTTAGTGGTGGATAAACTGCATGCAAAGAGAAAGATGGAGAATACATATTTAGCAGACAATGTAAAATTTTTATGGAAAATGCCCTTTGCTTGGACATTGATGTGCTAGTTTTTTGCAGTATGTTCAGAAAATATTGTCTACCAGACATTGACTCTTTGAAACACATCGGATTTATTTTGCACTTTTCCTACCACATAGTCAATTACTAGTATAGTCAAGTGTGTGAGTGTGTATGCATGCACACGTACACACACATTCCCTGGAATTTTTGAGTTGGGATTTAAGTCAAAGGTAAATTTTTCATACTCAGGGAGTGATGTGCCCAATTGAAAACAATGCATGAATAAAATTATGGAGGCTATACGATGGATGATATGTTTGAGCAGCTCAGTGTGTCTGCAGCATGGACTCCATAAAGAATGTGGTGCGATAATGGGAAGTAAAGAGGCTGCAAAGTCCGGTCAGATAAGCAACCAGGTGATCTGAATACTCTTCTGAAGAAATCACAACCGTTGTCACATTCAGGGAGTGGAATGTGCCCGTTCAAAACAATTTCTGGCTTTTCTTACTCACTATGAAAACAATTGACATAGAAGACATTTTTAAAAGGCATCATATTTGCAAGTACACTGTAATAACTATTTTATATAATATGTAAAATATATAATTTATGTAACTGTACATTTACTCAAGTATTTCCAAAATAAGGGAAAAAAAATAACAAAATCAGTAATGAGTTATCAAAGAGAAACCAGCACTTCCACAAAAACTTCATCTCCATTAAAATACCTGCTGTGGTGCCCAGCCTGCATGGCTCCGTGCCTGAGCTCTGATTTATGAACCAGGAGGTCACGGTTCAATTCCTGGTCAGGGCACACGCCCGGGGTTGTGGGCAGGATACCCAGTGTGGGCGTGCAGGAGGCAGCCAATCAATAATTCTCTCTCATCATTAATGTTTCTATCTTTCTCCCACCCCCTTCCTCTCTGAAATCAATAAAAATATATTAAAAAATAAAATATAAAAATATAGAATCAAATATTTTATTCAGGAAAATTCAGAGTTTACTTACATGTTCGACTCATCAAAATTGAATGTGCAACCACATGCATGGGCGGGATCGGGCTTGAGAAATTGAAAGCTCTTGTTTTCTTTGATAAGGTATGGAAGGGACATCATCAGAGCGTTTTGAACGGAGGGTTTATGTTTCCTACGGGAACTTCCCAGAGCAGGGTGCCTGCTAGCCTTGGTTTCTTCCCTCCGCTTTCATCATCGCCCTGTAACTTCACTGTGTGGGCTTTTGTGCCGCATGTGCCTCCAGCACGTTGCCCTTCAGACACTATTTCACTATTTCGCTTTGAGTTCTGCTTGGCTGGCTCTGCATCATCGGCTGCCTCCTTGTCAGACAGCCCGTGAGGATGCTGGTTTTACTGCCCAGAACCAATAAAAGTGCCTCCCCTCTCCAAAGCTTATCTGTGACTCTGAGACACCCCGAGTTCAACAGCACTCCACGACACACTGGGCTGTGGCACCAATGAGCGGATAAGACAATGGGATTGTAACCATTTGTTGAAAAGATTTAGCATCTCTTTATAGCCACCGCAAGCCACTGTGCATGCTTTATTGTCTTCCTTGAGAAGGGCAGATGAGTCAGACGATAAGCGGAAGGTGTGTTTATGAGTAGATAAGGCTGGGGAATCATTCAACAAAGGTGACTGGGAGGTGAGGACTCAGAGAGCCCCGACTCTAAATATGAAATCCAGGATTGTTTGAGAAATAGGTCATTAAACCCAAGGGAAACATTCTACCTTAGTGAACCCCTTTACGGCAGTGACACCAACTAACTTTAGTGTATTTCACTAACGGCCTCTGAACACCTGGTACACTATATACATTTTGTAAATGATGTAGTAGATTTGTAGGTTACTGCTGTGTTCTTATGTGGCACAGAAGGGGAAGCTTCTGATACACACACACACACACACACACACACACACACACACACTATATATATATATATATATATATATATATATATCAGAAGCTTCCCCTTCTGTGGGGGAAGGTCACAGTTTTGAAACATGGTAGAGGAAATTCATCCCACAAAAGTGAGTTCACCATCACATTTATTTAGGAGGTGAATGTGATGGTGGACTCCAGGTCTAAAGAGAAATCATTAGCTATAGTTCTCAACGGCTTATAATATATAGAAAATCACCACTCAAAGTTTCATATTAAAAATTCACTTCCTGCCCAGCCGGGTGTAGTTCAGCGGTTGAGCGGCGACCCAGGAAACAAGAGGTCACTGGTTCAATTCCGGGTCAGGGCACATGCCCAGGTTGCGGGCTCGATCCCCAGTGGGGGGCGTGCAGGAGGCAGCCAATCAATGATTCTCTCTCATCATTGATGTTTCTATCTCTCTCTCCCTCTCCCTTCCTCTCTGAAATCAATAAAAATGTATTTTAAAAAAATTCACTTCCTTCCCAGTGGTTACGATGAACTGTTTTTCACTTGTAAAGAATGAGACCAAGGAATACTAGAAAATGAATTCATATTCATATGAATTATAGAAATACCACAAATTTTGCAATGAGATGCTTCAACAGTTTTAGTTATTTTTAGTAAGTTTGTTAGTGTAAGCCTACTGTAAAAATATGCCTATACAATGATTTCTGCTATTTTTATTTTTATTACATTTATTGGGGTGATATTGATTAATAAAAGCATGTAAGTTTAATATGTACAATGTTATAATACATCATCTGTATATTGCACTATGTGCTCACCACCCCAAGTTTAGTCTCCTTCCATCACCATATATTTGACGCCCTTTATCCTGTCCATGGTTTCTTTTACAATAAACATTGGTCAAATTGTAAAAAAATACTAACTGCTGTTAAATGCTAATATTTAAGTGTTTTCATCAAGACACTTTAAAAATTAGATACATTTATATTGCTCAGTTAACATTCTATCAGTTTAATAAACTAAGAAGTAATCTTTTATGCTAAAAATGCAGAATCATCAACTTTGTATACTTCAATTTCTTCTTTTTTAAAATATATTTTAATTGATTTCAGAGAGAAAGAGAGAAGGAGAGAGGGATAGAAACATCAATGATGAGAGAGAATCATTGATCGGCTGCCTCCTGCATGCCCTCCACTGGGAATAGAGCCTGCAACCCAAGCATGTGGCCTGACCTGGAATTGAACCCTGACCTCCTGGTTCATAGATCAACACTCAACCACTGAGCCACGCTGGCCATGCTGATTTCTTCTATATCATGTAGATGTATTTATGATGAACCTTCCATCCCTCAAATCTTATAACTACTTATCATAAATAACTACCAGGAAAGTAATTTACATAATTTTAAATTGTAATTTCATTGGATTACACAGCAGTTTTTATTGTTTACATTATTTTGAAATATAAAATTATCATAACCATTTTATTGCAATATTTTTTTAAAGAATTGAATAATCAATTTTATGACTGGAAGAGATAAAATTAATAAATACTTTCCAAATTTTTTATATTTCTTAGGAGAAAGACCTCCATAGTACTCTAGAGAAAAATGCCTATTGTAGAAAAGATAGGAAAATGATGATTATAATAGTAGTATGCATATTTGTTTCTACCTAAAAATACTCTATTTTCCTCTATTTGGAGCAAACAAAACTTACTTTTAGACGTCCGAGTTAAGCAATAAGCAGAAACTTTTCCTGAAGGGTTTATGAAACCATCATTATTCTCTCGCTTCCAGATAATATGCCACTATGGACTGGCAGCTCATACAGAACCACACAAAAGGCAATTAATTCATCCAGCAGAGTGCTACACAGAGCAATTTGTCTGACACGCAGCATTTGATTTTTCAATAGTTGCTTATCTACCAAGGGAACCTACCAAGTTCATCCTTTAGAAATGGGACAGGGCTGTGTGCTGGCTGCGAGCCCTGTGGCTCAGGGGTCCTATTGCATTCACAATCTTACGAGGATGGCATTGCAGGAGCCAATAAAGAGCAGGCAGTTAAATTACATGCTCTGGAATAAAACAGACCGGAACATTGTACTGAACAAAACATACAATTTGCTATGTCATTTATGCATTTGCAATTAGCCCATGAGTGGATAGATACATGGAGAGAGATAAATAACAGGTAAATGATAGATAGGGGGGGTGATAGATGATAGATAGATAGATAGATAGATAGATAGATAGATAGATAGATAGATAGATGATAGACAGACACTAGGTGTATTGGTTAATTCGGATTTTGTAATCAAAGAAAACACGATTAATTTCAAGAGAAACATCAGAAGTGCTTTATTCAAAGTAATGTCCATCGCTAGCTGCACATTTCCCCCACCTTACAGGTAATTTGTGGGTACCGTCCCAATAGAACTTTTCTTGTTTTGAGGCAAACCATTCAGAGACCCAATTTCCCACTTCTTCAGTCCACAGGCCAATGCTCTATCCACTGATCAAAACCGGCTAGGGCCCTTCTTTTATATTTTATAGCAGTTGCTTCTCTTTTATATGCACCCTTAAAAGCCCTATTATTCCTGATTTGTTCCCATTGAAAGTAACTTTTCAATTCTATTTATATATACGGGGTTTTTCCTTCAGTGTTTCGGGAAGTTTATGTCTCCAGAGGGTGAGGAACGTATTTATTTTGCATTTCTATTTGGATAGAAGTAGATTGATTCTCCGCTTTTCGCAGAAATGATAGGGACTAACACATCACAAGATGAATTCAGCATGAACATTAATCTTCCTCTGCACTTCTTGAGTGATCCTGTCTCAGCTTGATTGCCACAAAGCTAGCTTCACATAAGCCAAGACCTAATTTAACTAACATTAATAATGTTAATAAGATAAGAGTTCTTGTGTTGCCATTATTGGAAAACAGTGTCATTAATTTAGCTACTGCTATGCAGTCTTCTTTCACCGTAATATTAAAACATCACATCTTTGCAATTCTTTGTGCTTAATGAAGCATAAGGGGTTTTGCCATTTCCTGAGAAAGATTGAGCAATATCATAAAGCAAATTTATTGAGTCAAAGATGGTGATATATTAAAGTTTTGTTAATAGCTATGTATTTGTCTCATGAAAGACAGTTGGAAAGGTAATTATAACATGCAAATCAGTTTCCATCGGGCTGCATATTAAAATTATGTATTAATGTACAGCATTCCAAGGTGCAGCCTGTGTGGGGCTTTTCCCAGGTAGGCACGTCACTAAGGCTTTTGTCTGAGGTTTGTGTTCTCTCTGCTAATCATCCTTCTGTGTTATTTTATTTAAAGTCATCTGACGCTCTTGTCTGAAGTCTGTTAGGAAGGGTTGGGTTGGCCCCCAAATGTTTGCTTCTCTCTTGTGTATCATCTGTTTCAATACTAAGTTGTTTTCTTTTTTAACTTATCAACATGTGCAATATTGTCACTAAATAGAGTGTAACCCAAACCAGGGCATGAATCATTCTCAAAGAGCTCAATGATAAGAAATTTATGTATAACTAGCATCCCTTTTGCACGAAGATTCGTGCAATAGACCTTCATTCACCTGGCTGCCTGCACCAGTTTTCTGACGGCACCGGGGACCCAGGCCTTGGCTGTGGCCACCGCCTTCTGCCTTCTTTCAGGGTCGGGGCTTGGCCCCGGGTGGCGGCCGTGGCTCTGCTGCACCCCAGCCTCCCTGCTACGGATCGTAGGAGCCGACCCCTGTGGTTGCCTGCGATCCATGCAGGCTCCCCACTGGTGCCCAAGGCCGGGAAAACCTCCGTCCCAGGCTTTCCCGGCCTTGGGCTCAGCCACACCCAGCGTCCCTGCAAGGGTTTCCTGGTGGGCGTGGCTGGTGGGCGTGGCTTTGTGGGTGTAGCGAAGGTATGGTCAATTTGCATATTACTCTATTATTAGGTAGGATGTTTTTGTTTACAATTACTCAGTTATTATGACCCATTCACTTTTGCCATGAGGTTATTAGCTATTCTGAGAAAGAAATATACCCGTGATTTAAGGAATTCAGACTTCTTCAACTCTTTCATTTTCTCACTAGAACCAATAGTAATTGATTTCATCCTTGTTTAAAACATTCAGCTATCTCATGCACCCTGTGCTGTAGTCTGTGTAGTTGTTACTAGAAAATGACTGAATAGTGTTTGCAGAGTGTAAGTCTTCTCCCTGATTTCACTGTGAATATGTACTGTCATTTATTCTGGTTTGAAATTATAATTCTATTTGGTTATTAGAAAGTGGTTCAAATATCTTATTTCTAAGAAAGGCTCTGAATATTTCTTCACTTTACTGTAAAGCTTATGCCTATCTTATTAGGAGCTTAAATATTTTGTACCCCTTTTCTAGTCACCATTATTTCACCCACCAAATATACAGTAATTTCTCATTATTCAGTTCTTCAGGATCTTAACATGGAATCTGAGGGATTCTTTTAAATGTGTGCATGAAAATGTTCCAGAATGTTAATACCCTTGTGTTTGGCACCAGCCTTTATATTAGATGTAAAGAAAACTATTTATTTATTGATTGTTGATTGATTGATTGATTTCAGAGAGGAAAGGAATGGGAAAGATAAAAACATCAATGATGAGAGAGATCATTGATCGGCTGCCTCCTGCAGGTCCCCCACTGGGGATCAAGCCTGCAACCCAGGCATGTGCCCTTGACCAGGAATAGACTGGTTCATAGGTCAATGTTCAAGGTCATAGGTCAATGTTCAAGGTCAATGTTCTTGGTTCATAGGTCAATGTTCAAGGTCAACTGCTGAGCCATGCCATCCAGGCAAAACTGTTGTATTTAGCACCTAGATTTATTGAACCTTTTCAGACATAGCTATCATTCTGAACATTTTTAATTTTCTCACTAGTTTTTATTATTTTATTAAATATGTAAGTCTCTACAGAAATAGTTCATTTGTGTTCAGTAAATAGTATGTATCTTTAATGACTTGCTTTACTGGTTCAATATTATAGTTTTGAGATTTATCAACATGGATGTATGTAGCTTTTATGCACATAATTTAATTGATTAACTATATTCCAGTGAGTGAATAAGCCAAAAATATACTTAGTGTTATGCTTGTAGACATTCATGTGTTTTTCATGTTTGCAGTGCTATCAAAATGCTACCCATCTCATTTTACAAATTAAAATTAAATGATTCTAATGACTAAACCCCACCTCCAGGAGGTCATGGTTCGATTCCTGGCCAGGCAGGTTGCAGGCTCGATACTTAGTAAGTGGCATGCAGGGGGCAGTCAATCAATGATTCTCTCCATCATTGATGTTTCTATCTCTCTTTTATTTATATTAAATATATAAATAAAAATCAATATATTTCATTGATTTCCTCTCTGAAATTAATAAAAATATGTATTTAAAAAATAAATAATACTCTAGAAGTAGCAAGGGGGGTGGTATGGGTAGGGGGGATACTACACTAACCTCCAAGACGAAGACGCCATGCTTGAGAGGTTTGCAGGGGAGCAGGGTCATAAGAGGAGAGACAGATTTCATGCAGAGGAAGGCGAAACCGTCCCCCAGAAGAAAAGGCTAGAAGAAGATATTTTGGTGCTGACAGACCGAGTTTCAGAGTGGAGACGTTTAAGGATGCGAAAGTGTTGGGGGAAAGTATGTCAGGTAATGAGATGTGTGAACCGTACCAGTGCGAGTCCCAGAGAGGTGTGATGGCCTTGAAATCTTGGGCTTGGTGGTGACTGAGATAAACATCACTAGATTCACCTTGAGGGTCACTTCCCGGAGGGCCAGTGGGTAACTAGTTAAATGACAGCTTCTCTTTGAGGTCTGGACTCTGCCGGATGGTGGTCCTCAGAAAGGGGATGTGGGAGTTTCAGGGGCTTCCCAGGAGGACAGGAAGTTTTCTTGACATCCTCTTTATTCCCGCCCATGACGGCTAGGAGGCGGGAGGAGGGGCGTGCTGCAGGACCCTGCTCTGTGCATCCCCCATCTCCTCCCCGCACATGGCTGCTGATGAGTTTCATCATTATCATCATCCTGGTAGCAAGAAGCCGCGGCAGGGAGGACACCATCAACATACTAATACATTAAAGGAGAAGAACCACATGATCGTCTCACGGAGGAAGAAAAGTGATCCGTGGTGTTCAGGAAAGTGGGCGAAGCACAGTAGAAATATGATTTATTTTTACCTAATATAGGATCGAAAACTTGTAGTCACTAATATTCGTAAGGGTAGAAGCATTTTATTAAGAATCAGGATGGTTGCACAAAGGAATGTACCTATCCTTTCTACTTAAAAGACACCTTTTGTGCTTGTAAAACAAAATTTATAATGTCTTATTCTCTTTGTTTATGACTCTTAGAGTATCTAAGATAGGGTCTAGGGGAGGAATTTTCAACCTTTTTCATCTCATGGCACACACAAACTAATCACTTAAGTTCTGTGGCACACCAAAAAATATCATATATTTTTTTGCTGATCTGACAAAAGAAAAAGGTATAATTTTGATTCATTCACACCAGATGGCTATTGTTGTGTTGGCTGTTGTCATGTTTTTGTTTGATAATCTAAGAAGAAAAGAAGTCAGTGGCCCTGAGTAAATAGTATTGCACGTTTGAAAAATTCTTGCGGCACACCAGTGGTTGAAAAGCACTGGTCTGTGGCCTAGGCTTAAAACATTTTGAGGTCAAATGACCTGGGTTCAGGGTTCAACTTCTAGTTACCAACCTTTTTGTGTGGCCTTTGGCAGGCCAGTTATTGTATCTCATCAATTTCCTAGTCCCCATTTGGACAAAATCCTATTTTGCACTGATTTTCTGGTACAAACTTGTGGTGTTGTTATTGCTCCATGAAGCTTAGAAGGTATATTGAAGTGCATTTTACCACCCATATCTGATCATTATTTCATACTTTACAAAAGTTAGCCTTTACATATGTATGAGATTATTACCACAGGCCAATGGCCTAGGGCCAACACCTGCAGTGGGTACTAATTCTGTTTCTGCTATTGATGTTGCTCAAATAAATGCAAAAAAGAACTCTGGAGAAATGTAACAAAAATACCTATGATAATATATTAGAAATGTATAAAAATATTAATCTAAAGGCAAATAGCTTATTTTTAACTAGAGGCCCGGTGCATGAAATTCGTGCATGGGTAGGGTCCCTAGGCATGGCTGGCGATCAGGGCCGATCAGGTTCCCCATCTTCCCTCCTCCTCCTTCCCTTGCTCCCTCAGTGCCCTGCCGCAGCCGCTGGTCGCCCGTTATGTTCCACATCACCCCCTTGTGGTCAGTGAACATCATAGCAAGCGATCGAACTCCCGAGGGGACACTTTGCAAATTAGCCTTTTATGAATATAGATTGTTATTGAAGTAAATTAATGAACTAGAGATTTAACTCAATATTTAATTAGTACTCATAGCCCGGTGAGTGGCTCAGTGGTTGAGCATCAACCTGTGAACCAGGAGGTCAGGGTTCAATTCCTGGTCAGGGCACAGGCCCAGGTTATGGGCTTGATCCCCAGTAGGGGGCATGCAGGAGGCAGCCGATCAATGATTCTCTCTCATCATTGATGTTTCTATCTCTCTTTCTCTCTCTCTTCTTTCCTCTCTGAAATCAATAAAGAATATATATATTTAAAAAATTGGTACTCATAAATAAAGCATCCATTCCATCTGTTGATCTTTGCAGTATCTGAAATGGATTATTAGTGAATGACTAGAGGTCAAATAATTCCCCTGGGAGAATTGGCTGAAAAAAATTACCTATTATTAAGGCATTATCATTTCTATACAGACCCTTTGGCACCAATATGCATTATGTTTTCTAATAATGGCAGTAGGTTCAATAGATCACTCATTTGGTACAATCCCTTTTGTAACTGAAAGCATATATTTGCGAGAAAATTGACAGAGGTTAAATGGAAATCTTAATTAAAATTAATGAAATCAAAGGGGTCAGTAGTGGGACAAAACTGATTGCCTATGCCTCATTAGCATTGAAGTCTAATCAAATGAATTAGCTAGCTTTAAGTCATCACTCACCAAATCATGCATTTGAGATAGTTTTTTCTTACCAGAGATGCTACTTTTACATGATCTCTACATAAAGCCAAATATTGACTTTCAGGAGGCTTTTTTACCTGATTACAAACATCTGCATAATTCAAGTTACTTAAGAATTTTCAGATGAATTGTTTGATATTTTTGTAATTGTTGTATCTAAAATAGAAGGGGACTACCCTAGCTGGTGTGGCTCAGTGGATAGAGCGTTGGCCTGTGGACTGAAGCGTCCAGGGTTTGATTCCAGTCAAGGGCACATGCCCGGGTTACTGGCTCAATCCCCAGTAGGGGGTGTGCAGGAGGCAGCCAATCCATGATTCTCTGTCATCATTGATGTTTCTCTCTCTCTCTCTCTCTCCCTTCTCCCTTCCTCTCTGAAGTCAATCATTATATATACATATATATTAAGGTGATTTAATGTCCCCCCTCCCAACTATGTAAAAGGTTTGATCAGAGGAGAAGTCTTCCAGATGACACACCCTTTACTTTGCATTATAAGGCAGATAGCAACCCCAAACCACAGGAAGGTTGGGGCCTGTGCAGGTGTCAGCTGTGATGCTTTTAAGAGGTGAGAAACTGTTGTTTTCAGTGCATTGATTTGTAATTTTTAATATCTGCTATTTTCTGCCTGGCAGTCATTTACTAAGGAAATTTCTAAAAAGACATTTAAACATTATTGGTTATTTAAATAAAGGGGATAATTTTGTTATCCTCAAACTGTTTATCATGGGCATACATACCTATGCACATATACTCTCAAGAGAGTATTTCTAAATAACTCAATAGAAGAGAACTTATTTCAGTTTCTGTGAAATACTCAATAGAATGACTTTTTCAAAAGTAGAAAATGATATGGGAAGTGAAAACCATCTAAATAAAAATAAAGAAGCTCTCTTATAAAAATTTACTTTCTGAGAATATTTCTGATAACACTGGTAAGATTACAATGAATGGAAGAAAGGAGAAAGAAAAATGTTTCTTGTGCCTGAGAAGAGGGAAGTTGGCGGGCAGAAAGTGGAGGTCAGGAGTGAAGCCACACAGTCACAGAAGCCAGAAAGAAGGAAGTTGGATGAGATAATAGAGGGGAATTTAGAAAATTGAAGGCGATTTTTTCCTATAATAAAAATGAAACAACAAAAGAAAACCAACAAATAATTCAAGATTCTTCAATTTTATCAGAAGAACTTTTTTTAGGAGATAAAATAACTGTTAAAATAGGGAAACATTAAAGAGACAAATACTTAAATTTATTTTTTCTACAAATATCACATGCATACTTTTTTCAGGCATTATGGGAGACTTTAGATGCAAAGATAAAAAATATGTTTGCTCTAGGAACAACTATGATAACACAGTTTCTTCATGAAATTATGTACAATGTACTGTGTGAACGAAGGGTAGAGGGTCTAAGTTTGCTGCAAAGATAACAGATAATGTATTCTGAGGCTGGGAAGTTATAGGGATTTGTAAAGTAGGATGAGATAAATCTGATCAGAGCGGACAGATTAGGAGATATCTTAAGGACTTTCAAGAATTCTAGCTTAACAGTGCAGCACTATAGAATGTATAATGATATTAGTGAGCTGAGATACGAGCAGGCACCACATCAATAATAGTCTTATGTGCCTGGGAAGAAGTTGTAAATTTTTAAAAAATGTATTTTTATTGATTTCAGAGAAGAAGAGAGAGGGAGAGAGAGAAACATCAGTGATGAGAGAGAATCATGGATCGGCTGCCTCCTGCACGTCCCACATTGGGGATTGAGTCTGCAACCTGGGGATGTGCCCTGACCCAGGAATCGAACTGTGACCTCCTGGTTTATAGGTGGATGCTCCATTACTGAGCCACACCAGCCAGGCAGAGTTCTAAATTTTATGCCGAAGCTAATGTGAAGTAGCTGCTGGGTAATTTTGAATCAGAGAGTGACTTAATCAAATCTGCTATAAAAAGATGACTTGGTGAAAGTACAAAGGAAGAATGAGATATGGAAATATTAAATGCAGGAACATTATTAAAAAGATAATTGAAACTTTACAGGTGAGAAATTATAAAAGCCTCAACTAGGGCCATGGTAATGGACTAGGAAAAGAGGAGATAAATACTTAAGGCACAGAGTTAATAGAACTTAGTGATTCTGATTCCTCAATATGTATAGGGTTCAGGTATAGCCAAGATCCCTTCATCCCCAGAACATCCAGCTGTATTGCCCACCTACTCTGGTCCTCCAGATAATTATTATCTCCCATATGAATTATATGTAAAAAAAAAAGTTGAAAATTGGTCATCAGTTTTATTCTTTTTTAAAAAGATTTTCAATAATAAAAATGCTGTACTTCCTAAAATATTTATTTCCCGTTTAAAAGAAATCTATTATATTTCATTACAAATAGGACAGCATTACTTCAGTATTTGTATTTCTGTTCCCTCTGGCACAGTAGAAGAGATAGATCTCAATCTGCTATCCACTCCCTTCCAAACTTAGAAAATTGTTTTGACTTCATTATGCCCTTCAATGTCATGGCCATCTAACTATGCACCAAGCATTATTTTTAGACACTGGAAATACAAAAGTAGTAAGGAGAAACGAGTCACTTCACTTCTAGAATTGGAAGAGTTAGAGAATTATGATATGAATATTCGGAGGAATAAGTATATGATTATCAACCACCACCAGTGGTGGTTGAAAAATGTAGGGAATCACAGGGCGTTTTAACAGAAATATTGTAGTGCAGGATGTGAAGGGGAAGAAGCTGAAAGGAACTGGTCAGAAACAGGATGGAGCGAATGACTGTTCTAGAAGAAGTATGCACAAAATCCTCCAGGCACTTGAGATTCTGATTCAGGGCCAGCGCAGCTAAGAGCCAAGGAAGAATGGGATAGGCCCATGACACGAGACTGGGGGCGGTGCAGGACGCAGAGGAAAGACAGGCAGGCATTGCTAACATTTCTGCGTCTATACCGAGGCAATGGAAGCACCTTTAAAATGCTGAACAAAGAAGGGATATGATCCAATTTATGTTTTAATATCTGAAAGATGCTTAGAACACGTATAAAATATAAGAGAGTGGAGGTGGGAAGATCTTTGAAGTGGAGAGAAGTGAATGGATCCAAGACACATGATAAGGATTGAATGGATAGGACTGGAACATTGTAATGACTCCACTCTAATTTTAACCACCTAGCAGCTCCTATCCCATTGCATGTGCTAAATTCATGCTCAGGAAGATTGGTTGAGCTAGTTTGCCCAAACTTCCCAGGCCCTCAATTTGAAACTACTTATATTAAAGGATTTTATAAAGTAACTAGAGGTCCAGTGCACAAAATTCATGCATGGGGGGTGGGTGAATGGTCCCTTAGTCCAGCCTGCACCCTCTCACAATCCGGGACCCCTCGGACATCCCTCTCGCAATCCAGGACCGCCCTAACCACCTCTGCCTGCCTGTCTGATCACCCCCTAACCAGCTCTGCCTTGGCCACGGCTGCCATGGTTTAATCCGGAAGGATGTCCAGAATGACGTCCGGTGGTCATTTGGCTGTCTGGTCTAATTAGCATATTACACTTTTATTATTATAGATAATTTTTCTTTTTCTTTCTTTTCCTTTATTTTTTTTTTTTCTTTTGGAAACCCATTGACATCTTGTAATTTAAAAAAAATTGGAAAAAGGAAAACATTTTCTAAATCAGTGCCTTCAAAGACTTGATTTCACATGTGACTCACATTATCCTATATAGAAATACTGTAAGGTCCTTCAATATCCAAAATTATATTGATCTTAATATCCATGAAGAGATGGGTAAAGCAATACATTCTAACATCCAAAGGAACAGTAGTTAACACCAGCTGGACCTGAATAGTGAAATACCAGAATGAGAGAAATCTGTGATTGAGTATAATTCTAGAGAACAAGGGGGAAAGACTATGACCCCAAGACCTTCTTCCATGTTCTTGCGGCTTAATTGGGAAATTCAGTATAGTTTCCCCAGTTCTGAATAAGCACTCTTTTTTATTTTACTCAGTAGGGTTAACACCTGATTTCTGAAAAAAGGAATATATATACAGGGGTGGGGTGGGGGGAGAGAGAGACAGAAGAGAGAGAACACCAAAAGGATGAAAAATATTCACTGGTTAGGAAACATTTAAGTAAAATTTAAGATGAGAGAGGATCTAATATTTTTAAGTACTTTGTCTTTTAATTGATTGACTGGTTGATATTGTGTGTATATGTGTGACTATAACAACAAGAAAACATGAGTAGCTATATTTTAAGTTCAGTCCTATCTCCCAAACTAAGGAATAAGTCACACTCCTCTTTTTTTTGGCGGGGGGGGGGGGATAGAAAGAGGGGGACTTTATTATGAAATATGCTAAATGGCTTGTTGGCCTTTAAAGATATAGTTTATTCTGTTTCTTTGTTGGTGTATTGTTTGGCACAAAGAAGAGAGGTGTGCATTTCATAATCATGGGTTGAGTTTCTGGACTTTCAAAAAGTATGGAGATGATTAAATTTTAACTAGAGAATAATTTAAATGACTCATTTGAGCTCTTGATTTTTCTAACTTCACTATTTTATCTACTCCAAAGGCTTTTGTCTAATTCCTAAAATCTGACTCTAAATATGGTGATGCACATTCAATTATTATTATTATTATTATTATTATTATCATTATTATTATTATTATTACTAGAGGCCCGTTGCACAAAGAGATTCATGCAATAGGCCTTCTTTCCCTTGGCTTTCAGCACTGGTTTTCCTCTGGCACCTGGGACCCAGGCCTTTGCTCCGGCCAGAGTTTGCCACCTTTGCTGCAGGCTCTGGCCAGAGTCTGCCGTCTTTGTCTTCGCTGCAGACTCATCTTCGCTGTGGCTAGAGTGCCGGTCCTGTAGATCCCTTCACCCTGCCCTCCCTCTCATAGTAGGCGTCCTGCCCCTCCTGGCCTGGAACAGCTGAGTGGCTGCCATCTTTCTCCTTCTAATTTGCATATTCCCCCCTGATTGGCTGGTGGGCATAGCTGAGTGATGGTTAATTTGCATGTTTCTCTTGTTTAGTGTAGATTATTATTACACTAGAGGCCCGGTGCATGAAATTCTTTCACAAGTAGGGTCCCTAGGCCTGGCCAGCGATCAGGGCTGATCTGTGGGGCTACAGGCAGGGCAATCATGGAGGGGCCCCGCTCACACCCACCTTGGATGGCCTGGAACCTGCGGACTAGGGCAGCTTCTGTGTTGAGTGTCTGCCCCCTGGTGGTCAGTGCACATCATAGCAACTGGTCATTCCACCAGTCATTCCGCCATTCAATCAATTTCCATGTTAGGCTTTTATTATACAGGATTGTACAAAGAAATGAGAAGAAATGGTCCTGGCATACCATGTGGGTCCTTTTGAGTTTTATAATAGTATTCATGGACCAATTCTAATCAGGGTCTATAATAACTTCATTTCAGAATCACAAATTGACAATATGACAAGCTAATAAAAAGTATCCGAACTGAATACAGATCAGAGAAATCAATGGAGAGGTGGCAATTGCCATTTACACTGGTTATTAAACTTTAGAAGTTTTCACCTCCCAGTGATAATGTTTCAAACCCATAATTATGAAATGCACACCTCTCTTCTTTGTGCCAAATAATACACCACAGCCCATCAGGTTCTCTTTGTGACATACTTTTTTCCACTTTTATAATGGTTATGTGATGACCCTCTCTCCCTTGCTTTGGAATGCCTTTGTGATTCCTACATTCATGAACTTAAATTTTATCACACTCCTTCCCTGACATTCTTCAATCCCAACTGATAACAGCACAGAAACTTGTTTTATCAAATGACTGTATTTCCCCACATGGGTGATCTTTCTGCATCATTGCATGAGTTTGAGTAAATAGATGGGCCATGTTTAGAAAATACTGTCATTTTGAAAGGAACCATCACTTTTTTAGAGTCTAATGCGACGCTTCAGTATATACTAATCCCATTTGTTAAACTTTCCTTGATACTGGTTACTATAAATGGGCACATGTCTTGTTTCTATTTCTATCAGCCACAAGTTTCTTTGTAAAGTAGGTATGCAGGAAATATTACCCAGCTATCAAAAATCAGTGTCTGGCCCAGCTGGCATGGCTCAGTGGTTGAGCATCGACCTATGAACCAGGAGGTTGCGGTTTGATTCCTGATCGGGGCACATGCTTGTAGGCTGGATCCCCAGTAGGGGGTGTGCAGGAGGAAGCCGATCAATGATTCTCTTCTCTCTCATCATTGATATTTCTATCTCTCTCTCCCTCTACCTTCCTCTCTGAAATCAATAAAAATATTTTCAAAAATTGGTGTTTGGATGTCTCTCCATATACAGGGTAGAGCAAAAGTAGGTTTACAATTGTTCAGATGGAAAATAATACCATAACTAATACATAACAACACAAGAATAAATTCTATGTTTCACATCCTCACAACTGTCATCCCACTTTCACTTCGCCTTGTGTAACCAAAATGGCGTTAAGAAGTGTAAGCAATGTTGGTTATTTTGTTCTAGATCTCTTTTTATCATCTGTTTGTGTGCTCCGGTGTTCCTATCATCACCCAATTTACTGTCATTTGTGGTGTAAATTAATGGGCTATGTCCCTCTATGTCCAGACCAAAAATAAAATGTTAACATTCTTCTGGGGTACTGAGAATGAGTGCAATTTAATACCAATAAAGCTGCGCCATCATGTTTTTCAGAAACAAATTGACAAAATATCTCTACCTAAGGGAAGTGCAGCAGCATATTGATCATGAAAACAGATGTCAAATTTCCTTAAAAAGAATCCCTTAGCGCCTTAACTTATTCTACTGCACAGCTGCTGGAGGGAAGCATAGCAGTAGGATGGGTAAAATTATGTTTTTAAACGCACTTAAATTAAAAAGGAAATGACTACAGGAGATCATCTTCCACATTATCACCGTGAAATTTTAGAGACAGTAATGAGCATAATAATAAGTGCCAGTATCCTTCACGTATTCACAGGAGAAGCACAGCAGAGTGGACTTTCCGATTCAGAATCTTCACAACCTGAGCCATACGCCGGATTCCCGGGATGGCCGTTTTCCTTAGAATGCCTGGCCTCACTGCCCTGCACACAGGTGGACGGCCTTCACGTTTCCGTGAGAATGTGCTTCTACCTATTCCCTCATTCAGAGAAGTTATGGTGCCTCAGAAATGTCCCCAAAAAGGTATGGGATGCAATTCCAGAAGAAGCAACACCCATCCATATGGCTGGAAATCCCAAGCCTGGCAATGCTGTTTGCAACTGTGACATACTTTATAGTCTTCCCGCAAAATCCTTATTGCATTTGTGGTTTTTATTGGTATTGTGGTAATATAATCTTTCACTATTTCATTCTTACTCTGAAGGCAATGAAAGAGGAGGAAGGTGGGAGTATATGGAACTAAGGAAGTATGACCTTGATTCACTGCCCTTCTGAAACACATTGATCAGCTTTATATGGGCAGCCATAGCATACTGAGCTTTAAGCACTGAAGCAAACTGAAGACACTGGTGTATTACATAGGAGTGCCTTTGCAAAACAAAATATATATATATATATGTTTTTTTTTATTACATGAAGATACGTGTGTACTTTGTTATATAAATGAATTCAGTGTCCCTTAGATGCCTATGAGCTTATATGCCATGCCTGTCCCCTGTTGGAATTTTGAAATCTTTTTCTACTATGAATCTCTTCTTATCACCATTTATTCCCCATTTCACTAGTTTAATCATTGATGGACTAGACTCTGTTTGTGTGTTTGTGAGTGTATGTAGGTATGTGTGTGTGTACACTTGTTTCTGAATATAGAAAATTTCAAGGTGAGATATATTTCCAAAACTTCGTCTTCTCCTTACTCTCTTGTCTGCTTTATAACATATAACTAACTCTAAAAGATGCTGTGTTAGAAAATGGGAAGATCAACTAATTGTTTCTAAGTTCAGAGATGCTCTTTCACAGGAGAGCTTGCAAACACATGGGGTTTGCCAAATCAATAACCAAAGCATCCAAGAGTTGAAGGCAGCGGATACTCCCTCTCAGCCCTTCTAAGGGGCATCAGGGCAATCCTAGGGGCTGCTCGTCCTACTTACCAAGAGTTTAAGCATTACAGAGTACACCAACCTTAAAAAAATACTGAGTAAATGAGAATAATTTTATGCATAATTTAACTCCCCTCTAGAAATATCTGTCTTTATCTGAAGAGATTAATTGTGAGAAGAATCTGCAGGTCCCAGTACTTCTGGGAAACACCCCGTGCAATAAGTTTTATTGGATGAAAACATTATCAAAAGAATAATGTTTTCAACTATTAAGGAGAACACTGCCTACTAAAAGTAATTAAGGTAATTTCAAGATTCCAAAACACTGTCATGGATATGAAAGGAGAAATGTATGTAAATGGGAGACATTCTCTCATCACACATGTTCAAGACAGTTTTGGAGATTGTTAAAATAATTAAGAGATAGATAAACTTAAAAAGAGATTATTGTTTTTTAATAGAAATGAATACATCCAATTTAAAAAGTAACCGATTGCTTGATGCATGCCATGAGGATAAACATGTCATCCTTATTGACATGTCACCCCTGAGTATCATATAAGAAAAAAGCATACCACAATTGCTGATTGGTGAGAAGATAAAGTAGTTAACACCTAGACACACTGTGAGAATAGAAACATGTACAGATTTTGATTTAGGCAAAGGAACTGGCATGCGTCAATAAATCAATATGAGCAAAATTAGGTACAGGGTTATGGAACACGTACAGTGTCAAGGCTAAGACAGGGTATAAAATCCACTGCTTTATTGATTTCTGTATTATTCAGTAACATGTGTATATTGTTTAGTAAACACGTTTATTTTCTGTTATGGACCAATAGCTGTAGTGGCGGGGCGGGGGGTAGAAGAAAGGTTTCAAAAGAGTTTCCTCCATTGATATGTATTTACAAATATTTACTGCATTCTCCACATATCTGTTGTGCACTTACTATTAGGTGACAGGCTGTCCCAAGGAATACAAGAATGAGAAAAATAGACAAGACTCCCTGCCTTGTAGGTTCTACATTCTAATGGATCTGAGAGAGATGGTCTTTTAAAATAGAAGATTGGAACAAAGACAAAGACAAAAAGAACAGAATGGACAGAAATAACAGTATAAATGAATTATCATACATGTGAGTTTGAGTTCCATTAAGCTTCTATTAGGAACTATTAAATAATATTGAGGACTATTTAAGTACTAATTTAATTTTCCAGAGGTAACACAGAGTCATGAAAAATCTGAAACCCATCCTAGAAATATGATCAAATATGGGACCCTCACCCCATGGGGGCGTGGCCGGCCTGCAAACCACCATTGGCCCCTTGCCCAGGCCACCCCATGCCTCAAGGGAACCCCCACCCTGATCCGGGACACCCTTCAGGGCAAACCAGCCAGCCTCCACCCGTGCACCAGGCCTCTATCCTATCTAATAAAAGGGTAATTAGACTGGGAGACCTTCCAGGAGACCTTCCAGACGTTCTTCTGGACAAAGCCATGGTGGCGGGGCCAAGGTAGAGGTGGTTAGAGGCCAAGAGGGGAGGGCAGTTGTGGGTGATCAGGCCAGGATGGGATAGCAGTTGTGGGTGATCAGGCCAGGATGGGATAGCAGTTGTGGGTGATCAGGCCGGTGGGGGGCGGGGCCATTGGTGGTAAGCCGACCAGCAGGGGCGCCAGTTGGGGGCGAGCAGGTCATCAGTGGGGGTCCATTGGAGGTGATCAGGACAGCGGGGGGCGCAGTTTGGAGTGAGCAGGCCAGCAGGGGGGCAGTTGGGGGCGAGCAGGCCAGTGGGGAGGGAAGGTGGAGGCGAGCAGGCCAGCAAGGGGGTGGTTCGGGGTGAGCAGGCTGGCAGGGGGGGCAGTTGGGGGTGAGCAGGCTGGCGGGGGGGGGGCATTTAGGGGCAAGTAGGCCAGCAGCGGGGGGCAGTTGGGGGCGAGCAGGCTGGCAGGCAGAGTGGTTAGGGGCAATCAGGCACACAGGCAGGCAGGTGAGCAGTTAGGAGCCAGCAGTCCCAGATTGCAAGAGGGATGTCCGACTGCCAGTTTAGGCCCAATCCCTGTAAACCGGCAGTAGGACATCCTTCAAGGGGTCCCAGATTGGAGAGGGTGCAGGCCAGGCTGAGGAACACCCCGCCCACCCCCCCCCCCCATGCACAAATTTCATGCAGCAGGCCACTAGTCTGTATATAATCCTGATATTTCCCTATACCAGGAAAAAAGGGGGGAGGGGAAGAACATTGCTGAAAAATTCCCAACAAATGCCAGATAAGTTTAGTATGGCTATGACCTTATTTTTATTGTCTTGAGTCACTTTAAATTGAAGTCAAGTATAGTTTTCTGTTGTGTATTCTCCACACCTCCACACACTGATTCTGCAGAAGCAGAGAGCTTTCTCTCTTCCAGGAAAGGGCAGGTTCTGGTTTTGGCTAATAAGTGCTTTTTTACTTAGTTAATTAATTTGTTTTTAAAATTTGATCCCATTGATCTTCAGAACTGAGATTTATTAAAAACCATAAAGGAAGATCATATAGACTGTTCCAACATTTTAACCTCCAGACACCTACATGTTACTCTGTGTATTTTATATTAAGCATGGTGTTTCTGCATTATTGCTGTAATATTTCAGTAATGGGGTAGATGCTGTCAAGGTCAGACTAGCTTCATAAGGGAGATGTGCGAAGAGAAAGTGTTAGATCTGAAAAGTGCAATTATAGCTGCTCTCAGGACGCTTTTTATTGAAGTGATGGACCAAATGATATCACACAGAAATGTGAGATTCCAGAAAACACCGGGGTGGCAATTGTGCTCGGGGATGAAAAGCAGGCTTTTGTTTCTGTTCCCTTTCTATTTTAGCACATGAAACAACGTGGCACCTTTCATTCCAAGTATAGCTTAGTGTGAGTGTTTTTTCTACAGAAAGATTCATTCAAGTGACTTCAAATTGGATCTCTAGTCCACATAACAGTCGTAGTGTTTGTAGTATGCCTGGTGGCCTGCAGGGGGAGCACTGGGCTACCCTGATGTTGGTGGGCTCAGGCTCCTGCAGCGTGTGCCTCACACACTTCCCATCTCGCTCTGGAAGGTCATGGTGTGTAACTAGGAGCAGAGCTTGGTGCTCACTTTTCTTCCCCAATAGGAATTAGAGTGTTTTACCTAAGCAGTCCTTTCCCATAGCCAGTTGTTCAAACAACAGCCAAGTTTCAGATCATGGGATAAATCTTTCTTTCTTGTCTTAGAACTCTTTTTATAAAAAGGAACAAACTCACAGACAAAAAAGAAGCCGAAGCTCTTAGCAATGGGCATTCAGTCGTAACCCCACAGCCCGTTAGCATGCGCATGGCATTCACAGTTGAATATGAGTCTCTGTTATCGAAGTCCTCTTTTGCTCCTCCCACTACCCTGGAGAAGTAGAGTTTACTACTATCCTTATACTTTGCATCTGAAAACTCCAAGTGCAAAATATATCACACAGCTGATGGCAATCCAGTCCATGGGTGTTAGATGCAGGACCCAAATCAAGACACCCTCAGGTTAGACTCTATAATCTTTCCTCTGCACTTAAACTTCTCACAGAGTTCTTTCCCACATCTGTACAGTACTAGGATCCCCCAAAAGACCCCAGTGAGTTAGAGCCTGCAAGAGCTATGCAATCCTAAAGAAGACTTAAACATTCACCATGTATTTTTTTTCTTTTTCAATGTAACTTGAATATAAATGTAATTATTGATTTTTATTAAACTTCATCTTTTCGTATAAAGTATATAGATATTTATATTTTATTTCTGTACTAGAGGCCCGGCACATGAAATTCATGCAGGTATGGTCCGTAGGCCTGGCCTGTGATCAGGGCCATCTTCCCCGGCTGCCCAGAGCAGGCACTGCCCCCCGCCACCACCCACCCCCGATTCCCCACTCGCCATTGGGTGATCGGTGCTTGATGGCCAGGGAAGGGACCAAGAGGTAGGCTGTTCACGTCCACTTGCAGGCCCCGCCCCCGCAGTGGGTAGCCATCAGGCTATCGGAGCCTGCCGGCCAGGGAAAGAGACCGAGAGGTGGTCAGTGTGCCTCATAGTGACTGGTCCAGTGGTCATTCTGGTCGTTCTGCCATTAGGGTCAATTTGCATATTACCCTTTTATTATATAGGATAAGTAATTGTTATTTTAATAATGTCAAAGGAAAGAACTTTTAAATCGCATTGCTTATATTCTTTATTTTATGTGCTAAACATGAAATAAAGCCTATTAAATGGGCTTTGTCATTAAATCCTTTATTGAAATTATTTTGAAATCCAAAAATAAGGTCACATTATATTATTTAATTGTTAGTCCCGTGCCATAATTTATTAAGTCAGTCCATATACCTTGATCCATCAAAATGCTGTTTCAATGATATCATTGGACCACAAAATGACTGTTCAGTTTTTTTCATCATTTATCCAACAATGATATTGCAATGTTTTCTCACGCAATTAAATGTGTCTGTGAGTCATTAAATGTCATCTAAAAATAAAATATCCTTAAAATTGTTTATTTGGCAGTAATATAAACATGAAACACGGATGTTCTCTGGTTTTCTGAGAGGCAAAGCCTTTCCTGAGAAACATAAATATTTTGCCACTATGGGATATTTAATTCTTAACTAAATACAAAGCTAATTACTGTGTTCAAATAGTATTCAGAGGCTTCTATTTTGACATAGTATTTCAAGTATTCTTGACTGGAAGATTATTCTAGATAATCAACAGTTTCTTTGAACAATCCCATCTCCAGTTTAGAATAATCACTGATTTATTCCAAGAAGAATTCCAAATGATAACCATTATTAATTTGAACACTAACTAAGAATCTGAAGTAAGATTAATACAAGGCCAAACAAGCTAGTATTGGCACAAGAACCAACATACTCAAGATTTCAGAACTCTCAAAATTGTGGGGATTTCAAAAAAATTGAAAATCTTTGTTTTTTGTTTCTGGGTTTCTTGGTGCAGGGGGAGGGCGAGGGGGAGAGGGTTGAAAACCAAGATTCTCCCTATGATAGAATGGGCCAGAGACACTGATATTCTTCCCATACATTTATCTGTATAATCATGGCTTATTGTTCAACTATATCCCCCTGAAAAGAACTTGGTAACAACTGAGCAGAACATTTAAGACATTTAAGTAGTTTTTAATTACATAGGATACAAGGAAAGGTGTATTTTCACCATATTAACTTGACTTCAGCCATCAGTTCTGCCATATCTAGCTGTTTGCAAGCAAACCATTTCAACTCTCTTACACTATATTTATCCTTCCTTAAGATAAAGAATATAGAAAAATATAGCTCATAGATTTCATAGATTTCTTAGATAATCAGATAAGATAGTGTGTCCAAAGAATCCAGCAGTTCCTAGCAAACAATTCATGCACAAGTAGTAGCTATGATTTTCCATATACTTCTTACATGGATGTGGCTATGTAAATGGATCAGTTGCTTATAATTTTCAAGTTTATTAGAAAGTTAGATGAATATTATATCCCTTTAAAAAATGCTTTTATGTTTATACTAGAGGCCTGGTGCACGAATTCGTGCACAGGTGGGGTCCAGCTGGCCCTCCCCGATGGGGGCCAATTGGGCCAGGCTGGTTGGGGGGACAGTGCAGGAGTTTGGCCAGCTGGTCCTGCCCCTGATGAGGATGGAAAGGAATCAGGGGCAGGGCCAGCCATGGAGAGGAGCCATCAGTAGTTTGCTGGCCATCCCTGCCCCCTGATTGGGGTAGGGGGGCAATTGGGATCCGGTCTGTCTGGGGGAGGGGCTGCAGGAGGTTGGGGGGCACCTTTCGGGTCTCTGATCAGGCCGGTTGGCTGCAGCAGTGTTTGCCATAGCAACTGGGCATTCCAGTTGTTCTAGTCATTCCGGCATTCAGGTTGCTTGGCTTTTATATATATAGATCATTCTGCATAAATGGATCTGCATACTGGATATGCAATAAAGTTTCCACCACCTGAAAAAGGATAGTAGGACTCCTAAAAGATTACTGCTTCTGCATATTCTCCTATTTCCTTGAACACCTTTGATAATTCTGGGGAAAAGTGGGTATTTTAGAACAGATGAGTCTCAAAAAGCTCCCTAAAACAAAAAAAGGATGGAACTGAAAAACTCAGGAGAATTTTTCAAAGAATTTAGTCTATTGTGCCTCTACTTTCTTCAGTTTTCTAAGAAAATCATTCTTACCTAAAACTTGCTAGCACCAAGATTTAATAGATGTAATGCACCTGACAGTTTTCCTCAGAAAATGAACACAAAGAAAATGAAAGAGAGTGATTGGCAGAAAGGTAAATACAAGAGGGCAGAGAATAGACTGTGAAAGCACACGTCTGGATAACTATATGACACTAAAAGCTATTAAAGGTGACAGTAGCTTCATCATTTGTCTACACTGTCTTTTATGCAAAACATGCTCTAACTAGCCCTGCAGTGACCTCTCCTCGTACAACACAGCTTGGGGTTTGAATGCCTCTTGGATTGGCTTGAAATTTTATTCATTTTTGTGCTGACAGTAGCAACAGTATCTAATAACAAAGATTTCAGACTCTTCCTGTGTGATCGTTGGGTCATTCCTATGAAGTCCTCACTACTCTAGACGACAGAATGTGGGAACTGGGGACAAGACGTGAAGTAATAGAGCAGGAGTGTCAACACTTTTCTGGAAGCGACTTTTTGGGTCTCTGTTAAGTGAACAGAGAATCAGCAACAATCGTTTAAGGAGTGAAGGTGACCATCATAGTACTTTCTGGATCTTAGGCCATCCAGTCTGAGAAATCCTGCCGAGGAGAAAGAACATGCCATTGAAATGCTTTCTACGATGCGTTCTCCCTCCTCCACCTATTTTATATTTTTCCTCAAAGCGTTTGGTTGTAAATCCTGGCCTTCCTGTTTGTAATGTGAAGTGAAGTTACCCGTGGAATTTTGCTAGATATGGGATTTCCAATCCTCCTGAACCTGCAGTTGTGTCTTCTTCGACTACTGGTGCCGCTAGATCTTGTCTGTTTTTATGAGATGGTAAATGCAAATTCTTGTTCACAGTAATTCTATAATCCCACGTAGATTTGAGGACCCAACCTTCATAATTGTTTAAAGCTTTGATGTAAACATAATCTCAGGGCTAAAATTTGACCAAAATTATTGCAGACTTTCAGAACTATGTACATACTCCCAATATTAAGAGGGGAAGAATTCACCTGACGATAAGAAAGGGATATCCCACAATTGTTGCTGTCTACTTATGGAAATAGCCCAGCTGGTATGGCTTGGTGGTTGAGCGTTGACCTATGAACCAGGAGGTCATGGTTTGATTCCCAGTCAGGGCATATGGGTTGCGAGCTTGATCCCCAGGTGGAGGCAGGCCGTGCAGGAGGCAGCCAATCAATGACTCTCATCCTTGATGTTTCTCTCTCTCTCTCTGAAATCAATAAAAATAAAACATATAAACATAATTAAGTAAAGATGGAAGTAAAAGTTGTTTTAGGAGTTTTCTGGCTCCTTATCATGCCGTCTTTTAATCATGAACTGAATGACAACAAATACAGTTGATGTAGAAAGATATCTTTTAGAGCCTCATGAACAACACAGCATAGGAAATAGAGCCAACAATGGTGTAAGGACCAGGTGTGGTGCCAGATGGGTACTGGAAGTATCAGGAAGAACACTTTGTAAAGTATATAATTGTCTAGCCACGATGCTCTAACTCTGAAACTAATACAAAAATAACATTGACTATAAATTGTAATTTTAAAAAATGGGAAAAAAGAACCTTGTTAATAAAATATCTTTTGAGTCCATGTGTCATTAAAACTGCTTTTTACCCATTTAATGGAAATGAGAATTATTAAATTCATCTCAGTGAATAAGGTGAAAGCAATGGAAGCACGCTTAGTAAGAGTTCACTTCAGGAGAAGCACCTGGGATGGTAAATAACCATTTCAGCCAATAGGGGGCTGACTCCGGGGCAAGCATGGGAGATCGTGTTTCTTGTTGTTTGAAATAAGCATAAAAGCTGCTGGATTTGTACAGTCGCCAAAAAAAAGAGCAGCTGAACAAGAGAATGGCCTCGCCTCTATTGTGAATGCATCACCCATGTGGTTTGCAGAAGGCTGGAAGAACGGAGGGAGACGAAGGAGAAGCAGGGAAAGATTAGTAACAAATGTGGTGCATGTACTAAGGGAGAAAACATCTCTCCATTGTGTTATTAAAATGGGATTCGGTTAAACTGTGGGGCCCAGGACTTGGTTTCAATGTAATAAATGGCAGCTCTCAGTGAGTACATTGAGTTTCCAAGATTAAACGCATCTGTGCTTCTTGAGAAGAGAGGATGGAACAGCTGAGCTTTTGCAGTGTTTTCAGCCTTCTCTTTTTTAGGGCGACTTTCTCTAAAATACTTAATGAAAATAAACAAATAGGAAATCATGTGAACAAACACACAGACATTGGACTTATGGCATAAAATCTAACATAGAACAGTTCACGTGCGTTGCTATTTAGGAAAGTTAGCCCATGGTCCCCACGACAGCAGCTGGGTACACTCTCTCTGTTATGACACAGACACAGGGTGCCATGTTCTCCAACAAATAATGCAAATTAAGTCAATATATTTAATTGGCTATGATAGTGAAAAAGAAATGTTGAGCGATCAGCCTCATAAATCATAGTAAATCCTGTAGGATTTATTCCATTCCAGAGCCATTGGGGGGAAGTATATCATGACGCCTGGTCGTGTGTAAAACAGCAGACAAAAGAGGATGAGAAGCATAGGAAGCACTTCATTCCTCTACCATAGCCTCTTTTCTTACCCTTAACATCAGGGAATTCAAGTGGAGTTTTATGTAAATTCACCTTTAATCTTACTGTGATCAGACAATATTATATAAACTGGTAAATCCCCACTTTCTTATGTAACTAATTATATACTGTAAGTCAAGCACAGAATCAGCGGGTGTTCCATGAATAATTCTGTTTTATCAATTCTTCTATAACACAGAGGGTAAATTATATAATATATGCAAGTTGGTCTAGTGGAACTCATTTATACTATTGAATATTCAGCTTATACTTTGGTGTAACTAAATGCATGCCCCAAACAAAATATTGCCCTGTACAAAGCAATGCCACTGAAATATAAGCATTTCAATAGAAATATCAACATGTTAATAAAAGACAAAGAATGGAGTGGCTCTTCTCTATAAGACTGGAGTAATATCTTGTATCTTGGTTCTATTCATCTAATTTTTTAAAAATATATTTTATTGATTTTTTACAGAGAGGAAGGGGGAGGGATAGTTAGAAACATCGATGAGAGAGAAACATCAATCATCTGCCTCCTGCACACCCCCTATTGGGGATGTGCCCGCAACCAAGGTACATGCCCTTAACCGGAATCGAATCTGGGACCCTTCAGTCCTCAGGCCGATGCTCTATCCACTGAGCCAAACCAGTTAGGGCTATTCATGTAATTTTTATTAAACTCATTTACTCAATGAATTTAGATTTATTGGAATACTACTCTGTTCTAAACACAGTATAAAGTATTTAAAATTGTTTTTTCTCAAGGTGTTTAGAATCTGATGGGAAAAATAATGTGAATAAATGGAAGATTCTAATAAAATGTGCTATGAGAGATGGAAACACAAGGGACAATTAGAGCAGTTAGGATATTTCAGATATATGATTCCACATGTGCTAAAATCCTTGAGTCACAGAAGAGCATGCAATTCCAAGGGAATTACTGGTAAACTGAATGTAAGAGATGTAGCTGAGATTAGACTAGGAGAGTAAGGCCCAGTTAATGGAGAGCTGTTTATTTCATTCCAGGAAACATAGACATTCTAGACATTGATCTGTAGGCCCTGAGAGCCAATAAAGGATGTGAAACAAGGAAGTAACACCATGAGATTTGTATTTAAGAAGATAAGTTCTGGTAACTGTAGAAAATAGATAAGCATTATACAAGCTTAAAGAAATGGAGAGTTGGAAGAGATGTTTCAGAAATTCACAGAAAATGATAAAATCTAAAATAAGGGAGTGACACAGGTGTTGGATAAGGAAACAGAACCAAGAAATATAAAAAGTAAAATCAATAATAAGGGAAATAAGCAAATCAAGAATGATTCTTGTAGAGTTTGGGCTTGGCTGTTTTATGGAAGTTGTGCTATTCAAGAAGAGGGGAAACCAGAGACATTACACGTTTAGGTAAGGTGAAATAAGTTCAGCTTCAGACATGTTGATTTGATGTATAAGTAGACAGTTAAAGTGCAGAGACTCAATGGAAACCTGAAGCTCAGAAAAGAAGTCTGGACTAAAGATACATATTTGAAAGTCATCAGTATATAGGTCCTAGTTAAAACCATAGGAAAAGATAAGATAGATCAGAAAGAGGACACAGAATAGGGGGTAAGAAGCAGTTTGATGGTGAAACATTGGGGCACTCTAATATTTTGGGAGATGGAAAATGGAGAATCCACAGAGAAGGTTAAGAAAGAACCTTATGTAAAGGAAAAGAGAAAACTGGAGAATTTTTTCATAAAGACAAGCAGAAAAAAAAGGGGGGGATGGGGAGAAGTGTTTGGTAACCAGAGTCAATGTTATAAAAGCTTAAATTAGATGAGAATAGAAAATATGGCCATTTTATTCAACAATTTTTAAGTAGTTCTGTATGGGTATAAAATATCTAATGATGATGGAATCCAAATTTCAAGGAGTCATAGGAGGTTTAAGACATTATGAAAGTCAGTTTTTCTTCAATAAATCTGCATGTAGAATATAAAGAAAAGTCGTGTAGCAATTAGAGGGCAACATGGGCTCTAGAGGATAATTTTAGAGAATAGATTCATAAAAAATACTTTTTAGAACAAATTACTTAGGAAAAATAGATAAAATATTACTCAGAACCATGGCTGGGAATTAACCTATAAAGGCAAAGGAAACATCTCTTCCACTCATAAGAGGGTTAAAAATGACTCTATGTATACCCTGAAACACAAAGTATTGTGGGGAACAAAGTAAGGGGCACTCATGTGTTTTCATACCTAATAGCATAAAAGTTCTCTGTAGAAAAGGAGGCATGATACTATGGTAATTGAGAAAATGGAGGGGAATAGGTAAGATGATTGAGAATAATAATGACTAATATTTGAAAGAGGTATTATAAGAATTGACAAGAAGGTGAGCAAGAACAAGTAAAATGTTTGCTTGTAGAACTTGGTGTCCAGTGAGTATGAAGAAAACAAATGTATAGAATCACCAATCTGCAAAGATTGTGATTTTTCTCCAGAAAATCCTAACAAGCAGAGGTAGATGGCTTGACGAAGCGAATTAGAAGAATTTATTATGGTACTTAGGCCAAGAGTCAAGGCAGGAAAACAATCCAAACAAACAAGACTAGCAAGCTGTAAATACGATGTTGATATGATTCACCTCTGAGTCTGGGATTCATAGAAAACAAATTGAAGCAATGCGAATGGGAGAAAAGTGATGGAGGAATTCAATATCCAAAGACATGATAAAGATCAGTGCTACATATTGAGAGTGATGAAATGAGGAGCTGGGATGAAGTTTATTGCATGAGAGGTAATCCTATACAATAAAGAGCTAATATGCGAATTAGACCTAACAGCACAATGACCATCCAGACAACCTTCTGAACGACCTTCTGGATGGATGAAGCCAGGGCTGTGAGGGCTGAGGCAGCCGGGGCTGCGAGGGCAGAGCCCCTTGCACGAATTTTGTGCACCAAGCCTCTAGTAAAAACCTAAGTGATGATAAAATCCACCCGTGGCCAGGGAATGGTTGTCTAAAGTAGGGAGGGAGTTGAGAGAACTGGAATCCACGAAGTTAAGGATACCTGGGATGCAGGTATCCTGTTGGCTAGACATATATTCTTTGAAGTCATTATGGAGGCTGTCAGGATTTGAAATAAAAGAAATATAATCCATGTACCCAAGTTTCTCTGCAGATGAGAATGTCAAAGGATGATAGAGACAAACACTTAAAGATAGGAGCATTTTTGCATGCATGAAACAACAATACTCAGAAAGTAGCAATGATCGTTTATGAAGAGCAGATTCCAACTATGACAACATGGTCCATGGAGTGGGGATAAGGGGAGATTCAGACTGCAGCTAAGTCCAAACGTCGACAAAAAAAGTTCGGATGAGAATTGAAGCATGTTTAAAGAGTTGTACAGACATGGAAAAGTAGTCAGTGGGGAGGGAAGGCAAAGTAAAGTAGGAATGACGTTATAGAAGAGGAAAGTTGATCCAGGAGCCTTCCTTGGACATGTAGCTATGAATGGCAAATCATAAAGTATACAAAGCAGCCCATAGGGATGGGAAACGTAGCAAAGTCTAACTAATGAAATTCGGTGGACTATGTTTGCAAGTCTTTTCTTTAGCCTAAGGACATTGGGGAGAAATTGAACATTTATCACAACAAAGTGGCATACCCTGACTTGGGATTTAAAACATCATTCTGACATTAGGGCAAATAGATTGGGGGCAAGCAATGCTTGTGGTAGAGAGAATATTTTCGGAGGCCATTGTAGTAAACCAAAGGAAAGATGATCATGGACAGATTTAGAGTCACTGAGTGGGATGGAGAAATGTGGGTCAATGTAAGAGGCACTTCAGGATGATTGTTGGACCAGACTGTCATTTCAAACGCACTAAGTTCTCAGATGACATGAAAAATACTGATATAAGTGGCACTGAAACTAAGTTTTGTTAAAAGTATGTGTGTAGGTTTTATATATGCACTAGAGGCCCAGTGCACGAAATTCCTGCATGGGTAGGGTCCCTAGGCCTGGCCAGCGATCAGGGCCAATTGGGGCCTCTGGCTGCCAGCTGGGGCCTCCATTCCCTGTCAGCCAGGGCCTTTCTTCATTCCGTGCCGCCCCCTGGTGGTCAGCACATGTCATAGTGAGCGATAGAACTCCCAGTTGAACTCCCGCGGGGACACTTTGCATATTAGCCTTTTATAGATATAGATTTCCATTAGCAGCTACCTAAACTATCCTGTGTCACAGATTCTGGAAACCTAAAAACTAGAGTATTTCCCAGAATCCTTTGCCAACAGGACCCTGCTTTATATTTCAACAATGAAAATAATGTTTTGAGATTCAAAAATAAGGAGAGAAGAGTATATATTTTTCTTCCTTTAGAGCAGCGATTTTCAACCTTTTTATCTGGGGCACACATAAACTAATTACTAAAACTCTGTGCTGACCTGTCAAGATAAAAAGGTATAATTTTGATTTATTCACACCAGAAAGCTATTATTGTGTTGGCTATTATTATTTTTCCTTTTTAATGTTACAATCTAAGGGGAAAGGAGTCAGTTCTGGCGGCACCCCATTTGAAAACAACTGCTCTAGAGGCTTCCGGGAAGTAGGTTAACCCACTGCATATATGAAGCTCTCATCAGTTTCCTGAAAAACTCCTGTGGTTCTCGAACTTGAGTGATTTTCTTCAACACTTGAACATCCTAGCGGCATAAAATCCAGCAGCGCTCCTTCCCGGCCTGTTGTGGGAGAGTTGTTCAAATGTCAGCTTCTATTTCCCTCTGAGCTGCCTGGCGTGATTTCTGTGTTTCGAACCAAACCTTTGACCAGTGCAGAATCTTGTAACATAAATGGCTCACAGTGGTGTTACCCGCATCTGAGGTTCTTGAGGACGGAAATCAAGAGAGTTCACCACAAAAAATAATGTGCAGTTGAAATGTGTATTATAGCTTGGAAACAGCATCAAAAGGAGAAAGAAAATGCTACTCCCAGAACAGCAGCCCGAATTAGTTTTAAAGAAGCTGAGGCGAGAAAGATGTTGTATGGGTGTAAAGTCCAACTATGTAGAGGTAGAGGCTTCTTATGCTTGCCCAGTACAAGAACATGTTTCTTCATGGGTCACGTGTCTCATTAGCATGTTAAATCTCCACCCAGGGGTGTGCTTTTTACTATTAAAATGAGGGTAAGATCACACAGCATTGTTCTGGGGCTGGCTAGACTGTCCATTCGTGTGGGATGGGGTCAGGAAGCCTTTTTTGTGGGGTAAAGCAGTACCTTGCAGTTGCTGGCGCTGCTCTGTCTGGCTGCGAATTGGGTGCAGGGTTTGAGGGGCCACCAATGGAAATCCCAATCTTGACAGGAGAGTCTCAGCCTGTCTCGGTGGGCAACTGGAATTGGTCATCTTGATCAGCTGTTTGGAGAACAATGGCACTATTGCTAAGGTAACGGACATTCTAGCAGACTCCGGAATGCCTGTAATTGTCTGGAAAGGAATGTTCCTTCCAAGTACGGCTTTGGGAGACCATGGGGATTATTGCAATGGAACTTAACAGTGCAAAGAAGGCCTAAAAGAAATGAGAAGGCTCCTTCTGGCTAGGTGATCAGCTTACAAAAATAATTTATAAATGCAGGGCTTTAAATTTGGGGCTCAAGGCAAGACCAAAAAAACGAACAAGGTTATATGACTGCTTGTAAAGAATCTCTAATGCTCTGGAACCCGGGGGTTAATGTTGAATATAAGACCAAGGTTAATCATTCAGGGTCCAAAATTATAGATAGTTGTTTACAGAGTCATTCACAGACCATAGGGCACTTATATGAAACTCAAAGCCTTAAAGGTAGCGGGGCAGGACAGGGAGTGACACAGAAATTTGGAATGGTGCTTTTGGGGAATACTCATGCTTATGAACTCAAGGACCTCAGACTTTCACCGTCTTCTCTGCCAGTGGAGACAGCGCCTTCACATCTGTCTTAGATCAGTTTCCTCTTATTGCAAGACCCTATGTTGAGGCAATTAGATTCTTTCAAAGGATTACTGATTCTCCTCCAGACCCATGCCCACCAAATTTCAGTTCCTACGTTCTCATAATAAAGGTCAAATCCCAGTTTATTTTGAAGAAATAGGTTTCCTTCTCTGGAAGAAGAGAACTTATAAACCGAAATAATTGTAACCATTTTGTCCATTTTTATCAAAGAAAACTGGACAGTAGGTGTAAGAATGGATTTTTTGAGGTTAAATACCAAGAAATAAACAATAAAATGCAGGCATTTTGATCAACAAGCTATGTCTCTGGTCCACCATGTTAAAGCTGCTCATGCTGATTGGATCAGGAGAGAAGACGTAGCAAATACCCACTGAGTAAGAAACATGCTTTTCCTTATAAAGAGGACCTGCCACCTTGATGCAGTCATTAGTCATCTAAGGGTTATCCAAGTTTCCTTCCAAAATGGAAGGCGAGTCACTGTACTTTACTCTGCATAGCACTACAAATGTGACAAGACTTGTTGGGGCCTCTTGGAACTCTGCAAAGAAGTACAATATTTGAGCATGCCCCTCCTAATCGTTTACCGAGGATCGGAGTGAGGACCTGAGTAAGCAAACACTCTACAGGTGGTAGAGACTTGAGCCAAGATGCTGAGCCCATTAGACCTTGGTACCTGGGAGATTCAAAGATGCTCAAGATGTCTATCACCACCCAGGATGCAGAATGCAGTCACCATTCATGTGAAGCAAAGCATTGCCTCCTTCCACAAATAACGATTTTAATTGAGAACAAACTCTTGGATTTCTATTATATTTGTACATATTAACTAATTTAACATTTCATTCTTCTTCCCACATTTTTATATGAAGCATGTGTATAGCATTTTTATTTAGATATCTAATATTTCTTTTAAATTATAGATATGGAGGTCATTTGTGACTGAACAAAGAATAGAGCAATTATTATGCAGAGGTGGATACAGAAACTCACTAGAATCTGTGTTCTTTATTTTAGGGTGTACAGCTTTGTATGCGTTAGACTGTTAGACCAGGGAAGAAAGAATATGACAAAACTTTTACCATCCTGTTAGAGGAGTACATGCTGTGGCTTTTATTATTTTCTAAGAGTTTCAACATAAATACATGGAAGTATTTCCCAGATACCAGAAATTTAAGGGGGAGAAATGAATCACATATTTTTGTTGATATTTATCGCTATCTCCATTATTCTAAATTCTCTCTTATAACACAGGCTTCAGAATTCTAAAAAAAACTACACTTTGTCAATAGAATTCCAGCTTAGGTTTGGATAATAGGCGTTTGTATGAAATTAAGTAGGTAGAAAGCAGAAGTCATTTTTCTTTTCCAGGAGTGGCTGATATGTCTATAACCAGGCAGTGGCTGTAACTTGCAGAGGTACATGGCTGTCTTTAAATCATTCCCCCCAGTTCAGTAGACAGCTGAATTCATAGACAGTTTGCACTTGATCTGATTTCCCCACAGCAAGCAGCAGTTCCTTCTGACCTTCACTCACCCAGTGTTTCCAGTGGTTTTGTAAGAATCTCTTTCCCTATTTTAAATCCTGTCTCCAAAATTATCTCGATTCCTGACTAAATTGTGACTTATATAATACTAGAGGCCTGGCGCATGAAATTTGTGCACGGGTAGGGTCCCTAGGCCTGGCCTGAGATCAGGGCCGATCTTTCCTGGCTGCCAGTAGCCGGCCCCACCCCCAGCTGCCGCTGGTCTCCCTCTGTGTGTGAGGTGACCGGTGGGGCAATGGGAATCCCGGCACTGCCCGTGTCCACCGCCACCCACATCCGGTTCCCAGTTCTCCATCAGGCAATCAGAGCCTGCTGGCCGGGGGGGTAGGGACCTAGAGGTTGGCCGGCAGGAGCTGTGTTGAGCATCTGCCCCCTGGTAGTCAGTGCATGTCATAGCTGACAGGTCGTTCCGCTGTCTGGTCAATTTGCATATTATGCTTTCATATATATAGATAGTAATATAGAAGTAAAAAATGAGCTCTAATGAATTTTAACAAAGAAAGAAAAAATAAACGGAACCTAATAGTTGTGATAGTCGGTTCTGACGTCATCCTCACAAGCATATCATGCATTTGCATTTTTGTTGTCCTTCATGATCATTCCTTTAAGGAAAATGTCTCCAAATTATTATTTTTGTCACATATATGACAAAAATAATAATTTGGAGACATTTTATTATATATAGTCTGAAACCACATTTTTCGAGAATAAAATTAAAGGCTAGTAAAATAACTAATCATGCAAAAAAATAATTTTTGAGCAAATGCTATAATACTTTAAAATTTTAATGGTCAGGCAGCAATTAAGAGATACACAGTGATTGTCTCATATCACTCAAAATAATCTTTCTGAAATTCAGTTTCCTCATAAGCAACGTGAAGACACTACTTCACATAAAAGTTATAAGAAATGAATGAAAGACTATACGTGCAAATTGCATCATTACCAGTAGTTTACAGTATGCTTCATAGTCACTGTTTGGTACTACTGTAATGTGGATTTATGCCGGGGCTGACCAGCAGACCCTGAGCAACAGAGGAATGGATTACTCCAACACAATGTTTGCTGTGAAAGAGAGGGCTAAGGGACTGCCTAGCTAAAGGAACCAGACAGCCTCGATCACCTGCCTCTTTAGGCTTTTATTGTAGCAGCAGTTTGAGATAAAGTTTACCTTTTAGATACAATCAGCAGGGTAAGTAATATTAGGAGGACACCCAAAGATTAAGCATAAGGATTCCTGTAAACACCCAGGGGTCTGCACGTGCACAGACTTGTTTGAAAAGGTCAAGGGATAATTAGGGGTGCCGCCTTCGGCACTCCCCTAAGTCAGCATTCTGACAAACAGGGCAGGCGGCCTTCCGCACACTTCCCTTTTCTCAGACTGTCCTCCTTACAAACTTTCCAACCAAGGCTCATGCTTCCCCACAGATTTGTAATATCTTTCCACCATGGCGATCCTTATTTAAACAGATGTGCCTTATTATGTGGTGATTTCCTCACGACACATCTGCCATAATTAAAAGAAAAAGGAAGAAGATTCATGTAGCATTCTTTCTGGGAAGACCCTTATTAAAGGAATTCTACTAATATCACTGTTGGCAAATAAGAGGTTTCTGAAATGGTTTCTAAATTGGGTTCCCAGCTGTTTCCATGTTACCACTGCAAGATGCCAGGGACTGCTGCTCTGGCTTCGTATTCTCTTCTCATGATCCTCATGGACAGACTGGATGAGTAAACCAGCTGAACATGGTTGGTGACAAAACTAATAATTACACTAAACGGCCTCACAGTATATTCATGACCACTAATCTCAAGGGGGCCCTTGATGCCGCTGAACTTTTATTTTGCATTTCTTTAATCTATTTACTCTTTTCATTGGCATTGCACACGTTTTCCTCTCAAAATTTTGATAACGTATTATTCATTCTAGAAAGCTTAGATTCTATTTAACTTATTTTTTTTTTAAATTAAATGTAAGGAGAATTTTCACCAGCTCCCATCAGATCTATCTCCCTGCAAGCTTGGAATAACTTCTTTCTGCTGTTCTGTTCCCATTTATGAATAAATTGTCCATATTCCTAAGGCAGCCTCCACAATTTCTGTACTAAATATTATATCTCTTGGGCTGTTTAATGACTGGAGTCCCGTAACTCTTCACAAATCAATTGATCCTTCCCAATGAGGTCATTCATATGAGTATACAAACATGCTCTTTTTCCTTCCATGTTAAGAAAGTGCCACAAACCAGGTGGCCTAAATAACAGAAATTCATTTTGTAAAAGTTCTTCAAGCCAGCTGCTCTTGGGATTATATTTATGGCCTTCAAACGATTTTCCTAACATTCTCATGTGCGTGTTTACGTGTTTGCATGCATGTGGAGGTGGCTATGCAAATGCCAGCATGCCTCTGTGCAGCTATGGATTTGCAACTCTATCAATTTCAGACAAATTTAGAATATGTTCATATGAGGCTCTGGGGTCATTTTATCTTTCCAAGGCACATGTAATTTTATTTTGATTTCCTATTGGTCCATTCATTTCAAAATGTTCAAAAATTCCCTAGTTATGTTATTCTGTAATGTTCTTTTTATCTGGTTTTATTGCAGGTTTAGAGATGTGGCCTATGTAGCTTCATAGATATATTCTTGTGTTAATCTTGTCTACTATATTAGCCAAACACTCTTGTTACCCATAGTAATCAAAGTCCAGTGTTAAGATATGTGAACCCTAATCCTCCATCAGATATTAGCTGCTACTTGACTCGCAAGTTAGTGGTTAGAAGAGACACTGTAGGCAAATGAGTCCTGCTTATTTTGATCTCCCACGTGGAACATTGTCCTGTTACTGATGTTACGTATGAGAAGTCCTTTTTACTTACTAGAAAAAACCCTAAGATCTCTCTTTCATGCTCATTATATTCTGTGTCTTCATCTTGGATTAATTTTACCCTTAATGCATGGAGAAAGGGGCTGGAAGAATCAAAACAATTTTCCAAACAAATAGAAACCTCTTCCCAATTAAAAGTAAGGGATGGAGAGAGAGAGAGAGAGAGAGAGAGAGAGAGAGAGAGAGAGAGAGAGAGAGAGAGAGAGAGAGAGACTCCCCCCCTTTACTGGGGGGAAAGGCAAAGCCAATCAAAGAGATGGAACAAAACAGAAAGAAGAGATTATGACTTAAGGGCTCTACATCTGAAAAACAGTTCCCATTAAGTTTGTTCTGGTGAAGAGGACATCATAAGGGCCATGGTCCAGCAGTTTGCTCTCAGTCTGAATCAGAAATCCCCATGCACAAACATGGAGTGATGATCTTAATGGTAACCACGGAGGACAGAAACCTTTGAACTTCTCTGTGCTTTATTGTGGTAGGAAAACTGCCCCCAATTGAATTCTGTTCCTCTTCTCTTTCTTGCTAAATGTCTATTTTAGAGTGGCATTTCCCCATTATTTAGAAAGGGTACTACCTACTAACCTACAGTCCCCCTGCAAAGACTGCCAGGTGGTTTTATCTATTAACACATTCTGGAGAGAACATGTTTGTTGAACATTTCCACTCTGGAAGAGCAACTACTATACGAGCTTATCCTGTTATGATGCTCTTCTTGGGACAAAGCCCAGGAGTGGGGGTGTCTGCTTTCTGTTCCCACTGGTGCTGGGCGAGGTCTCCGCTCCTCCAGCTCGCTGCATGTGGGAGGCATCACTCCCAGACAGAGCCCTGCTGCTCGGCTGGATTTCTGCTTCATGTGTCCACTAACTCCCTGGGCTATAGCGCAATCTCCTCCACTTACAGCGAAAGAAATAACCAATTATGCCTGCAAGACTAGGAAAAGGATTTCCAGAACAGATGGCATCTGAGGGGCTTTTTATAGGATGGATTGCAACCTGCTACGTGGAGAAGGGCAAAGAAAGAATTTTCAGCTTATAGGAAAAACATCTGCAAAAGCAGGGTTCCAAATTAGATTTTTTTTTTTTCATATTCAAAGGCACGTATACAATGTGTGTCTCTGGAATGTTCAGTTTCTGTGACTTTCCAAAGAAGAATTTCTATGCAAAGAGTTTTCATTTTTTAGTATGTTGGTGTCAAAACAAGGTTACATGATTGTATTGTTTTAGGATAATAATCAGGATGCCCTAGTTATTGGGTTAATCGCCACACTTTCTGCTAATGTTCTGTGTCTCCCCAGGATCATCAGAACTCACCCAGATTGATCATAACACTCACCCCCTCGGCAGAAATTGTTTTAGAAGCAGTTTTAGCTCCTTTAAAGATTAGGGTCGAGTCCCCAATGATTCAGCAAAGAAGATAAACAGTAAGCTCCCTGAATGTTCTGTTTCTGGCTAAATGCCCACTCACACTTTAGGGTCCAGCTCTCAGCCAGATGCCCTGGATTTCTTCACAATTTTATTCTTCTCAGCCCTATTTTGGAAGATTCCTTCAATGATCAAATTCTGCCTGAAAATCCCCCCCACTTATGCCCTGCATTCTGTAAGACTCAGGGACCAGGCCAGTTTTGTTTGTTTATGTAAAGGGCCAGATACTAAATATTTTACGTTTTGTAGGCTACAGGTTCTCTGTCACAACTACTGAACTCGACTACATGGTACAAAAGCAGCCACTGACAATGATAGAAAGAATGGGCATGACTGTTTCATTAAAGCTTTCTTCAAAAAAAGGAGCACTAGGCTACATTTGGCCAAATGGCCGCCATTTTTGCTTTTAGATCTAGACCTTCCTAATCTTGAATCTTAAGTTCTCCTTGGACTCAACTGAAGTTGTTACACTTGATATCTTGGCTTTGTTCCCTACTGTTGATTTCATCCTTGGGACCATCACCTGCCTCCCCTTATATAATGCTTAACAAATAACTCTTTTGTTATTTCTGTACTGCTGCAGCATGGCCGACTCTGCTTCCCAAACTCTGTGCAGCTCATCCTAATTGCATTGTGTGCTGAGAACAGTTAATGCTGCAAGAGCTCAGGAAACAGATTTCGAGGGCCAGGATTATAAAGGATGGGAATGGGTAGATAATATTATCGAATACTTACAAGTGTTTGCTATGTTTCCGACACTAATTGTTTACATATAAAAACTCATTTAATCCTCACAACAAGTTATTATCCTCTCTGTTGAACAGAAGAAGGAACTGAAACAGTTAGATTAAGTAGGTACCCTGCTCCGGGCTAAGCAGCTGGTAAGAGGTGGAGCCAGCATTCAAACCCAGGCAGGCCAGCTCTGGAATCAACCTTGTTCACCACAGTCTCCTGGGAGATGCTGCAGAGGAGAGCGTTCTCTGAGAGGGAGTGCGCAGCTCTCAGCAACCAATGAGATGCAGCCAGAGCAGCAGGGGAAGTTGAGGATGCATTGCCAATCATTTAATTGGGAGATTATTTTTTTTTTGGTTAATCCTCACCTGAGGATATTTTGTCCATTGATTTTTAGACAGAGTGGAAGGGAGGGGGAGAGATAGAGAGAAACATTGATGTAAGAGAGACTCATGGATTGGTTGCCTCCAGCACTGGGATTGAGCCTGCAACTGAGGTACGTGCCCTTGACCGGAATCAAACCCGGGACCACTCTGTCCCCACAGGCTGACACTCTATCCACTGAGCCAAACCAGCTAGGGCTGAAAGATTATTATTTTTTTTTCCTTTTAAATATATTTTATTGATTTTTTACAGAGAGGAAGAGAGAGGGACAGAGAGCTAGAAACATCGATGAGAGAGAAACATCGATCAGCTGCCTCCTGCACACCCCTCACTGGGAATGTGCCCGCAACCAAGGCACATGCCCCTGACTGGAATCGAACCTGAGACCCTTGAGTCCACAGGTCGACGCTCTATCCACTGAGCCAAACCGGTCTTGGCTGAAAGATTATTTTTTAAAATATATTTTTATTGATCTCAGAGAGGAAGGGAGAAGGAAACGGAGATAGAACCCTCAATGGTGAGAGAGAGTCATTGATGGCTGCCTCCTGCACACTAATTGGGAGATTATTTAGGGCAGGGGTGGGGACCCTTGTTTCTGCCAAGGACCACTTGGATATTCACAATATCATTCGAGAGCCATACACAATTATCAGCTTAAAATGTTGTCTGCTGTGTATGTCCAAACATTTAATGAACCCCCGCTAATGGCAGGGCCAGACCGAATGGTTTTGCGGGCCTTACACGGCCCTCGGGCCGGACGTCCCCCACACCTGATTTAGAGAATGCAGGAGAATATTTGTCCACTATGTACATTTTCCGATTATTTGTAAACAGATTTTAACAAACTTCCAAGTAGGTTTCTCATAGACTGAAGTAAGCACTTAGACTGAGTTCCTATCTAGAAATAGTCTTAAAAATCAATTCAGTCTATCAGCGATTTTCAAAACACATGCACACACACACATCTCCTAGGGATCTGGGTAGTATGCAGATTAGGATCCCATAGGCCAGGGAGGTCCTGAGATTCTGCATTTTAACCAGCTGCCGGGCGGGGCTCCTCTCACAGGTGTGCCCCGTGCAGTCCCAGGGAGACCTCACGCTGACTCGCTGCTCTGCTGTCAGCATCATCAGAGTCTCGGTGATTTATGAACAGAGAGCTCGGCATTTTTATTTTGCTTTGGGCCCCACCATCTGCAAAGCCATCCAGCCCACAGGGAATGCTGCTGCCAGTGGCCTGTGGACCACCCTTGGAGTGGAACGGGTCTGTCTAGGACAGGGTTTGCACACTGTGGTTCACCGGGCAAATCCAGCCAGCTGCCTGTTTTTGTAAATAAAGATTTATTAGAACATAGCAACACCTACTTGTTTATATATTGTGTGTGGCTGTTTTTATGCTACAACATAATTTGTGTAGCTGTGACTAACCGAAACGATATGGCTTTACAGAAATAGTTTGTTGCCATCTGGTCTAGTAGATGATATAAGAGGCCATGGGATCAGGAATAGCATGTTAAGCAAATTGTTTTCCCAATACTTAGTATAATATTTCCTTACATTTCTTACCTTGTTTTTTTTTAAAAAAAACAAAACAAAATATTTTTAACATACATTAACCCAATTTCTCTCCCAGGATCCCTTTGAAATAGATGCTATATTTGTATTGTATCTGTTGGAAACTGGGGTTCAGAAGGTTTCACATGCTTGTCGAGGATGTGTGATGACAGTTTGCTTTAAAAACCTAGGCTGTTTTTATTTTGTTACACCCCAGTCACATGCTCTGTTTCTCTCTGGTCTTCTTAGAGAATTTTTCCTCTAAATAAAGGCTGTAGCTACGTCTGGTCTCATCCCAATGACATCATTTTTACACAGTAATCAAGTGGGTATCCAGTAGCTTTCCACACAGAAGAGGGGTTCCCAGAGCTAATCGGAGGCCCACTGAGAATGGGCAAGGTGCAGAGACGGGGGCAAGGCAGGCCCAGGGCAGGTTCCTGACTTTCTGTGTTCCGTTTGGTCTGAGGAAATGTTTCCACTCAACATTGTGTTTGAGCGCTGCTTCCACATTCGTTCTTTCTCTTTGTTTCGTTGCTTACCCCGCTCTGAGTTCCCGGAACCATTTCCTTCCCTTTCTCCCCATTCCTCACACAATGTACCATAGCTCTGCAATAAATCGGCGCATCATTATTGTCTTTAGCAAAGTTGATTATTTGTGAATCATGTTGCTCAGCATGACTACATTAAAGCATTATGCAAATGAGGTCTATTATTTTTTCCTTTTTGTATATGGGGGGAGGATTGTTTGGTAAGAATAGTGGTGACGATTGATGACACATTACACCCTATTATATACCACAACAGTAATTAAGACAATGGTTGAAATTTTCACAGACATATCACAGAAAAGCATATTTAAGAAATGATGTTGAAACAAATTTTTTAAATGACCATTCTATGGCTTTAGGGCTTTTATCCAGGAATAGCAGAAGACCAAATATGACTGTGGCTTTAATAAAGACAGTAGGGTCACCTTTCACTTCTTTTATAAGAAACACAGAGCCAAAAGGAAAAGGGAATTTCCTTATCAGTAGTTCAAGGCTCTGTAGGGATGGGGATGTGTCTTTTCTACCTTACAGTGTACGTTTATCAGAGATTATTTTAATCATTTCCTCAGTTAATGTTTAAACAACTCTATTGCCTATTGAAACTGGCATCCAGCCCAATACTGCCGCCGAGTTTGTGGTATTCCTGTTTTCTAAGACTGGACCCCGCCTTTATTTCTTCTCAGGAATTTCAATCCATAGAATGTTTTCAGCATGGAAGAGTTCTTAGCCTCTCAGATAAAATATTCCCTACCACTACCCAGAAAACAGAAATGTAGCTGTTTAAAATGGATACGTTTCCTAGGCATTTATTGGGTGGGAAGTAAATCAAGGTTAAAAGACTTGGAAGAATGAGAATTAAGCTGAATCCAAAATACAGATTCTGTTTTCTGTTACTTCTTAGAATGTGTACGCATTCGTATGTGTGTGTGAAGAGGGAGTCCCTCGTTTTATTTGCCTACTCTTTGGGAATTTTAGATCTCTAAAAGATAATATAAAATAACACCATATGATTCCTTAAATAAAACACGCTCAAAAAACAATCATCCTAAAGAAAAATATCAATACATTGAATAAGATTTCAGTTCGATTAAGTGCAAATCCAAAAACCAATCCACCAATTGGTTTATATGGCTTAATCTATGGCAGTGATGTGGCATGATAGGAAATCTCAAACCCTGCTAGCCAGAACCTGAATTGGATAATAAGCCTAGAAAATTTTTTGGAATTATCTATCTGTGTTATAAATATGGACTGATAACGTCTCTAGCTTTAAATGCAACTTAATAATGTGTACGCAGAGATGTGCAGAAAGATGCTTTATAGCAGCTTTACCTGTAATTGCCAAAATTAGAAACAATCAAAATGCTCATTTACTATAGACTAGATAAATCATGGTGTAATTGTTTATTTACCTGGTCCCAGAACCTGCCAGAATGCCTGATCTTAATATATATTCATTAGATAAATGAATATACATAATAAGAAATGGAAATAGTTTAATTTAGATTTCTAACATGGAATAATATGGATGAAACAATGCTGAGCAAAAAATATCTGACATAAGAGTGCACTTAGAGAGTTGTTCCATTTATATAAAAAATCAAAGACATGCCTAAATCATCCCTCAGGGTTACAGTCAGAAGAGTGGTCCCTTAAGAAAGGCAGTGGGTGTGATTGTGAGGGCGTGAGCATGCTGTTGAGAGGCTGGGGATGTTCTGTTTCCGGACCTGGTGGTAGCTTCCTGAATTTTCATTCTGTAATAACTCATTGAGCCCTATACTTATCGTTTATGTACGTGTGTGTGTGTGTGTGTGTGTGTGTGTGTGTGTGTGTGTGTACATTGAGCCCTATACTTATCGTTTATGTACTCGTGTGTGTGTGTGTGTCATTTCTTTCTTGAAAAAGGAGAAAGTACAATGATATAATCAATATAGTAAAGAAATAATACTTTCCCGATGAATTCATTCCAGAATAATGCAAATTTGTGATTAGATGCATTTTTTTCCACAGTTCAGCAGAAGTGGTTATTTTTCTTCCTACTCTAGAAATATATAAACATCTAACATCATTTTGATTGAGCTAATAATGCTACAAATAACTTGCAACCAATTATTAATATAAAGCCATGGTAGAATGCCTTTTACTATCTATCCATAAAGAGATATTCCTATTGATAAAGTTATGAATCAAATAATTTAAACTTAAAATCCAGCAAGATATCTGAATTAACATTTGATGTGTTTACCTTGAAATGGTTAAGAGATAAATTCAACCTTGTTGCTGTTAGAGGATGAGGAAAGATGTTCCTTTCGCAGAATTCTGAGTGAACACTGATACATAAATATATGCATTGAAAGCTGTGAAAGAGAAGCCACAATAAATATAGCTTCTGTCTAAAGAAAATTCAAAAAAGGGGGAAAGTAGAAAAAGGCATACCTGGGATCTAATTGTACTGATAATGAAATAGCTTAGAATTGACATCACCTGGTGCTTCTATTTGGCTCATGAACCAGGCAACAGGCTATTTCACTTGTCCTCTAAGAAGGAATATAAAAGCCATCTGAAAAATAAGATTAATAATTTCCAAGAAATTTTTTGGCAGAGTAATTAACAGGTTGGGAATTCAAGAACTCCAAAGGATTAATTTTAAAAATACAGAAAAGGTATGGTCAAAACAAGCAACTGTTCACAAAGTGAGAAAATGGATATATTTAGCAAGAGGGAGGATAAACACACACACACACACACACACACACACACACACACACACACACGATAATTATTTAATTGCTACTTTGAAGAAACAGAGCTAAATGTTCAGTAGGATCATCAAACAGCAAGGGGTCCTACAGGAGCGAATAAAAGGGTATCTAGGCAGTTTCTACAAGGAGCTTCGCAGGAGAAAAACCCTCCAGAGACGGGGAGCAAGGACATGGAGGACAAAGCGGGAACCGCCCGGCACAGTCAGGGGTGTTCTTATCAGAACAGAAATAACAATGGAATGTGCCTTACACTATACTTTTCAGAAAAGAAAATTCTGGTCTATAGTCTGGTCACCTTGTGTGAATATTACTTTTAGAGTCCCTTATTTTCCCTGAGAGAAAAATAAGGATAAACCAGGTGAATTTTCACTGCAACCCTCAATCTGCGGTCAGAATGAATAGTCAAGCACAGGGATCTTAAGTGACAGCTGGGAGGTGGTGAAATGGAGTTTCCCCACAAGTGTCAAGTTGTTGTTTTCTGTGACCCATTGAAGTACCCAAATAAGGGTATTGTTTATTTTATGTTGTAAATTCAAATGAGCATGATGTGAATTCTAGGAGTCTAACTTGCATTTACTTCCTAGATTTTGAATCCTATAAGTCCCCAAATAGGCACAAATTAGTAGGAGCATTAGGGTGGGGGAATGAAAATGACTCTGAGTGTGTAATGCATGCAAGGAACTAAGCTTACTAGTATTTTAGGGAAGTGACCTATTTCCCACGTGTGCTTCGTACTTTATATGTTACATGCGTGCAGAATGAGGCCCACAAAGGTGAAACAAATTGCTAGAAGTCAGTTGATGTTAAGTGCTGGAGTAAAAATGTTGCAAACAGCCAGGTCAGCATGGCTCAGTGGTTGAGCATTGGCCTATGAACTGGGAGGTCATGGTTCTTGGCCAGGGCATATTCCCCAGGTTGCAGGCTCGATCCCCAGTGTGGGGTGTGCAGGGGTCAGCTGATCAATGATTCTCTCTCATCACTGATGTTTCTATCTCTTGCTGCCTCTCCCTTCTTCTCTGAAATCAATAAAAATATACTTTAAAAAAATTTTTAAGTTGAAAACATACTATTTGAGACATTCCTTTTACCTCCCATTACTTCGTACTACCTCCCTAGAACCCAGAGAATGAGCAAACCTACTAGCATTTCTCAGGGTTGCCTTTATTGTGGGGTCAAGAACACAGTCCCTTATGAGACATAAAACATCCTCTCCCTGGCTCTCACATTTTCCGAGGTTCCTATGTGCCTCTGAGCGCAGAGGGAAAGGCCTCCATTACAGTGCAGTATTTTCAGAGGAAATAACCATCACCGTAATTCTCAGGCCCTGAGCCTTAGAGATCCGAGCAGCCTCAGGGAATTGCCGAGGAAAAGGCCTGGAGGACTACTCCATCTCCCCTTGTTTCCTGGAGACGGCGGTTCCGTTGCTACAGTGACAGCTCATGAAAGTGTAAACATTATCAAGGACGTTCACCTCTGAAGAGTGGCTGGGAAATACAAGTTTGATCAAATGTTCTTGAGAAACGCTATGATTTGATAGATTAAACCATTTCAATTTCTTATTATGTATATTTATGTATTTAATAAAGATAGATGAAGAGCATAATCCATATCTGGCACTCTGGCAGGTCCAGGGAGCAGGTAAATAAAAATAATCTTTCTCTGGAGGCTGAACGTAAGAAACGGAAAGCTGCGGAGGAGACGGACGAGTCTTTGCACTCAATCCTCCTCCCCTGCCTCCCTTCCTTCAGCATGCCTCCTCCTAAAGCCACCCCCCTGACGGGCAGCAGGCACTTTCCCGCGCTCTCAGCCAAGTGCCCACCCTTGACATTCCGCCTAAGAGCAGGCTTGCTTTTCGGCTCAGGTCATGGGGAGGAATACATAGGCATGGATTACTGGGGTGATTGACTGCAATCAATGAAACCAGCTTGAGGAGAATTGAAGGAGTAGCCTCGGGGAATCGGTGGAGAAGACTTTAGATTGGGGAATCCCATTCCATCCACTGGCATCAGCATACTAGTATGTCCAGCTGTGGATGGTAAACTCTTTGTTTTGCTGGAAATTTATCTAAGCAACAGGAAATCGTGTTTGATTTCTAACCATGTAGATCACAGTCATCCTTGAATCTTTTTATCAAAATATGGATATGGGAGCCTCACCTTCAGAAACAGGGATGTTAAAGCTCACCTCCTGGGGCATCTTCCCATGGAGACGTCCTTGACCGTCTCCTCTGTCGTTGAAGATGAAACTTATGAGCACTGAAATTTTTTTTCTCCAGCTCAGTTCTTAGGGCTCAAGTGCTTAGAGCAATACCCGGAAGTCGTCCTTAATAGCTCTTGGAGGCACAAGAACACTGCCTGTGAGTTCTGGGCATGCGGCATCCCGTCAGCACCTTTTAGGTGACAAGAGGAGAGAGAGTGGCTCCAGCAAGGGGTTTAAACAGGTGCAGGTGAGAGGCACTGCTGTGGCTGTGCTGTGTAACCTGCAGCCGCCAGCCAGGCGTGGCCCTGGCACTTTTGAAACACGGCTGGTCCCAACTGAGATGTGCTTAATGTAAAATACACACGAGCATTTTGGGCTCATGTTTATACATAAAAATGTAAGATTCCTCATTAACATTTTATACTAATTACGTATTGAAATAATACTTTGAATGTATTGACTTCAGTAAATATATTTTTGAAACGTATTTTACGTGTGTGTGTGTGTTTTTTGCTCGTTTTAAAGTGACCACTAAAAAATATTGAATTATGAGGGGCTCACATTTGTAGTTCTCAATATATTGTATATATTGGTCAGTACTGTTTTAATGTGTGTGTGTGTGTGTGTGTGTGTGTGTGTGTGTGTATGAAAGCCGAAGAACAAATGTGTTAAGAACTGTACTCGATGTCACGCCCAGCAGGAAGCGAGGAGCCAGGCTGGACATGAGGGTACTGGTTCCAAAGAGTGTCCTCCCACATTGCCTCCTGTGAACACATCCTTGACACTAGCACAGCCATTTGTAGGTGTTCCTCCAGTTAAGTGACCATTTAAACAGGCGTGTTAAACGGGGACAGCTGACAGACGTAAGGAAAGAACAGAGGCTAGGAAAATGCATGGGCGGTGTCATGCACTTAGATGAGCAACATCAGGGAGCCGAGCTTCCCTTAGCGCTGAAAGGGCAGAGAAGTTTCCAGAACCCAGAGAAGTCACCCAGAGGACTGCAGCTAACTCGTGGTCACACAGCGATGAGTTCAGGAGAAAATACACCCAGACTTCACTCTTCCCCTGTCTTCTGAGTTTCTGCGAGTGGCTCCCATCGACGGACGCCAATGGGAAGCCAGGGGACAAGGGCCCTATTAAGCAAACTATCTGGCTCAGCCTCCCAGACCACAGAGAAGAGGGGAAAGAGGGTGAAGGAGAGATCTAAACAGACAAGTGAAATTTCTAGCACTCACATTGATTGTGAGCTTATTTCTAACCATAAGCTGCCATGTTGGATAGATGTTCTTTCAATGCAGTAAAAGATGGTCAGAAATGGAATTGCATCTAAATTTTGTGTACACTCAAGTGGAGCGAATATTTTTAACGGAGAGGCAATAAATACAATGTGACAATAGCTAAAAGCACTAGACTGAAATTTATATGTGAATTTTAGACTCCGATTCACAGCTCGATAGTATCTCTTTTTTTCACATGTGTTAAAGATTAATTTCACAGAGCAACAAAACTGCTGCCCCAACCGTGTAAGAAGATTGCTGTGAGGGTCAACATTTCACTAGTTGAAAGGTATAAAACTAAGAGGTAGTGTATAATGTAAGACAGATGTAGGGGCCCTTAGGATTAGAAAGGAAATAGTCTAATGTTTGATTTAATAGTCTAATGCCGGACAAGTCCAAAGCCCTCCCCCATAGTTGCTGAAAATAGACAGGGTGTTATGTTGTCGTTACCACTTCGTGCCCTTTTAGCCTCAGCTCTAGACTTGTTTATTATCATCTCATTGATCAGCATTCACTTTCTCTGTGTTATGACGTGAAATAAAATACCTTCCTCAATTTTCATTAAGAAAATAAAGTACCACTTGGACCGAGATCTGTGAGTGAAACAGGCTTGACTTTCAATTTGAGGAAAGCAAATATATTACGTTGCTATAAGCACTTTGTAATTTGGGGCATGTCATGACATATTTATCTCTCGATGACTTCATTTAGAAATGAGTTGGCTAACCTTGGCCCAGTAGCTCAGTTAGTTGGAGTATTGTCGTGATGCACCAGGTTGTGGGTTAGATCCCCAGCCAGGGCACATGCAAGATTCAATTAATGAATGCATAAATAAATGGAACAAGTTGATGTTTCTCTCTCTCTTTCTTCCTCCCTCTCTCTCTCTAAAATCAATCAATCAATAAGTTTTTTTAAAGTTTTTTTTAAATGTGTTGATTAGGAGATCTTTATAATTTCTTGAGAGTATTATAAATAACAATATAATCATAAAACATAAAACGAGATAATATTAGTATTTGTTTGGTCAAACATACTCATTTCCTAGGGATTATGTTATTGTTCTATAGCCAAAGTAATAAATTCTGTCAATGATTAAATTATATTATGATTATGAAGGAGGTAAATGGAGAATTTATAAAAATTCTACTATAACTTTATACCATTTTCCATACTAAAACCAACTTTTCTTCTAAATCTCAAATTGCTTTGTCAGTAGTTCCCAATTACAAAATGCCTCAATAGCTCTTTCATATCTATATATACAAAAGCCTAAGCGACGGTTTGACCAATTGACCCTTCGACTGGTAGCTATGACATGCAATGACCACCATGGGGAAGATGCTCAATGCACAGGCATGGGAACCTGGAGCAGACTGATGAATCTCAGAGGGAAGGGGGGGAGGGGATTCATGCACTGGCGGAGTCCCTCTGCCTGGCCTGTGGGGATTGGGCTGAAACTGGCAATCCGACATCCCCTGAGGGGTTCCAGATTGCAAGAGGGCACAGGCCAGGCCAAGGGACCCCACCAATGCACAAATTTGTGCACCAGGCCTCTAGTACATTTATGAAAGTCAAGAAATTGAACTTAGGGTACTAATCCAGACCCTAGAAAATACTCCTCAATGCATAGATTATCTCTTAAGGAAACTATATCACATGACAAAAGGATGACCATCATGCATCAGGGCTCCAGGGTGTATCTGGCCCATCTCACTCAGTCTCGATTGGCCGATCCCAGCAGCAAAGTAACCTACTGGTTGGAGTGTCTGCCCCCTGCTGGTTGATGGTTAACTGTCTGCCTCCTGGTGATCAGTGCCCATCATAGCGAGTGGTTGAGCGGCCTTAGCATATCATTAAAATATTATGCTTTGATTGATTGAATGGCCAACTCAATGACTGGACACTTAGCATATTAGACTTTTATCATAAAGGATATCCAGTTTACATGTGAGGGCAATATGGTATAGATGCATTACCCAACATTCTAATGCTTTCAAAAATTTTGAGGAAATTGTGTTCTAAGCAGTAGAAATATTCTGTTATTTTTCCATACTGAAACTAGTTTGATATCAATATGTTTCTATTTATAAGAAAAGCTAATTTGATTAAAAATAGAAAAAGGTAATATCTCTGATCTCTCCATATTCTACTGATAGGTAGATGCCCATAATTTGTTCAGTTAAAAGGTATAGTTAAAATAGCAAAATGATAAATAGTCCAGACTAAATTTAACAAATTGGCAATTTTTATGAGGAAAAATGTATAAACACTCCTGAAAGAGACAAATAGATTTAAATAAATGCAAAGACATTCCTTGTGTTTGGTTGGAACATCTCAATATCATTATGATTTTCAGTCTCCCTACGTTAATTTATAAATATGAAACTGTCCCAGTAAAAATGCCAAGGAGCTTTTTCTAAGGAGGTGGCACAGTTGTCACCCAATAATAGCCAAGAAAACACAGGAAAAGAAAAGCTATATGGGCAACCAGTAAAATCAGCTCCTATATGCTGATGTATATCATCAGCGGTTCAACTGTTTGGCTATTCTGAAAATAGATAACATTAGATCAATTAATCACAACATACACCACAATAAACTTCAAATAGCTCAGGTATCAAAATATGAAAAAAAAACTCAGTATTACAAGAAAGTAAGGATGAATTCCTATTTAAGCTACATGGATTGGAAGTATTTTTAACTATGACTAAAAATCCAGATGTAACAAAAAAAATCATGGCAAAAAAATACCATTTTTACCACAACAAAAATAAAATAACATAGGAAAATTAGATGACAAAGTGGGAGAAAATATTTGCCACAAAGATCATAGGTAAAGAGATAATATCCTTAATATACAAAGAACTTTTAACAATCAAGGGGAAAATTCCAAGAACATTCTATTAAGAAAAGGAATAAAATACATGAACAAACAACTTATACACCTACACAAATACTCATACATATATTACTTAGCATAAACTTGAAACGTACAAGATTAAACATAAAATGATGTTAAACTTTATTCATAATGGGAAAAATCTATAATAATAAAGTGTAATATGCTAATTAGACCGGACGTCCTTCCGGACAAATCTGGGGCTGTGAGGGAAGTCCAGATCTCAGGTGCCTGTCAGGGGCCGGAGGGAGGGAAGCCCGGGTCCCAGGTGCCAGAGGGAAGCTGGTGCCGGCAGCCGGGAGAAGGAAGGCCTACTCTTGCATGAATTCTGTGCATCGGGCCTCTAGTACAAAATAAGATCACACAGAGTTATACTTTCTCACTATGAAACCGGCAAAAGTTCAAAAGCTGAACAATACACACTTGGCAAAGCTGTGGGGAAGCAGCTCCTCATACCCAGCTATGGAGAACTCAGAAGATGTGAGGTGGCTCACCCAGTGGAAGGGAATTGGGCAGGATCTCTGAAAGCTGCAGATGCATGTGCCCTTCGACCCGGGAATCCGACTTCTAGGAACTGACCCCGGAAACGCACCTCTAATAACATTGATACTCATGTTCATAAAGGTCCTTCATTGTAGGACTTTCTATAGCCACAAAATATTGGAAGTTACCTCAATTCCAAGCGTAGGGAATTGGTTAAATAAGCAATGGCACCCACACACGATGTTATACCATGCTGCTGTAAAAAAAAAAAAAAAAATGAAAGAAGTTGAGTTATGTTTATTTCTCTTCTGAGACACATTCTCCTTTGATATGCTGGGACTGTAATACCGAGAATTACAAATTTCTATAAACTGTTATGGAATGATTTCTAGAGCATATTAAGTTACAAAAGCAAAGCACAAAGCAAATATCTAAACTTTTCCCTTTTCTATAAAAAGAAAAACATACTTATATTTCTTAACTTTTCATAAAGAAATGAGAAAGTAAACAATAAAATGTGTTACTTCAGTCGCTGGAGGGTGAAGAGGTGGAAAAGATGTGGGAGGGAAGGGATTGTCTTTAGATATAATCTTGTGTTGTTTTGACTGTTGGAAACACGTTAACATTGTGCTTACTCAAAAGAGAATGATGGCCTTCTTAAGCTAGCTATAGGCACAGCAGCACCCGCTGCCCAGGTGGCGGCACCTCTCAGTAACACAGGCTCATGCTTGTGGGACCAGTTCTGGGCCTTTCCATGTCCCCCAGAAATCTCTAAATCAGAGGCCACTAGATCATGCTCTTCTGTCTCCCACAGCCAAGATTTCTGGCCTGGGACGGTGAAATTGGTGTCTTTTCTCACTATCCACTCTTGCAAGATCGGCTTCCCATGGGTAACTTTGGGTTTTGCTAGTCTTTAAGTCCTGTTTCCTAAGAAAAACTGTTGGTGACCAAACAATTGTGCTATTAGAATGGAATCTGAGACTGCCATCTGGTCAGTCTGGTGTCCTTACATTGGTGAAACCATAGGCAAAGAAAGGGGGTTCCTCCCTTAGGCTAGAGGGGTGCAGACTGAGTACTAAGTGGAAATTGGGCTGGTTGTACACCATGGGGATAAGGAGGTGTATCTCTGGAAACAGGTGACCCTGAAGTCATTTAATATTATTTTATCTTGTGATTAAAGTCCGTGGAAAAGGAAAACAACTCAGTACTGACAGGACTGCTAACACTCCAGATTTTGGGGGGATGAAGTTTTGGCTAAGCCCAAAACCTGTGACCGGCAGAGTAGCTTGGTGATACCAGAGAACAATATGGTTTGGGTTGTTTGAAAAAATAGTTATAAGTACCAGCAACAACCACCTGACTGGCTGCAGGCAAGGGCTGTAATAATTATGAGTATTTATTCCATATTTTGATATATTATGTTTGGGTATATATTACCAATTTCTTGCCTCCTCTTTCATCCCACTACCATCTAACACACTATGCATTAAAAGCAGTTCACCTTGAATCTCGGTATTACAGTCCCAGGATATCAAAGGAGAATGTGTCTCAGAAGAGAAATAAACATAACTCAAACATGGAGAAACTCTATTTTGTGGAGAAGATTAGAATGTTTGTGCGTTTCAAGGGACTATAGCATTAAGTTAGTCAGAAGTGTGTGTGTGTGTGTGTGTGTGTGTGTGTGTGTGTGTGTGTGCGTGTGCATTTTTTGTTTTGTTTTTTAACTGTACCTTTTGGGAAGTTAAGTGTGGTTGGTTAGAAGAGGTAGCTATGGATGCCAAGCTGACCAGGGACAGACTGTGGTGGTTTATATTGTGTGCAGTTGGCTAAGCTGGAACTGCATTTCTCAGAACTCTCTTCCATGATTAGGTCTGAGTTCCTGTGGGCTGTAAGAGACCTGCCCCACCAGCCGGGGAAGGCACGTGTAAAGCAGTAGCTGTATTCTTTTGAAGCATAGATGGTCGTTGTGGTATGTGATGCACCTGTCACTTAGCTGCTGCTCCTGATTGGCTTGGAAGCAACAACCAGGCCAACCACCCCTCCTCTTCCTGAAGACCTGCTGTAGCTTCTCCAACGCCGGGCCCAGCAGGAGGTCAGCCCTGTGATGAAGGCCAGTGTGAAACAGCCCATTGTCAAAGGTGGAGATGTGGAAGCAGTGAGAGACCAGGTCTGGTTCTGTTCCATCCTGTGGATCCCGCCTCAGCCCACGGAGGTTAGCTGTTCTTCACTTCCCCCACTTTATATCTATCTTGTCTTTTTTTACGTCCTATCTTGTGGATGCTAGTCTGCAGCACTAGTCAGAAATAGCCTGTTATGGGCCATTTACCCAGCTCTTACAATTACTCAAATCCTTAAAATATAATGGTGCTGTTTCTCTGATTAAATATATTGATAGAACCCTAGCCACTTCGGCTCAGTGGACGGAACATCGGCCTGCAGACCAAAGGATCCCGGGTTCGATTCCGGTCAAGGGCACATACCTTGGTTGCAGGCTCCTTCCCAGCCCGGGCCCTTGTCAGGGCTCCTGCAGGAGGCAACCAATCGATGTGTTTCTCTCACATTGGGTGTTTCTCTCTGTCTTTCCCTCTCTCTTCCACTCTCCCTAAAAATCAATGGAAAAATATCCTCAGATGAGGATTAACAAAAACATAAAAATAAAAAAATATATATTGATAGAGTTACCTGCATGAGCAGTAAGAGAATGCGATGGAAGGAGTAATGCTTTTCTGGATACATCCTTTTACACAATTGTGCCACTTATATTTCAAATTAAATGATAATTAAATGGGAGGGGAAGAAAAAGAAAATAAGGCAAGGTTCCAAGTACCCTGTGAACACAGAATTTGTACATTCTCAAATGTATAAGGGAGACGGTATAAGGGAGAACTCTTTCAGTAGATTAGTTGTTTGAAGAGAAAATATAGGTATATCAAATGTGAATATATGTTAGATGTTTTATAGCTTTGACAAGTGCTAGGAGTTGGGATTTTCACATGGAACGAGAGAAATAAAACTGTGGAAAGGAGGAGGGCAAGAAAGACTCCTGTTAAGATGTATTGCAATTGGAAATATTTGTAAAAACTCCTGATTTCTAAAATACACTTAGGTCTGTGTCATGCATGTGTCTGCTGAAAGAAGAAAACCTAAATGAACACAGCTTGAGTTCTGAGTCTCTAGTACCATTCCCACTAAATGTAACCAGTACTGCTAATAAGATAAATAACTCACTGATTTCAGGGTCAGCAAAGAGGAGGTTCAAGAGGCTCTTGGGACCTAGCTGCTTTGGCTCAGTGGATAGAGCGTCGACCTGCGGACTAAAGGGTCCTGGGTTCAATTCCAGTCAAAGACACATGCCTGGGTTGTGGGCTCGATCCCCAGTAGGGGGCATGCAGGAGACAGCCAATCAATGATTCTTTCTCATCATTGGTGTTTCTATCTATCTCTCCCTCTCCCTTCCTCTCTGAAATCAATAAAAATATATATTAAAAAAAGAGGATCTTGGAACATGGTGCTATGCCAGGAAGTGCCCCTAAAACTAATGGGGTATGTCACAAGGATTGAAGAGCCACCTTATACACAGCAGTTTGAATACCAAAAATAAGTATAGTGATGAATTATTCTCCATTGGGGACAACTCCATGTGTCCCTACTGATGTTAAATAGTCAAGTAAATGAGGCAGAGTGGAGGGGTTTTGCTTATAAAGGATCGCCGAGTGATGAATGCAGTGAGCTTTGGAAGTGGAAAACCAGCCTTTTGCAAGCATCATAGTTGATTGATTCCAGCAAGAATAATCAATTGTCGTTTCAATTTCATGGGGAGTAAGATATTTGCATTTCCCTAAAGTATCAATACCAGACTATTGACTCATTGTAAAGAAAACATGTACCTATCAGTGGAGAAATCAACAACCAGTTGACTCTGATTCAAATTAAAATCACCAGTGAGGGGCATAGGGATATTAACTGTCTCCAAACGTGATAATCTAAGAATGGCAAAAGGTCACTTACATGGTGTGGTGTCTGGAAATGCATAGCTGTACCAAATATGAGTACCCATCAGACACATCCCAAATGATGGTTTTTCTAATTTTCAAAAAATATTCTTCCAAATGTCAATATCAGAATGCACAGAAAAACTGCGGAAATGTCCCGGGTAAATGGAGAGTACACTAACTCATGACTGTGAAAAATAATGTAAGCAGACGTATTCCCAGCTGCCATTCCAGAGGAACTGCCTCTCACGTCTTACTCCTCAGCCTTTGGGAGGTTTAAACTGGACAACATGACCTCTGGATTGGGCCAAAGCAACATTGTATTCCAAACAACGGTTTGCAGAGCTGACGGGACAGCAGACCTGCTGACCACAGGACTGAACATTAAAGACTTTCTTTAGAATTAGCACCGCCGTGAATAGCTAGAGAATAATTTGAACCTGTAGAAATTTCTTTGTCTTAATAACATCAATAGAACTTCCTCCCTCTATTCCTATAATTATTTCCTTTCCCTTTTCTCATAAAAAAAATACCTTGCCTTCACTCTGTAATCAAAACACTATTTAGGTTTCTGCCTATATAAGTGTTTCCCATAATTGCAATTTTTTCTGGATTTTAGAGGAAAGCTTATTGTTTCTCTCTTTAGCCTTCATTTTTATGGTTAACATTTTTAGCACAATATTTATTCCTATGCTGAGTCCTATACTGTAGGGGTAAATAATCCTATTTAGAGCATTATTGAGTCATTTGGCAAAATCAGAATATGAATAAATAAGGTATAAGCACTATTTCAACTTTAAATCTACTGAATTTATAATTATACTCAGATGATGTAAGAGAATATTCCTATTTTTATTTATTTTTATTTTTTAAATATTTGTATTTATTTCAGAGAGGTAGAAATGTCAATGATGAGAGTGAATCATTGATCAGCTGCCCCCTGCACGCCCCACACTGGGGATCGAGCACACCACCTGGGTCTATGGCCTGACCAGGAATCAAACTGTGACCTCCTGGTTCTTAGGTCAACACTCAACCACTGAGCCACATCAGTCGGGCAATATTCCTATTTTTTTAAAAATAAATAATGGAAAGAGTTAGGATAAATGTGATGTCCTCTCTAAGGATTCACAAAAATATTGCATGTGTGTTGGTGTGTATGATTTTATAAAAGAAAATGAGGTAAAATGTTAACAATAGTTGAATCTTGTACTATTGTTCTATTCTTATTTTTGTAACTTTAAAATCATTTCTAAATAAAAAGGTTTTTTTAAGTGTACTTGAAATCATGCAATAGTAGCTGACTAAAAAGGTGTCAAAACAAGGTATCAGGCAGCTGATTGCAGGATCAGTCCCCAGTAGGGGGCATGCAGGAGGCAGCCCATCAATGATTCTCCCTCATCATGATGTTTCTATCTCTCTCTCCCTCTCCCTTCCTCTCTGAAGTCAATAAGAATATATTTTAAAACAGTGGTCGCCAACTGATAGCCCGTGGACCACTGGTGGTCCGTGAGGTCTGAAAGGTTGGCGACCACTGTTTTAAAATATATATAAAATTAAAACAAAATCTAAAATGTCCTCAATTCAGTGATCTATGTCTTATCTCCTGAGATGAGTATAACAGAAGCATACCTAACTTATCTACATAAGAAAAGAATAATTGTAAGGTTCATACATGATTGATGCTGGATAAATGGTTTCCTATATGTAATCATTGATGCTTTTATTAAGATGGTTTTCTTTCTGTATTTTCATCTTTCTTCCTTTCTCTTATTTTTCCTCTTTTTCTTAAGAGACTTGAGTTGAATTATATAGGAGGAAATGAGTAGTTTTACAGAAATGTTGATTCATTTTTCACGTTTTTACTAGCTTTCTGGCAAATTTCAAGAATAGATTCCCATTCACACTCCTCCCAAAGGTCTTCAGAGATTTGGCACTAAGCCAGGGTCTGTGATGATCTCAGAATTCTTTTCCTGTGTGCCTGAGGTCAATACATCAAATCCGGTTTGGGAGTAGTGTCCTAGTTAGTTGACTTTGAAACAAACCAAGTTGTTTCCAGATAAATGCATGCTTAGGGGAGGCAATCGCTTAGTACTTAAAATGGCTTGCCAACTCTTGATTCATATTGACTGAAACTATTTAAGAGTAAGTCATTGCCAACACAAGCTGCATGTTTTATGACAGTTTAACTTAAAATTGTTTATTTTCATTTTGCTGTACCAGTAGCTATCTGAACGTGGGTTAGACAATGTGCAGTTGTCCTGAACGTGCACAAAGTTGGAAAAGAATCCTTGCATGTTTTCAGTGAAAGCCACTTTTGGCCAGTTGTTCTGTTTCACTTGAGCTGAAGAATCTATGAGGTCAGATCTATGTGCTTATTCTTTTCTTTACCAGGACCCCAGAGTCCCGATAAAAGACAAGAAGAGCGTTACTTTCCCTCCTCAGTAACGCTGTAAACACACAGGCACCGAGACAAGATCCTTCACTGGGCAGGGCTCCATTCTTCTTTCACAATAAACTGGTGCAGCTCTCTGGGTCAGAAGGGCCAGTCTGCTTGGATAATAAAACCAATGGGTACTATGAACGTATAATATCATAACAGTACTTTGTCCAGCAAACTCGTGAATACCAATTTTTATCCACAGCCTATCCTTCTTCCCTGCAAGGCTCCCAAGGGAAGTGTACACACAATACAAGCAGAAAATAACAAAGAAGCATTTCATACTTGGCTTTGGCCATAAACCCTTAAGTGGAATTCCCAGAAACTAAGCTGAAGCATAGAAAAGACTACTTCATCTTAAAGGCGGAGATGAGAATATGCTATTTAAATCTGAGGAGCAGGATATCTGTTTACTCTGTGACCCCTAGAGCCCAACTCCTGGTCCGTGAAGTCCCCCCTTTAGTGGCACAAAGGGAACCATAACTTGAAGGGCCACAACTTCCAAACCTGGAAGGACTGCTCCAGGTTGGTGTGATGCAGCTCCTGTAAAACGTGCTCCAAAGCGTGGCCTGTGCTCTGACTCATCGAGACGAGTTTCTGTCAGGATTGCCGAAGGAGGAATGCACGAGGCCAAAAGGGGTGAAGAATTACAAATTTACTAGGTCATCTGGAAACCCAGATGGGCTGAGCCCCAAAATGGCACCAGCACCCAGGGATGGGGAGTCAGAGGTTATTAAAGGACTCTAGGCGGGCTTTTTCTGGGCGGAGAACTCTGTGCAGGTCTGGGTTCTGGGACAGTCCAGAGGGGAGAGAGAATGGTCTTAGCAACTGGAATGTGGTTGAGCAAGTGGAATGTCTGTTGTGAGGTGGCCTGAAGGTCAGTTCCCAGGGGAGGAGGTATCAATTCAATTATTTGATCAGACCTAACAGTTTCCTTGTCTGGGGCATGGAATGAATGACATGTGACTAGAAGGACTTCCTCCTTCTGGTGACTAAGCAGGCGGTATAGGCAAATATTTATTTGTGTCTATGCATGAATTTAGAGACATAGGAAACGGATACAAACTTGTGTTCTAGAGGTGTTATGGTTTATTGAAACTGACATGGACCCTAGCCAGTTTGGCTCAGTGGATAGAGTGTCGACCCACAGACTGAAGGGTCCCAGGTTTAATTCCTGTCAAGGGCACGTACCTCGGTTGCAGGTTCCCTGGCCCGGGCCATGGTCGGGATGTGTACAGGAGGCAATCAATTGATGTGTCTCTCTCACATCGAGTTTCTCTTGGTCTCTCCCTCTCCTTTCCATTCTCTCTAAAAATCAATGGAAAAATATCCTCAGCTGATGATTAACAACAACAAAAAGAGAGAGAGAGAGAGAGAGAAACTAAGATAGCGTTGGGAAGAGCTCTAGATTCCAATTCTGGCTCCATTACTTATTGCCTCGGGAAATCTCAGCCATTGTTCTAACCCGAATCCCCATGACTGAAAATGTGAATAGTGATTTCTATTTCAAATGGTTATTCTGAGGCTCAAATCCCATGGAGCAGACGAGTATTGCAGGACACATGCTATTCAGAACACTGCAGATTCAAATATAAATAAGATGTAAATATAGAGACATGGGTTGTGAGGTGAGGTAGAAATAATTTATACATAGTACGATAAGCACCATTATTCTGGTATTCAGGAAGGAATTGGTGCATAAAAGAGAGGCATTTAACCTGGGTTAGAGGCTCAAGAAACACTGATTAAAGAAGGATATTGTTCTCCTGAGCTTTGACTGATTCATAAGATCTACCCAGGAGAAAAGAGTGAAATATGTATTTAGGGTGTTAAGCAGGAAGGTAACAATGATTGCGGAGAACAATGAGAAATGTTTTATTTACTAAAAAAAAAAAATATGAAGGGCAAAGATTAGAGGATAAAACTTAGGAAGTAATAAGGGGTCCAACTATGAAAGACCTTTGTGTTGGCTTAAGAAGCTTTTAGATAATGGTAACTTTACGAAACACACACATACCACACGCACCCCCAAAGTCACACAAGTAACAGAAAACATTGAAAGCCTGAAAATGCTTTAGCATGTCAATGCTTGCCTATCCCAGAAAGCTTGTTGCAGAGACACAAATGTAATCATTCTGATTTGGACGCAGTCATGTTCCTGGCTGATTTGCCCTAAGACCGTGGTCGGCAAACTGCGGCTCGCGAGCCACATGCGGCTCTTTGGCCCCTTGAGTGTGGCTCTTCCACAAAACACCACGGCCTGGGCGAGTCTATATTGTAGAAGTGGTGTTAGAAGAAGTTTAAGTTTAAAAATTTGGCTCTCAAATTTCAATCATACTGTTGATATTTGGCTCTGCTGACTAATGAGTTTGCTGACCACCGCCCTAAGAAAACTAGAATCCTTAGCTGATGCATCAAGCCAGTCTCAATCCTGATCTCCTCACGGAGTCACTCTTATGGCGGCCACGTTCAGACCAATGCTGGGTCCTCAGTTACATGCAGGCAGCACTAGAGAGGCTGAGAGAGGAGGAGGAGTCACAGTTCAACACAATGAACAAATGCAAACAAAAATGCAGTTTCTGACCCAGGTGATTTTTTTGTTGTTGTTATCGTAAGATACGGTGCCACATTATTTCTGCTGTCACAGTATTTCATAAAGTATTTCAAGTGCCACCTGCAGGCAGACTGGGGTCATGGGTCATGTGGCTGGAGAACTCTACGTGAGCTGTAGCTACCACAACATTTTACGATCATTGTCACCAAGAGGCGATCCACGCTGAACAAGCTGGAGGCAGGGGAGACACGCCCCTCACAGGTGGTTTCAGTGGTGGGAAGAGAAGGCTGACACGGATAAAGTCTCATGTGAAAATAAAGGGCTGGGAATGGGTCAGTGCTGGACGCCGTTCATAGAGAAGACATACATCTTCACTCCAAAAAAGCGTGTAGAGCACTAACCAGAGCTTACAAGGTAAAGAGTCCAGGTGAAGAAAAGAGGAAGAGTGGTTGTAAAAGGGGAAACTGGGTAACTTGATGGGTTTGGGGCAGAGAGAATCGGGTTGTAGAGATGGAGGTGAAGTCTTCCAGGAGGCAGACGGGATAACATCGTCAAGGGGACAGTCTCTTGTGGCTCTGTGCACAACTGCTCCCCACGCTGTAGGTTCTGCTTTGTTTCCAGGGTAAATCCTCGTGACCTCTGACAACATACGTTTACATGTCTGTGAACTCAGTAACCGCTCTTGTGCTCTGGTTCTCAGGTGGTGAAGGGGGATTGTGTTTTCCAACATACAGAGATCATATCTGTCCCTTCACCAAATGAGCCAGCAAATGCATGTTGAGGATTCGGCAACAAACACTACCTGAGGCAGCAGACGCTGAAGGAGCAAATGGAGGCTTATAGCCATGCCACTAGCCTACGCTGCTTAGACTCCAGTGCAGAAGAATCATGGAAACAGGCCAGATAGCAAAAGGAAAAAAAATGCAAAAATACTTTATTTTAATTATCACAAAGAGTACACAACGAATGCCTATGGAATCAGAGCCTAGTAATAGCACTTTGCGTTCTAACATGCACATGTATAGTTATATTTTAACTCATTTCCAAAGAGATTATGGACTACAGTGTAAAATGTACAATAATGTATAATGACATTATACAGCTCATTATTGCTATAGTAGCAATTTTTATCTAACTCAATTACACATCAATGTATAGTTACCTGCCCAACAAAACTCTAAGAAATAACATTTCCACTTAGGTAAATTGATTATGTAATACAAAAAAAAAGGGGATTATGTTTTTTTTTTTGTAACAAAACCCACTCATTACAGAAAAATGCATGGTTAATAAATAATATACTCAGCTATGCAAATGATATCAAAAAGATATAATTTTTCCACCCATCAATTAGTTAAAAATTTTTCAAAATATTCACACTTGTCAAGGGCATGATGACTTGGTTTCACACCTCCCTGGTCGGGGAGTAACATTAAAGCAACTTTCTGGGAAGCAGCTGGGCTTTGTGTCTCAAGAGCCCTAAGCACGCTGCGACCTTTTGACCCAGCAATTAAACATCTTGGAACTTAGCCTAATGGAAGAGTCTCATGATTGTCCACAGATCTATACACACAAATTTTCATTTGATCTTGACTCATTAGAAAAAAAATCTAAAATTATTTTTAAATGCCATATGTTCATAAGTAGAGAAGTGGTTTCTGGAGAGCATGATCAAATGATGGGCTATAATAGCCATTACCAAAGAGCTTTTCAAGGAATATTTGATACTGTGGAAAAATGCTCAGATTAAAATTTGCTCTGGGAGCTTGCTGTGTTTGGACTTCCTTTACTATGTCCACCGCAGACACATCTTATCCTACTTCATATCCGTCCTCTGTTTTCAAGCCCTAGGCCCCTGTGCGTCTATTGGTGGAGACTCAATAGATGGAACTTTAAGAAACACGGTCCAGCTAGACTCAGAAGCAATCAATCAGTAAATACATAGAAGGCAAGGAGGAGATGAGAGGATCCCTTGTGGAGTCAGGAAGTCCATGCCAGTATTCCTGCGATTCCTAGTGAGGGGTCAGAAGTAAATAGTCCAGGATGTTTCTAATCAAAGATTAAAAGTTGCCTCACATGTTATCGTTGGAATGTGGAAAAGTCCTCAAGGGCCTTAGCCTTTACCGCCAAGCTCTGTGATGTGGTTTTTGCGTCTATTTGCTTACTTGACATTCCTGTCACATTAGAAACCTCCCTGTGCCACGTCTATTTAAAATAAGTTCTTCCCCTGCCACTCTAAATTCCTGTGATTCTACAATTCCAATATTGCATATTCATCTATAGAAATTGGGGGAAAAAAAGTTTGTTAGGATGAAATGGGATAAGGTATACAAAATGGCTTAAAAACCATAAATTGCTTTATAAACAATATCGTATTAAGATTTATAATATTGTTTGTTGAAGGAGTAATATAAAACCATATTCCTTTTCTATCTAATTAATTTTCCTATTAGTACAAAACCACTTAAATGTACAATTGGGTTAAATATCCAAGTCTTTATGCTTGGTTTGTTTGTCAGGAAGAGGTAAAAATTTTACACTGGCCTCTAATATTTAAATGTTTGAGGAGGAGTTCAAATTGACCTCAATATTTATAGTTGTGAAGTACCAACCAAATTAGGTGTCTAAAAACTTCTTTTTCGGAAATTCAGATTTCAATTGCATAGAAGTGTTTTATTTCCATGGTAGCCAAACAAATAAATAGACACAAAGTGCTTTTATAACCTGAAGGCAAACTCATTCCAACTGGTATATAGGTCACTGGTTGTTTTCTGGTTCTGTTTTTGTGTGTTTTTTTCCCCCAAACAAATACTTCTTTTCACTCATCATTGACCATTAAAGCCCACTACCATTTTTCACACGCTATTTCTTAAATCGTTTCCCATCAGTGAAATCTTGAAAATCTCACAAAGCAGAGTTTAGAGGAGGCTTCAGCTGAATAAAGACAACTCGGATGGCAAGTACAAGGGGCTCACAGAAGGGAGGGTGGTGTAGGGCGATGGAGTGTCACGCTGTTCTCTAGGACAGATGGGTAGGAGGCCCCACTCCACGCGATTCAACAGCCTCCAAGCTCTCACTGTCATCAACATTTCCCTCCTTAATCTGTTTTAATTCTTTCCTCCCCACTTACTTGGTCCAGGATTTTTATTTTTAGATTCTTAGTAATTAAGAATACAAAGGCCGAATAATCTCTCTATGTGACAGCTTGATTCGGCAGTAAGGACATAAATAATTTCTGCAATCAAACCCTTTCTTCAGTCTTGGCTCAACTCTTAAAACTTAACCTATCTGGACCTTATTTTTACTTTTAGTTTAGGGATGCTTTGAGGATCAAATTATATCAATACTACAGATGACAATGCTTTATAAACCATTTTTATTACAAAGACATTGCAGAGAAATGAGGCCACTTTAAAATATGTACTTTATCTCAGAGCAAAGTAGACAGTAGGGGTCCTCTGCCTTCTTTTGCTGCACAACTAGTGTTTCTACTTAGTTCACTGTTGCCATCTAACAGAGGGAGGTGATTCAAAACAGGTAAATAGGATGTGTGACAACAAGCTAGGAGAGCAGTTCTCCTACCCGACCCCAGGGGCTACCAGTCGCCAATGCACTGATGTGTGAGAAGGATTAAGAGTCCGTCTTCACCAGGCCAGCATGACTCAGTGTTGAGCATGGACCTATTAACCAAGAGGTCACTGTTTGATTCCCAGTCAGGGCACATGCCCTGGTTTCCGGCTCAGTCCCCAGTGGGGGGCGTGCAGGAGGCAACCGATCAATGATTCTTTTTTATCATTGATGTTTCTATCTCTCCCTCTCCCAAATCTATAAAAATGTTTTTTTTAAACAGAGCCCATCTCCTTTGCTTCTAGGTGAAAAAGCTTGGAATTGAAATAGACATTTCAGAGCTCCTCGTGAGAACTACCTGTGTCTAGACTTTACCTGAAATCACGCCTTCGCTTGCTTCCTTCCCTTCCCTGTCTTGCTGCACACCCCACCCTCACCCCCTTGCTCCTTTCTCCTGGAAGCAGCACCTCCTTCATAAATCACTGAACTCAATCCTTAGCTTAGGGTCTGTTTCTGGGAGGGACCCAATAGATAAGTTTTCCATCAATTCAGCAAATATGTATTGAACATCTCCGTTACTGCCAGCACTGGTCTCTTCCAGAAAGAAGAAAGCAGAGGTGAACAAAACAAAGGCTCTCTTTCTGTGCACCTGAGACTTTACTGGGAAGAGTGAGAAAATAAATAAATGAATAGTCTATAATACAACTTGGGTTACAATCGTGATAAACATGCTGTGTCAGAAACAAAGCAGCCCTGACTGGTTTGGCTCAGTGGCTAGAGCGTCGGCCAGCGGACTGAAGGGTCCCAGGTTCAATTCTGGTCAAGGGCATGTACCTTGGTTGCAGGCACATCCCCAGTAGGAGGTGTGCAGGAGGCAGCTGAATCAATGTTTCTCTCTCATCGATGTTTCTAACTCTCTCTCCTTCTCCCGTCCTCTCTGTAAAAAAATCAATAAAATATATTAAAAAAAAAACAAAACAAAACAAAGCAGAGTAATTGAGGGAGGGAATTGAAAAGGACAGAAAATACTATGTTAGATAAAAGATCAGATAGTGTCTCTGAGAAGTGCCCATTGATTATGAACAAAAACCACCCTCCCCCAAAGTTTAGTTATTTGTTCTTACATTTTGACATTGAGAATTACGTCAGTTTAAGCCTTTGCAAGAACGTAACACATACTGACACTCTGATTGACCCCGGGAAGACACTTCATTACAAAGAAAAGGGCATGTGGGGCTGAGGTTGGGGTTAGGCCTCTGGGGGGGTGAGTGGAAGATGAAAAGTACCTTTCCTGCCTCAGCATCCTCGTCCACAGGGCAGAGGCAGCAGGAAACTCAGAGATGCAGGGGTACGGTACGTTGGTTACTCTGAGGAAATGCTGACTTGTTAGAACAAACCCCAAGAAAAGGGTTTAATCCACTGCTTTCTTGCTTCCCTTTTAGGAAAAACAATGTATTCTTAAAACTTGGTATGCTCTATGGTGATGTGAATGCTTTTCTACACACAGTAGGGGCTCCTGCAATGTCACTTAATTAGAGGTGTGTGTGTGTGTGTGTGTGTGTGTGTGTGTGTGTGTGTGCACATGCATGCCCCAAGCCTTTTTTACACATGGAGGAGTTAGCTAGAGTTTGCCTTGTGAAGGTAATGCTTTCCTTCAAACCAGTGTCTAAACTGATTAAAATGAATATAGCCATGGGAATATCCAATTAAAACACACATACCCACTGGATAAATTGCATAGTATTACTCTAAATCACTTTTATATATATGGCATTGTCCTCTTTTTGTGACTTTTATTTTAACAATTTAAATTTTTATCCAAAGCATTTGACTTCTGCCTGAAATTGCAATGAGAACATGCTGAAATAAAACTAATGTGTAATATACTCCAGTCTCCTATTTATTTCAACCCTTGGAGACAAATCAAAACTGAAATAGAACCCATAATTCATTCCTTAAAATTCAAGTTTCCCATAATTTTAATAAAAGCTCCTCAAACTAAGCATCCAGAAAAGGCTATTCAGTCAGCAAGTACTGCTGGCTTTGTTTCCTGGGAGGAAAGGCTGGATGGAATATTTTAAGCAAATCATAAATGCAAATGAGATGCATTGCTCCCGAGTCTCTGTGCCCGGTTTCCAGAGCGTCGGTTCCCTGGGCTGCACCGGGGACTAGTCCAGGATGAATGAACCGTTTGGACTTCCAGCGGATTGGGATGGCCGCGACTCTCCACAGGTTATTGTCTCCTGTGACGCTGCCTTCCTCTTTTTCTGGGAAGCAAGAAGAAATAAATAGGCCTGGCAATGAAATGACCTATTGCATTGATCAGACTTCTGGCATTAAAATGTCTGCCCTTTGACCTTTCCCTTTTCAGAAATCTCTCAGTGACTCCGATGTGCATGCCATGACTATGTACCCCAGGAGACACCACGAGCAACACTTCTTTGTTTTATTGCCGGCAGTGTAAAAAATGGACGTGTTTAAAGCCCTCTCCAAACTACTATTTAACAACCCAAGACATGATTGATCGCCAGATGGAGCAGTAAAAATGAAAACTGGGAGATAAAGACGGAATACAAATATTTAATCATAAATGGAAAAACAATAAAAATCTGAAGATAGCTATATTCTGCTTGCAGATAATAACCTTTCATGTGAGCAAGTGTCGAACGTAAAAACATAAATTCAGTGGCATTATAAATACAAATTCTTGCCTCAACACTCTCGCTTACGACCAGAAGCACTTTGTTTAGCTATTCTAATTTAGTGAAGTCTGACATATTAGAACTTTTACAGTCAAGAGGCATTCCTTCTATCAAGGAAAAAAAAAGTCATTTTCTTCTGTAATTTAAAGAAAATAAAACAGTATTTTAAACTATACTGAAAGCTTTCAGACAAAAGACTTGGATCCATAATAGTAGAGGCCTTATACAATACTTTCTTTGACATAGAGAGCCCTTACTTCATTCAGTACTGGTGTTTTCTGGAATGTTGATGAAATGGCAATTTATTTAAAAATATTTAGCAGATGGTATTGCATTATTTCCTTATGCAATTGAGGTGTTTAAAAGTCACTTTTAAACATAAATATGTGTTACACCATAACTAAAATCATTTTATCAGAAATTAATGACCTACCTCATCATTTGTGTTTAGTTTAATCATAAGACACTAATACTGAAGTTTATCATACAATGATAAGTGATTTAGTATGTGAATTTTCTGTTGCCGTGTAAATTATATCCAAATTTTAGCTCACAGCCTTAGAATTCAGACTATTCAGTAAGGTTAATGGTGACTCACCCAAGAGGGAAGTTCACTCTCAGGCAATGTTTAGCAGATTTTAGAGTAATCCATAATAATCTCCCTTAGGATTCTTATCTGTCGCTTCAGGGCAATATCAATGTGAATTCATAATACTCTGCTACAGGAGACCATTTGCTCTGTTAAACTACAGCTTCTTAATTCCTAATGCGCTATGATTTCTTGCTAGGCCTATTGGCCTTCAGGAACACATAGGAGGGTCATGGCTGTTTGGAACCAACCCATTCCACCTAGAAATTGGCTCATCAGGAATCCAGTGCCTGCCTTGCTCCTTGATATTCTTCTGGAAGAAGGACCAGGTGTGGGGTATCTGAGTGGTAGCTGAATTAGTAATTAAAACTTTTGAATAAGTTTTATCTCGTTCCCTACATGTTGTGTATCTGTTTAAAGGATTACACCTTAGAGAAAGGACTTGGTTTTCAGAGAGAAATTGACTCTACTTGTAAAATGGTTTATGAATACCTATTAAACTCATGAATATTAATAGAATAATGCATGCAAGTGGCTAAGGCATGATGTCTAGTTCAATTAGCAGTGTTCAGTAAATGTTAATTTTCATTATTAGTAATACTCAGTGTAGGCGAGGCTGCTCATGATGCCACTGTGTGTAAAAATCAAGATATCCTGTTCAGCTTGCAATGGCAGCTCAATAGTTCGAGGCTAACAGAAAATAAAAATCGAAGAGAAGTCATATGTCCTTGCTAATTGCAGATGACAGCATAATGTAGACATTAACTGTTGCCACCTTTATCTTAGAAAGCTGTCCAGCTAAAAGCAAAATGGCAACTGAAATTCCTGCTCAAATCTGAAGTCATCATGAGACAGCCAATCCTAACCTGTGACCCTCATCTGAATCAGCTTCCCCTGTATCTCACTTTACTCTCCTTAATCTAAAAATAAAAGGCCAATGGGAGAGGTCACAAACATTTACCTGAAATCTGGAGCACAGGCATTTCATGACACAAATACAGATAGAAACCCAAATGGTGACCTGATGGGGCGGTGAAGCAAAGGGGTCTATGAGCAGGGGAAGTGGAACGGTTACATGAACGAAAGGGAGGATTCCTGTGGCTGTTAAGATAACGAAGGAATGTCTGGAGGTACCAGGAAGCCAACATGGTGGTGTTAATGCTAAAGAATGTCTTTAATTTTCAGGCCTGTAGTCAGGATGTCTGCTCTCTGGTTAGCTTTGCGGTTTGGAATACAGTGGTTGCTTTAGGCACAGCCCAAGGGTTATTTGGCCCAGTTTCAACATTTGAGGCGTAAGACTTGCAAGGCAGTTCCTCTGGGATGACAGCTCCGACTCCATTTTATTTTATTTATTTATTTTTTAATATATTTTTATTGATTTCAGAGAGAAATGGAGAGGGAAAGAGAGAGAAACATCAATGATGAGAGAGAATCGTTGATAAACTGCCTCCTGCATGCCCCCCCACCAGTGATCGAACTATGACCTCCTGGTTCATAGGTCAACACTCAACCACTGAGCCACACCGGCCGGGCTCTGACTCCATTTTGAATTAGTTATGTTTAGATAATTTTTATACTCTGTGTACTTCAATTCTTTCCCCTGAAGTTTTCAAGTCAGTGAACGCCTTGACATGTGTTCTTTGTGATGTGGTGTTGTTACCTAAGAGAAGGTGGTTACTGTCTGTTAAGAGAGAGCATATTTGCATTTTGATGGTGTTTCCGTTGTTGGCTTGAGGCACTCAAAAGAGTGACAAGGGAGAGATCCAGGATCCTCCACTTCCACCCTGGCTTCTTTGGACTCACTCTTTCCCAAAGAATGTCTCATCTGATGCGTGAAATTGTGGGCCTTGGATGCCTCTTCTCCCTCTGGCTCCTTAACCACACACTTCCCACTCCATCGCCAGGTCACCCTGCAGGCAGCTCCGCACTGCAGTGGGAGGAGGGCGGGACAGGGACAGAGTAGAAGGGTGGTTCCCGGGTGGGACTAAGCTACATTTTCTAATCCAGCTTTTAGACATTGAGTTCTTCATCCTTCATCTGACTCCTTTGACTTATTTCTCAGTTACTCCTGGACGTGGAGAGGGGAAGGGGAAGATTATCACCCAAATTATTGGTATACCTTTCTTCAACCCCTGGTAAACAACCTATTTTCTTTGAGTTTAGGAGAGACCATTCTCTAGTTTTCTGGGCACATAATAACCTAGGAAAGAAAACCAAGGCCCATTATTTATATATCCCTGTTGACCGTTCAGAAGGAAGAAAGATCTATGTCATAGAAATATGTATCAGAAGTTGCGTATCCACCATCCCGAAAATAACATATGCGGAGTGTCTGACTCCCGGGGTGGAAAGCAGACGTGGATGCTGGGTTTTCATCGGGCACCGATAACTCTAGATGGCTCCTTCTCATTTCCTCTCTGTTCACCATCGCTTACACCGTTTTTGAAAGAAGGCTGAGCAGAAGATACCTATGTGGGAGCTGAATATTTACCACATTGAGGTTTCTTGCCCTTATCCTCTGGGTCTTTATTTTGATTTGTTTAAAGTGCTGTGGCTTCTTAATGAACATCAAGTCACTGAGAAGAATTGCTTCATGGATATCTCCTTATTGATTGAAATGGAGAGTTCAATTCTAGTCTTAAAAAAAGAAGTCTCACGCATATTTAAAATTGAAAAGCCTTTTCAAGGGTGAGGAAGCCACTTTCTTTGTGCAGCAGAAAGCATTTTATTTAATTCACAATGAAGAGGCTTTTTTTTTCCCCCTTGACAGCTATGTGTGTTGAACCTAACAACAGTATCATAGGTGTTCATGGAGGAAGAGGAAAAATGTATTTTGTATTATTACAGCTTGTTAGTTATTAGTATTAGTTTAGTATTTCCTAAAGATACAAAATGGTTAACAACACATATCAACCGTAAAGGGATCTTGATTTCCAGATAAATTCTATATGTTCACGAATGTTTTCCCTCCTTATTTCCAGTTCCTGGGAAGTGATAGCATTGAATTTTATTTGGTGAATGAATTGCTTAGAATATTGATAGAACTCTTCTGTGGCTCACAAGAAGAAATTGGGTTGTCATTCTTTTATCTGAAAGGTTTTCTTAAAAAAAGTTGGGATGTGTTTTAAAGTTTGTCATTTATTGCTGACAGTAAAATAAAAGTTACACTTATTTCACAGTTACCAGTGTTTTTTACATTGTGTACAGATAGCATATCAAATGGGACAGTGTATTTGTTGCACAAGTCCATAAGTGGAATCACTGGATTGAAGAGTGTGGGCGCTTTTAATGCCAGTAAGTTGCTAAATAACACCCATAGTGATGGGATCTTATAGCACCCCACCTACATTTCTGCAACTCAGACAGTTAGGAAACTTGAATTTTTATTAAATAGAATGGTAAAAGAATGGTATGTTATAGAAGTCTCTTTTTTTTTATTATGAGTGAAATCAAACATATTTTTAATGTTTAAGGCCCATTTTTTTATTTTCTATTCTGTTCTATTCTATTTTCCCTCTGCATTTTCCTCTACCCTTCCTATCCTCCTCTCCCTCTTCCTCCTCCTCCCTTTGTTTTGCCCGTTTCTCTATTAATTTATAGGTCTTTTCTTTATTTGGAGGAACTCTTTATCTGTTAAGAATATTAGTCATTTGTGTATCATATTATAATATTGGATATTTTCCTGGATTATTATTATTTTGACTGTGCTATATATTTTTTAATTGTATGGAATTGAGTTTAATATTTTAAAAAATATATTATGTCTACCAGAATTTGAAATAGTGTTAGAAACATCCTCTCAAATCTAAGGTGATAAAATAATTCTATATTTTCTTCCGGTACATTTATGCTATTATTTTGTATATTTGAATGTTAAAGCTAATTGCAATGCATTCTTTTTTTTAATTCTCATCTGAGGATATGATTAGAGAGGGACATATATATATATATATATATATATATATATATATAGAAAATTTAGAGAGAGAGAGAGAGAGAAACATCGATCGGTTGCCTTCCATATATCCGTACATGCCCCCACTAGGGATCAAACCTTCAACCTGGGCATGTGCCCTGCTCTGATTGAGAATCAAAGCAGCAACCATTCAGTGCACAGGGCAACGCCCAACCAACTGAGCCGCTCCATCCAGGCTGCAGTGTATTCCTGTATGGGATGTGATGTGTGCATTCTAAATGTTCTTATCAGGCCATCCATGTTCTATTAAGACCATTATCTATGGTTCCCACATCATTATTGCCTAATCGACCCCCTCTCGTTTATAAACGAGTCTCCTATTATGTCCCGTTGGTCTATCGTGTGTGCGTTTTCCTGTGCCGGTAGCACCCTACTTTAATTACTGGCATAGTTTACATTCTGGAAGGGCAGGTTCGTCTTCTGCACTTTTGTTTGTTTTTCCATGGAAGTGTTGGTTGATTCAGCTTGTCTAAGGTCCTCTCCTTCTCAAAAGAAGACCTACTTGTATTTGCACTTGATTTGCATTTAATATTTATATACATTAATTTAAAAAAACAACAGCGATGGGCTTTATGCAATAGAGTCGGGATTGAAAACCCGGCCCACGCCACATCCAGTGCTTCGCTGCCTCTTACCCGCAGATGTGACGCATTCTTCATAGATTATATCACTAACTGGATAGTAAACATATTTCAGACACTGCTTTAATCATGGCTCTTCTCCCGCTGAGCGGTCATCAGTGGGGAGAGCTGGCTTCTCTCCGTGTTGCTTCACTAGACGGTGGGCTAGTAAAGGCTGCACAGAACACGGAAATGCTTTGTCGGGGCTCCCACCCCCCCTGGGCCAAATGCCTTCCCCTGTCAGTGGCCAGCACCACATTGGGGGCACATCACATCCTCTCCAGACCCTCCCAGCCACCTCCATCAGAAGTGTTTGTTCTTTGCTTTGACATCCGCTGACACTTCCTCTCTGTCAGTGGTTTGCTTCCAGCCTTTGAATTTAAGGCTCACTCACCACGTTACGCATACCATCTCCTTAATTAAATCATAAATCACTAAAGAAAGGACATAATTCCCAAGCATGCTTCTCATCGTCCTTACAAACAACATGTTTACGTGTTTACTTTCCTTGTTACTTTCTTAGGAATCTTCGTCTCCCCTAGAGAAGGGTTTTTCTCCGAATTTTGGTCCAGCCGGCTCACCCCCTCCTTTTCTACATAATGAGCTAAATACACGAGCCTGGTCCAATCTGCAGACAGCTCCTTCCTTGTGGCAGCAACACATTAGTCACAATCCTGCCCTTTGTCCTCTCTCCAGTTTTTGATCACTGACAGGACTTTCCCTCTTCTCCCTGTGCAGCTAAGAATGTACAGGTTCTCGGAAACTGACCTGCAACAAGAAATGGATTTGTCCGGGGGCGGCAGCTAGCCCTGTGGTCTGGGTACGGCTGAGCCTTAGAGAGCTTCTTGTGTGTTCCGCAGAGGCAGGCACCGACTCTCACTACCAGGTGATGGTCAGGATAAAGATCTCTCCTAAGAGGCAGTGAACATCTAAATTGAGTACATCTGGCAACCCACCTTTATTTACTCCTTGTTAAGCATCATAAAGTACCCTTCCCCGGCAGAGAGGAAATGATTTACATTTGCAAAGCCGAGGCTGATTCATTCCTAACAAACTGTGCTCGCGGATGATTTGTGTTCCACCTTCCAAGATCATTGAAACTAGTCTTCCAGGTGCAGAGGTGAGAGCTGCCAGTGTATAATTTTTGGATTATCCTCAACTTCATTCCGCACGATGTTCCACACTTTGGCGACACTCCAATCTCCAGCTAGCGTCTCTGCTTGGAAGGATCAATTACATATTTTTGTAATTATATAGAAATAAAAACACATTTACCAGTGAGAATGCCAAATCTGCCAACCATCTTCAAACATCTTTATTCTCATGCACCGAAATCTAAAAATAAGCTCTATTTCAAAATAGATCTTATTTTGCAGAGTTTTACCAGCTTACAGTGAATCTTTAAAAAATAAAACACAAGTGCCCTAAATTTAAAATGCATAGACTTAGATAGTATGATTACTGGTCATTTAAGGAAAGACATTGCAGAGGAATTGTTTGAGGCACCAGACCCAAACCAACCCTTTGGGGAAGTGATCGCATATGGTTATTCTATAGAGACCTGTCTCTCTCTCCCCTTTCAACCTGAACTTACCAATACACTGAAATAAAGCTCACATCTATGATTCTCCACTTACCCCATTATAAAATACAGTAGAGGCCTGGTGCACGAAATTCGTACATGGAGGGGGGTTCCTCAGCCCGGCCTGCACCCTCTCCAATTTGGGACCCCTCAGGGGATATCCGACTGACATCCCTCTCATAATCCGGGACGACTGGCTCCTAACCACTTGCCTGCCTGTCTGCCTAATCACCCCTAACCCCTCTGCCTGCCAGCCTGATCTCCCCTACCTTGCCACCCTGCTGGCCTGCTCACCTCTACCTTTCCCCCCTGCCACCCTGGTTGCCCCCAACTGCCCTCCCCTGCCGGCCTGATGGCCCCTAACTGCCTCTGCCCCCACCACCATGGCTTTGTCTGGAAGGAAGTTGGATATCTGGAAGATGGCCAGTGGACCCAGTCTAATTAGCATATTACCCTTTTATTAGTACAGATAATTCCTGAGAGTTTTTACTAGTACTTACAAAATCAATAGAAGGTAGATATTACACGTGTAGAAAAGGTGTTTAAAAGGTAGGTTGCCAAGGTTTGACTAAACAACGCTATCTTTGTTGGTCAGAAAAGCAGGATTTGGAGAGTTTGTCTATGAAATCCAGATGTACAAAACTCTCCTGCAGTAGTTGTTTAATTAGCCAACATCAGGCACTAGTGCATTTGAGCAATAAAACAATAGAACATTATCTTAGGATGACTTGAGCAAAGAGAGCATGTCCCAGGATGTTTGACATGGCGTGCAGGATGAGAACTCTGCATGAAGATCAGGATCTTTACCCTGACCAATGTGGCTCAGTTGGTTGGGTGTCATCCCATGCACCAGTGGGTTACCCATCTGATTCCCCGAGTTGCAGACTCAATCCCTGTGTTATCAGAGAATGGCATGGATTGCCTCTCCCCGCTGCTAGTGGGAGTGAGGTTCTTGGGGCACCTCTGGAATAAGCATTTCCAGAAGCTCCCATGGGAGGGTGAGAGCTTTATTTGTGTAGAGTTACATCCCTCGTGTTGCAAAGTCCCATTTCTCTTAAACCGGTCCTGGGAAAGGTGCAGCTGGAGATTCAGTGGAGTTAGGAGCAAAGCCAGTGTCCAGAGTTTCCGTTCCATGGGAAGGCGAGTCCCGCAGAGCATCAGGCTAGTTGCAGCCATCAGTCCATTATGCGTGGGGCCCCCGTGGCTGTGGGCCATGTTGTGGGGGAGTGCAGAACATGAGAGCCCCACTAGCCGAGTCAGGTGTGAGCAGCAAGAAAAAAGGGAAGAACTCTTGTTCAGGATCTTATGTATCTCAGATTTCCTGCCCTTGCAGTGGCCAGGCTTATGTTGGCCAATGACTTGCTCCCATGTGTGATTGACAGGTAATCCTTTTCCCTAGTCACCCAGACCTTACTCAGCTGGCCTACAATATTCAGCCTTCCCTTTGATCCTTTCCAGTTTATTAATAACTGGGTTAAATACGGTAATATTACCTGGTAGGGGGTGTGCCAGAGACAGCCAATTGGTTTACCTCTCACATTGATGTCTCTCTCGCTCTCCCTTCCCCTTCCTCTCTCTCTAAAAATCAATAGAAATATATATTTTAAAAAGATCTGAATCTTTTCTTACTTACATGCATGAAAACAATGTTATCTTTGTGTAAAATTGTTGAGATAATAAAATAGAAGAAAATTATTAGTAGAAGGAAAAATAAATCCAGCAAGAAAGTAAAATCACACAGGAATTAATCAATGATATGTAATCAATAATATTTAATCAATAGTAGAATAAACAGAGATATTCCCAAAAGAGAAGGAAATGAACATTGAGCCTTATTAACTTTTATCGATCATTGTGTAAATGTATACCTAGACCTGATTTTTTGGGGGCAAGTACATTAGCCTTTCCCTCCTACAAACACAAACCCATGGCCTTGCATTTTAAATAGTTTATTAAAAGGGATGTAGCGGGAGAATAATTGGAATTAGCAATCACTCTCTCCATGTGCTCATATAGACCCTTGTATAGGTATCATTATCTCACCCTTTTTATATTGTAGTTGCCTTTTAAACTGTATTTTATCCAAGAAACACATAAAAGTGTGAAAAGTCAGATATTACCAAAGAGCATGAAATAAAGTTAACATTAACACTATCTCAATAGCCCTCGTTCCCAGCTTCCCTGGCCAGAAGCAACCATTTAAAAGCATTTCTAGGTTTAATTAGTTTGATGAATACCCCCGGAATTGTAAAAAGTCTAAGCTTTTGCTCTCTTTTATCAAATTTACACATGATCTATTGATAACTACAACGCAAAGCCCACACTTGTCTCTGCTCATATTTCCAAGCCCCTTCTCCTCAAAGAGTTATCTCATAGTTACGTTTCTTCCTCCACAGGCCCATCCACAATTTCAAACACCGAAGTTCTACAAACCTTAATTAGCATGTCTTCACACCCACTTTGTAGGATGAGGTGTGCCCCTACTCTCCAACTCATCTTTATTCACTCATTGTATCTTTGCTTTTATATTCTTCAATAAAAATTAAGTCCTTCAGCCCTAACTGGTTTGGCTCAGTGGATAGAGCCGATGGCCTGTGGACTGAAGGGTCCCAGGTTCAATTCCGGTCAAGGGCATGTACCTTGGTTGCGGGCACATCCCCAGTAGGGGGTGTGCAGAAGGTGGCTGATCGATGTTTCTCTCTCATCAATGTTTCTAACTATCCCTCTCCCTTCCTCTCTGTAAAAAAACAATAAAATGTAAATATATTTTTAAAAATAATAATATTCATATATTATTTTTATTAACTGAGCCAAACCGGTTTCAGCAATAAAATATATTTTTAAAAAATTAAGTCCTTCGTAATTTGTCTGCAGTTTAATTAAGAGTAGAGTGCAAGTGTAAATTAGAGTTCAGAGTAGGACCGAACACAGTTGACCTTTGAACAACACAGGTTTGAATGGCACGGGTCCACTTATACACAGATCCCTTCTCCCCCAATAAATATACAGTCAGCCTTCTGTATCCCTGGATTTTGAATCCTCAGATTCAACCAATGGCGGAATGAAAACAGTATTAGGAATCCACCGATGCAGAGAGCCAAATGTAGGCATTGTTCTCGCAGGTTTATATGAGCGACTTGAGTGTCCACGCACCACACACACACACACACACACACACACACACACACACACACACAAACACAAACACCACTTATACGAGGGAGGAATGTAGGTAAGCTTTGGGAGTCAAGAGTCAAGTTAAAAATGAATTTTCATCTGGTGGGGTGACTATGTCCCTAACCCCCATATTGTACTGTGTTAATTATGTTTCCCCTGCAATGGTCGCTGGGTTAATAAAAATAATATATGAATATTATGAATATTTTTGCATATATTTCCTTCTGATCTAAACCAGACTTTAGGTTGCCTACATAATTATATTATTGGAACTTCTCTATTCTGTTGTCTTATATTATTTCCTGAATCTCATGTCTTCCTATCTCTTGATTTACTCTTTTAACTTGCTGAAATATTCTTAATATCCTAAGAAAGACTTTTTACCAAGTATACTTTCATAATTCTCTCAGGTTTTGAAATATTGTATTCACATTTTAGTGAAAGTTTTTCTGAGTATATAAATCTACATTGAAAATCATTTTCCCTAAGAACTTGGAAAGCACTTCTTCATTTTCATCTGTGATGCTTAGTTAATGGTGGTCTGATTATCTGTCATTTATAGGTGATTTTAGGATCTTTGATCTTTGTTTTTCTTATGTTTTACAATAGTGTCTAGATATTTTAAGGTGTAGTGCTTGAAAAGCTTTATTAATTAGATGTGTTTCTTTCTTTAGCTTTGAAGGACTTTTGGGTACCTTGTCTTTGATCATTTCCCCACCGATCTCTTCATCTTCTATACCAAGAACAGAACTCCTGTTAGTCCAATGTTAGACTGTCTGAACTGATCTTTTCTCTTGTCTATTCCTTTGTTTATATAGTACTTATTTTTTTATTTTATTTTTATTAATTTCAGAGAGGAAGGGAGAGGGAGAGACAGATAGAAACATCAGTGTTGAGAGAGAATCATTGATCAGCTGCCACCTGCATGCCCTACACTGGGAATTGAGCCTGCAACCCAGGCATGTGCCCTGACCCAGAATCGAACCATGACCTCCTGGTTCATAGGTTTATGCTTAACCACTGAGCAACACTGGCTGGGCCATTGTTGTTATAGTAAATGAGCAACTGCCTCATTTTATCTTCCAACTTCCTACTGAATATTTTATTCCAGTAATGACTTTAATTTCTAAGACTTTTTTCTTCCTCCTCCTGCTCCTCCTCAACCCTCTTCCTCCTCCTTTTTTCTTCCTTCAATTTTAAGCATTCTGCTAGTTTGTACTTGCAGAATGTTCTCAAATTCACCTGATGATGTTCATGAGATTTTTAAAACTTATTCTGGTTCTTTAAATGATTCCTATTTCATCACTGTTAGCTTTTACCTCGTGCATTTTGATTATTCTTTTTCATGTTGCAGTATTTTCATAACCTCTGGTGAGTCACAGTAGCCAATTCACACTTAATAAGAGACTAGGAACACTGACTCGGGAGACTTTACATTCAATAGGAAATGCTTCAGCGGGAGAAATCATGGGGGTGACTCTTGTGTGGGGCACCCATAACCAGATAAGAGAGGTTTCACTCTAGGTCTCTATCAGTTAAACTGATTACCCTTACTTTTCTCAGACAGCTTTGTTCCACTTGCATTTGAGCCTGGGTTAAAGCTCCAGCATAAGGAGTCCTAGGAAGAGCTGTGGGTGGTTGACTTCTGCCAAATATGCCCTCCATTCATCACCTTGCTCTTAGATCCATTCCTTCCTCCCACCATCAAAGCACCTGCCCGCTCTGAGCCTGCAGCCCCTTTGGCGTCTGCGTCAGAGAGATCTGGTTTCCATCAGTCACAGCTCCCCCTGCCAGTGTTCTCAATTGTGTCTGTTATGTGATTAATCACTCGCCATCTATCTATTTTTGTCTACCAGAAATTTGTTGAACTCTGTCTTTCACTGATGTCACCTGATCGGGCTTCCTATCTTTATGTTTCTGTTGCCTATCATGGTGCCTGGAAGGAATGTGTTACGTGTTCAAAAATACATGATGAAAGAAAACAAAGCAGATTGTATCCTAGGCAAAGTGTGGTATCTAAGTGTTGTTGCACCTCGATTGTGCCATTCTCCTGGGAAGCAAGGCTATCTATCCTCCATTGAGCAAATGTCCCAGCCAAGTGTGCAACCACGTCACACCTTCCCCAGGAACACTCCTGAGGTAACATGTTCCACTAGCATAATGAAGAAATGCTAAATTTCCTTAAGAAGGAAAATTCGTGAAACCATAAATAAAATATGTTTTATAAATAAAATATGTTTACAATGGAAAGCTCATTCAAGGGAATGCTTAATTTGCATGAAATCCTTGCACAGAACAGCGGTAATAAGTAAGTTTGGATTTAATGACATGTACTCATCAGATACTGATGTTTGTGCATCATATAAAACATTTACATACAATTTTGTTTGTCACCAATGCAGACTGTCGATAGCACAGTAGCATATTGTAAATTATTGCTTCAGTACAATGATTATTAAATATCACCCACATGGAAGCTCTGAAGGGTATAAATGAATAACATTATTATAACTTGGAGAGTGCTTATGGAGAACCTACAATTTATTTTAACATCATAGTGAAGTGCTGTCTTTTTGCAAAAGACAAAGCACACCAGAAAGTGTGTTTTCTTTTTAAAACTCAGCGAACATTTTTCAAAATCCATGTCATATCATATTTAAATGAACGAAAAGAGATAAATTCCTACCTGTAAGTCAACTGATACTCTGGTGCTATACAATTATCACCCCGGTAAACTATTTTTCAGATGAGGAAATACAGTTCTGAGGAATAATTTAATGCACCCAGCACTACAAAGTTATTTCCAGAGTTAGAAATAGAAACCAGGGACCTGGGTTCTAGTGCAATCTATTATTCTTTACATCACACAGTTTGTAGTGCATCTACTCATATGTGAGGGGGGAAAGTGAGGAAGCAGGAAATACTTTTAAATACATTATCTTAGGTAGCCTAGCCAGCATGGCTCAGTGGTTGAGCATCAACCTATGAACCAGGAGGTCATGGTTCAATTCCCAGCCAGGGCACATGCCCAGTTTGCTGGCTCTATCTCAAGTGTGGGGCATGCAGGAGACAGCCAGTTGATGATTCTCTCTCATTATTGATCTCTCATTATTGATGTTTCTATCTTTCCCTCTCCCTCCCTCTCTGAAATCAATAAACACACACACACACACGCACACACATATACATATATGTGTGCGTGTGTGTGTGTGTGTGTATATATATATATATCTTAGGTAGACCTCTGTTTCAAAAGACTAGACTCAGATCCTTGATGGACCAGGTTATAATTCTCCACAACCACCTTCCACAGTAAATCCCAGGACTCAAAGACCTTCAGAACAATCTAGGCTGTGGAAGAGGAAAGTGGCAGTGTTTGGTGGTTTCACATTTAGAGTTATTAACATGACTGACTGTGGATCACTGCCAGTCCTGACTTATGTCATCTTGCTAAAGGACACAGCCACGTTGCTATCCACTTAATATTTCCACTGGCCCATGTCTGGACAGAATACATGTTAAGCACCATACCTTCTTGAGTCAGAAGATGAAAGAGGTGGGAGCACAGATGGTACTGTCATCACCCTGTCTTCCCAAGAGTGAGGGCCTGAGAGAGAAAGATCTAAGACGTGAACAAGGGGCTGTGCAGATGGTATCAATAAACAGGATATGGATTCCTGGGTAATGGAATTACATGTCAAAAATATGAGATCATAGCCGGGGGTGGAGTTCATCTCATGAGGATAGGAAAAAAATTATTTTTTTATCAGGGCCTGGGAGACCTGCTCAAGAGGGCTTCGAGCTAACCGGAGATAAGTGAGGGAGAGAATGTGCTCAATGTCCAATGAGCAAAGCACAGAGAAAAGGAGGATGAATGGTGTGAATGATGTCATAGATCATCACAGAACGTCTAGCTGGGGTGACCTGGTGGCCCCTCTGGCCACCTGCCCAGGAATGTACCTTGACAGCCATGTATTCATTTTGCTCCAAGGTTTGGTGGTCTTGTAAAAACGTTGGAAACACTGGTCTGAAAAACGTAACGTGATTAGTGAAAGACCAAGTGTTGTTACTGGTTTCCATAGGGGATGTGTTAGGCAGAGGACTGTGATTTTCTGCAACAGAAGATCCTGCTCAGATGTTATAAAGCATTTTCTAAGACTCAGTAGGCAGTGAGATGCACTGGACTAAAACATAACAGCTAATAATTCCTAAATATTTGTTTTAAGGGGCACGTAGTCAGTAGATGTAGTGCGGAATGGAAGAAGTGGGATTCACTGGGTCACCTCGAGGCGTCCTTGCCAGCACAGTCTCTTTTCAGACAGTGACGTACACTAGTGATCCCAGAGCAAGAGCTACGGCATTCATCTTCTCTACAGAGGATCTGTCCTTGGGGAGCCTGTGCTGGGTAACTATTTTTCAGCTCTACATCCTGGCTTCCTGCATTTTTACTTTGGCTTATGTCTGTCTGTGCTCAGAAGACTAGTATTTAGTTCTATAATGTTTAGATCGTCACATATACAGTACAATTACTACTTCACATTAGTTGAGCTCTGAAGCTCTGTCTTCTACTTGAGAGGCATTACAATGGGCCCTCGGGTTCCGTGGGAGATCCGTTCCCAGGGCCTCATAACGCGATTTCCCCTAGAAGTGGGAACCCACCTCCATAAGCTCCTGTGTCCCTCACATAGAGCACACACACAGCAGGGATGAAGTGACACAGTAACAAACATTTAAAGAAAGACAACAATGCCTGACCTTTACTTGTGGTAAATAAATAATAAGAAACATAAAGCACATATGTACAGACGTCGAAATGACGGAACTTTTTTTTTTTATAAATAAATGGGAGATGGCGACGTAACCACGAAACGACATAGTCAAGTCTCACGTAACCCGAGGACTGCCTGTATATTGAAAAGAAGACATTTCATTTGGAGAGAACATTCATTCTCATGTGCACATATAGGAATGCACATAAAAATTACCTTAAAGAGGCTGAAAGCGAGGGGTAGATGCCTGCTATGCAGTAGAATCTTTGAATGGAACCTGGTATCATATCTTTTCCTTCTCGTGAAAAATAATTAAATTAAACATTGTATTTGTTGGTGTGATGTGAATGAGAAAGCTGGAAAAAATGACAAGGATATGGGAAAGGAAGTGTTGGGAATGAAAGTGATATACCTGTAAGAGGATTATGGAATACAAAGTTATTCAGATTGCTCCAAATTTGATCAATAGTGATGTCCACTTCCAAGAGATTCGTGAAATAGTGCTGATTCTCGGTAAGCACAAACTGCCGATGCCACCTGTGATAGCTCACGTTATGTGTCAGCTTGGCTGGCCACGTTACCCACATATTTGGTTAAAAAAACAGTCTGTATGTCATTGTGAAGCTTTTAGATGAGGTTAACATTTAAATCAGTAGCCTCTGAGCTAAGCAGATTACTCCCCATAAAGTGAGTGGGCTTCATCCCATCGGTTGAAGGCCTACAGAGGAAAAGGCTGAGGTCCCTCCATACGGGAGGAATTCTGCAGCCAGACTGCCTTCAGCCTCCACCTGCAGCATTACCTCTTCCCTGTGTCCAACCTGCATGCTCACCCTGCAGACTATGGTCTTGCTAGTTCCCACAGTCATGATCGTGGGAGCCAATATATGGAAAGAGATGTGTGCATTTTACACAAACATATACACATACAAATCCTATTGGTTTTATTTCTCTGACTAATACAGCCCACCAGTAATCATTTTTGTGTTCCAGAGTTTTTGTCTCCTTACCCACATCAGTCTTGACATTGACAAACGGTTTCATCAGCCGCTGCAGGCACTAAGCTGCTAGCCTTTCTTACATGAAGGGAAATACAACCATATGTTTCTGATTCACGTATTGCTACCCAGAAAATTTATGTCCAAGATGGTTTGAAAATTACTCATAGATTTTTTTTCTTGAAAACATGTAAAAAGTAAAACAAAATGAAAACGATGTTTCCTACCAGATCCATATGTGGAGCTTAAACTTTGTTCATTCAGATCCTCTAATGTATCCTTAGATTCCAAAGTTGATATAATTCCTTAATATTGAAAATATTAATATATTAATATTAATATAGTGCTGTCGTTGCACTATAAAATACGTCACTAAGCCTTATTTAGGTATAGGAAAAAAGTCCATTTTCCAAAACATATGTATGTGTATGTAGTACCTTCACTATATGAATTTGATATGAATAGATAATTTTGAAAAGGTATATATTTCAAAGGATAAATACGATATGGGTAAGTGAAATCTAAGACCAAGCCATACTCTTTCCCACAAAGAAACTTACTTTTAAAAAATAACAGCTTTCTCTTCTTCCCTAGCCATTAAAACAATACACTGAATGCAAGTCTCAACGTGCCAAAAAGTGCCTTTTTGCAGAATGCCCATGAAAAATGTCAAGCAGTGAAAGGTTACAGGAAGCATTGAGGAAAAGAATAATTTTCTAAGAGAAAAATATTGTGCAATTCAGTCTTATTCTATACTTAATGAGATTATTTCAATAAAGTGCTATCTGAAGAAATAACAGCAAGTAAATATCCAAGAAATTATTGATGATATAAAACCTCTTTTTTTTTTGTCCTCTTTTAGAGTAAAAATATCTGGGGTAGGGGAAAAACATTTTTATTATCTTCCTGATAGTAGATGAGAGATTTCCGAGACAGTCTTACTGTAAATGTCTGGCGTTTTATGTACTATCCTGTGTTCACCACAACAACATATAAAACATGCCGCGCTGTAAGTGGGGGAGAAAAGAGGACCCACACCAACTATTTGGGAAACAGATGTTTCTGCCACAGCCTGGCCTTTCCCTTTGCATTAGCGTCGCCCAGAAGCCTGATAGATGTGGGTTCGCCTCTCCGATCCCATAGGTCACCACCGTCATCTTTTATGACGTTAGGAATGCCCTTCACATTTCCGCTCCCCTCTTTCAAGGGCCCAGCAAGCCATCTATCATGAAAAGATCAAGGGGTGCCTGACCTATTACAATGATTTTCGATCCTGAAGACTGTCAAAGGGTTTCAGCATCTGTTATGCCCGATGATAACTGGAGATCATTTGAAAAGAGCGGCTACTCTGCCAAGAGAGGCTTCCTGTCTGGACCCTCACGATGGCTTCTCAGAAGGTCAGTGATAAAAGGCACGCTGAGTGGTCTTGCTTGGGCGCCAGCAAAACATCAAAGAGGGACAGGCCACGTGCTTACCGACGACCGGGACGTCCGGTGGTCTGCACAGTTACTTTTGGGTGATTTATCTGGCAGTGGTCAGCATTTGATGGGCTGTTTGCAACTCCAGAAAGCCTTGTGAAATGTAAAGAGCTCAGAGGGAAGAACTGTAAATATGTAAATGTCTTTAAAAAATAAGACTCTAAGGGGAGAGAGAGCAGTTAGGGGATATTCGTTGGGGGTGGGGGAAGAGACGTTCAAGAATTATAGGAGTGAACGGACGAACAGAGTACGATCTAGTGAGAACTAGAAGAAGAACACGAAAGCCTCACCTTCCTCCAGAGAATACAGTCTCCACTGGCTTAGGGAGTTCACGTTAACTTTGCAAGATGGCCCTCGCTGGTGTGGCTCAGTGGATAGAGCATCAGCCTGCGGACTGAAGGGTCCCGGGTTCAATTCCAGTCAAGGGCATGTACCTCTGTTGCAGGCTCAGTCCTCAGCCCTGATCAGGGCTCATGTGGGAGGCAACCAACCAATGTGTTTCTCTCACATCGATGTTTCTCTCTCTCTACCTCTCCCTTCTCCACTCTCCAAAATTCAATGGAAAAATATCCTCTGGTGAGGATTAAAACAAACAAAACAAAACAAAACACAAACTTTGCAGAGATGTTGAGAGGTGAGGTACTGCTACCGAAACACAGCTCCCCGTTAGCTGGGATGAAAGCGCACATGCTTTTGATTCAAATGTCTCTCAGACGGACCACTCCCCTGGAGGGTAGACACTTTTGAAGAGACAGAACTGCTAGCATGATCCATTCATATGTCTGTAGAATATGTCCCTCCCCAGGTGGTCACGTCCTCGTATAAACTGCCGATACAAAACATTCTGTGACCAGCGACACAGGAGAAAACGGATGAGTCATTGAGCAGGGCAGCCATCGGTAAAATTCCCGAAGAGAAAACAAAAATCAATACAGACAAAGAAGGTCCACTCCCTTCCACACTGAGATGGGGGTGATGACATCGACGCTGCTTAGCTAGGTAATACACTACCCAAATGGAAGACATAGTTCAAGCATATGGAAGTAAATTCCTTTCTCCGTTTCACATTTTATTAATCAGGTTTTTTAGATGCAGATTACAACGTCCACTCCAGCTAATGTAAGCTGGAATTGGTGTATTATAATAGGACATTGTAATAACTGACAAATTATGCACCCAGAGCAAGGAGCCAGAAAAATGCCTAACTTGACAACTCAGGCTGTTTCAGCAGAAATGCTACTGCTTGCTAGTCAACTCCACAAAGCCAGAATTCATGCCAGAGCTGCAAAAGGACAGCAAAATGAAATGCCTCCAAGACTGTATGTGACAGAAAGACATTGATCTCCCAATTTCTATATGGGCACATCTGCAAGGAAATTCCTAGTAACATGCATAGCCCTAGCTGCAAGGGAGCCTGGGATATGTAGTCTTTAGTATTCCAGGCTCTCAATGAAGGTATCAGAGTTTTGGCCACCAACACCCATAAAGACAATCTAAGACAGAATTTCCATCAAATGCTAAAGGGAAACTAGGGAGTTGTTAAAAGGGTTCCTAGGGGAATTACAGCCATACTTTCTCCAAATGTGATGGAATTATCTCTCCTAGACCACGTAGGTAAACTGTCTTACTCCCAGTCCAACAATTATGTATTTTATACTGCACTAGAGGCCCGGTGAACAAAATACGTGCACGGGGGGGTGTCCCTCAGCCCAGCCTGCACCCTCTCCAAACTGGGACCTCTCGAGGGATGTCCGACTGCTCGTTTAGGCCCGATCCCAGTAGAACATCGGGACATCCTACTGGGATCGGGCCTAAACGAGCAGTCAGACATCCCTCTCACAATCCAGGACTGCTGGCTCCCAACTGCACGCCTGCCTGCCTTCCTGATTGCCCCTAACTACTTCTGCCTGCCAGCCTGATCACCCCCTAACCACTCCCCTGCCAGCCTGATTGATGCCTAACTGCTCCCCTGCCAGCCTGTATGCCCCTAACTACCCTCCCCTGCAGGCCTGGTCACCCCTAAGTGCACTCCCCTGCAGGCCTGGTCACCCCAACTGCTCTCCCCTGCAGGCCTGGGTTCCCCCCAACTGCCCTTCCCTGAAGGCCTGGTCACCCCCAACTTCCCTCCTCTGCCATCCTGGTCACCCCTAACTGCCCTCCCCTGCAGGCTTGATCACCCCCACTGCCCTCCCTTGCAGACCTGGTCCCTCCCAACTGCCCTCCCCTGCTGGCCATCTTGTGGCGGCCATCTTGTGTCCACATGGGGGCAGCAATCTTGTGTGTTGGAGTGACAGTCAATTTCCCTATTATTCTTTTATTAGATAGGATTAGATAGGATAGAAGCCTGGTGCACGGATGGGGGCCAACTGGTTTGCCCTGAAGGGTGTCCCAGATCAGGGTGGGGGTTCCCTTGGGACATGGGGCAGCCTGGGTGAGGGGCCTGTGGTGGTTTGTAGGCCGGCCACACACCCCCACGGCCCAAGCGGAGGCCCTGGTATCTGGGGTTTATTTATTTTATGTAATTGAAACTTTGTAGCCTTGAGTGGAGCCAAGCCTCCTACTCGCTCTGTGGCAGCAGCCAATTTTGTTGGGATTTATTTTTCTTCTATAATTGAAACTTTGTAGCCTTAAGCAGAGGCCAAGGCAGGCCAGGACTGTGGAAACTTGGCTTCCTCCATCGCCGGGGGCAACTTAAGCCTCCTGCTCTCTCCATCTTCGTGGCTGCCGCCATTTTTGTTGGGGGATTTATTTATCTTCTATAATTGAAACTTTGTAGTCTTTAGTGGAGGCCTGGGCCCACCAGGGCAGGCGGAAAGTTTGGCTTCCTCCATTGTCGGGGAAACCCAAGCCTCCTGCTCTCTCTGTGGCTGCAGCCATCTTGGTTGGGTTAATTTGCATACTCACCCCTGATTGGCTGGTGGGCATGGTTTGTGGGTGTAGTGGAGGTACGGTCAATTTGCATATTACTCTTTTATTAGATAGGATTATACAACTGTCCTTTTACTCTTTTTAATAATTTTGTTAAGAATGTGATATAGGAAGAAAACTGAAAAACATCTATATTAATATTTTATCTTCTTGTGTCAGAGATTATTTTCAGTCAATTAGTAAAACTGCCAGATCCTGAAACTTGTCAATGCGTCTTTATACCAAATAACATTTTTTTATTACTTTTCACTCAAAAAAATGACAGCATTTTCATGCCAAACAACATCAGGTCAATTATAGTCAATTTAGCTCATTTCATTTACAATCAAACAAACAACTACACTTTCACATTCAAAATTATTTCTTACAGGAACTGAACAACATAATCTACAATATGATGTGAGGTATATGTCATAAACTTTAAACTTTGTGCCATATGAGTAAACATTTGAGAGCAAGCCAGTTGTATTTTCAAGCATTTAAAAAAGAATATGCATTTGTGAGATACTTGTGTATAAAAAAAAAAATCTGGTGGTAACATAATAAGCTGAGTTATTCATATTTTCCATCCAGACATTACTCTTCCTTTCACGTACCAATTATTCTCTGTGCCATTTCCCTAACAGGCACCGAGGCCGGATATGCATGCACTTTCACCTCACTCCAACCTCATCTTACTGGGATCGCTGACAGGTAGCATCGATTAGCCTGAAAGTGTTGCTTCTGGAACTGGTGAGATGTGATTTGCATTTGCTTGCACAGAAAGAAGAATTTTACTTACAAAAGCTGAGGAGTAGAACACAATGGCTTTTCTCTTCAGAATTGTAATTATTTTGAGTCTTGGGCCTGTCCCATATTTTCCCATCTCATCTGTGTACGCCTGCCTTGCTTTAGTATTTGTGACCAGTCTCTCAAAGCTACAGGCGTACATGTTTTGCTTCCTCTCCCACACTAAAACCTCCCATCTTAGGACTAAAGATCTCGGTCCTGTCCGTTAAGGTATGGCAGGCCCTGCACCCTCCAGCTGATGTGGAGACTCAAACAGCTTTATTTACTTCTGAATATTCCGGGGAGGGACTGGGCAGTGGGGGAGACCCTGACAATTTTAATTTGAACCAGCTGCAAAGCTTCCAGAGCATCCCTCTGCAGCCAGGGCCGGGCTGAGATGAGACCAGGCAGAATGCCTGCAGAGACACTGAATAGACTTGATACAAATTACATTGTCCTGCTGGTTTGCAGGCGCACGTTACTGGAGTCATTAACCATAATCATCCTCAATTACAAGCACGGCGAGTGTGCACACAGCAGCCCCGCGAGGCAGCCGCTGTCTGCGTGTGATGTCCCTGATCCTGCCTCCCCGCACTGCATCCGGCCCCCTCCGCGCTGCCCCTGTCCTCCCTCCTGTCCTGTGGTCTCCATTTCTCAAGCTGTAGCTCTGAAGAGTGACATTTGTTTATGTCTTCTTCCTCAGACAATTCAGTCTCGTCGCAGATAGTACTGTTCCCCCCTGTGTCAGGCTAGGGAGTATGCATTGGTTAAAACATGTGTCAGAGTAGCTCTGGTTATATGATTAGCGTGGTCAGTTTAAAAAAGAAATAATTGTCTAATTATTATGCAGTAGGACCATAAGCTGTGTATCACGGCGTGGAAGTAAATGAGGGAAGCAGGTAAGAAACCGGAGCTTTGCCACTAAACTATCACCCCTCTCATTACCAGAATCTATACGCTTCCAGATAAGGCCGAATGGAGCAGGAGTGTGGGGATGTATACTTTTTAACTCTTATTTTGAAATAATTTTAGAATAGTAGAGTAAAATGTACAAAGAGGTACAAAGATAGGACAAAACTCCTCATATACCTTTCGCCTACATTTCATGAATGTTAATACTTTTTCCACAAATTTCTGTCTCTGTCATTATCTATCTACTAGAAGCCCGGTGCACGAAATGCGTGCATGCATAGGGTCCCTAAGCCTGGCCAGCAATCAGGGCCGATCTGTGGGGCAACTAGCAGGGTGATCAGGTTCCCCCCCCCCCCGCCTGCTGCTTACACCTGCCTTGGCCTGGCGCCGCCAGCTCGCCAGCCCCACCCCCCACCATTGCCACCTGTTGGGGCCTGTGGGCTGGGGGCAGCTCCAGCATTTAGCGTCTGCCCCCTGGTGGTCACTGTGCATCATAGTAACTGGTCATTCTACAGGTCATTCCACCATTCGGTCGATTTGCATATTAGGGTTTTATATAGATAGATAGCTGTTTATTTTTCATATTTTTTCACGTTTCAAATTTGATATCTTAACATTCCTTTACCACTAAATATGTGTGTGTGGTGGGGCGAGCCTGGCCCTGGGGGCCGCTGGGGTTCAAAGTTCTCTCCTCTGCGCACGCTTCAGCTGCAGGGCTTGAGGTTTTGGTGTGTTATCTCTGAAAAGCAACTCAGTATCTTGTTAAACAGGGTAGGGCTGTTTTGAGCTGGTTCTTCAGTTACGAGTTGGACTAACTATTCCATCTTATTGGATGCATGTTATATAATTTTTTTGCAAGAAAACAACAGATGATGTTGTTTCCTTCTCGATATAGTATATCAGGAGGCACCTGGTATGGCTTTGTCCCATCACTATGATGTGCATTTCTCACCATAGTTAAGGATGTGTCCGCCAGGTGAAGTCACTGTACAGTTACTGTTTTCCCCTTTGAAACTAGTAAGTATCTGTGAAGAGATACACTCAAGGCTACGTAAATAGTTTGTTTCTCATCATATTTGAACCCACTCATTTTAGCGCCCTTTAATGCTTCTTGCTTGAAACTGTTACTACCGTGGTTGTAACATGTGTTACATGTATACACACATATACATGTGTGTAACATGTATTACTTGGATATTTACTTTAAAAGCTCTCCATTATATTCATTTATTCATTCATTTCTTTGATTAAGGACAGAATCTTTTATTCTTGTTTTAATTTTAAGGGTTATAACTTTGTATTATCATTCTACTTTTCATTGGGGTAATTGTCCCAGAGTTGACCAGCAGGAGGCACTTCAGGCTGGTTCTTGTGTCCGTTTGACATACCCCATCATTTCTGAGCACGTCTTTACTTCCTAGCACCATAGAGGGTTTCAAGTGCACCGCGTACCTTGAATTTTGTAGTCTTGAAATCTGCCATATATACATGAAGTTCCGTACACCTCTCATTAGAGAATGGTCTTTAGAAACAAAAACCTTGGCATGAAGATTTGCACTTATAATTTCTCAGAGCTAGGAAATATGATGTACACAGGAACATTGTATGTGTGTGCATGGCTATATCTGTTTCTATATGTGTAATTCTATGTATTAAAAACCATAAGTTGATGCTAATTTTCCAATTGCAATCTAGCTTCACAGTATTCACTTTCATCTTCACTCTTACCATATTTGTAATTTCTTTCTCCTACAGCGGGAAGTCTGGCTCTTCTCGTAAGTTGTTATATATTTCCCCCAAATAGTTCCAGAATTGCTCATCCACACTATTGTAGAAACAGGCCTGCTTGCAGATTCTTTCTGTCTTTCTTTTTTACATTTCATTCCTGTTTGATCAAACCTAGAAAAATAATTCAGTTTAAAAATATCGGATATCTGATTCAATTTTTATTTGTCTACTGCTTATTTATATATATTTAATTCATTTTGGAGTTTTGTCTTACTCTTTTCTTCTGCTTCCTAACCCGTTTGGAGGGGATTTTTATCAACTAAAGTGTTTTGATTTTTATTTAATATTCTTTATTAGTAACTTTTAATAGACGTATTCCCTTTCCTTCTACTTGTTTTGCAAATTTGAAATTATTTACAAGATTTCTAGTTCAGTGGTATCCTCTTGTCAGTGCAAAAGAAGTCCAATTTCTGTAGTGCATGTGTGTGCGTGAGAAGGAGGGTTCTATGTCTTAGTTTTCTGGTTCTCTGTTGTCTTAAAAGACCCTACATTTTTCTCTTTCCCTTTGTGTCTCCTCGCCCAGCTGCCAAATGAGACTTCTCACCTTGGGATCCCAAGAGGGATATTTTTCCTCTTTCCTTCCCCCAAATCCATGTCTTTTGAAGTCAGCCACCTCAAATTGCTTTTTTAATCTTCACTTTTTTCACTTCATAGTAGGCTTTTTCTTCCAGAGAGTCGTTTTTGAGCAATTCTCAGCTTGTCACTGCATCCATTTTCCTCGTTAGCATACCATTTTTCTCTGAATGCCCTAGCTCTTGGCTGGAGTATGGAGATCACATGCTGGGATTTGGTGTTTGTTTTGTTCTGTTTAACAAAACTAATTTGCAATTTGGGGATTCTCTGTGCTTTGACCACATTATTTTTGTGTATTTTCTTTGGTCTTCTTGCTTTGTTGAGTTACTGTGGAGAAGCATAGATTTAGGTGGCTGCCATTTTCCACGGCTATGTCAAAGCACGAGTGGGTCTGTTTTAATAGGGAAGCATTTAAAATAGTAAGTATGATACATGTCTGCATTTTACTGGTTTATACATTTTGTACTTGGAAACTTTTTATTCAACACGTACTATGCTGTGAGAAATGCTCGAGATACTTGCCATTGGAGGAAAATGGTCATATTCCTTATCTTTAAGTCATATTCCTTATCAGTGGAGTGTAGAACAAGCAACACCTGGGGTCAGAATATCAAGAATCACATACAACGAGGTTAGTCATCACTAGATTCTGCCTTTTAGTCATGTGTGCGGCTTTGGTTTTGAGCTCCCACAGCAAATCTCACTGGATTTCCTGCCCCATTTCAGTCTTCCCAGCGGGAAAGATGCAGGCTGCAGGAGAAGTTCAGTCAAGCCCACGTGGAATCCGTTTTGTATGTACAGTTGTTGCTTGGATTTCTTGCCAACTTTCTTTCGACAAACAAAATCAACTCAAAGACAACTCAGCAATATATGAAATTATCTGGAGCTTTTTAAATAGCTCCTTTCAGGCAATAAGAGAATACTTATAGGTTTTGTGTTATTGTTTTTTTTGCCCAATGTATACCAGTCTTTGAAATGTAGATAATTCTTATTTCAAGGAATCATTTTCATAGTTTTTTAAAATGTCACTGTAAGTTTACAAATTAAATCATGTGTTATCACTCACTAAAAACTAATTTTTCCCAGAATTTAGTGAGAAAAGAGGCCATTAATATGCATTTTATCTAGAGCTTTATACATTTGTTTTTGTCCTTTGGTATTTTTAAATTCTAATGTTTTGTTTTCAGTAAGGGAAATGGTATTTAAGATAATCCCCTCAGCTGAAACCGGTTTGGCTCAGTGGATAGAGCGTCGGCCTGCAGACTGAGGGGTCCCAGGTTCGATTCTGGTCGGGGGCATGTACCTTGGTTGCGGGCACATCCCCAGTGGGAGGTGTGCAGGAGGCAGCTGATTGATGTTTCTCTCTCATCGATGTTTCTAATCTCTATCCCTCTCCCTTCCTCTCTGTAAAAAATCAATAAATTATATTAAAAAATATAAATAATCCCCTCAGATATGGGGCACAGAATCTGTCATTGAGATTTCATACATTTTTAACTGTCTCTTCGTACATGGATAAGTGTGGAAATTCCATGCGGCATCCTAAAATTCAAAAGCAATTGTCAGACAGATAGAAATCACCAAAAAGAAAAAGAAAAGTGAATTAGTTGTTAAGTTCATGTTGTGGACGGAATGCCCCCCCCACTCTTCCTAATTCGTGTATTGAAACCCTAACCTCTAATGTCATGGATACTAAGAGGTGGGCCTTCGGGAGGTAATTAGATGATGAGGATGGAGCCCTTATAATGAAATCAAATTGATTCTCGCATCAAATCATTTGGGGTATTTATTAGAAATGCAACTTTTTAGGTCTCATCACAGACATATGAAACAAGAATCTCAAGTGGTGGAGTGTAGACTGGTATGGATTTTAAAATATCAGAGGTGGATTTTACACGTCTGAACATTTAGGAGCCACTGGCATAGAGACGATGTATGACCCAGGGAGCATAAAGTCACACTGTTCTTGCTCATGGTTTAGGCTCAGTAGGAAGGTTGAGCAAAAACCCTACTGTTAGCATTGCACGCTAGATACTTTTAAAAGTAATGACGTGAAATTAGAGTATCATTCAAGCGCAGTAGGAAGTTGAGATTCACAGAACGTCTCACACATACATGTCATTCTTTGAACTGCTACCTCATCTCTGAAAGAGAATATAGAATCAAACCGTATGAAAACTGCAGAAAACTAGACCAAGGAATCTTTTTTAGGAATGGCACGTATGCAGCGATATGACTGAAATACTTTACAAACTCAGCGAACCGCCAAGCTTTCCACTTTTTTGTTTGTTTGCTTGATTTAGTGTGAGTGTGTTCTGTTATTGATGGAAAATGGCACCAAGGAACTATTTAATGCTACAGTCTATTTTGGAATCCCTGCCGGTTTCAATAACCTCCAGGCACTCTTTGAAGAATAGCAGTTGACCTCTGAGTAGGTCTGGCTTTCCAATGTTCTCTTCTTCCAAGAGCAATCAGAGCGCTGGGAGGATCTCGATAGTCCATCAATGTTTATAGAAAAATAAAGTCACTTGTCCAATAGCTTATGACAATAGTCAAACATAGGGTATGATTTAAGCTACATTTCAAATGAACTAGAGTTGAATATAAGATTCTCAGCTTACGGGAAGGCTGACTTGAATCACACATAACCACATTGAAATGGTCCAGAGACCTCTGAGTTTAGATGCACATGATGGAAACAGAATCATTGTAGGAACCCTGTGACCATTTTCATGGAGTTAAAATAATAATATATTATCTCTGAGAATTTCATCAGTCCCGCCTGCAAATCCAGTAATCCATTTCTCATCCTCTGTGACATTTATGGTAGGAGTTTTGGATGTAGGGTCAGAGGATCTGAAGGTCTTTGGCCAGTGACATTTCAAAGTAGGACATGAAATTACAAGGAAGCTAAAGGTCTCACCACAGAAGCAAAGGGTTTGGGCAGCAGCGGAGGCTCCAGAGTCATTCTTCCTTTTAATATATTTTATTGATTTTTTACAGAGAGGAAGGGAGAGGGATAGAGAGTTAGAAACATCAATGAGAGAGAAACATTGATCAGCTGCCTCCTGCACACCCCCTACTGGGGATGTACCTGCAACCAAGGTACATGCCCTTGACTGGAATCGAACCTGGGACCCTTCAGTCCGCAGGTCGACACTCTATCCACTGAGCCAAACCAGTTAGGACTCCAGAGTCATTCTGAGGCTCTCCTCACAAGTACCATTTCACAGTTACTGCAGAAACCCGACTTCTCAGGGGTAATGAGCAGAAGGTACTCCAAATGACCGTGGGAGAGTCTCAAACGCTCACAGGAGGTGATTTGCTGTCCGTCATGAAGAAAAAAAAGACAATGGAAGTAGAGCCATCCCACTGACAAGGGAAGTCGATCTGTCTGTAATGACAGATAAACTGAGAAGTCATTTCTCATCAGCAAGTGTCATGCAGATGCAGGGACAGTAACACCAGCGCAGAACGTGTGCAATCAACATCTTGTTTCACAATTTTACAAAATTCTTTAGCCAACTCACACCGCATCTCCCTAATATCCAGCAGAACAAAGACGCCCTCATCGCCAACTGCAGGTCCTCTGTAACTTAGGCCATGCATGCTGCCCTGGGTTTTCTAAATGGGCTTAAAAACAGACATAGTTCAAGCCAGTTGGAACCAGATAATACCAAACAAATATGAGAACCAACTTGAAAAGCTACATCTAGACTTATGTACGCGATGGAAATATAGTACCAAACACGTTGAATAAGAGAGAATGCCCCAGGGAAATGACTACCCATCATTTTCATGATTTATCATAAGCTGCTACTTTCTTCTTAAATTTACATTAATAAAATATTACTAAGTTTATTTTGTTAACCTGGACTCTTCTCTCAGTTAAAATTATGTGCTTCTGTTACCAATCAGCTGGTCAGTCAACTGAACTTCTTTGTTTTGACTTTCTCAGCTATCAAACCAATGCATGGTCTTAGATCATTTCAAAGGATATTTCTAGATATCTTGTAGTAAAAGCTTTTGATTATCCCAATTACGATAAGTGCGTCTCTCTAGACCTCAGATTCATAAAAAGATTTTACCTTGAAACACCTTAAGTTGCACACGGTATTTATAAAATATTATTTGGACATAAAATATGCATTCAGTTTAACAAATTAGGGCAAAAGAATTAACCACTCAGAGAAATGTTTAAAATTTGACACATGTTTAGCCTGCAATAAGTGTTCATACATCCAAATAGTATATTTTAATATATATGTCCCGTAAAAGGTTCATTTTGAGGTTGGGCATCCTATTGACTAATTATTGAATGGGAGTTTACTCCTCTATTTATCATCCTCCATGGAGAACGCTCCTCGTTCAGAATCAAACGCACAGCCCTCACCATGTCTGTAAGCATCCCACACTCCAGGTGCCTTTGGCTTCACCTACTGTGCCTTCACTCTCCTCTCCAGGATGCTGGCCGCCTTGACCTTCCTATAACTTTCCAAGAGCAGTAACACCTCCTCCGTTTGAGTTTGCTCTTTGTTTTTCCTACAGCACTCTGCCCCCTGGATAGCCACAGCCCCTCTCTCTGCATAACATCTCTACTCACATAAGGTCTTAGCCTAGGGGCCTTCCCTGAGTGTCCTGTACACATGGGCCCTCATAGCATTGTAGCCATCCCCTTAGACTGCCTAGTTCTTTCTAGCACGTCCCATAACATGCCATGCCATGCCATGTACATGTTTGTTCCCTGTGTGAGACCCGAGTCTCTCGATAGAACATACGCTCCATGGGGCAAGCACTCTGTTTTGTTCCTACCCGGCACATCATAGGCACTCAAATGGACATTGGTTTAATAGGTCATGATTTTACCTAAACTTCATACTTCAGGAAACTCATTTTGGGAGCTGCAGCTCTAAGCAGTTTTCAAAAACAAATAAAAATGTTATCCTTATCTTACTTAGTCATATTCCCCTAAATAAAGCTCCCCATCTTGACTAAATAGTTCCACTTAATAAATATCCAACAAAATTTGAAGCACAAAAGCAAGTATATTTAACAACTTAAAGTTTGAGGTAGTATATTTAAAAACTTTAAGTCTGAAGCAAGTATATTTAAAATATCAGCAGCGCTGCTGAGTCTCCCAGCCATACCCATATTTATCTTTATGAAAGTATTATCTAATTATCCCTCAAAAAAATCGGAATCCTGTTTAGTGTAACATTTAGCAATATGTTTTTTTTCCAATTCTTTTTTTAAAATTTAAAGTCTTTATTGTTTAAAGTATTACATGAGTCTTCTTTTTCCCCCATTGACCTCTCCCCAGCTGTTCCCACCCCCTGGCACATGCCCTCACTGCCCTACTGTCTGTGTCCATGGGTTATGCTCATGTGCATGCATACAAGTCCTTTGGTTGATCTCTTACCCCATCACCCCCGCCTTCCCTTATAGGTTGGACAGTCTGGTGCTTCTCTGTCTCTGGTTCTATTTTTGATCATCAGTTTATGTTGTTCATTATATTCCACAAATGAGTGAGATCATGTGATATTTATCTTTCTCTGACTGGCTTATTTCACTCAGCTTAATGCTCTCCAGTTCCATCCATGCTGCTACAAATGGTAAAAGTTCCTTCTTTTTTATAGCAGCGTAGTATTCCATTGTGTAGATGTACCACAGTTTTCTAATCCACTCATCTGCTGATGGACACTTAGGCTGTTTCCAAATCTTAGCTATTGTAAATTGTGATGCTATGAACATAGGGGTGCATATTTCCTTTCTGATTGGTGTTTCTGATTTCTTGGGATATAGTCCTAGAAGTGGGATTGCTGGGTCAAGTGGGAGCTCCATTTTTAGTTTTTTGAGGAAACTCCATACTGTTCTCCACAGTGGCTGCACCAGTCTGCAGTCCCACCAGCAGTGCAAGGGGGTTCCTTTTTCTCCACATCCTCGCCAGCACTTACCTTTGTTGATTTATTGATGATAGTCTTTCTGACAGGTGTGAGATTGTACCTCATTGTTTTGATTTGCATCTCTAATATGATTAGTGACTTTGAGCATGTTTTCATATGCCTCTTGGCCTTCTGTATGTCCTCTTCTGAATCATCTCTCATATGATTAGTGACTTTGAGCATGTTTTCATATGCCTCTTGGCCTTCTGTATGTCTATTTAGGTCATTTTTTGACTGGACTGTTTATCTTCCTTTTGTTAAGTTGTATGAGTTCCCTATAAATTTTGGAGATTAAACCCTTATTGGAGATAATGTTGGAAAATATGTTCTCCCATGCAGTGGGCTTTCTTGTTGTTTTGGTTTATTTACCAAACATTCAAAGAAGAACTAAAACGTTTCCTTCTCAGACTATTCCAAAAAATGTAAGAGGAAGGCACACTTCCAAGCTCTTTCTATGAAGCCAGCATTACCCCAACCCCAAAACCAGATAAAGATACTACAAAGAAAGAGAATTACAGGCCAATATCCCTGATGAACATAAATGCTAAAATTCTCAACAAAATTCTAGCAAATCAGATCCAGAATTACATTAGAAAGATCATACCCTATGACCAAGTGGGATTTATTCCAGGGATGCAAGGCTGGTACAATATCTGCAAATCAGGGAGAAACCAAGATGGCGGCATAGGTTAAACACCTAACCTGCAGCCGGGCACAACAATTTCAAAAATACAACTAGAGGTCAGAACGGACATCGTCCAGAACCACAGGAGAGCTGGCGGACTGAAATGCCCACAGCTGGGGGGAAGGAGAAGGCCACGGGGACAGTCGGGGAAGCCGTAAAAGCCTGAGGTATGGAGAAACGGGCGGAGACACGAGCACACGCGCCTGCGGGGAGGATGGAACCGGAGAGGAGGGGGCGGCTGATGACCTGGCCGGAGTTCACTGGCAGGAAGGAGATAAAGGCTCCGGAGTGCGCTGAGCACCGGCTCCGATTGCACTGAACCCCATTCCGGGCGAAACCCTGGGAAACTCACTCACTTTCGCAACTCCGCCGCCCCCGCAGGCTGCCCGGCCCGGGACGCTGGGGACGCCGCCGCAGCGGCGGCGCCCGGAGCCCGGCGGCCTCCCAGCACCCGTCCCCGCCGCGCAGCCCCCGCGCGCCTGGTGCCGCGGGCCGCGTGCCCCGCACACCGGACGGAGGCCCGGGCGCCCTCTCCGTGCACCTCCCGGCGGCGCTAGACTTCAGTAGAGTTGACTGAATTCAAGGGATTAAGAAGTATAAATTGGGGGGACGCCGCAGCGGCGACGTCCAGAACACAGCGAAGGCGGTGCCTGGAGCTCGGCGGCCGCCCAGCGCCCGTCCCAGCCGCGTGGCCCTCGCGCGCCTGGTTCCGCGGGACGCGCGCACCGCTCACCGGACGGAGGCCCGGGCGCCCTTTCCGTGCACCTCCCGGCGGCGCTAGACTTCAGTAGAGTTGACTGAAATGAAGGGATTAAGAAGTACAAATTGAGAAGTTTGAAAAAGATGGCGGCGGAGGTTAAAGGCTGTTCTGTTGCCTCGCACCCAGCGAAATCAGAGGGGATGAGGTGTGGAGGTGCGTGGGTCTGGCTGGTGGCGGGGGGAAAGGGGCTTTTGTTCCAAACCTAAGGGAGATTAGCTCTCCATCACCCTGAAACCCATCTTCTGGCGAACCCCGGGAGACCCAGATGCCTGCGGGGAGAGGCGGGACTCTTGCAGAGGTGCGCCCAGCAATCAGTGTTTGCTGCGCTGGAGTGCGGAACGAGGGGACTTAGATACATGGAAGGCAGAAGGACCAGACTCACAGCCATCGAGGCTCGCGGCACCATGGCCTGTTGGCGCCCTGAGACCCCGCCCCGCCCTGGGACCCGCCCCGCACGTTTTGAAGACCTGCCCCGCAAGTCTTGCAGGCACACCTGCGCCCCAAGCAATGGCTTATGCATGTGGGTGGCCTGCCCTCTGGCAGCGGACCAGATGATCTGCTGTTCTAGTCGGACTGCTCCAGGGCCACTCAGACAGGAGGAAGAAACTACAGTTTTTGCTGTAATCCTTGCTGAGTGCCTAAGGCAGTAGCTGATCTACACCCCATTGGAGACCCAGAAACGAGGGCATCTAGTGGTCTGTGGGAGATGACACCAGATTTCAACCACGTGCATAAGGGACACATTCAACGGGAATATTCAGTGAGCGCCAAAGCTTTGCTGCACCAAGACCCGGCCCATAAACGTGTCTCCTGCACAGCAACTCTTCCTTTATAGACAAAGAGAGCCCCCCCAGTGACACCAACAACAATCAAGACTTAACTATACAAAGGAGGACCAAGATGGAGGCATAGGGCGGAAGCCTGATTGTTGCCTACCACAACAACTTTGAGACTACGACAAGAGAGCAGAGCAGACACCATCCAAGACCACCATAGGGCTGGCTGAGTAGATGCTCTACAACTAGAATAAAAGAGGGGTATGTGGGATGATGCTGATGCCGGTGACCCAAAGACCACACTTTAAGAACTACAGCTCAGGCGACACAAAAGAACTATGGCTCAGGCGATACAACAGCGGCCTGGAACGTACTCGGCGCAGTTCCCCCGGCGGTCTCCGGCTGAGGGGACGGCTCCACTGGCAGCCAAGCACGGACAGACGAGCCCCTATGAGACATGGGGTGGGAGACTCCGCGCTTGCTGACCTCTGAGTCCGTCAAGAATCTCAACGCCCCGGAAGCGGCCAGGTGCGCATGCTCGGCGACCGGCCACCGATGCAGACCCAAGGGCCGACGCAGCGACACCAGACTGGCCCACCGCCATGCACCGGGTGCACCGGAGCTTCGCCGAGCCGCCGCCCGACGAGTTTTGCAGCAGCCATACTGGAGCTCCGGAAGGATGGCCAGGGGAATTGCTGAGGGGGGATTGACCGGCAGGAATTGGGATCGGGAAGACGGGGCCCCGCTGAGACCCGGGTGCGGGCGGGGTTGCGCGCCTCTGGGCTCGGGTGTGGTCACACGCCTCTGGGTATAAGTGAGGCCTCACGTCCCTGGGTCTAGCTGAGGCCACATGCCCCTGGGTCCAGGTGAGGCCGGACTCCGGGTCCGGGTGAGGCCAAGTGCCCCTGGACCCGGATGACGCTGGATCCCGTGCCCGGGCGAGGCCAAGCGCCCCTGGTTCTGGGAGAGCCCACACACCCCTGGGTCCAGGCGAGACCATGTGTCCCTGGATCCGGGTGAGGCCGCGTGCACCTAGGCCCGGGTGAGCCCAAGTGGCCCTGGGCGTGGGAGAGGCCAAGCGTCCCTGGGTCCGGGTGAGACCATGTGTCCCTGGATCCGGGTGAGGCCTCGGGCACCTAGGCCCGGGTGAGGCCACGTGCCCCTGGGTCTGGGAGAGGCCAAGCGTCCCTGGGTCCGGGTGAGACCATGCGTCCCTGGATCCGGATGAGGCCTCGTGCACCTAGGCCCGGGTGAGCCCAAGTGGCCCTGGGTCTGGGAGAGGCCAAGCGTCCCTGGGTCCGGGTGAGACCATGTGTCCCTGGATCCGGGAGAGGCCTTGTGCACCTAGGCCCGGGTGAGCCCAAGTGGCCCTGGGTCTGGGAGAGGCCAAGCGTCCCTGGGTCCGGGTGAGACCATGTGTCCCTGGATCCGGATGAGGCCTCGTGCACCTAGGTCCGGGTGAGCCCAAGTGGCCCTGGGTCTGGGAGAGGCCAAGCGTCCCTGGGTCCGGGTGAGACCATGCGTCCCTGGATCCGGATGAGGCCTCGTGCACCTAGGCCCGGGTGAGCCCAAGTGGCCCTGTGTCTGGGAGAGGCCAAGCGTCCCTGGGTCCGGGTGAGACCATGTGTCCCAGGATCTGGGTGAGGCCTCGTGCACCTAGGCCCGGGTGAGCCCAAGTGGCCCTGGGTCGGGGAGAGGCCAAGCGTCCCTGGGTCCGGGTGAGACCATGTGTCCCTGGATCCGGGTGAGGCCTCGTGCACCTAGGCCCGGGTGAGCCCAAGTGGCCCTGGGTCTGGGAGAGGCCAAGCATCCCTGGGTCCGGGTGAGACCATGTGTCCCAGTATCCGGGTGAGGCCTCGTGCACCTAGGCCCGGGTGAGCCCAAGTGGCCCTGGGTCTGGGAGAGGCCAAGCGTCCCTGGGTCCGGGTGAGACCATGCGTCCCTGGATCCGGGTGAGGCCTCGTGCACCTAGGCCCGGGTGAGCCCTAGTGGCCCTGGGTCTGGGAGTGGCCAAACGTTCCTGGGTCTGGGTGAGACCATGTGTCCCTGGATCCGGGTGAGGCCTAGTGCACCTAGGCCCGGGTGAGCCCAAGTGGCCCTGGGTCGGGGAGAGGCCAAGCGTCCCTGGGTCCGGGTGAGACCATGTGTCCCTGGATCCGGGTGAGGCCTCGTGCACCTAGGCCCGGGTGAGCCCAAGTGGCCCTGGGTCTGGGAGAGGCCAAGCATCCCTGGGTCCGGGTGAGACCATGTGTCCCAGGATCCGGGTGAGGCCTCGTGCACCTAGGCCCGGGTGAGCCCAAGTGGCCCTGGGTCTGGGAGAGGCCAAGCGTCCCTGGGTCCGGGTGAGACCATGCGTCCCTGGATCCGGATGAGGCCTCGTGCACCTAGGCCCGGGTGAGCCCAAGTGGCCCTGGGTCTGGGAGAGGCCAAGCGTCCCTGGGTCCGGGTGAGACCATGTGTCCCTGGATCCGGATGAGGCCTCGTGCACCTAGGCCCGGGTGAGCCCAAATGGCCCTGGGTCTGGGAGTGGCCAAACGTTCCTGGGTCTGGGTGAGACCATGTGTCCCTGGATCCGGGTGAGGCCTCGTGAACCTAGGCCCGGGTGAGGCCACGTGCCCCTGGGTCTGGGAGAGGCCAAGCGTCCCTGGGTCCAGGTGAGACCATGCGTCCCTGGATCCGGATGAGGCCTCGTGCACCTAGGCCCAGGTGAGCCCAAGTGGCCCTGGGTCTGGGAGAGGCCAAGCGTCCCTGGGTCCGGGAGAGACCATGTGTCCCTGGATCCAGGTGAGGCCTTGTGCAACTAAGCCCGGGTGAGGCCACGTGCCCCTGGGTCTGGGAGAGGCCAAGCGTCCCTGGGTACGGGTGAAGCCAGATCCTGGGTCCGGGTGAGGCCGTGCGCCCCTGGATCCATCCGGGTGAGGCTGGGTCCCAGGCCCGGGTGAGACCACACGCCCCTTGGGTATGGGTGAGGCCACGAGCCCCTTAGTCCAGGTGACGCCGTGCCCCTGGGTTCGGCCGAGACCAAACCAGAGGGAGTCGGACCTCCATTACCACCATTTGTCCACCATCCAGAGCTGAGGGGTCAGTGCTGACATGTACACATAAGGAACTACTGGACATCGAAATTGGGTCTCAAAAGAACTGTTGGTCCAGGGGGAAGCTCGCTACAGATTGATTCATTTGCCTGTCAGCATAAATATTATTGCTCGTCTCACATTCAGTTCTTATTAGTATATATCTAGTGACATTTGATCTCGTTCATCTGGAGGAAATGATGAACAACATAGACTGAGGAACAAGAACAGAACCAGAAGCAAGGAGGCATCGATCGAACTATCGGGCCTCAGAGGGAGGATAGGGGAGGGTAGGGGGAGGGTGGGGGGAGGGGGAGAGTTCAACCAAAGGACCTGTATGCATGCATATAAGCCTATCCAACGGTTAAGTTCAACAGGGGATTGGGGCATGCGTGGGGAGAGGGGTGGGATGGGAATGGGGGGATGAGGACAAATATGTGACACCTTAATCAATAAAGAAATTAAAAAAAAATATATCTGCAAATCAATAAACGTGATACATCACATAAACAAATTGAGAAACAAGAATCACATAATCATGTCAATTGATGCAGAAAAGGCATTTGGCAAAGTCCAACATCCTTTCTTGATAAAAACTCTCAGCAAAGTGGAAATAGAGGGATCATACCTCAACATAATAAAAGACCTATATGAAAAACCTACAGCCAACATCATACTCAGTGGGCAGAAACTAAACTCATTTCCCCTAAGAACAGGAACAAGACAGGGATGCCCACTTTCACCACTCCTGTTCAACATAGTACTGGAAGTGCTTGCCATAGTGATCAGACAAGAAGAAGAAATAAAAGGCATCCAAATTGGAAAAGAAGAAGTAAAATTGTCATTATTCACAGGTGACATGATATTGTACATTGAAAACCCTAAAAATTCCATCAAAAAACTACTAGACTTAATAAATGAATTCAACAATATAGCAGGATACAAAATTAACATCCAGAAATCTATGGCATTTTTATACATCAATAATGAACTCACAGAAAGAGAAAAGGGATATATATATATATATCCCATTTACCATTGCAAAAAAAAAAATTAAGATACCTAGGAATAAACTTAACCAAGGAAGTAAAGACCTGTACTCAGAAAATTACAGGACACTGAAAAAAGAGATAGAGGAAGACAGAAACAAATGAAAGAATATACCATGTTCATGGATTGATAGAATCAATATCATTAAAATGTCCGTACTACCCAAAGCAATCTATAGATTCAATGCACTCCCCATTAAAATACCAATGGCATATTTCAAAGACCTAGAACAAACTCTCCAAAAATTCATCTGGAATAAAAAAAGACCCCGAATAGCCACAGCAATCCTGAGAAAGAAGAACAAAGATGGAGGGATCATAATACCAGACATCAAGCTATATTACAAAGCCACTGTTCTCAAAACTGCTTGGTACTGGCACAAGAACAGACATATAGACCAATGGAACAGAGAACCCAGAAATTGACCCAAACCACTATGTTCAGTTAATATTTGACAAAGGAGGCAAGAGCATGCAATGGAATCAAGACAGTCTCTTCAATAAATAGTGTGGGGAAAATTGGATACATACATGCAAAAAAGCGAAACTAGGCCACCAACATACACATAAATAAACTCAAAGTGGATAAAGGACTTAAACATAAGACGGGAAACTATAAAAATCTTAGAAGAATCCATAGATAGCAAAATAGCAGACATATGTCATAGCAATATCTTTGCCGATACAGCTCCTAGGGCAATGGAAACTAAGGAGAAAATAAACAAATGGGACTACATCACAATAAAAAGCTTCTGCATATCTTTTAAAGTACAAATATTTTATTTCAAAAGTGATGTTGCTAATAAGTCCTACCAAAGGCAGATGCTGCTTCCATGGATAGATTCTGAAATCGCTTTTAGACGTATATGCTTTTATTAGAATAAAGCTTCTAGGCATGTGACTATTTTTGAATATTCAGTCTTTTCATCATAAATTACTATCTCAAAATAGTTTAATTGGAATCGATTTTAACTACCCAATGTCATAGAATGGAAGAATAATTTAGGGGCATATTTGCAACCTCAAATATATTTCCCCTCATTATGTCCTCTATTTGATATTGCATTAAGCTACAGAAAAGGTGACTCTGATGTGCCATTAAGGTTGTCAAGGCTTGAAATCAGTAGTGTGGATAAAAGAAGGGGTTACTCAAACGTGTCAAGATGGAACCCAGCCATGCCTGATCTTAATAAGTCCATTATGAGCCGTATTGATTAAGAAAGCTTGCCAGTCATTCCAGGACTTATCATTGGAATGTTTAATGTGTTCGAATATTTTAAGATATGAACAACTGAAATAAGCTGTCAGCATATGTTTAAGTGACAATCAATCAACTAGTGTTCCTTGAGTAAAAGCACTGAGTTAAGGACTCCTAGAAATATAAAGACAAATGGACTTGGTTCTTGCTCTGAAGGACCCAGCATTCGAGTTGGAATACAGGGTGTGCACACGGGTACATGTTATCTATGTTGGCCTAAGTTTCTTTGTTCATGAATAAAAAGGTTAACCTAGTTCATTTATAAGCCCACTTTTTTTTTGCCTTTTCTGTCCCTTTTTCATTTCATTTTTGAATTTACAGGCTTAAACAACAAAAATAAAGATATAAAGCATTTGGAAGTTCCTTAAGATTTGTCCATGTAAATAACACCATTGATTAGTTTCTTATAATTCTTCTATGTAAGGCAAGCAAATATGAGTGTACTTTCCTCCTACGTTTTAAACAAAAAGCTTATATATACTTATATATACATATATATATATATACACACTGTAAATACATTGAATTTTTCAATTATAAATGTTTATTAAACCAATCTATTGTAGTGGACACTAAGATGGGGTTTTTTCTTATAAATGTTTCCTATAACAAATAACATGGCAGCAAACATTTGTGTGTTTATAAAAGGTCTCATATGGCCAGATATATCCGTAGGATAAGTTCCCAGAAGTAAGACCACTGGGTCAAAAACAAATGCGAGGGTTTCATTCACCCCTAGACAACTGCTGTTCTATTTCATTCCCAGCAGCAATTCATGGAAGCTGAATTACACTCTCTACACTGAAATACTACTGTGTGTCTTAAAAAACAAAAATGAAACAAAACCAGAGTTACCATGGCTAAAATAAAACACATTTGTGTTAAGAAAATGTATTGTTTTCTTTTCATAGAAACACAGTGGCATGAAAGGAACATTTAGTCCTGGCAACCAGTTTTGGTTCCTCTCGCAAAAGCAGAAGGAAACTTGCTCTTCAGTAGAAGGCAAAGGCTCACCATTCCTCCTAAGATGTTTCCCGTATTTTCCATGTTACATTATCTCCAGCATCTTCCCATCCAAACTAGCCGTTCTAATGTGCATCTTGGGAATATTGTGCATCCAAAAAAAAAAAAAAAAGTTCCTTTCAGTTTGTAGAAATCCCTTTTCCCCCATAAATTTTCCTATTTGATCAATAAAAGACTCTCTTGTTTCCGAAATCCATCGAGATCCCACCAAATAAAGGATATGTTTCTGTCCCAGTGGATACGTGATCATGAACCCTAAACAGGTGACTGTGCAAAAGCTCTTTCATTCTGAGGCCAAACATTGTCAGGAGCATCATCTCCTGTCAGGAGTCTGAGGACCTCACGCCTTCACCTGACTGCGTTTGTGGGTGACAGGAAACCCCGGACCAGCTGCTGCAGAAAAAGCCACACTTATGCATTCTTTTTTCATGACTTTCAGGTAGAAAGCACAGTGAAGAAGGGAGAGGATCTACACGGGGGATCTGGGTCCAATACCACCAGGGTCTCGTTGTTCTTTGAGGAGTGTGAATGCCTGGAGAGCAGTTATAGAGTGAGAAAAATCTGACCCTGTAACTAGCACACAAGAACTATCCCTTGTCTGTGTGTGTGGACGCCATCACTGCAGCCCTCAGGTGACCAGGACGGCAGTGGACAAGCAGCTTCCTGCGGTGAGGGAACGCCTCCACTAGAGAGTTCCCATGGCAGGAAAGAAGGAAAGGCAAAGGGACTGTTCTCTCCATCTAGGTTTTGCTCCTCCAGCGTGGAAGCTGGTAGCGCCCCTGAGCACTGAGTGAGGTGAGCTTGGGCTGCCACAGCAAAATGCTGTCGAATCAGTGCCTTAAGCAACAGGCACTTAGCTCCCAGGTCCAGAGACTAGCCATCCGAGACCAAGTCCTGGCTAATTGGGTTCCTGGCTAATTTGGTCCTCCTGGCTCGCAGACAGCCACATTCTCTGTGTCCTCACCTGGTGGAGAGAGAGAGTGAGCTAGACCCTCATCTTATATGGACTCTTAATTGGATTAGATTTATGGTCTTATTTAAACTTGATTACCTCCATACATGTCCTCTCCCCAAATATAGTCACGTCGGGTATTGGGACTTCATCCTACGAATTTGTTTGTGTGTGTGTGTGTGTGTGTGTGTGTGTGTGTGCGTGTGTGCGCGTGTGTGTGTGTGTGTGTGTGTGTGTGTGTGTGTGGCGCGGGGAGCACACACACACAAACATTCAGTACATAACAAAGGCTGAATTAATGGATTAGGGAGCAGACTTGAAGACGGAAGTACAGGATTTCCTGATCACTTGGAGAAGTGGTGGCAACAGCAGTTAGTTGGAGAAATCAGAGTTACCATACTATATTTGTATAGCATGACGATGGCATAGGCCATAGTGCCAACACATCTATGAAAAACACACAAAGACTTCAATGTTATTACTTTAAACGTTAGTGAAATTAGACTAATATTTATACAAATAAGTCCATTTAGGAATTCCTAGAAATAGAACCTTTGGCAGGAATCAGATGTTTTGATTTGCATTGAACTTTTTTCCCTCAAAGCTAGAAATAGGTTCTAATTAAGGATGGTTTAGTGCATGGGTAAATATTGCAACATTCGCTTTCATAAAAACATAATAAAAGACCATAGTTTCTAAGCAAGGAAACGACCCTAGTTATTATTGAATGCAGACAATTTCTCTCGTGTTTATGTTCTAAATGTAGCATGAAATAAAATAGACTCGTAATAAAGAATATAATCTTCAGAAGACGTATGCCAACGTTTTTATTAGCTAGTGACTTTAGATGTAGACCCTTGGCATTTTTCTTATTTTCCTCATAATCTTTCCATTGCCAGTCACCACAAACAGTTTCATCAGCAATCGTATCCTTTGAAGAGATTTCTCTCGCCCTGGGATGTGTGGGATATAGGAGGATTACCTCTCAGAAGAAGTAGCAACTCTCTGAAAGCTACGGATGAATAAAATGTCAAGAAAGTGACTAAAAGAAAATAAATCAGATATTTATAAAATCTTCTGGTTTTTATAAAATCTATGAGACCTACATATGTGTATATCTACATAAGTTTAAAGTACAAAATATACACCTAGTATATTGCATAAGATTTCAATTTAAAAATTTTCCATCAGGCTTCATACATCCTAAGATCTTCTACATGGTTATTAAAAAAGATCATAGAATTTGTTTTTGAAAAAAAATGAAAGAAGAATGATTTAAAAAACATAGTAAATGAAATGTCATTTACAATACCACTTGGACAACCAATCATGTCCATCCTATTTTGCAAAAATCATTACCTATACTTCTATAAATCAGGCGGTTTCTAATTTGTGCAATATCCTATTGTCAGTGTGCGTTTGGAATTAATAAGTGGCATTTACATAGGCAGAAACTATATATTTCATATAATTAAGTAAAATTTCAATTTATAGTTTTAAACTTGCCTATAATCATTTTACTAAGTGGAACAACCATGTTATAGGATTTGCCTATAATTCAACTTTAAGTCTTTCTGTGTGGATCCTGCTCTGGAACTGTATTTATACATTTTCATTCACACCTTAAGTAACACTTGATACATCTAAAAAGCTGCTGTGTATTCTGAGACATGTGTGCAAGCCAATTTAGAATGCAGGGTAAGACTCCCATTGCCTCTGATACCGAATGAATTTTAAAATATTTTCTAGGTGGTTCTGAAATTTTTATAAGCTGATCGTAATATGGTAGTTTTATTTTTCAAGTTAGTTTGACAACACACACACACACACACACACCTTTACATTTATCCATTAACATACTTAAGATGGATCATAGTTCAAATATGTCAAAATGGCTAACAGGAAATGAGTTTAAGCTGGCAAAAGTTGACATTATATTTTCCTCGGAGAAATACAAACATATTTAAAATGGTGAATGTGTACAGAACAGTGGTAGACCGCCTCTAAAGCCACGCCCCTTGACCTCTGCCCCAGGGTCTTCACACTCTGGGGTAACCCTTCCCCCAATGTGAGCTGGACCTGGGGCCTTCCTTCTAAGGCAGTGGTTCTCAACCTTCCTAATGCTGCGGCCCTTTAATACAGTTCCTCATGTGGTGGTGACCCCCAACCATAACATTATTTTCGTTGCTACTTCATAACTGTAATTTTGCTACTGTTGTGAATCGTAATGTAAATATCTGTGTTTTCCGATGGTCTTAGGCTCTACAGCAGCGGTTCTCAACCTGTGGGTCGCCTAAGACCATCGGAAAACACAGATGTTTACATTACGATTCATTAACAGTAGCAAAATGACAGTTTTGAAGTAGCAACGAAAATAATTTTATGGTTGGGGGTCACCACCACATGAGGAACTGTATTAAAGGGTCGCGGCCTTAGGAAGGTTGAGAACCACTGCTCTAAGGAGCAAAATGCTACGAAAGTGATGCCGCTTCCATCCTAGATGTGGAAGACTGTAGCTTCTGTCTTTCCCTTGTTGTAATACATTTCAGAGAGGAAGGAGAGGAAGACAGACAGAAACATCAATGATGAGAGTTGTAATACATTTCAGAGAGGAAGGGAGAGACACAAATATCAATGATGCTGCCTCCTGCACACCCCCTACTGGGGATGGAGCCGGTAACCGGGGCATGTGCCTTGACCGGAATTGAACCTGGGACCCTACCGTCCTCAGACCAATGCTCTATCCACTGAGCCGACCGGGCCAGGGCTGTCACTTCTGTCTTGCTGGAGCTCTCTGGCTCCTCTGACACAGCCCGCTGTGGTGTGTGGTGCTGTCCCGTGGGGAGGCCCAGGGGCAGGGGTGGGAGCTGCTGCTTGTCCCAGGAACTGAGCAACGACCCCTAAGGGGCCCAGGCGCTCGCTCTGTGCAAGGCCTGCAGACACTGCCGCCTGGCAACAGCCACCCAGGCCTCCGAGGCGGACCCACCTGTGTTGAACTTGGGGTGACTGTGTCAGGCCGCAGTCCTGGTCGCCGCCTTGCGGGAGACCCCGAACCCACGGGCCCATAGAAGCCACACCCCGATTCCTGGCCCTCAGAACCTGTGAAATAATAGATGTGATGTTTTTAAGCTGCTAAATGGTGGACAACTTGTGCAGCAACGGATAACTAACGCAACAATTAATGTGAATATTTTTTTACATTAGGGCAATAATGATGTTCTATTCCATAAAATGGTTATATCCTGTTAAGGTTTGATGTTTCTTATTCTCTGCTCAATTTTTGTTTTGTTTTTCCCCATGTTTGCAAAATGAGGATGCCCAAAAAGACTATCTCTACTATTGTTTGCAGATCTAAATTTTATCTTATTTATGTTATCCTAGTACTAAATTCACATCTAGTTTTGATGTCAACATAGAAAGAATGGTCAAGATTAAATAAGATCCTACATGGAAAGTGCCTGGCTCAATGCCGTGCGCTGTGACAATGCTCAGAAGGAAGAGGAAGCAGGTGTTTGCACAGAGTGAAAACGGGGGCAGGCCTGGGGTTCCACCTTGGCTGTTTCCTGGTCAATGTGTCTATCAAAACCGGTCAAGGAACAGTTTGGGGCTAACGTCTTGCTAGGACCAGTGGGAAAAATCTCAGTCCTTCCGCAGCTTTCCTAGATATCTATTTTAGATTGAAATACTTTTTTAAAAAAATTAAGATCAATTCTTAAACTTTCTGTAGGAAAATGTTTAGAATGTCAGAATAAAAATAAAAGTGTGAAATACACATTCACAGCCTTACAGTTTCAAGTTTAATAAGCACATGATTTTAACAGGGATACAAGTTGAAAAGCTGGAAAGGGGTAGAGGGATGAGGAGGGAATAGCTGATCTGTTTGATTTTTATATTTTAGGATTCAAAAATGTAGCAGTACTGGTTCCCAGGGCTTTTAAAACTTCTCAGATACGCACTGACAAAGATCCTTCTGTAGAATCTGTAATAATAAAAGCATCATATGCTAATTAGACCGGACGGCCAAACTACCTTTGGGATGACCTACTGGATGAAGCTGGAGCTGCGAGGGCTGAGCCCCTTGCACGAATTTCATGCATCAGGCCTCTAGTAGTTACATAAAAAGAAATCAGCATCACTGTATTATGGTAGTGGATTAGAGATGGCTGCAAATTCTTTCCTGGTCTTCCTCCCGAGAGGTAGAGGGAAAACTCACTTCCCTTTAGATCAGGACTAGACTTATTAACATGCCTGGCAATCGGAGGTGGCAGAAACGACGCTGTAGGACTTCCAAAGTCAGGTAGCCTTTCAGCTCCCCCTGAACCTCGTCTCGTGCATTCTTTGTCCACATAAGAAGTTGAGCCTCTGGAGACCACCCCACTGGAGAGGCCACATGTTGGTTCACGGTTAAACTACTACCCATCTCCCCCAGTCACCAACCATGCGAACTAAGCCATAAGAGACCCTGCAACCAGGAGAAACAGAAGAATTACCCAGCTGAAACCCACCATAATTTTTTTATAAATGAGAGCAAAATGATGGTGATTTTAAGTCACTTAATCTTGGTCTAGTCTGATACACAGCAATCCGTAACTGAAAACATCCTCATACTCATCTAGTTTTAACCTAAGGGTTTAATGTTCAACCAAGGGCACAGTCTCGAAGGATAAAACACAATTTACGACATTATCCTCAAGTGATCATTTAGGCCCCAAATTATATGAGACAATGGTGTCATTGGACACCCAGAGGAAAATCGTAAAGAAAAAGAATAACTAAAATGGAACCGGAGGATTTTCATATTGGAAGCATATTGTGTGACTTTCTAGAAATGTTATACCTCTGCTTGAGTCACTATAGTAACAAAATATAAAGATAAATAGATGCACATGTGATTTCACTTATATGTGGAATCTAATGGACAACATCAACACACAGAACAGAAACAGAATCATAGATGCATAGAGCAGACTGACAGCTGTCAGAGGGGAGAAGGTTTGGGGGTCTGGGTGAAAAAGATGAAAGGATTAAGGAAGAAAAAAAAAGAAGCTCATAGATTGCCAAGAGGAAGAGAGATAGAGGGAGGTAGGAGAGGGCAAAAGGGAATAAATAAAATACTATATATAAAACAGGTATTGAAGACTTTAATAAAGAATTAATGAAAGAGATATAAATGAAGAGTTTATAATAGTAAGGCTAAAATGATTAAGGATACCACTTCATCTCAAATTAATTTTTAAGTTAAATGTGATGCCAATTAGCAATGTGTTTTAAGGAACACATGTTTTAAGTGAGGTGGTTAAAAATAGGTACCTGGGAAAAAAGAGACTAAAATTAACAAAGGTGATTCTGATCGGTTGAAAACAACAGATGAGGTTTTACTTATTATACAGGCGTAGCAATTTAGAAATGATTCAGGTAGTTTTGTATTGGCCCAGCACAGAGAGATGGATAGGACAGCAGAGATGGGACAGGTGAGGGCAGACTATGGTGTCGTTCATGTTGGATGATCTGCATTCGCATAGGTGAGGGTGGGATAAGATGGGACATGATAGGCAAGAAGAGAATGGAATTGAATTTGATGGAAAAGCATTTAGTAAGGTATCCATCAGTGCATGGAAACGTTATTTTAAGCAAGTGGCATTGTTATGAGAGGTGAAACAATCACATATTTAATAAAGGCACTAAAAGTTGTCACTCACATAGAAAAATAAAGTCTTGACACAAAGCCTTTAATCTGAAAATGAAAACTTTAAGTTTTTATACATATGGAATGTATTTATGACCTCAGGATCAGGGTGGACTTCTTTAAAAAGTAACATAGAGTACAAAACTTAAAGAAACACTTTGCAAAAGCACTTGCATAAAATTACACACCCACACAGACAGACAATCCAGAGACTGGGAGAAATGCAGGCATAAAACAGACAAAGAACTAATATGCTGATATGAAATAAACTATTATGAATCTGATTTTTTTAAAAAGGAAGGAAGGGAGGGAGGAGGGTAGAAAGGAAGATAAAATACAACAAGTGAACAAAATATAGCAACAGGCAGTTTAAAGGGGAGGAAATGTGATTGGTGTTTTAACACGTTTAACCTCAGGGGTAATAAGAAGAATGCAAGTTAAAACTGTACTAAGAAACAATTTCAGAATCAGAGATTGGCAACAGTCACTCTGAAAATACTGTCTGACAAGTGGGCGGAACAAATGTGTATTTCTATAACCTGCTGGCGGGGATGTCCATGGCTCAGCTGCTCTCCGGACCTGGTGAGCAGGAGGCCTCATTGTAGGAGCAACATCCGCCCCAACAAAGACCAAAATCTTCGCACAAGGGGCCTGCGAGCCAGGCCATCCACCTAAGGGCAGGTCTCAGGCCAGACGAACCAACTCCGCCTCAGCCTAGTGGGGCTGAAGCGGTTGTTCATGCGGCAATACAGAACTACCTGAATTATCTATATATATAAAAGCCCTGCAACCAGAACGGCAGAACGACCAGAATGACCGGTGGCTATGACGTGCAATGTGGCAGCCAACCAGCCTGATCTGGGCCCCGATTGCCCCTCCCCCCCCAGCGGGCCTGGCCCGATGGACCCCCATTGGGCGGGCCGGCTGGACCCCATCCCCCACCCACGCACGAATTCGGGCACTGGGCCTCTAGTTTCTAAATAGCAGGCCGCCTCTGTCCTTTCCCGGATGACCCACAAGATGAAGCGTCCTGGCCGGAAGGGCTAACCCGCTGAGCTTGTAGGGACTATGACCCACAATGTGTACTTGCAGGGGGTGCCCAGACTGAAGGTGTGTGCAGGGAGTGGGAGCAGTCCCCCTGGATCTGCATCCTCAGGGCAGGTGGGGTGGGTATGACCCAGATCCTCACCTTCCAGCAGCTGGCCCTGGGCTCCCCCCAGGTCCTCTCGAGGGCCAAATGGGGTACAAAGAGGGTGTGTACAGGCCTTTGGGCAAGGCCCCAGGAACTCTCACAGCCACACCAAATGCTACCTCTCACCCAGGGGCAGGAAGTTCCAACGCACAAGAGATGGATGAGCCAGCCCGGCTGCACAAACTAACCCCAGATTTGACCTCATTAAAAAAAGATTTTGGATGGAAAAATAGGGGTGCAACCAATGTAAAGGGACATTCGACAACATATAGAAGCATTGAAGATGAACATATCTAAGATCCAGCAATCTTCTCTCTAGGGAGGAATCACATCCCATACAAGTGCACCAGGAGATGTATACATAGAAAGTCTTCTAATAGAGAAAACTGAGCAACAACCTAAATGTCATAAAGTGAAAAACAGATCCATATATTGTATTTATTCGATAGCTGTGAGATGGAGGTACATAGTTATATGTACCAAGGTGAATTATTCTAAAAAATATATACTAAGTAAAAATAAGCAATTTGTAAAACAGTGTAGATAACATATCATTTGAATAGACATTAATAAAATGAAAAATATATATATTGTCAGGATAAAACCACAATATGCTAATTAGACCAGATAGCTGAATAACCTTCCGGACGTCATTCCGGATGTCCTTCTGGATAAGCCACTGTAGCAGGGGCCGAGGCAGAGGCAGTTAGGGGTGATCAGGCAGGCAGGCGAGCAGTTAGGAGCCGTGGGATCAGGCCTAAACTGGCAGTCGGACATCCCCTGAGGGGTCCCGGAATGTGAGAGGGTGCAGGCCTTGGTGAGAGACAACCCCCCCCCATGCATGAATTTCATGCACTGGGCTTCTAGTATGTTATAAAATGCAATACTTGCCAAAATATAAGAATACCAAATTAAGTCCAGTGACTACTTACAGAAAAGTTTTCAATGGAATTGAAATGTGTTCTTTCTTAAGTAGGTGATAGAAAGGCAAGTGTACCAGGGATTATTCTTTCAAAGTTTTTAGGTCTAACAACCAGCATGATGTATCTGCCTTTGATCTCCAGTATTCTGCACGCCTCTGATGGTATGTAACTCACTCTCTGGGAGGAAGCTTTATGCACTGAGTTAGGGTATTGGCAACTCGATACACTGCAGTTCCTACATCACTCTATGGAACACTGCCTTTGATTATGGTTGCTTGGGTTTCACTTCCGAAGGACTGTGGTGGGAGTGGTGGGTTACAAAATTCTTACTTCAGGTTTTTGCAGTACAGCACAATAAAAATTTCAATTAATATTATAGGAAATTGTTCCTTGACATCTGAGTGAAATTTATTTCTAATTTATATTTCAATTCAATAATACCTTTTAATTGCTTAATTCCTTCTGGAGGCATTTGGACCTAAGAAAATAAATAAATAAAATAAATAAATAAATCCAACTTCTATTATCTCTCCGTGCACTTTAGATAAAATTCAATTTGTAGATTAGATTTATTTTTCAATCTGATACAAATTCTCATTGAGGTATGTAATTATTGTTATGGGAAATATAGGTAAACACCTGGAAGAAAATACCTACCTTAGTTGACGCTATCTATTGTACCTACAGTGCTGTTATACATTCCAAATATATAAATATTTTAAGAACATCTGTTCTTTTATTTAGCAATTTCAGATTTTAAATTTGACTAAAATGATGCTGGCCTTGTAAAAATCTCACACATGTACACACACACACACACACAGGCACACACACAAACACAGCAGCAATGTAATATACTGAAAGGCAACACACACAGACATGTCTTCTTGTATTTGCAGTTTGGCTGTGAAGTGATAGATCTGATAAAGTATTCGCTCGGTATCCACACTTCCACATCTCCTTCAGTTTACCTGACACTTCCGGATATCGCTGCTGCGAAGGTCACCGCTGGGTAAAACTGCACGTGGGAGACACTCCAGTCTTCCTTTGATTTATGCAGTGGGACCCTGATCCAGTTGGTTAGCGGTGGAATATGTTTGTGTGGAGAAGACAAGTTAATTCCATGGAGAGAGTCGCATATTATACATTTATAAAATTTAAATACCTTTCTCTTTAGGGCAAGAGACATAGCTTCCTAGCAGACTAAAATTCTCAGGGCACCATAAAATATTCATACACATTTGCGTTTCTAATCTATCCCAGTGTTCTGTAGTAATTTAGACACTGTAGTGGGCCTGGCTCCTATGAACAATTTAAGGATTTAGGGAAGGAAGCAGGAAGGTAGTATATGTCTACTGAATGTCCAGCAAATAAAGGGAGGGGAATGTTATTTTTACATTACAATAGTAGCCCACAAAAGCAATAACAATAAAAATATTTAGAAATCACTCCCTCTGTGAAATACATCCAAATTTAGATGAAAATTACTTCTAAAGTGCTTAAATGTTTCTTTATGTATTTATTAGTATTATTTACATGTAATTAATAACACATTTTATAATTTGGTAAAGAGTTTTAGAGACTCAGCTAAATTTTTGGTTTAATGTCAGAAAGCATAGCTCATAATCAATAAACTGAAAGGAACATTCAGCGTCTTTGCTACACATTCTCCTGCATCCAGACTGATAACAGTCAGCGATTCTGCCTGAGAATTGAATCATCAGAGGGTGTGTTGTGTGGCTGACTCTTCCGGCTGGACTCATTGGGTTGCAGTTTTGCACAAAAATGTTCTTCAAGATCCATCGTAAGTTTCTTCATGAGAGAGGCAGGCAATGGGCTCCTCCCCCCTGCACTGTGTCCCAGGCTCCCATAATGTCTTACAGGTTTGTGTTGCAGAGTCCTCGGCTTTCGTCAAGACAACTCTTTTTGAAAAATAAATCTATATCACAAAGAGTTTTTTGGGAAACCATGACGATCCCGATAGATATTTTTGCATTTATCCTCAATATAAAATGGGATGACCCATCTAGGCTTGAAAGTACTGGGCTTTTTAAATTAAATAGCAAAATGTTGAAATACATGCTTTGTATGTCAAATATTTTTCCTTTTAAAAAATTACGCAGAATTTCTCCAGTTTAGACATCTACCAATGTAACCATTAATTGTGGTCTCTTTCTCATAAAAGAAAAAATCCACTGAGTCAAATAATTTTAAAGTGCAAGAGGAATAGCATAGGATATGACAAGGTAAACATTGATTTCTCAGTTTTCTCCAAATGTAAGGGTTGTATCATACCAAGTGAAAGCAAAATGCACTGGTAATATTTTTGCATGCTTGTGATAGAAAAGCCTTTATCGAATCATAGAGTTATGGTACACAATGTGGCCTGGATAAGTGAAACATGTGAAGTTTAAGTAATAACACATCAATGTACTCTTTATTTTTTTAAAATATATTCCATTGATTTTTTACAGAGAGGAAGGGAGAGGGATAGAGAGTCAGAAACATTGATGAGAGAGAAACATCGATCAGCTGCCTCCTGCACACCCCCTACTGGGGATGTGCCCGCAACCAAGGTACATGCCCTTGACCTGGAATCAAACCTGGGACCTTTCAGTCCGCAGGCCGACGGCTCTATCCACTGAGCCAAAGTGGTTTTGGCTCAATGTACTCTTTAAAGTAACTGTCCCGAATTAAGGCAAATCTTAGGCATAGCGTTAACTTTAAAAATGTAACATTTTAGGTCACGTGTAAGATAATGTGGTGGCTATACAGGGATGGGCAAAAGTGGGTCTACAGTTGTGAGTCTGTGAAACAGAGTTTATTCTTACATTATTATTTATTTAACCTGCATGTCTTTTTCCATACGAACAACTGTAAACCCACTTTTGCTCACCCTTATCTGTTGCAAATAGGATTCCTAAACCTTTTCTGCTCTTTATTATTTTTCAAAAAAAGAAAACACAGTTACGTCTTTGTATAATGATTTTCAGTAAGTTCCAGGATCGATAAAGCCAAAACAGATTATATTTCACAAAGGTCAGCTCCTCGGCCAAGATTTTAAACCCTTCATGTTATATGTCATCCTAATAATCAGCTTTGGTTCGAAAACTACACAGTGGATGAAATCCCATTTTCTCCATGCAATCTTTTCTGATTTTCCAGTCCTATTGATTGCTTTGTTCCCTGAACCACTATTGCATTTAAAGCCATCAACATGTTATATTGAACTAACATATTCAAGTTACATTTAAAAAACTCATGTTTTATTCTGGCAAGTCTTCTTGTTATAGGAAGTAAGGGTTCCATGTTGTAGAGATCTCAATTAAACATTCCCCCAGTATCCCCGTGACAAGGAATCCATAAAAACCAAGAAGGAATGCTGAAATATATAGGAAATAAAAGACCATTGGGATAATAAGTTTTTGCAAGAAAAATTAGTATTTTAAAAATTAGTAGTTTTAGTATTTAATTAATTGTATTAGACATCTGAGACAGTATCATACCATTGAAACCATTTTGGATTTGGAAAATCATTCTGTTCAGGTGTCCCCATATTCAGCCAGCAGTGCATTATAAGTGTGTAGTTTCCAGGTTTGTTTTCAGTATGTAAGCAGAGACCAGGTGTCTCCTACTAAAAAGGCATTTGGTGGATAGGACTCTCCTCTATCTTTCTGCTATCTTTATGCCACCAGCATGCAGGTCCTGGTATGTAGTCATTAACTTCTTCACAAGGAAATTTGATGAAAACCATTGTTTTTCCAGTTAATCTTTAGTAGAGAGGGAGTGAGTCGTAGATCTGCTGTTAATTATTTCCTGTTCAGTTGTACTAGATTAAATTTGAGATATCTGTTCACAAAAGAAACCATCAAGAGAGAGATTAGGCAAGCCACCAACAGGAAGAAAATGTGTAAAATGCATATAGCTATCCGAACTTTATATCCAGAATACTTGAGGTACAAGTCAATAAAAAAGACAACTCGATAGAAAAATCAAACAAGCAAAGAACACGGCTAAATAGGAGGCCCAAAGGCTAATAAATTTATGAAAGACTCTCACCTGCAGAGAAATATAAACCAAAATGACAGAGATAGGATTACACACTTATGAGAATGACTAAAACCGAAAAGGAAAGAAGTACAGGCGTTGGTGAAAACGCAGAGCCACCAGAATTCTCGAACGTTGTTGGTGTGAGTCTGTACCCGTGCAGCCACTGTGGGGACCTTTCTGACCGGATTTATTAAAGCTGAATCTGCGCATGCCACCCGACCTCCGCTCTTGGTAAAACACCCACCAGACATGTGTGCACGTGTTTACCGTACAAGCATCTTCTAGGATGTTTGCAAGCTCTAAGATCCCCACATTTAAAATTTCCCAAATGTCCTATTGCTATAGGTGGGGAGCTCTCCTCCTTCCCACCGGTTGCTAGTGCAAGTGGGCTTCTTACCATGTCCCAAGAAAAAGGATTTTCTGAGACTCACAGGGAGGGTGAGGTATTGTGGAAAGCTTTATTTCTGTGGAATTACACCCCTGAGTTTCCAGGATCCCCATTCCCTTCATCCCACCATAGAGGTGCAGCTGTGGCTTTGGCAGAGCTAGGACCCAGCCTGTGGCCCAGTGTTTGTTCCATGTTAGGGCTCCGTCTAATCCAGCATTGAGGTAGCTTAGTTTGTGTTCCCTGTTGCCGTCCATCAGTCCATTGCATGTGGGGTCTGCAGAGCCACATGGCTATGGAGGGAACATGCGCAGGAGCAAAGCCGAAGGAACTAAGAGTGCCCAGAGCCAGGAGCCAAAAGCACCAAGAGAGAGGGAAGGCCTTTGTCTCAGGGAGTTACGTCTTCCCAATGATTTATGGGCTTGCTGTGGCCAACGATTTGGCTAATGATCTCTGTTCCCAAGTTTGACTGACAGACAAGTGCTTGCTTATGTCACCCCAGCTCACATGGGCCCATCTTCCCCTCTGCCCAGTCCCTTCCCCCAGTGTCTACAGGGAATGGGCTGGTTTCCCTGGGGAGTGTGAAAATGCAGCTTCCTGGTGAAGCGGCCCACATGACATGCCTACAGTGACTGCCCCCCCCCCCCAACCCTTTGCTCCTTTCCTGTTACTAATAACTAGCTAATGACAACAGGTCGGCATCAACCACTGAATGAGTAAGCAAAACGTTTCTTACCGCGGAATTTTATGCAGCAACAGTGATTTTGAGCGATCTTCAACGATGTGCAACAACTTGGATGATTCTCACGAGCAATGTTGAGTAAAACTAGCCAGACGCAAGAGAGTGCTTGCCGTAGGGTGGTGTTTACATCCAGTAAAACAGAAGAGGCAGAACTCGTGTCTGCATCTGTGATCAGAACGGTGGGCGGGAGGGCGTGCCTACAAGGCGGGCACAGGGAGCTCCTGGGGCTGGCGTCCCGTTCCGTTTGTGATCCGGGTGATTTACACCGTGGAAACGTACACCCACCGTATGGCGGCACGCTCTATAGGTATGTGTAAGCTCTATCTCTGTATCCACCTGACACTGCAGTGGGAAGCTGTGCGGTTGTTGTTGTTTTTCCAATTAACACACCTACATGGTGAAACACACACATCCACTACAGAAAAGTGGAAAAATCTATCTTCCTGCCTGTTCCTCTCCATTCAACCCAAGTCCCTTCATCTCTAAGTGTTACCAAGTTGCACTTAAATTCACAAGACACGTTCTCACATTAGGGAAGCTCTTATTAATGAGGTGGAGCACGGAGGATGCAGAAGTCACATGAATATGCAGCAGTTTAAATTAATGACCCGATGACAGCACTGGTTTCAGGAAAACAATGAAACTGTGGATTGTATTTCCCATGGGATCGCCGTTTCACTTCTGTATCCCAAGCTCTAGACCAGCGATTTCAACCTTTTTCATGTCATGGCACACATAAACTAAACACTAAAACTCTGCAGCACAGAATACAATTTTTGCCAATTTGACAACAAAAATAGGTATAATTTTGATTCATTCAGACCAGATGGCTATTATTGCAGTGACGGTTGTCATTATTTTTATTTGACGATCTAAGGGAACATAGGTCAGGTCTTGCATGTTTTAAACATTCTTGCGGCGCACCAGTTGAAAATCGCTATTCCAGATGGTTTTTCCAGAGAAATATCTATCTATGAGCTTTATCAATCTGTGATTCACTCTTCCATCTAGGAACAAATAAATATTTATTACCTCAACATAAAGAAGAGCAGAAACTCAAAGAATGGTGTGTGTTGTGTTTTAATTTTTTGAATAGGACAGAAGATGAAAGCCCACTGGGATACGCTGTGTGTTAAAGGTCTACAGAACTAAAAGCCGCCTGCAGTAGCTCGGGGCACCAAAGGGAGGCCGCGGGGCCCGTGCGCGGGGACTGACGCCCGCAGCTTCTGCTCCCTGCCCCCCAGAGCCAAGGAGGCGCAGTGACCTGCTCTGAAGACACTGGCCAGCTCTTCTCGGCCAGACAATTCAGAGCCGAGCGAGGCATCATTTTCATAAACACACCCTGCAGACATATTGCTGCATTACCGACTGAAGTATTTCTTTAAAACTGCTGCTTGAGAGCCAATAAAAGCTCCCCTGAATTACACCCCAGCCCGCTGAGAAATTACTTTCCATCAGCTCGGCAATGTGGCTATTAATCACCTTCCCGAAGCCGCATGGCACTTACGGAGGCAACCAGGGAGCTCCCCCCCACCCCCAGGCCTGTCCTATGACAGTGTCACTCCGGCCTCCTGAATCTACGCCCACCCCTCCCCCTTGGCAGCAGGATGGCAGGAGTGGCTGGCTCTGGGCTCACAGCCTGGTCCCCATCTCCATGGCCTCTTTCAGCACCATGGAAAGTGATCATATCTATTGAGGCTGGACTGTCTTGTCTTTTCATGAAAAGACCAGGAAAGACCATCTGTCAGTGCCAAAGGCGGGACGTTGGCACCCTCCATCAGGAGGCGCTTAGCACTTGCCCATCATTCCGAAAGCTCAGTTATGACCGTGTTTGTTCTAAGCTGCCGAAGGGGAAGTCGCCAAAGCAAGCCATCCATCTCTATGGGCGACGGCCTGCCTACCCAGCCTGCTCAACGGGGATTGCGTCCTGCCGCAGCCGCTTTCTGGATTCTGAGAACGTGATGCTTTTTAATTTCATTGAGACATTTCCCAATGCATCTTCATCGTCCCTCGCTTTGGCATCAGGGCGGGCTTGCTGTATGAAGCCCCTGCCAGCCCTGGCGAGGAGCTGCGGTCACGGCCAGGTGTCCTGGAGAGCTGGCTCTGCCGCCCGGTTCCTCAACGCCGTGGGGAAAGACTGGGCAGAATGAACTTGACGGAGGGATCTTGTACTTGAACTTTCAGAACCTTGCTTTCTGTAACGGGCATGTGCCCAGGAAACCGTGAGGAAAGAAGGGGGAGGCATTTGTAAACAAGGGTGAAATGTCTAGTGACCATGTTACCAATGGAAGTTTCTGAGTCTACTTCAGCCTCCCCAAGTTTCCGTCTTCCTGTGGAGGCTGAAATCCCGTACCGGGGAGCCGCTCGCTTGGATGTTAATAATTTATAGAAGTTGGCAATAGATATGATCACTTTCCGTGTCGGGGGACAGCGGCTGTGAATAACTTAAATGTCTACGGGGCTTGGGGAAAGGGAAGTAGCATTCCTGTTGCATATTCAGCGTGTCTGTGTTCAGTGCAGAAGTAAGTGTGCGGCCCTAAATCAAACCAGAGGATCGGCATGCGTTCGGATTTAACTGTACTGAGAAAACGGACAACATATGGATTTTAAAATTAAATGTGTATATAAGCCAGTCAGTTTGGATGGGGAAAAAGAAAATACCAATTACCTTTAAAACAAAGCCAAAATTCTCATAAGACAAGGAGATGGAGGCTATGATCGAAAGATTATAGTGGTGATGATAGATGATAGATAGCCAGTAAAATGCAGTTAGCTACATTTTCTGAGATTACTGGTTTCATAAAATTTATGTTTTATCAGTATTTGTAGCTCATATCCTAAAAACTCTAAAAGAAGAAATATAATGTTAAACATTTATCATTTAGCTTCAACTCTCTTTCAACGTATTCCTTTTACTGATATGTACAGTCCTGTTTGCCAGGAATTGACACTTCCTGTCATTAAAATAACTAAGGTGGACTCTCCAAGTAGGTGGATTCATCAGCTTTGTGCCACTGACCTTCCCTGGAAACTCTCCTTCTCTCCTTTCAGTGTTAATCGGAGTCCTATCAGGGGCTCTAGGAAGATGTGTGAAAAGTGCTCAAAATCTTCCCCATACTAGTAGCCCTGAAGCCCTGACCTACAGTATTTTCTGTTGCCTAATTGATTTTCATACTTTTATTACTCAAATAGTTTGTTTTGGTGATTAAATATTAGTTGTGAGACCATACTCTTAGGCTCAAATCTTACCGATTCCACCTCTTGGCTGTGCCCCCTTAAACAAATTACTTAACTTCTCTGTGCCTCGTGTCTTCATCTATAAGATGGGAATAATGTACCTTTAAAAAAGGTGCTTTAGGGATTAGATGAGGTAAGAGATGATATATGCAAAATTCTTAGAAAGATGCATGGCACACAGAAAGCAAATAATGGTAATATAAAAACAGATATTTTAGCAGTATTGAGGGGCTCTCTCTGTGAGGCCCATTTCTAAGCACATTACACAGGGACATATTTAATTCCAATGACAAGCCTATGAAACAAATACTGTTATCTCCACGCAGGAGCGCCTGGTTCTGTGGCACGTGCTCGAGTCACAGTGGGTTGGCTGGTCTGGGTTGTAGTGTAAGGTCCTCTTGAGCCCAGCCTTCCGTTTCTTCTTTTGCATCTTAACAATTTGGAGTTCACTCACTCATGTGACTTAATGTGTGACCATCCTGATGCATCTAGATTCTCAGTTAGTCTACAGTGTTCGGGAACGTTCTCATAGCCATTTATTATTACCTGTCAGGTACAAAGGACTATCCCAGGTAACTCTTCCAGTAGTTAGAAACCGGTCCTCATAGAAAGTGACCTAAGTCACTGAGAGAGCAGATAGCAGGGTCAAGAAAAAAATGCAGGAAATTCCAGCCTTCACGTCCCTGACAAGTCTCTGGAAATGGATATTTAGGTCATCTGCAAGGTATGGCGGTAGGGATGAAACCCAAGATGGCTACTCCTAGGCAAAAGGCGTGCTTTTGCAACACAGGAATTTTGCAAGTCTGGGGAAAACTATTTAGTTCAAACAAACTTAATTTGAAAATAGTTTTGTTCCTTTTTTACTGTATTTTTAATGTATATGTTTATTACAAAACTCCTGAGCAGTTTCTAGAATGCAGCTCACGACAAGGATGCAGAGCAGGTCTCCGAGTGCTCAGGTGCAAGGATAGACCAGACCTGCATCACTGAGTAGATTGTGTGAGGGAAACAAATTCCTGTAATAATAATTATTTTCATACCCTATCCCCTCGCCTTAGAAAAAGCCCACTAAACGTGTAGTGAAGGCATATAAAGGCATAAATATGATGACAGAGAGACTAAGAGAAAGAGAAACATATGGGGGGGGGGGTTTACTGGAAAAGTCTGCTAAAGAATTAGACCTATCCTAGAGAAACGGCAAGGAGGCAGCTCTGCCTGATAGAACCCTAAGGGCTCCAGCTCTGCAGATTCAGTCAGCAGGACAATGAGAAGGTTAGATTACCGTGTGAAAGACACCTACCCCCACCCCCAGACTATACACACTCCCAGACACATGCCTGCACTTATGCACGCTCCTCTGCATGTTCCTGTGTGCAGAGCACTGCAGGACCTGTGTCCTCTTAAACAAGGAGAGGGACAGCCGCAGAGTCCTCTCCTGTGGAGGAGGCGCAGACCAATCCGCCTGCTGCCTCGGGCGTCCCCAGTGAAGACCGCCCGCGCCCACGCACCCCAAAGCAAAGCCCACCTGTGCTCACGCCGCCCACGTAAGCTGTTGCCAGGTTATTAATTATTCACTCAACTGTACGTGAGTTAATAAGACAAGATGCATACGTTCCTTGGCGAATTCTTCTACATAAAAGAGACAAAAGCAAATAGATAACATTACTCCCGAAGAAAGAGACATGTGAGAAAAATGTAACAAGATACACTGTAAAAGAAGCAATTAGAAAACACAGATATTTACATTACGATTCATAACAGTAGCAAAATGACAGTTATGAGGTAGCAACGAAAATAATGTTATGGCTGGGGGTCACCACCACATGAGGAACTGTATTAAAGGTTGTTTAAATCTCAGTATATGCAATAAATATGAAAACTGAAAAATTCAATGAATAGAACATAGGTAGTGGGTATGCAAAATCTATAATAATAAAAGCATAATATGCTAATTAGACTGGGCAGCCAAACAACCTTCCAGACATCATTCCGGACATCCTTCCAGATGAAGCCGCAGCAGCAGGGGCTGAGGCAGAGGCAGTTAGGGGCAGTCAGGCAAGCAGGTGAGTAGTTAGGGGTGATCAGGCAGGCAGGCAGAGTGGTTAGGGGTGATCAGGCAGGCAGGCAGGCAGGTTAGGAGCCAGCAGTCCCAGGGGATCAGGCCTAAACTGGCAGTCGGACATCCCCTGAGGGGTCCCAGATTGTGAGAGGGTGCAGGTCAGGCTGAGGGGCCCCTCCCCCCATGCACAAATTTTGTGCACCTGGCCTCTAGTTTTATTATAAAATTCTTTAAACTGTTCTGTGTTGGGACTTTTTTATAAATAAAATATTGGGAAAATCAATAGATTTATTAGAGACAACATATGATAAGTTCCCCCCAAAGAGCTGAAAACAAAGGAAAAGAAATGAAAACGTCATGAAATAAGTAAAGAACCTGAAGAAACAATTCAGAAGCCCCAACATGCAGCTAACAGGTGTTTCAGAAAGTCCAGAGAAATTGGAGATTCAAAAGATCTAAAAAAAAATATGTTTATAAAGTGTTTTCCAAATTAAGACATATGTTTCTAGATTGAATGAGCCCACCCAGCACAATGTACTGCAGTTTCAGAATTGTAAGTATAAAATGGTTGCATAGGTGTGTGGTGGTAAAAAAATAAAAACAAAAATAAAAAAGGCTAGGAGATGCCCACACAGGAATGAGGCCAGAATAGCGTGACTCCCAACAGCAAGGCTGCATGCCCACGACAGGAAGCAATTCCCTCTCGCTCCCAAGGGAAATTATTTCTACCTTGGAATTCTGTTCACACCCAAACTATCAATCACGTATGAAGAAAGAATTCAGCTGTTTCCAAACATGCGAGGCCTCAAAAACATCACCTCCAACAAAGCCTTTAGACCAGTGGTTCTCAGCCTTTCTAATGCCGCGACCCTTTAATACAGTTCCTCATGTGGTGGTGACCCCCAGCCATAACATTATTTTCGTTGCTACTTCATAACTGTAATTTTGCTACTGTTATGAATCGTAATGTAAATATCTGTTTTCTGATGGTCTTAGGCTCTACAGCAGCAGGGTCGCCTAAGACCAGTGGAAAACACAGACATTTACATTACGATTCATTAACAGTAGCAAAATGACAGTTGTGAAGTAGCAACGAAAATAATTTTATGGCTGGGGGTCACCACCACATGAGGAACTGTATTAAAGGGTCGCGGCATTAAAATGGTTGAGAACCACTGCTTTAGAAGTCACCTAGAAATGCAGGTCTTTTGCTCTGGCAAAACAAACAAACTAAGAATGTGGATGCAGACCAAAGATGGATTGAATCCAGGAAAGCATGAGCCAAAACCAATCCTTAGGATGCTGCAGTTCAGAAGGGTCCCAACAAGTCAGTCTGAGTGAAGTCTGAGACTATATGAACACAAGAGAGGGAAGTAAGGGGAAATGGCAGGAGGAAATACTCAGAGCGGGGAAACACCACATTGTGCAAAAGCCAGTGTAGTCATCACTTACGATTTGGGTCTACAGGGAATATTGTTATGTAATTCAAATCGTGCAAACACGGTTTATGTCAATGTTATCTACCTGGAAATTACAAATACATATAAAAGGACAGGAATGCAGTTCAAGGATGCGGGAAAGAGTGCAAATATCTGTATTTTCCAAAGTAGGGGGGAAATATGTATTTTTTAAATATATTTTATTGATTTTTTACAGAGAGGAAAGGAGAGGGATAGAGAGTCAGAAACATCAATGAGAGAAAAACACCCATCAGCTGCCTCCTGCACACTCCCTACTAGGGATGTGCCTGCAACCAAGGTACATGCCCTTGACCGGAATCGAACCTGGGAACTTTCAGTCTGCAGGCCGATGCTCTATCCACTGAGCCAAACCAGTCAGGGCGGAAATATTTTTAATGGAACAAGAATCAAGATGCATGGTTATTAAAGGCAACCAACAGAGAGAAAAGAAAATGAAGAAAGTGATATCACTATTGTGCTGGGGTTGCCAAATGAAATATAGATTTAGCAGTTAAACTGGGTTCTTAGATGAAGAATTTTACTAGCATAAGTATGTTCCATGTTGTCTTTGTCTGGGCAACTATAAGAGAATATTAAACACCTGGTGGCTTATAAACAAGGACGTTTGCTTCTCACGGTTCTGGAAGCTGGAGGCCTAAATCCAGGTACTGGCCGATGGTCTGGTGGGAGCCTGTCCTCATGTGGCAGAAACGGGTACAGAGCTCGCTCGCCTCTTTTTTCAAAGCACTGATCCCTTTCACGGTGGCTACACCTCCCATCGGCCCCACCTCTAAATGAAACTCGGGGAACACCTTTAGTCTGTAGTGCATGTAGCATGGGGACATACTTTCGAAGAAGGTATTAGGTTTGTTTATAAGAAATCTTTTTTTTTAAATATATATATAGGTTTTTTTTATTGATTTCAGACAGGAAAGTAGAGGGAAAGAGAGATAGAAACATCAATGATGACAGAGAATCATTGATCAGCTGCCTCCTGCACACCCCACACTGGCATGTGCTCTTGACCGGACTCGAACCCGGGACCCTTCAGTCCACAGACTGACGCTTTATCCACTGATGAAAGCCAGCTAGGGCTGTTTACAGGAAATTTCAATCGGTAGGGTATTGTGGACTTTTATTTGTGAGATATGGCAACACCCTCTCACAATCCAGGACCACTGGCTCCTAACTGCTCACCTACCTGCCTGATCGCCCCTCACTGCTCGCTTGCCTGCCTGCCTGATTGTCCCTAACCACTCGTCTGCCTGCCTGATCACCCCTAACTGCCTCTGCCTCAGCCCCCGCTGCTGTTGCTTCATCCAAAGGACGTCTGGAAGGTCATTCGGCTGTCCGGTCTAATTAGCATGTTATGCTTTTATTATTATAGATATGGCAACCCTATGTCGTCAGGGAGAGGGAGAAAAGCTGGTGCTGGTGTAAGGTAGCTAAATCCTTGCCTCTTAGAGCAGAAGGTTAATATGCAATATCTAAGGCAAATAAATTAAGCATGTTGTGGAGACATTATACTTAGGAATATTGAAGTAGAAGAAGAGAAACAATAAGAAGCGAATAATCCTGCCTCTGGAGACACAGTTGGAGTTAAGGAGTTCAGCACCATATAGTTTGCTTAGCCACGTGCCTCTGTTAGTTAAATAGTATTATAAACCTTGAGACATTAAGTGACAGTGGGTCCCATTTCACTGAGTATGTTAAAGAACAGTGGAACTGCAATGCTGAAGAAGAGCGAAAACTCCTGAGAGTGAAACTCTGAGTAGTAAAATGAGGTATTATCTTGTGGGAGAAATGCAAGACTACCACCCACACTGTCTCCATCCACAGCCTTCTCCACACAGCAGTTTCTCCTACACAACATTCACCCCAACTCCCCAACACGCCACACACCGGGAGGCAGAAGCAGCCAGGTCTCCATACACGTTCGCACCAGGTTAAGCAGAGTGGGCCCGTGACGGCTGAGAAATCAATTCTTTCAAATAAGGAAAAACACCATGTTTATGCCTCACCAGCTTTCCCGCTAATACCCTTTGGTGTGTTTGTCCAGCATCCTGTCCACTTAGTTTGCATTGCATTTGGCTTCCTGACTTCTTGGTTTCCTCCAATCTGTGACAGTTTCTCTGTCTTCCCTTAACTTTCATGACCTTGACACTTTTGAATATTATCAATTTTTTGGTAAACTGTTCCTCAGTTAGGGTTTGCTTGATTCTGACATTCTATTCAGGCAAATGAGCAGTTAAGAAAAGTCCCAACATGTGAAGATTGTAAAAAACGATGACAAATTCTCTCATCCTTGCATCTATGCTCATGTGATGATGCAAGTCTTCTCATTAAGAGGTGGAATCTGCCCTAACCGGTTTGACTCAGTGGATAGAGCATCAGCCTGTGGACTCAAGGGTCCCAGGTTTGATTCCGGTCAAGGGCATGTGCCTTGGTTGTGGGTGCATCCCCAGTAGGGTGTGTGCAGGAGGCAGATGATCGATGTTTCTCTCTCATCAGTGTTTCTAACTCTCTATCTCTCCCCCTTCCTCTCTGTAAAAAATCAATAAAATATATATAAAAAAAAAAAAAGAGGTGGAATCTATCTGATCATTCGATCCTTAAATCTGCGTTGGTCATATCCCTTTCAGTGGCCAATAGAATATTAGCATTATGATGCCAACAGAGACTTAAAGGTTGTGACACAATAAGGTTGTCCCTCTATGTATGATTCCTGCCACCACCACTGTGCGACAAAGTCCTGGCTGGTATGCCATTTGATGGACAACATGTGGCCCACTCATGTCTGTCTCATAGCCTGCAGCCAGTCAATCCCCAACTGGCGGGGACTATATTTACATATGCAACCTTGGTTGAGACCAACAGAAAAACAGCCCAGCAGGGACCAGCCTAAATGTCTAACACAGAGAAATCTGAGATAAATGATTGTTTCAAACCACTGGACTTTGGGATAGTTTGTTATAAAGCAACTAGAGGCCTGGTGCATGAATTTGTGCACAGGTAGGGTCCAGCTAGCCTGCCCTAATTGGGGCTGATTGGGGCCGGCTGGCTGTGGGGAGGGGCTGCAGGAGGTTGGCTGGCTGGCCCTGTCCCCAATCAGGGTGGAGGGCCCAATCAGGAGCCGGCTGGGGGAAGGGGCTGCAGGAAGTTGGCCAGCTGGCCCCACCCCCATTGGGCCGGTTGGCTGGCCACAGTGCGCGTCATAGTGACTGGTCATTCCAGTCATTCTGGTTGCTTGGCTTTTATATATATAGATAGGTAACATATATAAAGTCGGTGAGAATTAGGGCTGGAGATGATTAAACACTAGTGAGAGTTTGTGAATGGAAAGACTGGAAGTGTAAAATTCTCCATGATGGTTTACAATATGCATTAGAAGTTGATAATAAATCATTCTATTGAGCTTGAAAGTCAAGGGAAATGGCTCATCTTGGTTATAACAGAAAAAAATATAAATAATATTCCTTTTAAAGATCTTAAAGTGATTTAAATGACATGCTAAGGATTTTGAAATATATAATTTTGGGAACAGTGATTCATAAAACCAACATATAGTCAACTGGTGTTTCTTAAACCACAGTTACAGTTCCTACATCACATTTGCTGATTTTAAAATTTGGGGGCAGTGAAAAGTGTAGACACATACTATGGAATGTCAACCTAGAAACGTACTATACATTTTATTCAATGTGACCATTTAAACTTATAATAAAACATTTTAAATTTCAACTTCTTTTTTTTAAAATAAGTTTTTATTGATTGTAGAGAGAAAAGGAGAGAGAGAGAAACATCAATGTGAGTGAGAAACATCCATCAGCTGACTCCTGCATGCCCCCTAATGGGGATCAAGCCTGGAACCTGGGCATGTACCCTGACTGATGATCAAATCAATGACCTTTTGGTGCGTGGGAAAATGCACAGCTAACTGAGCCACACCAGCCAGGGCTCAACTTACACTTCTTAAAATGTTGCCAGTCCTCTTTCTCTTTGCAGAAGGAAAGATGGGTGTCTGGCATGAAAGCTTTTATGGTCTTCTCTGGAGTAGTAGATCTCACAAGTAAAATTATATTGCTGGTAAATATAGAATCCAAATTCCAGGAAACCAACTCATAAAGTATTTTTCGCAATAGAAGCATTCATTATGTTTGTGTGTGTATGCAATTCCTATATGTGACATATATACATTAGAAATATTTTTAAAATTGTCTTGATTTCTAGATCTAGATAATTAACTCTTGTTTTGACTTGATCAAATCATTCACCTGCTCTGTCCCTTGGTTTTCACACCTGTAAAATGAGAGTATTGAATTAGGATCTCAAAGGTACTTTTTGCCTCCAAGTGTTTATGATTTATGACCTAGCTCCCTGTTTTCATTTTCATACAATCCAGTATATGTAACCATTTAATTTTACCATGCCAAGACTCTCAGCTGAGTATTTCTTGTTTGCTCATGCAATTATGTACACATAAGAGGACTAATTCATTAAGTCACAATCTACTTGGTGGATGTAGGCAGTAAATGGCCCCAGACATCAGCTTATCCCATCTCTTCAATATAATCTTCTTCCCGATCCATATTCTCTGGTCACCCGTCAGGAAAATGCACCTGAGACTGATCACCACGGGTGCACCTTCAACCTTGTTATCGATTTGCCATCTTTGATTTATAAAATATACCATGATTTCCAATTAATGTTATTCAGCAGGGTTTGATTGCTTCAGTGTTTGAAGGGTTTCACTATTGATTTATTTTAACAGCAATCACATTAAGCATCCAATCTACGCATGCCATTTTTTAGAACTTGTGAATGTAGTTTTTGCATTCCGTTTTTTAAATTATTCTAACAATGGAACAAAAGACTACCCTGTTTTCAGTCACATATAACACTTTGATTCTTTTATTTGCTTGGTGTTATTTAAAAAGGGAATGAGCCCTAGCTGGTTTGGCTCAGTGGATAGAGCATCGGCCTGCAGACTCAAGGGTCCCAGGTTCGATTCCCGTCAAGGGCACGTACCTTGGTTGCGGGCACATCCCCAGTATGGGGCGTGCAGGAGGCAGCTGATCGATGTTTCTCTCTCATCGATGTTTCTAACTCTCTATCCCTTTCCTCTCTGTAAAAAATCAATAAAATATATATTAAAAAAATAAATAAAATAAAAAGGGAATGATTACATGATACCAAGGGGCAGGGAATTATAATACTGAATAATTGATACAGACTTCTTAAAGAATGTGGTCCGTAAAAGTGATAGCAGATTGGCTCTGCACGGAGCCAGATCAGGAGACCAACTTCTGCATGTGATTTGAAAGCCCTAAAAAGTCTTAATCAAAATAAAAGAAAAAAAAAGTCTAATTAAAAAAATTAAAAGTAAATAAATAAAAGAATCACTTAACAGTTTAATTCACAATTTGGAATTATCTGTATTATTGTAATTTTTTTCTTGAAAGTATTTTCTCAGAAAAAGAAATTAAAATGCATCTACCTCACCTATAAATGATATTAACTAATCCACATCCATTCTTTTAATAGCATGCATAACTTAAATTTCTTAGCTGGAAATTCTGTATGAACTATTGATTATCAAAAAGGGAGCCAATAAACTCAAAAAAAAAAAATCAGAGGCAATGTGCATGCCCGGCTATTAGGAGAAGAAATGTGGGCTGGCCGGGTAGGTCTGTTAGCCAAAAGCGAAGTCGGTGCCGCCAGGGACAGCACCGTGTGTGTGCAGGTGGCGTTCTGTGAACACAGGTAACTCCACGCGCTCCGAAGCTCACCTGGGTTCTCCCGGTGATGCACCTGCGCTTCCCGTGCCTGCACCCTGTTCAGGATCGGACCCGGAAGCTCGGGGATACCACTGAGCAGCTGCGCTTTTAAGAAGCTCCACAGAAGGCTCAGATAGTCACAAGAATTTGAGAACCACGAATTTGGACTAATTATCACCAACAAACTGGAGGGCAGTGACTCATGAAAGGCTGGACTCAGGGACGGAGTAAAACTCGACTCTTTCTTAACACAGCACCTTTCCCTGAGGGTCAGAGGAGTAACTGCAGCAGCAGAAGTGCAAACCACAATCCAATGAATAATCGACATGGAACCAGGGCCGGGTATGGTATAAAGGGACACAGATATTGTTAAGAAGTCAATAACATGAGTTAGTAAAGAAAAAGAGGACTTTTTCTAGTTAGAAGTTAAAAATAAGCATATAAGCCTGTACAAATGACCCATGTTCTCAAACGATTCAAGACTATCCCCCTTTTTTCCTAGTTAGAAAGTAGTTTTTCATACAATGAGGACAAATGTAATTTATATGAAATAAATTAATGTACTATAATAATATCACCTGAATTCATCAATCAGTTGCAACTTTTTGATGTTTTTATTTTTTGTTTTATTTTTTATTATATCTGCAATGGAAATTCATCTGATTCAGATTGTGCCTTTGTGTCTTACAATCACTATCAGCCAGTTAGCAGTAATTGCTAAAAGTTTTGTGTTGATGCTTTATGGGAAGATCAAAAAGCACTTAAAAATCAAGGAATCTCAAATTGAAATACATTAAATATATTATAATTATTTCCACCTTCTTACTAGCAATCCAGGACCAAAGGATATAGCTCCAACTAACTTATGCATTTGTAACTCCATTAGTATATTTTTAACTATTACTTATATAAAAGTAATAGTATTTAAGGCTGAGTCTTTCTGGTAGCTCATTTCAATTAAAAACCTGTGTCTAAATGCAAAGTCTAAGGGAAATCTTGAGTCATGTGTCTTATTTTCTTTTATCTATTCTTTTTCTAAGTTCGCAACTTTTTTGAGAACTCTTAAGACTGAGAACGTGTCTAATAATCCTACATAATAAAAGCCTAATGTGCTAAGTGTCCAGTTGTCTGGTTGGCCTTTCAACCAATCAAAGCATAATATGCTAATCATATGTTAAGGCTGCTCAACCGCTTGCTGTGATATGCACTGACCACCAGGGGGCAGATGCTCCAACCAGTAGATTAGCTTGCTGCTGGGGTCCAGCCAATTGAGACAGAGCTAGACAGGCCAGACACACCCTGGAGCCCTCTCAAGGTCCCTCCCTGGCTGGCCAACCTCCCGTGTCCCTCCCTGGCCCCAGGCACGCACCAGTGGGGTCCCTCAGCCTGGTCTGTGCCCTCTTGCAATCTGGGACCCCTCGGGGGATGTCAGAGAGCAGGTTTCGGCCCGATGGTGGAACAACCAGTAGCTATGATGCACACTGACCACCAGGGGGCAGACGCTCAATGCAGGAGCTGCCCCCTGGTGGTCAGTGTGCTCCCACAGGGGGAGCCCTGCTCAGCCAGAAGCTGGGCTCACTGCCGGCTGGCAACCACAGCGGCAGTGGTAAGAGCCTCTCCCACCTCCACAGAAGCGCTAAGGACGTCTGACTGACAGCTTAGGCCTGCGGGACACACTAAGCACTAAGGATGTCAGTCAGACATCCCCCGAGGGCTCCCAGACTGTGAGAGGGTGCAGGCCAGGCTGAGGGACAGCCCCCCCACCTGAGTGCATGAATTTCGTGCACCGGGCCTCTAGTAAAAATATAATCATAGAATACTTGATTAAAAATATAAACTTCCATTTCTGTTCAACAACTCATTACATAATAACCATACTCACTCAAACTAGTCTACCCAACACTTAGATGAAGAGGTCTCCCACTTAATTTCTGGACTCTCCCGATGGTCTGTCTGAACTGACCTTTGACACCATTCCTTGTCTCAGAGAGGTGGGCTACAAGATGTACTTGACTTTGACAGAGTACATTGGACATTATCTGGTCCCCACTTCCTCACTGCAACTTTCTACCTCCCTCCTTTATGCCAGAGATACTATCTGACAGAGTTTTCCTTTCTCATTGGGGACCTTGAAGGGGTGCTTCCTGATCCTTTTACAGAGCCTGAACACACAATCAGATGGACAAGATGTCACCTGCTAAGACCTAGAACACACCAATACCTGGTTCCCCTGCCTCTTAAGTTACACATACATGAGTGCCCTAGGGTCATACCTGTGCACTACCATGGTGTCCTCGGCTGCTTTCCAAAGCCATGTTCAGAGGAAGCATGGCAACTAGCCAGTGTCCCAGAAGCCCCCACCCTGATTCCGCAAAATTGTCCGTTGTGGCGCTTTTTCTAGATGGCGGCCATTGTGCTAAGTGATGGGGAAACATTGATACCCATGGCAACCCGGCCAGGGCAGCATGATGGGTATGATTTGCCAAGGACGTGCATTCACAGTCTTGGCTTGAAGATGCTTGGCAACTTCTCTGCGTGTCACCTGGGCGTGGAGATGGAGATAGTGTGCTCTGCTGCCCGTCATCCCAAATAGCTGGGGGTCCCGAACAAAGTCAGTATTTCTCACTCAGCCGTGGCAGGGGGGCCGGAAGCTCTGGGAGGTGAGCAGCACCATGGACGCTGCCCTCTCTATCGTAGCACACTCGCATATAACAGGTGACCACAGGTACCGAGGGATTGCCACGAGCCCCCTCTTCCCTGGCATGGCGCTGATGGCATCCAGTGGTGTTCAATTCTGGTCAGTCCGATTCCACAACCATGTATTGACAACTTCTCGTTTTGGGACAGGAAACCAGATTTAACTTGAGCTTTCTCTCCAGAGGCAAAGTCTAAAGTATTTCCCCGAATTGAAGGTAAAGCAGCATCCCCTCCCTTTGGCAGCGATCAGCATGGGCCTCGTTGGAGTCGGCAGTGACGGTGAGAGCAGCCCTGAGAGGCGAGCAAACATCGCTTTCTTGGAGCTGAGGTCTCCACGTGGGCGTCCCCCCCTCATTGCTCGTCCAGGCGAACATCACTGAGCCAAGGTGTTCGACGGCTGACCCGCAGCTCCGCCACATGCTGGTGCGATGTCTCCATTGTACACCAGAGGGTGGATGCCAGGTAGGAGTGAGGCCTCTGATAGCTTACTCCCTTTACCAAGTGTATCTTTAGGAGTTTGTACACTTTCGGGCAGAACAAACGTATGCAAATAAATATGTGGTTTTCCAAAAAAAAAAAAAAAAATGCACACTTGAACAGCTGATATCTCAATTTTGAAAATGAGATGTATTTTAACAAACACGGCCTTCATAATTATTCAGAGGGTGTGTATACATTTTGTGGGGGCGCCCTATGTATTCTACTCATAAATACGGACTCTGAAAGTCTGGCCCTTGGTTAACCCGATGATGCTACCTTTTGAAAACTCTTCTTCTGAAATTACTTTCGGAACCAGTTCACCAGCCGCAACAAGAAAGTAAAGCAAACACATCCTTTGTTGTGAGCCAGACAAGAAAATCCGTTTCCTGGCTCTCCTATCACAGTTCATTTACTTTCCATAATGAAGATTGCCATGCAGGATTCTCAACCTATTGAGCCACGTTGGCTGATGAAGGAAATTTGGCTGTTAAAGAGCAACAACTAAACTGTCCTCACAAGATGTGACTTTTGGACATGCCATTGTACGGTGTTCCGTGTCTGCCCTCTGTTTGCCTCTTGACCCTCACAGCCGGCGCCACCGGGAGGGAAGAAGTGGTTAGAATGTACCCGTGTCCTGTTACACCAGCAGAAAGGCCAAGCATAGAATTGAGGGGGAAAAAAAGAATGGAGAAAATGAAAATGCAGTCAGTTTAGCACAAAACAGTCAATAAAGAACGCCATCCCTGGTCATGTTTAGAGTCAATGTGAGGAGACCTAATAAACCTTTGCCTGACAAAGGATCTGAAGAAAACAACTCAGTCTGGACTGGGGTGGAGAGCAGAGTGGAAACAGAAATCATTCCTCAGGGGCTAGAGAGAAGAGGACCCTGTGCAGGTAGCGGTTACACGTGTCAGCACGAGGCCAGTCACACAAACACGTGAAGGTGGTTAGAGGGCCACAGGTTCAAAGACAATGCCAGCAGGAAGGCGGGCCCCTCAGCCTGGGAGACGAAGGACTCGTCAGAAAGGCCCCAGAGCGAATACCCGGCCGTCCTCTCCTTCCGAGCTACAACCATTGTGACCACACCACCCCATTTACACCACCGCCTGGAGCTCAGCTCCCTTCCCTTCCCAGCCTCAGGGCCCGTCATCCCCAACGCGGATAACGGTAATCTCCACTCCCTTAGACTTCCTAGTGGGAGCAGAGGCTGTGATTTCTCAAATTGATATCTGTTACAATCAGAAAAAAATATAGTCTATGAAATACACTTTGCTGAGAAAAATAAACCCCAGGTCCTTTTCTTTACCAACCGAAGAAATATATGAATACAGGGGCCATGCGTAAGTCTGACTGGAGAAGACCTCCAGTAAACTAAAACCTCACATAGGAAGACCCGATCCATAATCCAAATGATGGAAGGGATGGGCATAAACATAGGCTCCGCATACGGGCTTACAGGGAGGCTGAATCAGGGCGGGGATAAAAAGAAGTCACATTCAGAAAGTATTTATTGAGATTTTATCATTTATGGGGAGAAACATCCATACGAACGAAATATCATTCCTGCCATCAAGAAGCATTCACTTTCATTGAAAAAAATATATATGTTTAAAATACCAAAGTGACTCATCATTTCATCGCATAGGTAATGAGAATTTTATCAGAAAATGTCTGAAAAGATAGAGTTAGGCTTTTCCAGTTTTCGGAGGAAATTCAAAATTAAAGGCAAGAGCAACCACAATGCTACATGAATCTATTTTTGAAGAAAAAATTCTGTTACCTTGTATATTTTTTACCACAGCAGGGAATGGTCTGGGGCCAGCTAGGATGTAAGGCCGAGATGTGTGGAGAAGTCAAGGAGATAAATAGAAAGAAATCTAGAAAAAGAAATAAGCAAACCAATGAGACTTTAATTTTAATCTTGGTAAAGAAACCAAATAAGTTTCTAGGGCCCAACATTATTTTGCAAACCTAAAGGAGAATAGTTTTCCCTTTCTCTGTCTTTGTAACTGAGGAAACTAATATTTGCAGAGCATCCTATGTAATATAAGCCTAATATGCTAAGTGTCCAGTCATAACGTTCAACCAATCAAAGCATAATATGCTAATGATTTGCTAAGGCCGCTCAACCATTCGCTATGATGTGCACTGACCACCAGGGGGCAGTCAGTCAACTGGTCAACCAGTTGCTGTGACGTGCACTGACCAGCAGCGGGCAGACGCTCAATGCAGGAGCTGCCCCCTGGTGGTCAGTGCGCTCCCACAGGGGGAGCACCGCTCAGCCAGAAGCCAGGCTCATGGCTGGCGAGTGCTGCGGTGGTGGCAGAAACCTCTCCTGCCTCTGCAGCAGCCCTAAGGATGTCTGACTCACAGCTTAGGCCCGTGGGTCTAAGCCGTCACTCAGACATCCTCCAAGGGCTCCCGGACTGTGAGAGGGCCAGGCCGGGCTGAGGAATCCCCCCTCCCCCGAGTGCACAAATTTTGTGCCTTGGGCCTCTGGTATATTTAGAACACTCCTGTAGTTATTAGGAGCAAAGCCTTGTGGGCAGTCATCACAGGGTTGAGATTCCAGGCCCAGCACTTCGCAGTTTGACCTGAGACGTTTAAGTCTCAAGCTTTTGTTCCTTTTTTATTTCATTGTATAAAATTTATTGGGTGACATTGGTTAATGGAGTCACATAGGTTTCACGTGTGCACTCCTATGACACGTGATCTGTGCCCACCATCCAAAGCCAAATCATCTTCCATCACCATGTATTTGGTCCTTTACTATGCTCCATCCCCTCCCCTCTGGTAACCACCACACTGTTGTCTGTGTCCATGAGTTTCCATTTTATATCCCGCATACGAGTGAAATCATTCGGTTCTTGGCTTTTTCTGACTGAGTTCTTTTGCTTAACATAATATTCTCAAGGTCCATCCATGTTGTCGCAAATGTCAGGGTTTCATCTTTTCTTTTGGCTAAATACTAATCCATAGTATATATATATATATATACTGTATCTTCTTTATCCAGTCCTCCATCAAAGGACACTTTGTCTGTCTCCATGTCTTGGCCACCATGAATAATGCTGCAATGAACATAGGGGTGCATAAATCTTTGCAAATAAACGTTTTTGAGTTTTTCATATATATACCCAGGAGATGGATGGCTAGGTCATATGGTAACTCTATTTTTTGTTTTCTGAGGAGCTGCCTTTCTGTCTTCCATAGTGGTTGTACCAGTTTACATTCCCACCAGCAGTGAATAACATTTGTTATTGCCTGTCTTGTTGATAACAGCCATTCCAACAAGTATGAGGTAGGATCTCATTGTAGTTTTGATTTGCATTTCCCTATTAGCTAGTGAAGTTGAGCATCTTTTCATATATCTGATGGCCATTTATATGTCTTCTTGGGAGAGGAGTCTGTTCAAGTCCTCTGCCCATTCTTTAATTGGAATATTTGTTTGTTGTTGAGTTTTGAGTTCTTTATATAGTATTTTGGATATTAACCCTTTGTCGGAGTTGTTGTTTGTAAATATCATCTCCCATTCCCTTGGTTGCCTTTTTGTTTACTTGTAGGTTTCTTTTGCTTTTTAGTTTGATGAAGTCCCATTCACTTATTTTTGCCTTTACTTCCCTTACCTCTGGGGTCAAATTCATGAATTTTTCTCTATGACCAAAGTCCCCAAGTTTAGGACCTATATTTTCTACGTCATTTATTGCTTCAGATCTTAAACTTATATATTTGATCCATTTTGAATTAGTACTATACAGATTACTTGCAATCCCCATCAAAACCCCAATGTCATTTTTAAAGAAATGGAACAAAAAAATTGTCAGACTTGTATGGAACCAAAAAGACCCCAAATAGCCAAAGCAATCCTGAAAAAAGAAGAACAAAGCTGGAGGTATCACATGACCTGACTTAAAACTGTACTACAGAGCTACAATAATCAAAACAGCATGGTATGAACACACAGACCGATGGAAGGGAATTAAGGGCCCAGAAATAAAAGCACAGGCATTTTGGGGCAAAGGAGCCAAGAACACACACCAGAGAAAAGAACGCCTCTTCAAGAGATGGTGCTGGGAGAATTGGGAAGCCACCCATAGTTTGTCCTCTTGTACAAAAATTAATCTTTTTCTTTTCAAAGGTTAAAAGTGGAATCCACCTTGGGCTTAGAAGGGGTGCTCGGCTCAGTACTATTACAGTGAACACTGCTTATTATATTAACAGCGCATGAAGTGGTTCCTATCATGTTAATTTACAAGTGAATACAAGTCTCAGGGAAGCCTGGCCTTCTGGAAACCATACTGTGTTACACTTGCACTGGGCAGGAGCGGGGGTCTGGGGTCTGCGGCAAGACAATGAGAAAGCTGTTGGAGCCGGCCTCCAGCACACTCCTAAACTCCTGACCACCACCACCCTCCTGTTTCACAGTCCCTTCTGGGTTTTATACTGTACTAGAGGCCCGGTGCACGAAATTCCTGCACGGAGATCAGGGCCAACCGGGGCCTTCCGGCTGCCGGCCAGGGTCTTTCTTCGTTCTGTGCCACCTCTTGGTGGTCAGCGCATATCATAGCGAGCGATTGAACTCCCAGTCTCCTGGTCAAACTCCTGAGGGGACACTTTGCATATTAGCCTTTTATATATGTAGATTCCAATATAAATTCTTGCCTTGAAGATGATTCATTGACTCTTCCCCTCAACAAACCAAACACTTTTTTTTTCTTTATTGATTAAGGTATTACATATGTGTCCTTATCCTCCCTTCCCCCCCCCCCCCCCCGCATCCCCCCACACATGCCCTCACCCCCCTGGTGTCTATGTCCATTGGTTAGGCTTATATGCATGCATACAAGTCCTTTGGTTGATCTCGCCCCCTTACCCCCACCCTCCCCTACCTTCCCTCTGAGGTTTGACCGTCTGATCGATGCAAACCAAACACTTTTTAAAGGAAGTCTTCCTGCACACCAGCCACTGTAGTCACAATACTGAAGGCAAAAGCAATCAATCACTGCACTACCCCCAACCCCCCAGAGCAGGCGTCCTCAAACTACGGCCCGCGGGCCACATGCGGGTGTTTTTGCCGTTTTGTTTTTTTACTTCAAAATAAGATATGTGCAATGTGCATAGGAATGTGTTCATAGTTTTTTTTTTTTTAAACTATAGTCCGGCCCTCCAACGGTCTGAGGGACAGTGAACTGGCCCCGTTTAAAAAGTGTGAGGACCCCTGCCCCAAAGCATGGAGTCGGGCCCCTTGGGTAGCAGTGTAGTAAGTCCCACTGGCAGACCAGGATCCTTGACAGCCCTTGAGTCCTCACACGTGAATGCTGGGAAAACAATTTAGCATCGCTGAGCCATGGATCCCTCACATATAATGCAAAGCGATCCCCGCTCACCTTTCAAATCCATAACGAATGTCAATTCCCCTCTGATTGTCTAATTAGGAAAACAGTTGACTTTTCCTTAAAAACTTATACTTTAATTGCTGAGCAGAATTTCTACATCTAAAACATCTATACTTAGAATGTGAAATTAGTTTTCTGTCATAATTTTTTGATGTATATACCTGGTTCTGTATGTGTTGGTATGTATTTGTGGACACCAAGTGCTGCATTGTCTTTTTGGGACTTTAAGCTTATGAAAAGCAGGGTGAATGATTGCTTTTCTTTGAATTTCATCGCACCTGAACTAGCATCATACATTTTGAGTCTTTGATAAAGGAATGGGAAGATTATTAAAATAGACATTTTCTTTAAAGTTTTAAAAATTCAAAATATTTTTGCAGTGTTTTTTTTCTGTTTGTCCTGCCTTAGAACTCTTATTTCATATTAAAAGTTGAGATATTATAGTAATTTAAAATAGATTCCAAATTATAATTCAAATTTTATCATGGTGGAAGGTACTATATACTAGTACAAGAAATTAAAGTATATTATTATTTTAAAACATAGTATAGCTCTAAGCTATCTAAAGAATAATCTTGTGTGTCATTGTTCATTATTACAAATACAGTTTCACTTTCAATTATGAATTAAAAATAATTCCTTCCAATTATTTACTTAATTCTTAGATGAATAAAATTAATTAATTACTTGACTAAAGACGTTTGATGATGCTGAAAAAACTGTGAGGACAATAGGAATCGTAGTAAGCATTCGCATGCTGTGCTTATTCAATATACACAAACTCTAGGAATTGCCAGTGCTTAAATTTAGAAAGTGAAACATTAGAAAAAGGTTACACTTCTGAATTCCTCCTACATAAAAGAATTACGTTGTGCATCATGAAATGGCGATGCGTTGTTATAACAAAGCCATCACAGGCAGCCCTGGCCAGCATTTGACTTGTGGTTTAACCAAACAATATCCCCTGAGAAAAGGGAGGCATTGGAGGAACCAAAAAACATCGCTTCCTTTACAGATTAAACCCCGAGAGGCTGCCCAGTACCCCTGGTCGCTCGTGGACTTGAAACTGGAATTCCTGTCTTGGGTTCATGACCTATAGGCTATGCTGTGCGGCTTCCTCTGTGTCTAAGCTTCCGACCTGTGGATCTATCTGTTCAGCCTCTGAAATGGTATTTTAGGTCACCGAGTTCCCCCATGCTCAAGTTCTCACGTACACGGCTGTTCAGACGTCACATATTTCTCATTCAGCATTCCCAACTGGCAGAACTCATCATACTTCCCGTTTAAATACAGGCCCTGGAACAGCCAAAATATTTATTAGAGAAAAACCACTTTCTGCTCTACTCTGATATTATATGCATACATTTGAGATTTTTCTCCTCAGGCGAAAAGAGTTAACAATTCTAACAGAGAGAATGCAATTTAAAGACCATTTAAAGTGATTTAACGTGTGTGTTTTTTTTAATGTTCAGTTTAAATATGAAGGGGAAAAACTCATTCCCCAAAACTAGTATTTTAATTAGGGCAAATTGAGAATTTTGTCCCAACTATTAGGAGAGAAGTTCCTATAAATGGGCAATAATGTTTAAAAACTTTCTGTTCCCGCCGAAACCGGTTTGGCTCAGTGGATAGAGCGTCGGCCTGCAGACGGAAGGGTCCCGGGTTTGATTCCGGTCAGGGGCATGTACATTGGTTGCGGGCATATCCCCAGTGGGGGGTGTGCAAGAGGCAGCGGATCGATGTTTCTCTCTCATCAATGTTTCTGGCTCTCTGTCCCTCTCTCTTCCTCTCTGTAAAAAGTCAATAAAATAAAAACTTTCTGTTCCCAAAATGAAATATGTCACAGTGTAGGGCTAAATTTCTTAAAGCAGCATCTCCCTTCTTCCCCCCTTCCTTCCTCCTCTCTCCTCCCTCCTCCTTCCTGCCTCCTCCCTCCCTCCCTCCTTCCCTCCCTCCCTCTCTCCTCCCTCCCTCCTTCCCTCTCTGTTTTCCTTGCTGTCTGTCTCCCTCTCCACCTGTCTCTGTGCCTGGCTGCTCAGCTGTGGTGAGTGGACGGTGCACACAGTGTGCCTGGAGTGATGCTCTGGGTTTGCAAGGAGAATCCCCTCAGTGACTCTCCGCGGGGCTCTGTGGGCTGGCAGACTGCCATCTGGAAACACTGGCACACGGCTCCCCTGGGTCCATGGAGCAGCGCTGCCGCAGATGGCATGAGGAGCTGAAGAAAATGGAAATGGGGCACCAGCTACTTGACACGTATAAAAGGCACAGCTAAGTCTGCTTTTAAAGGAGAAGAGGGGAATAACAAGAACTGCTGGCCTTTCGGAAGAGCTTTTATTCGATGTCTTTTCTCAAAGGGGCACTTTAGAACTCAAATAAGAATAAAACTGTTTACTATTTATTGAGGTGGTTAAAGGAACAACTGAGTAGGTTATAATAAGGAATAATTGGCACTAATCAGGGTAGGTATGGCACAGTTCAAGATCATACCAATAACTGGGGTAGTTCATTGTTCATTTTTACCCTGAAAGACACATGATAAACACTTAAATTTTATTCACTGGTTGGTTGGATGACTGTATACTATGTTGTTTTTATCCTTTAGACTTCCAAACAAGTTTTAATTTTTCATGAATCCTTTTTATCAAAGATAAAAATATACCATTTAAATACTTCCTTTAAAAAATCTCCTAAAATTACAGTTTGCTTTTAGTTAAAATATGCAATAAATATAATATCCACTTAAGCCAAAACAACTATTTGACAATCAAATTAAAAATTCTACAGAGTATGCAATTTAAACATCATGATACTTTTGGCCTAGTTAATTTCATTCAAAAGGTGCTTATTTCCTGGATTTTGCAAATCATTCGCATGAATAACTATTGTTGACACTGTTAAAGTTAGCCAAACTATCAATTCCCTTTTGAATAAATACTGACTTTAAAAAAGGCAGAAATATTATAACATATAAAACAGTATATTATGTCAAGATGTAGAATCTGGATTTTATATCTGGGCCCCGATGTTAAGAGCATGGTCTTGTGGAATACTTTAGAGTTAACAAGCCCTTAGTGATGCCTCTTACTGAGTATGTGTGATATTCTAAACTCTCAAAGTTGATTGTCATCTTCTCCCATGATCCTATGGTATTGCAAGTGGCATCTATATACATAAAAGCCTAAGTGACCAAACAACTGGTCGACCGGTCGCTATGACATGCACTGACCAACAGGGGGCAGACGCTCAATGCAGGAGCTGCCCCCTTGTGGTCAGTGCACTCCCACAGTGGGAGCGCCGCTCAGCTGATCGATGCTGCGCCAGACGCCAGGCTCATGGCTGGCAAGTGCAGCTGCGGCAGCGCAAGCCTCTCCTACCTCCACAGCAGTGCTACCGGGCAGTGCAGCGGGGCCGGGATGAGCGGGAGTGGTGCAGTACCTGGCCCGGGCTCGGACTCCTCCCCGGCTGCCTGCCACTTCACACACTGCTACATCCCCTGGGGGATCCCGCATTGCAAGAGGGCACAGGCCAGGCTGAGGGACCCCACCAGTGCACGAATCCGTGCACCGAGCCTCTAGTTGTACTATAAGGTATAGAAGAAAGTATGACAAAGAAGAGCTAAAGGAACTCTCCTAGAATTCTTAAGGAGTAGTCCAGAAGCAGGAATCCAAGCCAGGTAGTTTGTCCTTTGACTCTTCAGATAGAGTGTGGGGCAAAAGTAGGTTTACAGTAGATCATATGGAAAATAATACAGTAATGAATAAATAATAATAGAAGAATAAACTCTGTGATTCACATACTCATAACTGTAGATCCACTTTTGCTCCACCCTGTGTGTAACTGAATGCCTATTTTATACTTTTCCATGTGCTCCTTGTACCTAATAATTACTTTTACAAATGAAAAAGGAAAGACCAGTTTAAGAGCTACAAACATTAAAGTACACCCAAATCTCTAAGAAGTAACACACTCTGAGATTGTTTTACACTCAAAATTTAAATTCAGATGGCATCCGTTTTGCACATGATTTTTCAACTTTACGATGGCGCAAAGTGATACACACTCAGCAGAAGTTGTGCTTCAGATTTTGAATGTTGATCTTCTCCTGGGCTAGCAATATGTGGGATGATATTCCCTCATGATGCTGGGCAGCTGCAGGGAGGTTATGTAGCTCAACTGTGGGCTAATGTAAGTGTTCTGGACATGTTTAAGGTAGGCGAGGCTAAGCTATGATGCTTGGAAGGCTGTGTGTATTAAAGGCATTTTCAACTTAAAATATTTTCAACTTTTGATGGGTTTATCAGGACATAACCCTATCGTATGTCAAGGAGCATCTGCATAATGTTCCAGTCTGATGGGTGCTCCAGTAATCTTTCCAGGTAAAGCTTTGAGTATGACATCAACTCATGTTTACTTTGGAATTAACTTTTGCTCATATGAATTTTTTTACTTTCATCTTTAAAACCATGTATAATGGTAACTTTGGTAGGCCAAAAGGAGAGCACCCCTTGTTCCAAATAACATTACACAATTTCTAATAAACTAGAGGCCTGGTGCATGAATCCGTGCACTGGTGGGGTCCCTCGGCCTGGCCGACGATTGGGGCCCATCGAGGCCATCTCGCCCAGTCAGGATTGGGGCCAATCAGGCACAGCAGGCAGGGACTTTGGCTGTGGGGGCGCACTGACCATCAGGAGGCAGCTTCTGCATTGAGTATCTGCCCCCTGGTGGTCAGTGCGCATCATAGTGACCGGTCGTCCGGTCGTTCAGTTGTCCGGTCACTTAGGCTTTTATATACTACATAGATAATAGCATAAACAACGGGTACATTCAGAAGCACTGGGATCTCTCATGATTCTTCCTTTTGGAGAATCCCTTCATTCTCAGGCTCCAGAGGAGCTACGTGTCATATTGTTAAAATATTCCATTATACAATCATGTATTATTTTGATATTTCACATAGAATCTAGCGGAAATACCACTAGAGGAAATACACTCAGTAAAGATTAATGGATGAAATGTGATACCTCTCGACCTCTAATTCAGCAGATTGTAGACTTGGCTGCACTCCTATGCCCTGGGGAGATTTTAAATCCCAAGGCTCAGGCCATACCTCATTTTAATTATGTCAGAATCTATGGGGGTGGGGCCTGTTGTTTTTTTTTTAAATCTTCCCAGGTGATTCCCAGTGTACAGCCAAGATAGAGAACCATTATTTAATGTGATTTGTCTCTGCTTACTCCGTCTCAACACCACCTGCATCAGGCATTGCTTCCAGGTTCCTGTGCCAGGGAGCCACCTGACAGGTAGGAGAGGTGCCATTGGGGTGAGTCTATGTTTTGTTATTGTGTCACCCTGGATGGTACCTTAGAGCTCCTCCCGTCTTATCTAGATTCAGGTTTAAGCGGGTTTTTCCTGATCCCATCCTGGTTCATTGTTGGCCTTCTGCGGGCAGTGGTCTTCAATCCCCAGCAGGAGAGTCCCCTGCCTGGCTGTGACACAGGCTACACAGAGACGAGCTGATCAAAATCTGTATGGAAGTGATCGCAGACACAGATCTCCAGACCTGTCCCATTTATTCTCCTACCTCTCCACTCACCGCTTCCCCTAGCAGAGGGGTACAAATGCTCGTGCCTTGAAGAGAAATCACACGCTTGAATAGAATCAGATTCGCCTTTCCCTGGGGAGAGGATCAGCTTGAACTTCCCCAGATTTTTGAGTGTGCTACTAATAGTATCTACTTCAGCAGTTAGTCAGTTTAGTTTGGTCACACATGTCGCAATAATGAGAGGAAATAACCTAATTTAGTCAGATATGTCTTTATTTAACGCAAGCAAGAAAAACAGAAAACACTTAAGAAAGGTAGGTCCTCCTGTTCCCGCGTGAGCAATTCTTTATGAAATCTTGTTGGGTTTTTTTTTTTTTTTTTTAACGTAGTTTCTAGCTTCAATTTGCTTCAATTCAAATATATAAGTTGGGAAATACAGAGAATGTGCTAGAAGACAAGTTAGACTAATAATACTAATTTTTAAAAGTCTGCCCCGGAGGCGCTTCCAGTAGAGTAATGCACAAATAAATGCATGTCATGGTAAAATGGGAAACTGAAGACAGCTTAAAGGCATGTTAAATGAACTGTCTGCAAGGATTAGTGAATTGAAACTGTGTGCCCTGGCTAACCCCCTAAATTCTCAAAAGAATGCTGAGGATATAGTCTGGGTAGGGATTATTTTTCTCAAGCCCCAAACTCCTCTTTTAACACGAAAAGAGGATGTTGTCTCCCTAAATTTTGGGTGTGCTTTGTAAGTTCAGCGTCAGACAGTCTACAGAGCCATGACTGAGGTACCTGGGTTCCTTCTGTGAGCATGTCATTTGCTAATTTCCTACCAGTGTCTGTCTGTCTGTCCTCACTTGCTGCAAGGTGACCCAAGGCCAGATATTGCCTTCCTGACTGACTCATCAACAGACATTTAGTCTGCGCTGGGATCACTGAATGAAAAGGGAACTTTAATTTCTGCACAGTTTAATCGGAGAGAATATCATCATTTTTCAGCAACATTTTGTTGTCAACCACTCCCTCGCACCATTCAAAGGTAGATCCGGTTTTGGAGCTTGTGATATGTATGTTTTAGGACCTACATGTAGAATTAACTTAATGACCTATGAAAATGTACTTGAATGTCTTTTTGCTCAAGGAAGGGAAATGTTTTAGTTAACAACACACCAGCAACAAAAAAAAACAAACAAAGGAAAAACAAGAACAACAAACCAATAATAGTCTAGATTCTAGGAAGAGTTCTGGTTTTGTCCATTCATAGGTAAATCTTGGTGGTATGTTGAAATTACACTAAGGAATTAATTATTTGTAAAGTAAAAGGAGGAAGGTTGGAAAGAGGTTAATATTGATGGAACAGGTTCTAATTCCAAAGTAAAATGCATCCTACATGTAAAGAAGGTGGGCAAGGGGAGCCACTAGTTATAGCAGCTGAACACTGTCTTTAGTTAACTACTCAAGGCTCAGATGGAAAAAGACAACACAAAATATTGTATGAAGTTAACAAGAAACACTTTAATTTTTATCTTCACAACCTTCTTCCCTGGGGGATTATATATTAGAGGCCTGGTGCATGAAAATTCATGCACTGGAAGGGGGTCACTCAACCCGGCCTTCCCCCTCTCACAGTCTGGAATCCCTCAGGGATGGGAGGCAACCCAGCAATCAGGGGAAGGCGACGCTCCCATCACACCTCTGCTGCGCCACTGCCGGCAGTGCAAGCCTTGGCCGGCCCTGGTTACCTGAGCCTCGGGTGGCCCTGGGCAGCTGGGCAGCTGCCATCCTAGGCTTGCCTGCACCTTGGGCTGGCCCTGGGCAGCTGGGGGGCTGAGGGGACTGGGTGCCGCCATCTTATGGCTGTGGGTGCCACCATCTTTGAGGGCATGGCAGTCAATTAGCATATTCCCTCCTTATTGGCTATGGGCGCCACCATCTTTGCAATGGCATGAGGGTCAATTAGCATATTCCCTCTTTATTAGATAGGATATGTATTCCAAACATTTCATTAGGAGATTCACATCATGTGAGTATGAATGTAATGAGACAGACTGGAAATGCTGGTCATGGAAATGGGACTAGGACTAGCTCTGTTGCATCATAAGAAGAGGGAGATCGTAGGTATCTGGGGCTCTGAAAGACATCTGATGATTCAGAGGAGCCTCTGCTGCACCCCAACCCATTTGTATACTTCCCAGGAGACGTGGCAAACATAACTTGCCTGGTCAGCTTTAAAATGTGCCTTTTAACTCCCAGGTGGTTACAACTCCCAGGGAAGAGGGTCCTGGTGAAGACCGCGCTAGCTATCCAGCGCACTTGGTGTAAGCCACCGAGCATTTTCAACACTTTAAACCATGAATGAACATCTCAGGATTGCTCAATGGAAGACAGATCATCATATGTGAAGTCCTGATTCTTCCCTTCCCATTCGAGACGAGAGGTATAGCAGAGAAGAAAATCCCTCCCTGTCTCATGGAAATGTTGTCTCAGGGCACATGACTAAAGAACTGAAGGAAGAACTCCGAAGAGCTGCCCCGTGAAGTCTATATATATATATATACATACACATATATATATATATATTTATTTATTTATTTCAGAGGGGAAAGGAGAGGAAGAGAGAGATAGAAACTTCAATGATGATCAGCAGCCTCCAGCATGCCCCCTACTGGGGGATCGAGCCTGCAATCCAGGGCATGTGCCCTGACCAGGGTCAGGGTTCATAGGTCAGTGCTCAACCACTGAGCCACACCATCCGGGTTGCCCTCTGAAGTCTTTTTCCCTGCAGTTGCAAACGCTGCTAGGGAAAAGCAGGCTGTTTTACTTGTCATTTCTAAAAATGCCACCACAGCCCTAGGAGCTCTCTAGCTTTGATGCCATCCCTTCACTCAGCGGGCAGCCTCCCTGGGCACACACAGTGCCATGCCAGCTGCAGCCTCACGCCTTCCCCATTCTCTCAGACACGGCTGAGCCTGCCCGGGACCTCAGGCAGCCAGCAGCGGGCCTGTCACACCAGCAGTGACACGGGGGTTGGAGTGACTGCCACGCTGGTCCGTTATTTGTTCAGTGGCAGAGCCTCACGATGAATGCTTCTGAAAGGCCGTCTGAGATGAAGGGGATAAACATCCCATGTCAGAGACCGCTGTTCTCGGGGTCCCTGGGGCAGCGTTGTCGTCGGGGAAGCTGGCGACGTGCAAAGATGTTGCCACATGGACAGCCCCAGATCAATTTATCATCACAGGCCAGGAAACTCACTTGTGGCGAGATCAATACAGAATTTCCAGCTCCCCGGTGGGGAATCAGAGAGAATTCTGTCTACTCTTTTTACTTTGCAAATGTTACCTTTAAATCCGAGGAGGAAAGCGACATGTCTATAAAGTTGAACTACAGCAAGAAAAAAAAAAAATTGCCCAAATACTATCGAAGAAGTAATGTAGGAGGTTTCCAGGGCCTGGAAATTTACCGTTTCAGCCTGATCGGTTACAGAGAAATAAAGGCACATTTATCAGGTACATAAAACAGTCCTGAGAGATAATAATAATTTAAAAAAGGTGTGGCTCCAAAATGGAAAAGGTCTGAAAAGTCGCGTTTATATACAAATGGAAATGCCGCGTTGTTATTTCACCGTGATGGATTTCCAGGTTTGTGACCACTGCCAAACAGTTGTTATATAAAGTTCTAGGGAAACACGGCGTGGGAAGCTCTGATTGCTGAGAGAGGACCGTGTTTGTAACACCGTGATTACACAATAGTGAAAACTACCTGCTTGACAGTCAGCCTTGTCTGGTGTTTGCCAGATACGGAGCCACGGTGAGTTACACACTCAGTGTTTTCATTTGACAAGAGAAGGCATTGCAAGACAACCAAAGCAATAATGGCACGAGGGTGCAAGCTGGCATGGAGTGGATCTAAAATGGGGACCCAGGAAACCCAGCGGCTGAGTGTGGGTGGCAGACACCACGGCACACACATCAGAAGGAAGCCTGTTTGCTTCCGCAGCCAACTAGGAGTCCTCTGTGCTTCAACGCAAGGATTCTGGGGAAATTACCCAGAAAGTGGCCAGATCTGATTCCAAACGCATCTGGTATCCCCCTTTAACGCGCTACTGTAGGCCTAGCTGGTGTGGGTCCGTGGGCTGAGCATTGTCCTGTGCACGGAAGGGGGCCAGTTCCACTCCTGGTCCAGGCACATGCCCAGGTTTGGGGCTCGCTCCCCGGTCAGGGTGCATGTAGGAGGCAGCCAATCGATGTTTCTCTCTCACATTGCTGTTTCTCTCGCTCTCCTTCCTCTCTCTCTAAAATCAATAAAAACATATTTAGCCTGGCTGATGTGGCTCCGTTGGTCGGGCGCCATCCTTCTGTACCAAGAGGTCGATGGTCCAACTCCTGGTCAGGGCACATGCCTGGGCTGCCCTCTTGATCCCCAACAGGGGGCATGCAGGAGGCAGCCGATTGATGTTTCTCTTTCTCTCTTCCTCTCCCTTCCTCTCTCTAAAAATCAATAAAAACATACTTTTAAAAAATGTAAAAGAAAACATATTCAAAAAATACTACTGTAGCCATAATCGTTCTGTGTGTTACCATTATGAGTTCCTTGAAATTGCTTGTGGTAATGAAATTAATGAGCGGATTCTCTAAAGCAAAGCATTTATATCTAGGACACTCACTATCATCAGTTCCAGAAATACAGCAAACCACTCTCCTCCAAACCTTGGTATCTTACACTAACTGAAATTCCAGTGGAAATTAGTTTTAAAAAGGAAAGAAAATACCAACTTGTTTTAATTTTAACAGCCTTTACAATTATACACACACATATCAGATCCAAATTCTAGGGTTGACTGGCAGTGCTACATAAGTTCCATTCCTCAAATTAATCTAATATTGACTTGCTATTATATGACTGCCCCTTTTACTTTGAAGCTTGCAATATAATTATACTTGTTTACTAAATTAAAAGCAGTTTCCACAGAGGCAATCTTTAGAAAACAGATGGGCTCATATAATACAAAAAGCACTTCACATTTATTCTGACTCTCTCTACGGAGTAAATAAAGAAGGAAACATAAAATGTAGACTATTCGGTGTAAAAACAAATCAACACATTTCCCACAACACATCAGCCTGGATTTTATGGTCAGAGAATTTCCACCGAGCAAATCACCTGTACCATCTAACATGTGCTTTTGGAGTATTATAAGGTGCGTATCTGTTTACTAATGGACATATCCCTTTACTAAGAGGTCTAGCTTTCTGCTTAAAACTACTCCAGATGTTGTAGAAATTCAAGCATTGGGCATCAGTCCATTAACAAAACAAAAACATTTTTTGATGCTTTACAACTTGACAGTTTTTTGTGGAGACAAAAGAGCATTATTAAAGGACAATTAATTGCTACCTCTTGTTTTATAATACAAGATTATAGCTAAATAGAATTTTAAATCCTAAAGTCAAGAACATATTTGCTCTGAAGAGATTTGAGGAGTAAAGAATTTATAAACTTGCTGCTCTTTAAATTCCCGTTTGTTTTAGGAGAAGATTCCACCACAGGTGTTTTTTTTTTTTATTTTTGCAGTAAAAAATTTCAAAGTATGTATATAGTACATACATAGAATTGAATTCCCTGTGGTGTGACTTCTTTTCATATGGACATAAACAAGAGGGTCCAGGAAAATGTAAAGAAAAATAGCTCCTCTCTGTCTGAAATGCTCTGTCACTGAGACTCTAAATCAAAAACACATTTGCTTGATATTTTCTATTTATAGTATAACTTCGATATCTTAGTGTGTATTATAGAAATAACTGAGTGAATGAAAGAGCGCCATCGCCTCACTCTCTAACAAAGAAGCAGATGCACATGGATGTTTATTTGCTTCCTTCGCTCCTAAAACCTCAGGTCAAGTGTTCTTGACAACCCGTCTCCAGATCCCCACTGGGAGGGCCCCATGCAGACGGCGTCTGTGATTGCCTTGCAGAATTTCTCCTGCAGCTGATATGCCAGCACCCGCTGGGGATCGTGGATCCAATATCTGCCTCCTCACATCTTCCAGCGAGAATGGCTTTCGCTCTCCTCAGGAAGAATTTATTTTCGTTTTCCCCCCAGCAAGGGGGCCCACATCTCGTGTCCATATTCATACATTATCATTAAAGATTAAACGTGGTACAGATTAACATGGTTTTAGCTTCTCTGTTGCTATGATCAAAATGAAGTGTACTGGTAGGATGTGGACATAGAACCAGTGCAAAGTTAGGCCAAGAATAAGGTTGATTGTAGGGTTTGAAGGGTTCTTGGTCATCTATGTGACATCAAATATTTTAACCATTAATTGACTAATCATTGTAGTCAAATTGCTGAGAGAAAAAGGAAGTGCCAGAAAACTATAGATAATATATTACTACATATACAGAAACTAGCCATGAAAATACACATGAATTGCCTTAAAATATTCCATATATAGGACAGGTCAAGAAAATGTGTATATAAAATTAGAGTAGGGTTTTAGTTCATTACGAGCTTAATTACATTCAAGAATATCTATGATGTGACAACAAAAAAAAACAAAAATTAAAGACACTATTCATTCATTTTCTCAACATGTGCATTTTATTTGTTTTATAAAACAAACGCAATTGAATATTTACTCTGTATGGCAAGTTTGCTAGGCACTAGTTACACATTAATAAACATCCTATCTAATAAAGAGGGAATATGCTAATTGACCCTCATGCCATCACAAGATGGCAGCACCCACAGCCAATAAGGAGGGAATATGCTAATTGACTGCCCCACCCTCAAAGATGGCAGTGCCCACAGCCACAAGATGGCTGGCAGGGAGGGCAGTTGTGGGCAATCAGGCCAGCCGGGGAGGGCAGTTAGGGGTGACCAGGCTGGCAGGGGAGGGATGTTAGGGGTGACCGGGCTTGCAGGGGAGGGCAGTTGGGGGTAACCAGGCCAGCAGGGGAAGGCTGTTGGGGGCAATCGGGCTGGCAGGGGAGCAGTTAGGTGTCAATCAGGCTGGCAGGGGAGTGGTTAGGGGGTGATCAGGCTGGCAGGCAGAAGCGGTTAGGGGCAATCAGGCAGGCAGGCAGGTGAGCGGTTGGGAGCCAGCAGTCCCAGATTGTGAGAGCGATGTCCGACTGCTGGCAGTTGGACATCCCCCAAGGGTTCCCAGATTGGAGAGGGTGCAGGCTGGGCTGAGGGACACCCCCCACAAGTGCATGAATTTCGTGCACCGGGCCTCCAGTGGTAGATATTCCCCCTGCCCTTGTGGCGTATATCACTTAGCAAGGAGGACAGATGGTTAGATAGTACACTGCACTGATGGAAGGTAAGTTTTAAGATAAATAACCACGTGTGTTGTGAAGACTGCATGCTAGAGGAAGTGGCACAGTTAAGAAAGATATACAATAAATATAAAATAAATAAATAAATAAATAAATGACATCTTAAGAAGAAAGAATGCTAGAGATAGAGAAGTGACGAGTTCCCTTAGGAGGGCCTGGGAAATGCATGTTCTATGAAGCAGAAACTGTTTTCTAACGCCCAGCAGCACGAGAGAACATGGCATCGCCGAGTCCCTAAACGCAGTCCGGCACGGCTGGGCTGTAGAGTGCGATGTGGACATTAGAAAGTTACCAGGGAGAAGGTTGTCCAAAGGACCAGTGTTTGCACGAAGCTGTATCCACCCTAATGGTCCCCAATTAGAAAAACCAGTAAGGCAGTGATGATATATTTAAAATATATGTAACTAACATCTTAATAAAAATAAAGAACGCACTAGGTCTGTATGTCCATATGAGGAGCTCTCAGTGACACTGTTGAAGACAAGTATGTTCATGAGGCTATGTCTGTAGCTTGGAAACATGTAACATGTACCTGTATATGTTCATGGGTGCACACACAGATGGGGATGGGAGGGAAGGATGTTCACATCCTCAGAGTGGTTGTCATGCCTGGAGAGAGAGCAAGCTCTCCTGGAGAGGACTGGGAACACGGAGCCCTGCTGGACCGCTTTGTTATGTCTCACACCTGGACAGAAAGCCTCGAGCTGTTTTTCGCGCCTTCCGCTCAGTACAGCAGGTTCTGGAACACAGTTGTTTTGTCCGTCGTTTTGTTACAATAGTGATGAGATGCCTTAGGAACCCAACTCTTGTTTATATCAGATTATGGCAAAATTGATTCCCTTATATGTCGTGTTGCTTAAAGTCACAGAAACTATTGACAATAAGTGAGGACTTACAGCAAATCTTACCTTCTCAGAAAGTTAACGTTAAAACGAAAACTGAACTTCTTTAATCTCATATTTTCCCTGGGACTAGTCCTAGACCAGCCACTGATGGAGACTATGCCTGTAGACAGTGAAATGCCTCAGGACCTACAATGCTACATCAGTTTTCTTGGGGTGTCAAATTGATAGCAAATTTACTATATTAGGGGCAACCCCACTTGCTTTGAAAGCATATTAACATTGAAATTTTTAGAAGTGAGCTGATTGCAAACCTAACCTAGAAGAGGTAATTTAAAGCACATTTCAAGGATAGTGAATGTATTCATTTAGTGTTTAGCTTCATTCTCCTAGCAAATAAAGGGGGGAGGGGGGCACGGGGAGACAGACAGAGAGGAGACTGGGTATCTAGTTCTTAGGCAACCAGTTGGTTCTCAAAGGGTTTGCTGTGAAACCATTCTCAGTTCAGCACAGCCCACAGATTCTAATCAACGGGAGTCACTGTGACTTGACAAAAGAGGAGTGTGGCTTGACCTTCTCTTATAGGCATAATGCCATTTCCACCACATTTTCCCTCCTGGGGCTAACGGTTTGGTTGAATCAACAGGACACTTTCAAAGTTTAACGTTTCAAAAATGTGTCCCCACTAGAAAAACAAGCAAACCAAAAAACCCTAAACGTGGCAATACAGTGCTGCCGACCTCTGCTCTGCGAAAGCTTCCGCTGAGAAAGGTCCTGGTCAAACACATAAACCACCAAGGACCTCTCATCTACTTAATGTTAAGGTGGAGTTTGCTGGAAATTTTTCACAATTAGATGGATTTTCCTGCCCACTCTAACTCTGTACTCTTTCATTGATTTTTTTTCTTTTTTAAAGTTTAGGGAGCCCGTTTAACCAAGTGCAGGCCCTTGATAATTTGGTAGAGCAAGTTAGGAAGAAATCTACGGTAATAAAACTTTGTGTTGACACCTTTGTCCAACACCTGGAGGTGAGGAGGTAGGGATGAGGAGAAAGGAAACACTACCAGTGTCTTGCTGGAAAGATTGGATTCTCGTGGCATTTAACAGTCTTCTCAGTAACTATAAGCTACTGCTAAAGTGATAGAGAATATCGTCACATTGTTATCACAGTAGTTTATCTTTTTAAAAATATTTTTATTGATTTTAGAGAGGAAGGGAGAGGGAGAGAGAGATAGAAACATCAATGAGGAGAGAGAAACATGGATCGGCTGCCTCCTGCACACCACCTATTGGGGATCAAGGCTGCAATCTGAGCATGTGCCCTGATGGGAATCGAACTGTGACCTCCTGGTTCATAGGTCAATGCTCAACCACGGAGCCACACCAGCCAGGCTACAGTAGCTTATTTTTTCATCTTTATACGATGTCAATTTCCTTCATTATCTGACCACCAAATTGATCTGTTAAAAATTATCACTTTATTCCATTTGACTTTACCCCCAAAAGGCATATGTTTAGTTTATTTATTATTGTAGCCCCTGGTCTCTCTATCTGTGGGGGTAAGCAGAGAAGAAGAGGAATGAATGGTTAGAGGAATTGGGAATAAAGAGGAATTGGTTCAGTAATGGGCATATTGAATTAGAAAGGCTTAACAGAGACCTAAGCATGTTGCTTAGTAATTACTGTAGTTTGCAGTGTGTTTTGGAGTTGAGAGTTACAACTATCTGTAAAACTCAGGGCCGTAAGAACAGAGGTGGGACTGGAAATAGGGGAATGAAATGGCCAACTAGCAAAACTCTGGCAGGAGGAGAGGCCTGTGATCAGAAAGCCTCGCAAATATCTTTTGTTTAATCCCCACCTGAGAGGTGGTGTCAGGAATAGAGAGCCCTTGTGCACTGTCAGTAGGAATATAAACCCGTGCAGCCCGGCTGGTGTGGCTCAGTGGTTGAGCGTCGACCTGGGAACCAAGAGGTCGCCGGTGTGATTCCCAGTCAGTGAATGCACATGCCCAGTGGGGGCTGTGTAGGAGGCAGCCAATCGACGATGTTCCTCTCTCCTCCATGTTTCTATCTCTCTATCCCTCTTTCTACCTCTCTCTAAAAATCAATAAAAACATATTTTAACAAACAAACAAAAAAACAAAACAACACAATACTGTATTATATAATTGCAAGTTGCTAAAACAGTATAAAAATACATGGTAATTCTGCCACGTGATGGAGATACTAGCTAATGCTATTGTAGGAATCATTTAGCAATGTATAAGTGTATCAGATCAACACATTGTACACCTTCAAGTTCCACAATATTATATTCAGTTACATCTCAATAAAGCTGAGGGAAAAAAAGAAAATAGCTTCCATATCAATGGTAAGCCTAACCAATATAGTGCATAACATGGACATTAATATTAACAAAAATGCTGTGATGTCTATATTGATTACACACCAAGACAATATAGAATAAATAAATAGACTAGAATAGGTGATTTTAAGTATAGGCATGAAAAGTTAAACACCAGCATTAAGATAAACATTTTGAGACTAGATCATCTGCTAAAAATTTTGTGAAAGAAATACACAGAGACAGTCATGGTATTGCCTGAACTTTTAAAAAGATCATAATGTGATGCTATTCATAAAAAAATTAATTGCAGACAAAATGACAACCAAAGCATTGTATTTATTCAGTTGGAACTGGTGGGTAGAAAGGCAGGAGAACAGGGCATAAGAATACATCGCGAGCCTATGTGCGCCTTCGAGCCAGGCCTCGTCTGCAGGAATCGGGGAATAGATTCACCGAGACAGCTTGCTGGTGGAGGGGAGACACGGAGATTCACACATGCCAGGTGGCCTGTTGGGGGGAGGCTGCTTTATCTGTCTGTGGGTTGTCAATGCACACTGCAAGGAGCGACTGATGCTAAAAGAGGGGGAAACTGGCTTCAAAGCTCTCTGTCTCTGCCAACACGACACGCCTCAGTAAATGTAATACTTAACACGAGAAAGAATTTTACAGTACTTTCTCTGAATACTTAGGCTGCTGACTGGAACTAAAGAGACTGATCAGTAAGAACAACATTACTTAAGGACACATCTCTCTACCAGTGCTAATCTACACGAATAAAAGAGTAAGATGCAAATTGACCATACCTTCGCGACACCCACCAGCCAATCAGGAGAGAGTATGTAAATTAACCCAACAAAGATGGTGGGTTAATTTGCGTGTGCAGGCACCGAGCGGCCGGGGGCGGGGCAGGTGATGACGCAGGCGTTCCACACCACCCCAGCTGCTTCGGGCCTCTGGGCAGCATGGGAAGGTGGAAAGGCAGCTCCAGGCTGGAGCGGAAAGGCATCTCTGGCCGGAGCGAAGGCGGTGCCAGCAGCCAGGGGAAGGAAGGCCCATTCTTGCACAAATCTTCATGCATCGGGCCTCTAGTCCTATTAATAAAAGCCTATGTGGTCATCATGCCCTCATGCCATGATGCCCTCACACTGCAATGAGCGATCACCAGGAGGCTGCATGTGCAGCGGGTCCGCACGGGTGGGCGGGGCAGCATGCATAGGAGGGTGGGCGGGGGCTTGAGGCTGCGTGTGCAGCACGGAGGAGGGTCCCGCGGCTCCATGTAGCTAGGCCCAGGGGTCCCACGGCTCTGCTCGGAGGCGGGGTCCCCAGCTCCAGCCTACCGCTTTGGGGCAATCCATTGAGGAGCCCTGGATGGGTGGGCAGGGCCTACCTCTTTGAGGCGATCGATCACAGGGCTCCCGCATGTGAGAGGGCTCAGGCCAGGCTGGGGACCCCCCCCCCAAGTGCATGAATTTTGTGCACCGGGCTTCTAGTGTGTATATAGATCTAGTAAATATATAGATCTCTTTACATAAGTGTAAGGAGTAAAGCGGGGAGGGGGATCCAGAAATATAGATCATTCATGATTGAAAAGAATAGGGAAAAGGAGGACCTAGAGCAAGAGGTATATTACCTTTGACTATGGCATCTAAAATCCTGAATGGTAATTCCTATAGCTAGGGTTCTTACCAACTTTTAGGTTTTGCTTAGACTTCTCGATTTGATATTAAAAGTGCCTTCTTCCAATTACCAGTATTTTATTATCTAAAATTTCAGTTATTCACTCCACTTCCTTTTATGTAGCTCAGGTCACCGATATGGAAAACTATCTTTTTTCTTTTTCCCATTTTCTCATCAAGAGTTCTCCTCCACGGTTTTCTCAGTGACCACCCTATGTTGTTCTTCTCCCGATTGTGGTCAACTCTTGGGTGAGCCCTCATTCTTCCAGAATAAGTGAATAAGTAAAGGACCTGAGTGAGTGCGTGAATTATAATGAGCGTTTGATACATTTGGCCGGTCGATTAGTCGTAGCAACATTGTCTTCCCTCCTAGGGGAGGTTCGTGTCCCTTAGGCTCAGAGACCTAACTTCTTTGGACGTCCAAATCCCGAAGAGATCTATGACTACCTTCTTACTTCCTCACTGGAAAGCCCATGCCATTATTCTGTATCTCTACTCACTTTTTAAAATGTATTATTATTTTTATTGTGGAGAGTATTACAGATGCCCCCCACCCGCCCCTGTGCTCCCCTCCACTCAGCCCCACCACACTTCAGGCCTTCCCCACACACTGGTCTGTGTCCATGGGCTATGCATGTATGCATGTATGTTCTTGGGTTAATCTCTTCCCTTCCCCCACCCTCCTCACCTCTCAGATCTGCCAGTCTGTCCCATGCATCCATGCCTCTGGACCTGTTTTGTTCATCCATTTGTTCTGTTCATTAGATTCCACATATGAGTGAGATCATGTGATATTTGTAACAGCTCTTACATTTATTGAGTTAAATTTGATCCCCCCAACCCTTGAATTTCTGTCCCTGGGTCCTAATTATAGCCTCTGGAATGGTATCTTAGACTAAATAATCCCTTTCTCACATGACAACTTTATTTTTAACTTATGATATCTCTGAATCTTTTCTCTTTCCATCTAAACACTCTGAGTACAAACATATTTTCTCATTGCTTGTAAGAGATAAAATTAACAAGACAAAAATTTGTCAGATTGTCAGCTTTCAATTAAAAATTGGGGCTCCTGCAGATATGTAAGGAGTGGATTTCCTCAATGTCATATTAGGGAAATATCATGCAATTTCTAGCTTTTGAGTTTGTAGCTTCCCACGTTCATCCTTTGCCCTCACCGAGTCCTTCCCATTTGCTGTTATCAGAGGAGGCAATTGTGACAAAGCTCCAAGCCGCCCTGCTGCCGGAGAGGATACGCTAACCATCGCTGCTGTTTCCAAGAAGCAAGATGGCTCTTCTCACTAATTAGACACCAACCACACAGACTGCAACACAAGGGACATGAGAATACATTTTTACAAAACATAGAGGGAGTGTGGGTGAGAGAGGGAAGAAGTGAGGCAGGAGGAGAGAGAGAGAGAGAGAGCGCTCACCATCTAGAGCTCACTTTTAGAAGTTGTGTGACATTGACAATATATCTTTTTCTTGCTCAGCCTCTGTGGCTTCCACGAAAGATGCCTAATTGTACCTGTGTGTGTGACCTACAGAGTTAGCAGGTTTCAAGGAGGCATAGTCTGTTTTTGGTCTGTTTTTCCATCAGACAAACATAGTTAGCGTTTTCTGCTATCTAACCCAACTTCTTAAGAATTAGACTCCATGGATATGTCCACTGGTTTGACACTCCACCGTCAGGGTCTGTTTCCATTTCCCCATCTTACGGCAGTTCTAATGCCAACCCCTCCAGTCCACTCTCCTATACTTTCCGGACAGGTCACCATGCTTCTACAGTGTCATATATAAAACCTAAATTCAATCTAATTTAAAGATATCCATGCACTCACGAGCCTATACACAGTACACATATTTATACACATATATACAAAATATGTATATTATATGTATATGCATATATGTTTGTATTTGCATATATATACATGTTTTCCTTCCTTATACACTTAGAACTCAGAGGGTATCATAACATGTATTGTAATTCCTATTTAAGAAGAACCAAAATTTAAAAATAAAAACTTAAAAGAATCTGCTGACCTTAAGAAGAGTCATTCTTGGAAAGGGACCAAGTATAAGCCCACACTAGGCTTGGTAATAACTAATGTTATCTGCCTGTCATTTTAAGAATAAATAGAATTGCTTGAGTGTGCCCTTGAAAGGAAAGAATACAATGGCACATTTTCACAAAGGGCAAATGCATATAAAAGTGTTACTTTAAAATTAATGAAGTTTGGTTCCTCATTTTTATACTAGATTCACAGAAAAGGTGCGGAAATGTCAGTTTCTTCTCTGCAGTTGTTTTAATAGCCAAAGTTAACAGCTTTGCTCTGTATCTGACAAATACAATGCTCCAGGAATGAAAGCCTTCCAAACATTCTACATAGATTTAGTCATCTGTTACGTAGAACCTAAGCTTTCTATTAATCTATGAATGTAATCTGAATTGTTTTAAAAACAAATAACCGTCATATATTTAAGCAGTAAGTTCAGCAGCAAAAGCGAGCAGAACATTGTTGGAGAACACGGCAACCATTGCGCCCCAGCGAGGCCATGCCGCTGAGGTATTAAATTAAATGGCTCCGTCACTCTGGAGACCTCTAGGGATGCGTCAAACCTCTGTCTTCCTGGAGGGCAGAAGGTGAAGCCGTTCACAGTCGGCAATGGGGAGGGGCAGGGCCTGCCGTGAACTGGAGACTGCACACCCCTCTAAGAACAATGGGCAGGCATTTAGTCGGACTACTGACTTGTGCATTTATACATACAAACATGGACACAGAGACACGCACCAATTATTCTGGCCAAACAAAATATATCTGTGAGCCAGCGTCAATAGATCAGCCTCAAAAACAAGCAGCTAAATTAAGTGGATAAAGCAGTATTATATGGTAAAAAAATTAGCTTATTGAAATATAGAAGGAGGAAGTAAGATCTCAGATTGTGATATAACAGTAATGATAAAAATGCTCTCATTTTCCTCACAAAAAAGTCAAAGAAAAAATAAATACCAAAAATGTTTACGAGTCATTTTGTGATTTGATCCAGAAGCAATAGATATTATAAATTTCAATTTAAACACATTTTATCATTAGAAATAATTTCTGAATGTATCAAAGCAACATTATAGAATTATAAAATTATGATGTCATTTCTTGAAGTTACTATAAGAACAATTATATTATGAAACAACTATGCATGTGTATACATATATGTGTGTCAGTGTACCCACACATGTATATGTATATATGTATAAATGCTAAGGAAATATTTATACATACATGTATAAATGCTAAGGAAATATTTATCCAAAAGATATTAAAAGTAATTATTATTTGTATACCTGAAATAAGAATTGGGTTATTTGTTAGCTTTTAGAATTAAATAGATGACAAAATATTTGTAATGTTGTGACTATGGTACTTTAATTCTTTGAAATAGTCCATCTTAAATCTACAATAAAAACGGCTTTTTCTGAGTAATTCTTATAAACCAAGCCATTTATATAAGGTTCAACAAATTAAATGTTTGGCATTATTATGCTATTTCCCAGATGAAGAAAGCAAGCGTTTGAAAGACTAAGAAGCATTTTATAAACCTCATTGTGAGTAGGGAAAATGGTTTGAGTTTAAAATATGATTTTCCTGATTTCCAAGTGCATCTCTTTACCTATTCTGACAACGTTACGATATTCTGTTTGATATTCATTATATTAACTGGTTTTTGTGCTACATGTTTTTTTCTTTCTCCAAGGTTGAATTAAATTAGCAACCATTAGCTCAGACAATAGGAATCTTTTTCTGTTTATTTTTATCTTTGAGATCTAATAAATTGGACTTGATTGATTCACTATCTTGTCACATTTTATCATTGTTTAAGCTTTATAAAGTCCTTGCATTTTTGAAATAATTGAATAGAAATAATGAACTTTGGAATGCGTAAGCCAGTGTTTAGTGGTAGGGTTATATAGAGGCTGTCAAGGAATGGAAGAAAGGCTTTCTCCAGGGACAGATTCAGTGCAAAACCCCTCCCCTCAACTATGTGTAAGCAAAGCACGAATCTAAGATACATTTATCCAAAAGATATAAAAAATAACTGTTATTTTTATACCTCAAGTAAGAATAGAGTTATTTGCTAGCTTTTAGAATTAAATCTTTCCTCAGAATTTCCAAATACATATACACACTACAGGCCCAGTGCAAGGATTTGTGCACCAGTGGGGTCCTTCAGTCTTGCCTGCACCCTCTTGCAATCCGGGACCCCTCGGGGAATATGGGAGAGCCAGTTTTTGGCCCAATCCTTGCAGGCCAGGCAAGGCACCCCACCAATGCATGAATCTGTGCACCGGGCCTCTAGTATGCATATAAAATCTTTGGTTAATCTCTTCCCATCCCCCCTCCCCCTTCCCCTCTGAGATTCATCACTCTGTTCCCTGTTTCCCTGCCTGTGGTTTCCGCTCCTGTGTTGAGTGTCTGGCCCCTGGTGGTCAGTGCGTGTCATATCAGCCAGTTGGGGCTGGTCGCTTAGGCTTTTATATATATAGATACATGTGTTGGTCCCATCTTATAGTCAGTTCAGAATGTTGGAACCAATTGGCCCGCTTGGGTTACTTTTACTTGTAGCATTCCTTTGGGCCAGGTCTTTCTGGGCACTCTGAACACCTTCACTGCAGGGGCTGTTCCTTTTATAACAACACTGCTGATTCCAGGTGCTCAAAAGACAAAGATGGGTCTTTCAACATTACTGGTGAGTGTTTAAAAACGGCTCAATTATATCTAAAGAGCTTTTTAAGATGGGTTTTCCCCTCTATGAAACTAAAAATCAGACTTATTAGGCAAAAGGGACCTTCTCCCTCCAATAGCTTGGGAAGAACTAGCCGTCAAGGTGGCAAGATATAGAATATATTTAGGTTGGAGAGATTTAAAGTTTTAAAGGTCCCTCAGAGTTTATGAATTTTGGAAATTAATATCATCTTAATGATGCACTTAGAAGGACTTTGCAAACAAATTGGTGCATTGCATTGCATTTTTTAGTAAATAGTCATTATTGAGTTATGCTAACTTTTCTACTTTCCTCCATACGTATTTAACCAAGAGAGAAGCAGCAGCATTCCTACTCCCCATCCCCCCAAAATAACCATTCACAACATACACCACGTGCGTGATCGCATCAGATCAGAAACACGGCTGGTTTATGGTATTTCTTTGCATTTCTGCTAATAATGTCAGAGTCTTAATATTGTTTCAGAAATCTGCCTTCCAAGACCTTCTGAGGGAAAGGTTAGAGATGTAAACAAAAAACCCACCAAAGCTTCGTAACAATTCTTCCTTAGACAATAACTAAAGGCATAATTTCTAAAGTACTAACGCAGATGGAAACACTTTATACTTTTCACAAATCATTGCCACATCATTTTAGTATGAATATATTTTTAAATAATCACAACCTTACCAAATAACATCTTTCTTGGATCAACATAATTTAAATAGACTCAAGGAAGGGAATAATAGGGTTCAATTCTCACACTGGAAATCACCTTACAGGCCCCTGCCAATTTGCCTCAGTGTAGAGAGTGTTGGCCTGCAGAATGAAGGGTCCCGGGTTTGATTCCCATCAAGGACATGTACCTAGGTTGCAGGCTTGATCCCAGGCCCCAGGGTTCAAGGTGCCTGTGGGAGGCAACCAATCGATGTGTCTCACATCAATGTTTCTCTCTCTCTCTGTCTCTCCCACTCCCTTCCACTCTCTCTAAAAATCAAGACTTGGGTGAGGTTTAACAACAACAAAAAATTCACAGAACTGTCCACCACAAAGATAAAGTTTGTGAATGCAAGTTAAAAAAAAAGAAAGAAAATCACGTTACAGTGCCCACTCAGGTATGGAATTTCCTAACTGGACAGGGAGCTGTGAGCTCAGAGATTCCCCTAGAAAAACAAAGTAAGATGATGGACAGCAGACATGTTCCCCTTTTCACTATGTTTATTATTTCCATAATCTTAGACAGAAAGGCTAAATGAACTTCCGGCTTTGAGGTTGATGTTTATTAGTATATGATTAATTACATTTAAATCCTAGTTCTATTTGCTTTTCAAATTAATAAAATTTATATGTGTTAACATTCTTTGTAGAGACCAGAGTGTTTACAAATAAAATAGGTTATCAATTGGTATATGTGTATATTTTAAATAATTTTTTTAAACAGTCAACATTTTTCTTTCTAAAGAAATTTTTTAAATGTATTAGTGTTGATACTCTTAATTATATTAGTTTCAACATAGTTCAATGTTCTATCTTGCTCATTGGAAGATTAATTTTCCTAACATATACCACATGAGTAATACTTTTTGTCTGAAATATAAATAATAACCTTTCATTAATAGACTAAGACAGAATGAAACCTTCCTACAAGTATCATTGAAATCAATAGGTTAAAGAAATACGCACTTAAAAATAAGAAAGTTAATATTTGTTAGTTATTTCAATAAATATCCATCTGTAAATTATGGAAATACTATTTATACTATTGATTTGATTTATAAACCAGCTGGAGAAAGGAAGAGTTTCTTTATTATTTATTTTAGACATTTCAGAAATGGTTTTCCACTTGAATGGTTATGGCAGTGGATGAAATTCTTGATTATATTTTCCTGCTTTCTGGCACTATGTGCTGTATTTATCTTTTGAGGCATAGAAATGTAACTGCACAGAACTCCTATTTGACAGTCATTTTGTGACTTTGTAATGCAGCAATACATTTTAATATGAAGGAAGGTAAGGAATCGGGGTCTATATTTCACATACCTGTATGATTTAGCAATTCCTATGGAAAGAAATGGCATGAATAAAAAAAGAAGTAATTTCAGAAGCTGGTGAATAAACAGCAAAAGGGAGAAGGAAAGGATTCAAGAAATAGAATTGTAAAAGACCTACAGTGAAAGAGGGCAGCATTAATGTTGAACTTGAGCAGAAGCAAAGCTACATTTAGTCCTGATTTCTGGAAACTCTCCTCCTGTCATATACTATATCTGAATGCTATCACGAATTTATTAAAATAGAACTACAGATAGGAAAGTAGGTAGGTAGGTAGATAGATAGATAGATAGATAGATGATAGATAGACATACAGCAACACATAGGTCTATTCATATGCTTGACACATACTTTTTGAGTTCCTGTTATACATAAGACATTGTCCTAAGCACTGGAAATATATTAGATAAAATCAAGGAGTAATTAAAATAGAGGAACAATAAAACTCTGAAAACATGAAGAGGAAATGAGTGATAACTTTTGCAAGGATATCCACTTGACCTAGACAAAAATTTTAAAGCAATGTGCAGACTTAGGGACTGGTTGATGTATTATAACCTTTCTATCATTTAATTTCTACTTGCTCTTTCAGTCAAAGGTATAAATGCCATAATAAAATCTTCCATCTTAATAACTCATTTGTACTGAATCCTACAGAAAATTATATTCCTCACCTACTGTTCTTCAGAGGACATTGTTTCTTTTATGCCATAAATAGCAGATTGCTGCCTCATATTGCTAGATCTCAAAGAAAAAAGAAAGTGGTCTTTCTAAGGTCATGGTTATTAATAGTCAAAGAGAAAAATATCAGTTAAAAAATTGCTGCTCTTTGTAAAAAAGTTTTTCAATTTCGCAGGTTCTTTTTAAAAATAAAATCTTTAAACTACTAGCTACATCAGAAACATGATTTTAAAAAGACTATGAATGTCCAATTGCTATAAATTTGGAAGACCAAGAGAAGTAATTGTAGGTCTTCTTTATACCAATAGATAAACTCAACTGTGTTTTGTCATGGAAAGCATTCCTTAAAAACCTTTAAGCTTAAGGTTCAACAAGGAAAGAAAGAAATTAAGTAGAGTTTTATCTATGGCTTTATGATCAACCCAAATAAGATTTTAAAATCTACACTAAAGCTCGCTGGCTTCCTTAGTGGCTGTTTCTTGCCAATGAAATGGTGATGTGTATAAATTTCTGAACTGTGTTTTAATTTTACAAGTTGTATTTTGTCCCACTAGTCACACACAGACAGTGCCTCTCCAGGGGGAGATTGTAACCCAGAGGTAAAGTCAGTGGTGTCTGGTAAATATTTCAGGACTGGCTCTTGGGGAGGGGTGCTGATCCTTCCCATTTGCCACCTATGTGGTGTAAAAATGCCACCGGGTCTAACTTCAAGCCACCAACTTGCCGTCCCCGGGCATGGCGTCGGGATGAGGTACACACAGGTGCTAGTATAGTGCATGGAGAGCCAGGGGGGTCTGGCCTCAGCCCATCACTGGGCGATCTGATCAAATACGAGGTGATGTTGATTGTGTAACATCCTTTTAGTTAACCATGCCATGACTGAAATCTGGAAACACACAGACATGGTGTCTTAAACACAACAGTATCGAGAGCTGAAAATGACAGAACACCTGAGATGGCAAGGCTCTCAGGTAAACGCTAAGGGTCTTTTCAGTGAAAGGATGCTCAGAGACGGCCAGGTTCGGTCCCGCTGGTAAGGTCCTGGGACTTAGTCACTCCCATCTTCACCGCAAAGTAAAGAGCAAAACTAAAAACCAGGAACTCTTTGTAGGTGCATCAGAGCACGGAGGTCACGGGGCAACTGCTGCCCCCAAACTGAGGAACAGACAGGCGATGCTGAGGTTCACAGCTAACCGGAGCAAACCCGCTGGGACCAGGAGCTGGGCAGGAAGCTTACACTGTAACTGACAAGTCGCTGGAGGCCCGTGAGGAGGAGAATGAGCGTTGAAAGCTCAGGGGCTGTGGAGGGGAGTCCTACGCTTTTGGGAATTTTGCCTCCAGGAGCTCTCCCGGGAGAAAACAGAAGGACCAGAGAAGCAGATCTTGGGAAGAAAAAGAATGGTGGGAAGGAGTTGGAGAGAGGCAGGAGGAAGAACATGAACAGAAGGCCTTAAAACGAAGTCGGCGCCGGGTTCTGAAAACAATTGGCACACTCCGGATCCCGCTGGGCAGGGCAAAGGCAGCGCCAGTGGAGTGGGAGCGTGGCCTTCTAAGGGGACAGCATTTAAGCAGCAAACATTTCGAGTCGCGTTTCCACAGGACCAGCAACACCATTTGCCTTTGGGCACTATTCCTCCTATAGGCTGAGAGGAGATGATCACGAAAAGAAGAAGAATAAATCAGGTGCATTTCTTTATTTCTACCGCTCCTGCCACCTGTGTGCTGCAGCTTGCACAACAACAAGTGATCACCGGGTCAACAGCAAGACTCTGGTCTGGGTTCCCTTTACAGCTTGGAAGTTTCAGAGAAATCAGCATCCAGGGGACCAAAACCACAAAGGAGGAAACAGAAACCCAGACTCTCTCTAAAACCAGACACGTCGGGAAGCAATTGAATCTGAAGAAAGGTTTACAGTCTTGGAGCAAGGCACTGGCGCTGCCCAGAACAGACACCGTTATATCGATGAGTCCATTGGCCACATCAGAACAGCTTTGCCTTCAGAAATGTTCAGAGCACTAGCCAATTATGCCCCAAAACAGTTTCCATACCCAGACTTCAAAATGATGATGATGAGTATTTGAAAAAGGGGAAGAATTTGAAAAGGGAGCTGCGGCAGACTGCAGTGCTCCGAGGAATTATTAAAATAGCAGATAAAAGAAGGGAGACGTTTCTGGGAAGAAAATGTTGTTTTCTAGAAAAAAAAATGTTTTTAACTTGGTTCTTATGTTTAGAGCTTTTACGCTATGAACTGTTTGGTTTTATGTGTACACCAAAACGCTGTAAGGTTTCTCTGTCTCTTTGTGTGTGTGTGTGTGTGTGTGTTTTCACCCTTTTAACAGTTCTCTCTCTTCAAAATGTTATACATCCCCCACCAGAAAAAAAATACACAAGTTTGTGAGTGCTCGGTAAATACCCCTACATCGTGCCCCTTTGTTAATTAACAACAAAGTACAGAGATAAATATAAGCCTCATTAGTGTTTGAATATGCAACTACTGCTAAGTATATCATAAAATTAATTGCTTCAAGTTAGCAGATGGAGAAGGTTAAAGTAATAATTTAAAGTAAAGCTAAAGTCTAAAAGGACAGGAAAGAGAATGGGAGCATTATATGTTAAGAAACAGATATTATAAAATAAAACACGATAGCCTGTTGAAATTTGCTTAAATATACCTAATTTAGAGTCTAAGCCAGACGTTTCCAAGCACAGCTTTCTGAAAACCATGTTTATAAGAAATGGTTACCTGAGTGTGTGTGCTTTTCAAAGTCTGCATTAATAGACCAGTGGCCACAACGTAGAAAGCAAAGGACTGCCCCGCGCTCGTTAGAAGGTGCGGTCCCAGTGCCCGCCGCAGGCACTGACTGCGTGGACATGGCACCCATCACTGCCGCATGGAAACAGGAAAAGGACAGAAGCAGATCCAGGAGGCTGGTGGGCCTTCCCAGCCCAGGTCCTCCCATCATGCCTCAGCCTCACCCAGCCGCATTCTCCCCAGGCCAGAGAGGTACATGCCTAACGTTTTCTTTAAAATCTATGACAGCGAAACCAAAAAATGTGGGGTGATTTGAGTCCCAGTTTTTGTCTTGCGAAAATTGAAGGCTGCTGTCCTGGACAAAAGCAATTCATGGAACCGAGGTTTCCTGAGAGCATCCATGCGAATTAAAGTCTGCAAGTGCACGTGTGAGGCCCCCCGGCCGGGGCCACTGGGCACAGGGATGTGGGTGTCCATGGTGCTGTGCAGAGGATGGGAGGGGGCCAAGCACTTGCTTTTTGTATATAGATGCTGCCTCGCTGCCTTGGGATTGGTTATCTGCACGCGGTCTGTCTTCACCATGGCCATACATGTTCAAGGTCATGCCTCTGGCACGCACCCTTCCTCCCACCCCAGCTGGGGTGTCTTAGGAGCTCCGCCTCCTGGGTTCTGTGTTCACTTCCTCCTCCCCTGGTCCAGCCCCATCTACCTGACTGTGTCTGTCTCCATAGGCCACCAAAGAGACCAGAGAAATCTCCTGCCTCTCCTAATACTATTTCCTGGCTTTTGACGACTTATCATTTTTAATAAATTCTAAATCAATTTATTTTTTCTGTATGCAAGTCATGTTTGCTTATGTGCCAGAAATAACCCTGACACCTTTGGAAGAAGCTGGTGTAGTTGATTGTTAAACTTCGGTGACCAATATGGGCCTACGTCAACCCTCCCTATAAAGAAAGCACAAGACTGAATCTTGGTTATTGACTTGGAATAAGATTTGCCCCGGTTCTCAGGAAATCTGAGTAGAAATATTTCCCCAGAGAAAGATAGAAATATGATTGTGTCAGAGGAAAGGTAGAACGGATTCTCCTTCAGGAAATAGAGGGACCAAGCTCTGCTCTGAGCACGGGCAGTGTTTGCATACTAAACGCTCGGTACATCAGAGCAGCACTGAGGGTACAGATGCCTTCGCTGTCCGAGAGGTGCTGGCTGAACACACCAGCACTGTGCCGTGGCACCCGTAGACCATCAGGCCAGATCATTCGCTCCAGAATAACCCCGTTACTCATCTGGATGGAAAGAGACACCAGCCCAGCCAACGTTAGAGAGAAATCGAATTGCTGGACACTCTGGGATACAATGAAATCACTACGTGAGGGTTTTTCCAAATCCTGGTCCCTGGACTACTCACCTAAAATCACTGGAGCTGCTTGGTGAAGGTTCAGATTCCCGAATCTCAGCCAGACCTTTAGAAGGAGAAACTGTGGAGTTTCTTCAGGGAATCAGAAGCTTTATTACACGTTCTGGATTATTTTGATATTCACTCAAGTTTGAGAACCAATGTACTATCGGTACAGATCAACTTAATGGGAGCATTCAGGGACAAAGTTTCCAAGTGAGTTAGCTCTGTAGAGAAGAGTACTTGGCATTGTGACTCTAACCACAACAGAAACAAAAGACGCAGTCAGTACATCTGTCCAAGAATGAGTGTTTGCATGAGTGCAATGAAAATGGAATGATATAGTGCTTCCTGAGTTTTTCAAAGGTAAGGGATACCTCTATGAACTCTGCTTAGTTTGATATGTTTCCTAAATTTCTAGGTAAGAACTTAAACCAATTTAAATAGTGACTACTTAATCAATTACAGATATGTAATTAATGCATGTATTTTAAGCTCATTCTCTTTTCAATATTCTACAAAAATTGAAAATGCATATTTAGCATCATTCATAAAGATGTTTTTCTGCTCCTTCCTGCCACACCAAGCAGACAAGAACTTCCTAGTCAGTGGAGAGCATGCTCTGTTGTAACAGTAGGTAATTCATTCTAGATAGAAAAGGAGCTTCCCTAAAAGTTTTACTTTCCTTGTTCTGATTCCGTACATCCCAAGTCACTCCATATTTACAAATTCCAGTTTTCTAAATTCTCTGATACTGGGAAAGTAATATAAAAGTACCCATTGGTATTGTGTTATATGAGTATCCTGGAGATTAGTTTGTGTTAATTCCGTTACGTTAATCAACTTTCAGCAGCTGGGCAGTAATCATGTTTCCAGATTTTTAGTTTAGAATTTCAAGTCCAACTGATATTCTAAATATACTGTTCAAGAATATTTTACACTGTGTTCTTAGTATCTCTGTATGACACGGTGACAACACTAACTCTTCACTTTTCAAATGCATTATCTCTTCCACTGCTCAAAAAATTGGCCCGGAGGTCACAGTTCTATTCCTGGTCAGGGCACATGCCTGGGTTGCCAACTCAATCCCCAGTAGAGGGTGTGTGCAGGAGGCAGCCGATTAATAATTCTCTCTCATCATTGATATTTCTATTTCTCTCCCTCTCCCTTCCTCTCTGAAATCTATCTATCTATCTCTATCTATCTATCTATCTATCTATCTATCTATCTATCTATCTATCATCTATCTATCATCTATCTATATCTATCTATATGTATATTTAAATTGGTGAAGCATATTGGTAATAAATAAAAAACAATAGCTTGAAAATACTGTTACATTGGTCCCCATGCTAAGTCACTACTAATAACACAATGAAACTTTTTAACAGGAAACCATTTATTTTCTCTCTTACCTCTATTTTAGCAATGTGATATTATCTATTTGCCAATATTTTTTAAATTGATCCTAATCTTAATCTAAACCTTGTGCGTTTTGAAATTTTGAAATGTATTATTTTGTTATCCTTCTACTTATCTAGCAATAGAAAAGACTCTTGAGTATGCTTCTGAAGTAATATAAGGAAAGTATGTTTCATCTGTTTGGCATTGTGTAATTTTCTTGTCCCATCATGAGTCACTTTAATATTTAGAATCTAGTGTCTATGTTTTTATTTATTCATTCATTGCTTTTTTCCAGGAAACACTATTCATCCAGTAAACATGTTTAAGCACTTCCCAGAATGCCAGGCCCCAAGCACTGAATCACACTGCTGTGAGGGCTCTCTTCTCTATTAGAATTTGCAGAAAGAATAATGCTGGCCTTTCAAAACCAAAGGCTAAGTTCATTCATTTCTTCATCCAGAACAGGAAGCTCATGGCCAACAGACGACTTCAACTGAAATGATTGGTCATGGATGTCCCTCACCCTGGAAGGCAACAGCTGAGACAGAAATCTGGGGAAAACTAGCCAAAATGTATAGACCACACCAGATGTCAGCTTTGTGTCTGGGTTCAGAAGCCATTTTGGTGGTGACAAGACAACTGGCTGTGGCATGACTTAGGACTTTTTGGATTATGCAAAGGAAAGTGGACCCAGACCCTGGTCAGGCCTCTTAGTTTGTTGGAGCATTGTCCCAATACTCCAAGGTTGTGGGTTTGACGCCGGGTCAGGGCATATGCAGGAATCAACCAATGAATGCATAAATAAGTGGAACAACAAATCCATGTCTTTCTCTGTCTCTCTTTCAAATCAATAAAAGAATAATTTTTTTTTTAATGTTCCCAAACATAGACTTGCAAGACACGGCCCATATGGGAAGAAGACCTCAAGAAAACAGAAAGGAACGCAAGAAGAGAATGAAGGAAGTCAGGAGACTGCAAAGGCCAATGTTGGTGCTGGCAGAGAGGAGCAAAGATTCTTCAGTGACTTATCTGAGGTGATTCTGCAGATTTTTCATCGAGAAGATTAATAAACTAGGAACTTTTACGTGAAAAAATTGCATGTTTGGAGTCAGATGATCCAAGGTGGGACCCTAGTAACCATGTGGCTTATAAAAGTTACTGAAAGATTTGAGGCTTCACTTCCCCTTCTACAGAATGGTTTCCAGTGACATGTGGATGTATAGACAGGGCCGGGGAAACAGTGCTGGCTTTTATAAAGCAACCATTTCTGCATTCTAGGGGCTAAGCTGAAACCCGTCTTGAGGAAGCCTCCCATGTGAATTTTCACATGCAAAGGTAAGGGCCTAGCCCTTCTTCTTTTAAAAAAAATATATTTTTATTGATTTCAGAGAGGAAGTGAGAAGGGAGAGAGAGAGAGAAACATCTGTGATGTGAGAGAATCACTGATCAGCTGCCTCTGGCACACCTCACACTGGGAATTGAGCCCGCAACCCAGGCATGTGCCGTGACCCGGTTCATAGGTCAATGCTCAACCACTGAGCCATGCCGACTGGGCACCCTTCTTCTTTTAAAAATATATGCATATCGAGAGGAATTCACATGTACCTACTTGAGACAGGACTCTAGGAATTATCTCTATTATACAAACCCCTTGGCCATGACACCGTAACGACCAAAGACTGGTCACCAGGAGGCTGCGTGCGCAGTGAGGCGTGCACGGGTGGGCAGGGACTTGACTCTGGGTCCTGAGTCCCACCCAGCGTGGTGGGAGTCAGTCAGACCCACCCGGTGTGGCGGGTCTGGGCCTCGTGTGATACCGTGCACTGGGCCTCTAGTATTTAATAAATAAGATGTTATGATGGTCTTTCTTTTCCTCTGCAAAGGTCATAATGACTTTTTAAAACGTCTTATTATGACTTGAGTACGGTGTGGTAGATGTGCCAGAGAAGAAGAGGATTTGTATCTTATGTGGGGGCACGGGCCAGCTTAGACCTCAGGAACATAGAGGGGGAGCAGAGAACAGGGTGGGGGTGTCACTTGAAGGACTGGCAGAGCCCCGGCCCTGGGGAGCCGTGAAGTCTTCCTTCCAAGGAAGCAGCGCTGTGTCATTGCGTCCTCTTCTCCTCAAGGCGTGGTCAGCCTGTGGCCTCCAGCCGTGGGTCCAGGTGTGGCTGTGATGACAGAGGAGGCCGTGCCCACCCTCAGGGCAGCGCTGACTGGAGAGCAGGGTCACCACGCGGAGTCAGTCACCAGATGATCGGGGGCAGCTGGCAGGAGCAGGGGAGGCGCAGTGGAGGGACAGGAAACAAGCAGCCGCCAGGAGGAGGCAGGCCCTGCTGGGCGGGGCCCTGGGGAATAACCAGGGGGAACCCAGGCCCACTGTGCTCATGCCGATGGGGAGCCCACACCCACACCGGTGCTGCCCAACCCAACCCATCCCCTCGGACGGGGTGCAATCTCTGCCCACTGCATCCCCAGGCGGCTGGCCACCTGACGCTCACCCTCAGGGAGAGCCAGAACGGTGTGTGTGGGGGGGCGGGGGGCGGGATTATGCCCCAGGGTCCCTCACAGTGACTGAGTGGGTAGGGTGAGAGACAGGCCCTCTTCTCTTCGCCTCAAGTCCCATCCCAGAGTGTCATCCCTGCAGAGCTCCCGGAGGGCCGGGCCGAGTCCCGGATGCAGCTGAGGTCACCCAGGGTTTGGAGGGGTCTCCCCTCTCTGCGTCCTGCTTTCTCCGGGGGGCGGGGGGGGATGTCCCTCAAGGTCACCAGCACCGTAGTCCTTTCCTCAGGGACTGCTCCTGGGGGGGCTGCTGCAGGACGGGCTCCCGGCCTGGTGTGATGTGTCCGTGGCTCCGAGCTGGACCCCGTTGTCAGAGAGCCTGGGGCCTTGGGTTCCAGCACACGAGGCAGTGGCATGCAGCTGGCAATTGCTGGTCACGTCCTCGTGCACACCCTCTCCCGCTCCCGCGTGCACACCTGCTCTAACCGGGTCCTGGTCCTCTCAGCCCAGTGGCCCTGGTGCTGGGACTGAGTTACTGCCTCACAGGAACAACAGAGCCTGTCTCCTGTCTCCGCAAGGCTTTTCCACGTGCTGCTCCTTTAGAAAGAAGGAAGCGCAGGGATGTGAACGGGTCAGTCGTAGTTACGAAGATGGGCACATCTCCCAGAAGTAGACATTAGGGGAATATTTTTTTTAAATTTAAAAGAACATAAACATTCAAAAGTTCCATTTTTATTGTACTGAATATATATTAGTTGTATCTTTTTGTTACGATGGCCTTTGTTTGTGTGACAACTGTCTGAACATCTAGGCAGGAAGTCCTTGATATTTCAAGGAAAGTAAATACCAAAGACAGTAGTTTGCCAAGGAAATAGACGCAACAGTTTGTACACCGTTCTCTACTAAATACCAACTTTTTTCTGCTTGACAACAAATGACTATCTCTTACATTGTTTTGAATATCTGTAGGCAGTAGCCATATATATATATATGTGTGTGTTTACAAATGGGCTTCTATTAACTACTTCACAAAGCTGAATTTTAAAAGTAGTATCGTTAATACATCAGATCCCCCACCCCCTCTCTGGCTTTCTTCATGCACACCACCATCACCACCCTATTAATTAGAGTGATGCAGTATTGCTCTTTTCAATGCGTTCGTTTACTACTCCTTATTATGAATCCAATCGCTAACAAAAATGAAGCTCTCATTTCAGCCCAATTACCATTCATCATTTCGTGTGAGCTGCTCTGTGCATACATATTTTTAATGTTACCAGATTATGACAAAAGACAGTCCTCTGTTACAAGTTTCCACCATCCTGGAAAAAATAGACATGACTCCAAGCTTCCAAGTTAAAAGTGAACATGACCAGTGGAATCAAGCATGTGTGTAAATGTTACAGTGATGTTTAGCAAACCCACAAGTCCATCTTACATGTTAAAAGTGGCTTTGTTTTTTAAAATACATTTTTATTGCTTTCAGAGAGGAAGGAAGAGGGAGCGAGAGACAGAAACATCAATGATGAGAGAGAATCATGGATCGGCTGCCTCCTGGGATGGAGCCCACAACCCCGGCATGTGCCCAGACGGGGAATTGAACTGTGACCTCCTGGTTCATAGGTCAATGCTCAACCTCTGAGCCAGGCTGGATGGGCTGAACGTGGTTTTAAAGGCACATAGGCTGGCCTTGGCGTCCTCTGTCTTTATGCTGGAGTAAGAAGGAAAGGCATCTGCTCCGCCACATGGGGCATTAGTACCCAACGCCACGCCACTCCCTGCGATGGCCCACACTCCTCCCTGTGATGAAGGGCCTGTTACCCCAGCTGTGGCATTCAGTGTGCCTGTTACCCCAGCTGTGGCAGTCAGTGTGCCTGTTACCCCAGCTGTGGCAGTCAGCGTGCCTGTTACCCCAGCTGTGGCAGTCAGCGTGCCTGTTACCCCAGCTGTGGCAGTCAGCGTGCCTGTTACCCCAGCTGTGGTATTCAGCGTGCCTGTTACCCCAGCTGTGGCAGTCAGTGTCCCTGTTACCCCAGCTGTGGCAGTCAGCGTGCCTGTTACCCCAGCTGTGGCAGTCAGCGTGCCTGTTACCCCAGCTGTGGCAGTCAGCGTGCCTGTTACCCCAGCTGTGGCAGTCAGCGTGCCTGTTACCCCAGCTGTGGTATTCAGCGTGCCTGTTACCCCAGCTGTGGCAGTCAGCGTGCCTGTTACCCCAGCTGTGGTATTCAGCGTGCCTGTTACCCCAGCTGTGGCAGTCAGCGTGCCTGTTACCCCAGCTGTGGCAGTCAGCGCGCCTGTTACCCCAGCTGTGGCAGTCAGTGTGCCTGTTACCCCAGCTGTGGCAGTCAGTGTGCCTGTTACCCCAGCTGTGGCAGTCAGCGTGCCTGTTACCCCAGCTGTGGCATTCAGTGTGCCTGTTACCCCAGCTGTGGCAGTCAGCGTGCCTGGCCAGCGGTGCCACCACAGATGTGTATGTATTCGCTGCCTTTAGCAGCAGCTCAGGCTGTTCCTGGAAGCAGCAGCGCCTGGACGTGGAAGCAGCACCCGGCCCGGTGCTGGGAGGATGAACTGGGCCCCGAGCATCTGCTGCCGGCGTCGCCGGCTTCTCTGCTCCTGGCTCTGCCTGCTGCACAGCTCAGCATGGCTGCCCTTTGGAAGGGAGATGCGACAAGGACACTCGCCTCACCCTCTCTCCTGCTGTTTTCCCTCCGTGAAGGGGGAAGACCCGCACGTGGCGTTCTTTGCTGGACCAGGAATGCTTAGAGGACGTGCACTCTGTCCAAACAAGGCGGTGCACACAGGAGAAGCCTGGGCTGGGAATTCTCAGAAAGGTGCTGCTTACAGGACAGAAACCCCCAGCCGCTTCGGTCCAGTCCCACCGGCCACATGTCTGTCTGCCTCATGGAACTACTTCCGACCAACTGGGACTAGAAGGAACAGTTTGAAAAATAACTCCTTTTACTTGGTCTTCCAATTTATTTTTATTTTATGGGCTGACTACACACACAAAAAAAGAAATAAAACTAGAAAATGTGTTTACTTTTTTATATCGACTTTCTGAGAGTTAGCAATATAATGCCTGAAGATTGAATGTAATATACCTCATCTTTTTTTTCTCATGAGGTGGAATTACTTAGCCAATTGATTATCTTTTTTTTCTCTTTTTAAAACATTTTTCTAGCCCACTGGCCTGTTCTCTGATTGTGTCCATGGCAAAGATTGCTAGCCACTGATGCATTCTAGAGTAACATCTATCAATCCATTGGAATTCAGTAATTTGGGGTTATGATTATATATTGATCTAGAGATTAAGGTACACTCACCACCTTCTCTTATATATTTTCCTATTGGCAAAGGAGTTTGTGAGCTTTGGAAAATCTCTTTGGCTTTAGTCATTGTTTGAAAATTCAAGAATATTTTAAAATGTTTATTTATTCTAAAAGGAACAACATATTTATATTATACAGAACAAAAAAAAATCCCTGTGTCTCAGAAATGATAGATTTTAATGAATTGGTAAGTCCATTAAATCAGTAAGTACATTCTGTTGTATCAAATTGGTGTCAAGACAAAATCAATTTTAAAGCTACCATTTTATAAATTAAATGAAAAATAGAGATTCTGATTTTTATTTCGTGATTTGGACAAATGGAAATATTGGCACGTTATTCATCTAGACCGCAAATACTTAACAAGCACCCGCTCTGGTGTACAGTTACTCTCAGTGTCAGAGATAAAGGAAACTATAGACACGGATGCCTTCCCTCCTAAAGAACCTACACACAGGGAAGCAGGAGTCATGAAATCGGTTTACATTCAAAATGCAAGGCTGAAAAGGGAGAGAATGTGTAAATGCTCATCTGGAATTAGCATAACAGATAGTCTATTTGATGACCTTTCTCCTGCACCCCAAAAGTCACAGGTATTCCATTATGTTGTGTCTGCACCAATGATGCGGTATGCCGCTTTTCACTTTAGCAGAGAAACGATGATAAAATGTGAGCCATGAAACTGAGCGCTGTGGGAAGAGACGCCCTGTTACATTTGGTTGTGGTTAGGTTAGTCTCTGATCTCAGCTAGGCTTGATTATATTACCCGGAAGATCCTGCATAAGATGGAGATAATCCTATACAATAAAAGCCTCATATGCAAATGGTCCCCTCAGGCAGTCGTTCGACTGGGAGTTCAACCTAGAGACTGGGAGTTTGACCTCTCACTATGATGTGCGCTGACCACCAGGGGCCGGCGCGGAACATGGCGGGTGTCGGCGATGCGGCACTGGCAGCGGGCAGCAGTGGAGGCACTGCTGGCCCCGATGGGCCCCGCCCGACGAGAGCGGGACTGCGATGGGATGGTGGAGCAGGTGAGTGGGCAGTGCCAGGGCAAGGCAGGTGCAAGCAGGGGACCAATCGCCCAGCTGACAGCACCGTAGCAGCTGCGGGGGGGGGGGGGGAGGGCTGGGGGGGGGTACCCAATCAATCAGCCCACAGATGGGATGGTGGAGCAGGTGAGGGGGTGGCCCAGGCCATGGTGGGGTGCCAGGCAGGGCTGCAGGGCTGCAAGGCTGGGGGCAGGAGCTGGGGCTGCGAGCCTGGGGGTGCAAGCTGGGGCTCGATCCCTGCAGGCCACCCTGAGGGATCCCACCCATGCACGAATTTGTGCACCGAGCCTCTAGTATGTAATAATGAAGAACAGACATGTACAAATGGAAGTGCCAATATTTCCATTTGTATATCACTGCTAAGAACATTTATTTCCCTAAACAGTTAAACTACTATGGTTTTTAAAAAATATATATTTTATTGATTTCAGAGAGGAAGATAGAAGGAGAGAGAGAGATAGAAACATCAATGATGAGAGAGAATCATTGACCGGCTGCCTCCTGCACGCCCCATACTGGGGATTGAGCCCGCAACCCAGGCATGTGCCCTGACTGGGAATCAAACCTTGACCTCCTGGTTTATAGATCGACGTTCAACCACTGAGCCACACCAGCCAGACAAACTACTATGTTTTGACTATTGACTGTCAAAATACTTGTAATAGCAATTCACATTTATTTACAAATCATGAACAAATTTAAAAACAAACAGTTGAGCCCGAGGAACCAGACACAGCAGAAGCCTTACTGTATAATTCTGTGTTTATGGTTTTAAAGCGGATGCAGGATGTCATGGCGGAGCTCACCAGGGGGAGCGATAGTTACTGGGAGGGGCCCTGGTAATATTCTACTTCCTGGAATGGTCATGGGGTGCAAGCACTTCGTAAGCGTCTTTTGTGCCATTTTCAGGGAAAAGGAAGAGAGAGAACAACCCAAAACCCAAGTGTTTCCAAAACAATGTTGGCCAACTAGCACTGTAGGACTTGGAAAGAAGGAAAACAAACTAAATTTAGAGTTTTCATCCTTTAGACACTAGGTTTCATTACCCAAAATTCTAAAAGGCAAAATGGAACATAAGAAATGCTCAGTTTTATAGTCATGAAAATCCACAAAGCAATAAATATGGAGAGTCATATATTTTGAGGAAAAAAAAAACCATACTCCATGATTTTCATAAAATGTATGCAGGGAATTTTGGCAAAAACATTTGTAAATTAGGTAAGTAGCAAAACTGTAAATTATAAAGAGTCACATTTGTTTTTTAATTGTAGAGCAATATGGGAAAGATAATCAGAACCTTTCAAAAGTTTAGAATTCTCTGAATTCTTTCAAGCTTCTACAGAAGCTAAGACTACTTAAGACATTGCTGGTAGTTCACTGGGCCTGAAAACATCATAGTTCAGAATGAAATCATCTAGTCACAACTACTGATCACTGGGAACAAACAGTTATTAATAAGTATCTGAATGAGTGAAAAATTAATTTTGCATACAGAAATTTGATGTCATGTTAACTAACCAGGAATGTCATATAAGGTAAGTATTCTATACTAATAAAAGGGTAATATGCTAATTAGACCAGATAGACTAGACATCCTTCTGGACAATGCCACGGTGGTGGGAGCGAGGCAGAGACAGTTAGGACCAATCAGGCAGGCAGGCAGAGCAATTAGGGGTGATCAGGCAGGCAGGGGAGAGGGGTTAGGGACAATCAGGCCAGCAGGGGAGCAGTTAGGGGCATCAGGCAGAGGCAGTTAGGGGCGATCAGGCAGGCAGGCAGGTGAGTGGTTAAAAGCGAGTGGTTCTGGATTGCAAGAGGGATGTCCAATTGCTGGGATCAGGCCTGAACCAGCAGTCGGACATCCCCTGAGGGGTTCCGGATTGGAGAGGGTGCAGGCCGGGCTGAGGGACTCCCCCCTGAGTGTCCATTGATGAATTTCGTGCACCAGGCCTTTAGTCTATAAGAATAAAAGTGTAATATGCTAATTAGACCAGATGTACTTCTGGACAAAGCTGGGGCTGTGAGAGAAGCCTGGGTCCTGGTTGCCTGTGGGTGGCCAGAGGGATGCCAGCCTGGGTCCCAGGTGCCTGCAGCCAGAGGGAAGCCAGCCTGGGTCCCAGGTGCCAGAGGGAATCCAGTGTAGGCAGCCAAGGGAAGGAAAGCCTACTCTTGCATGAATTTCGTGCACCAGGCCTCTAGTATATTAATAATATTGGAAAACTAGGCTATATTATAGTCCTTTAAAAATGCAATGTGATCATATGTGGGTTTTTTTTATTTTAATCTTTTTATTTCAAAGCTTGAGGTTATTGGCATGACCCAACCTTCTATTTCCATACATGTGGAACCTTGGACCCAAACATTAACACACACATCAACCAGATAATCAGCTGTTTAACTCAGGTCTTCTAACAACTTACCAATACACTCACATGCTTTCAAAGAAAAATCTTTTGAGATACTGAAACAAATGTATGTTATACCATGACTTTTTATCCCAATTGTCCATCTTAACAGATATCTACTGAATTTTCTTTAAAAAAAAAAATTGGGATATAATTGACATTTAACATTATATTAGTTTCAGGTGTACAACATTATGATTTGATGTTTATACATATTACAAAGTGATCACCGTAGTAAGTCTACTTAACATTAGTCACCATACATACTAGTAGTTACACATATTTTTATATTAGAACTTTTGAGATTTATTGTCTTTGCAACTTTCAAATGTACAATACAGTCTTATTGTAGTCACCGTGTTGTACATTACAGCACCATGACTTATTTATTTTATAACTGGAAGTTTGTACCTTTTGACCCTCTTCACCCATTTCATCCCCCCTCCCCTGCTTCTGGCAGCCACCAGAGTAATTTTCTGTATCTATGAGCTTGGTTATTTTTGTTTGTTTTTGTTTTCAGATTCTACATATAAATGAGATCATACGGTGTTTGTCAATCTCTGTGCTACTTCTTTCATAAAGCAATTGAGGTCTACTCATGTTGTCACAAAAAAACAAGATTAAGTTTATTTCTTATTGATGAAAAAATATGCCATTGTGTATGTATACCAATTTTATTTATTCATCCATCAATGGACACACAGGTTACTCTATATCTTGGCTATTATAAATAATGCTGCAGTGCACATGGGGGAGGGGAGGAGAGGATATATCTTTTTGAGTTAGTGTTTTTGTGTTCTTCAGATAAATACCCAGAAGTAGAATTTCTGGATCATATGGTAGTTATATTTTTAATTTTTTGAGGGGCCTTCGTACTATTTTCTACAGTGGCTGCACCAATTTCTATTCCCACCAACATGGAATTTCAGTGGTTTGGTTCAAAGAATAAAAGGAGTAATTTCAAATGGAAGTCACTGCAGTGTGCCCTTACTACATTATCTGTTTATCAGGAGGTCATGGGGTACTCAGTAGGATCTACTATTAGGAGAAAGATAGACGTCTTTTATTACAGTTAAAAAATAAAACTAAATATTTCCAGTTGTTTTGAAACAACCAACATTTTGCCCTAAAGACAAGAATTTGGTTTTCCTATAAAATAATTTTCATGCAAAATAACTTCTACTCTAAGACACCAATACCTGTTTGTTGAATCACTTCCTCTTGCTTTCTGACTCCTCCTGTAGAAGAGTTACATAATCAGCACTAATCAGTGTATTTCCTTAGAATACTAGAATTCCAGCAATTTTACTTTTATTGTCATTTTTAATATATTTTTATTGATTTCAGAGAGGTATGCAGATCTTCACTATGTTGAAATTTCCTTTTGAAAGACAAAGGAAAATAGTCTCCATCCTTTCATGATTTTTTGAGGAGAAGCTTCTAGTCTTCTGGACAGGGACCTGATTTTTTGTTAAAAAGTCCGTTTACTGTTTGGGATCCAGGACCACTTTGGATATGTCCAATTGTTTTCCATTACCTGATGATGGTGTAGCTCATACATTCTTCTCAGTAAGCGAGTAAAATCCTGCTTACTGATGCCACAATGAGGACATAGCCCCTGGTTAAATGGATTTACAACGGATTTCAGAGTCTTTGGAAGAAAAATTAAATTACACCATGGTGATTTGTGAAATACCCTGGTGATACCTGGAGTAGATGCAGTTAGCAATGCACTCTAAATATTCAACTCAAGCAGATGGTGTGAAACTTGGAGAATAAAAGTGTATGTTACTCTAGTGCATTCTGTATAACAGTATTATGGTATAATTAATCACTGGTAATGATACCTAATAATTAAGCCGTTACACTTTAACTGCTTGAAAAGGGAAGCATTATGTATGGAAGTACATCACCAACCTAAATGTTAGGCTCTTATTCAGATTCACCCTCCTAAGTGCCAACTCTTTTTGCTGTTTTTAATCCAGGTAGGTTGGCTCAATGTGCCACCTGATACCTTGTAGCTGTTATCATTTATTTTTTTTTAAAGGTTTGTTTTTACTAGTAAGTTTTCATTAAACCTTTCACTAAATTATTCAACCTATTTTTAACATCCAAACTACAGTAAATGCAGACTCAAAAACTTGATTAAATCCTAAATTATGCCCCCAAAATGTATACTCAAAATCAAAATCCAGTTCATAGACACATCCCAGACACACACAGTGATCCTGTGCCAGAAGCCAATCATTGTTTTAATAATAGAGAGCTGTGGACGGAATTCGGAGGGCTGGTCAACCTTAATTGCTAAAGGGTCAGAGCTAATTACTAGATATTGGTAGTTGAAGCAGCCCCCACCTGTTAGTCCTAAATTCACTGATTGGCTTTTATTGGAGTTTCCTGCCCAGGGGATATGGGTGTATCCTATCATTTTAATCTTAATCAAAGGGATGGAAAAGCCAGAGCGAGGAGTCATCCTCCCACTAGAGTTGGACTACCGCCTGGCCCCCATTTCCCAAATTAAATGTTTTCTAAAGTCTCTTTTCATTTGTGTGCGGCCTTCTCCAGAACTCGAACCCTGAACCGGAACCCTGAATCACGTGGGACGTGAAAGGGGCTTCCACGATCGTGTACTTAGGAGATTTCCAAAATATTTGCTGATCTTCTCAAGGCCCAGCAAGTTCTATAAAAGCTCCAATGCTATATTTTTGAAATAATTTTCATGGACTCCAAAGTCATCAAAACATATTAAAATTCCATATTGAAATACCATTCTTTTATCCTGGTGAACCTATGGGACCCACCTGATTCAAATATAAATAAGGTTGGTGACTTAAAGCATTTTCTTTGTTGCAGAAAATGCTAAGCTCTTATTTATTTGGTGGACAAATTGTTAAGACTTTGCACTTTCCTTTGTATTTTTATTCTAATTAGGTTTTAGAAGATTGTTTATTGTATCTATTTGGAGGAATGTGTTTCATGCTGTGTCCTTCATTAACAAGATTAAGTACTTGATCAATCCTTAACCTCTTAGTGTGTCTCATTAGTTTGGTAATTTATTCATCAAAAATACACTCTGCGAAGTGTTGGGATTGAAGAACTGGTGTTGATCCAAGAAATCCCGCTGTGTAGTGTCATGAACCTCATCACTTAGAGTAATGTGCCCGCACAAGGAGAAGGAGCAGAATTCCTTTATAATATGAGCAGTATGGAAATGTTTGTCTTTCTGCTGCCAAACCAAATAACATCTTCTGAGATTTTTCTATCTGTGAATCTGTTAGAGGTGAAAAATGCTATAAAACTGTAGCACGTGGAGAGTTAAATTTATTTATTTTTTTTAAAACTCTAGCAGAAGTTTGAATCAGTTTTTTTTTTTAATGGTTTACTTTTATAGATTAAAGGAATGTAAAATAGAATAATTCTAGAGGACTTTTATTAAAACTGAAACCATCGCTCGGCCAGTATGGCTCCGTGGTTGAGCTTCAACCTATGAACCAACAGGTCACAGTTCAATTCCTAGTCAGGGCACATGCCCGGGTTCCTGGCTTGATCCCCAGTGTGGGGTGTGCTGGAGGCAGCCTACCGATGATTCTCTCTCATCATTGATTACTTCTATCTCCCTCTCCCTCTCCTTTCCTTTCTAAAATCAATAAAAAACATAAAACAAAAACAAAAAACTGAAATCATCTTAAAATTTGTAATATATTGAATTACTCCCCAATTTAATAAAGGAGCTATATACTTTATATATGATTGTGTGCATCACACACACAGAGAGAAAGGAATTAAATATTTTAAATTCAATGGGAACAAATTAAAATTCATATGCACTAACACATGAGGAGGAAATTGGTCTTGCAAGGTGTGTCAGGCCATAAAAACTGTGAACAATGCACTGCCCTGGGGGGCGGCGGGGAGGGTCGTTATCGCTGGCCCCAGGACAGATCATCGGATATGGCCTGGGGACCCCCAACACCTGGGGTCCTTCCTGTGAGCCCAGGAAAGGGGAGGAACCATATCTACAAGACAAAGACCCCAGAAGGTTATAAAAGTGAAGCCCTCTGCATGTTTCTTCACTTTGATTTGGAAATGATTCCCGGAGTCCACCAGTGTTAATAAACGGGGTCCCTCCTTTTCTCTAGGAAGCGTGCTTGGTATTTCTTTGGTCTTCTGCAACACACATATGCACACATATATGTTGATATAAGAAATATGAAAACCTGTATGAGTTTATTTGAGGCAAACAGATGACAATTGCCAAATCCCAATAAATTGAGAAAAAGACAGAAGGAGGTTCCCATGAAATCCAGTGGTGGTAGATTAGGGAGGCAAGAGAAAGCAAAACAGGAAATCTCTGAGATTGGCTAAAAGGAAAAATGAGTCAACACATACCAGTACTTCTTTCACATTGGTAGGTACAGGATAGTTAACAATTAATTTACAACGAATAGAGATGGTATGTGGGAAAACAAGATAACAACGAGGGGTTCAGTGGCTTCATATTCTGGTGGGAGATTGAACCCTGAGGGTTCTGGGAAAGGGGATTACTCTGACTTTCCAAAGGTCTGTTATCCTAGATTCAACAAGATAATGAATAGGTTTAGTTAAGGTAAAGCTTGACCTTTGTCAAGGAAGATATCAGCCTAGGGCAGGAGTCCTCAAACTTTTTAAACAGGGGGCCAGTTCACTGTCCCTCAGAGAGAAGGCGGGGAGTCGGAGAGTGCGGTGCACATTCCACACATGCGCACTGCGGGCCCGGGACGAGTCCACTGCTAAGCAGGACAGGCAGCAGCGGACGGCAAAAACACCCGGCGGGCTGGATAAATGTCCTTGGCGGGCCGCATGTGGCCCGAGGGCCATAGTTTGAGGACCCCTGGCCTAGGACATGACTACTCACCATGACTATCCTTTAGTTAAGAAGTTTTCATTCCAGATCATCTTATGTGGTTACTTTAGGTCTCTGAGTTTGTAAGGCCTACCATGCAGGCCTCCCCTGAGCCACTCAGGTTTAACATGCACTACTTGGGGCCTCTTTAATCTGAAATAATTTAGAGTAAAAAATAAACGTATATCAAACACAAGCACATATATAATTTTGTGTGTATTGATAAGGTTGAAACACAATTTTTCTGAGGACTTATCATCAGGATCTCCAATCCAAGCTTTCCTAATGATGACTCCAAATTGAACTCTTCTATCATAACTAAGCGCTGGGTGGTCCTTAACATACTATTTGCCCAGGAGCATTATCTTTTTAGCATGCATTTCATCTTTGCTTTTCTCGTTTTAGAAGACACATGCCCATCTGCTGCTCATCATTCTTACTGTTTAGCAAGGCAAGGGAAGTGTCTGCCCTCGGTTTCCAGCTTCACCTTGAATAAAGTCTGAGAAGCCCTGTGGATATCCAATAAAAATTAAAACGAAGGGAAAAAAGAAAGATAGAGCGGGAAAGAAAGAAGAATTGAAGGCAATAACTAAGACAAAAACCAAACAAGTGAGAAGATTGATTTTATTCAGGCATTTGCAGCAGGAAATCCAACATCAGTGTCTGAGCAGTGCAGCCTTGCCTGTGGCCTTTCCAGGGAGGGAAAGACAAGTTAAAGGAGGGGTGATTCACCGTCGGGATTATTTTTTCCTCAGCAACCTGGGGACTCTCGGTCAGCGAGCTCACAGGGAAATGATTATCCCCGTGTCCAGGTCGTTTCACAGGGGACAAACAGTTCTGATCTAAACTGCTCATCTATGAGGCAAGGAAGGGGAAGCAGGAGGACCTGTGTCTCTTTGTCAGCAGGTTCAGGCAAAACAGAAAGGTCCGAGTCGGGCCTCGTCACAGGGAACCCAGGGAGTCATCGGTGACTCTTATGGGAGTCAGGAGAAAAGGTATTCAATGGGAAGGGTGGTTCTTTGAGGAGAGCTATTTCCCACAGCACAAAACAAGAGAGTTGGGGTAGCAAAAGCTTAAGCGGATTTCCTAGCCATCACTTTTGAAGAGCACAGGGCTCAGGGAGAATTTCAACATTGTCAAGAAAAAGAAAGAGGAAAAAAAACACACATTAGGAGTATTACATTTTTCTCTGTTAAATTTGCTCAAAGTTCAATTCATTTACCAACTAGAGCTTTTTCTTCAAGTGTTCCTGTTACAGAGCAGAAAGAACTGGTTCTCGGCCCACCCCGCCCCCCACACTAACGGAGCCAAAAACTAAACACTGAGAACTGCAGTGGGAAAGATGGGCTATTTCATTATGAATGAGGCCACCCGGGGGGAAGCAGAAGCTCTAGCTCAAAAGTCCAACTCCTTGCCCGGCTGGTGTGGCTCAGGGGTTGAGCATTGACCTATGAACCAGGAGGTCACAGTTGGATTCCCGGTCAGGGCACGTGTCCTGATTACAGGCTCAATCCCTAGTGTGGGGCATGCAGGAGGCAGCCGATCCATGATTCTCTCTCATCTTTCTATTTCTCTCTCCCTCTCCCTTCCTCTCTGAAATCAATTAAAAAAAAAAAAAAAATTCAGAGCAAGACCCAGACTGTAAGAGCACATTTACTAGGGTAAATGGCAGAGGTAGAAAAAGTAATCCCAGGAAGAAATGGGCTTTGCAAACAAGTTACCGAGGCAGAGGTGGGGCCCTTGGAGCTTGGGAATGAGGAAGCTGATGGTAACTGTGCCTGGGGAGGGGGAGGGGTAAAGGCAGGGAAAGGAGGGAAAGGCACAGGTGGGTGTCTCCAGGGAGGGAGAGGGCGCTGGGCCCTCCCTCCTGAGGGTTGTGAGGCCGGGACTTTAGGGGAGGTCCCGGGGAAGAGCTCAGTAGACTATGCAGCAGCTTTCCAGGTGTGTCCATTCAGGGCTGTGGTCTCCACTGATTGACTGGCCGGCACCGGGCAGGGTCGTTACTCCATTCAGCTGGTCCTGCCGTCAGCCCTGGCTGGTTTGGTGCTTATCTGGGCCTGGAGCTGAGATACAACTGAGGCCTGGATGCTATCTCTAGGCAGGGAAGGTCGGGGCTCCAAACCGCCTGACCAGGGATGTGCTTGAGGGGGAACTGTCACCCTTGGCGGGAGGTCCCATCCTACAGGTGACTGTCCACTGCGAGGCACCTGGGCTCTCCGCCTGGTGACCTTCCATCCTGGGCCATCGTCCTGGCTCTGCTCCTGTCTAACTGCCTATAGCAGTTTGACCAAAACCCTGCCTCTGGGTCAATAGACCCAGGATTTGTTCCTAAGATGATTTGATGCTGATCAGAGTCCCGAGGGCTTAATGATTAAAGAAGTGATTGTTCAAGGGAGAAGGAAGCAGGTGAGCCAGGTGCTGGATGAGGCCAGTTTGAATCTAAAGGAAAGAAAAGAGAAGGTAATATTTAAGAAATGAAGTTTCTATGTGGATACAGCTAGAGTAGATAAGTTCTTGTAATGGCTTTGTGTACCTAATATTAATTAGGTTTAGAGTCAAGGAAAGGGATTTCTTGACACATCAATTTCAGCTCAAGGGCAGCCTCTGGTTAATTTTTTAAAGTGTAACCCTGAGAAATCTTATTTTCTTTAATCTAGCTTTGTAGTTCGATTTATTTTTCCTTTGACTCAAGCTTGCCTCACCTAGCACCCCAACTCACCCATGTCCCTCTCCCTTGCTTAACCATTAAACCCTCGGGACAATGAGGTTCTGGTCAGCATCCAGTGGTCTTAGGAACAAGGTCCTGGACCTATTGACTATTGGGAAAGAGTTTTCAATCAAATTAAACATAATATCTTGGCATCAGTTGTGTTCTAGCTCCAGACCCAGGAAAGTGGAATGATCCCACAGAACAAATCCTTGCAAAATTGGACAGAGGAACGTCAAGGTTGACATCAGGACCAAATGCAACGCTCAATGCAATGGGACCTTCCCCTAGCAACAATCAGTGGATACCATGAACCTACCATTAGTGGAGACCATGAACCTACCTCTATAGTTAGTATAAAGGTCTGGCTATTTCTCCATATCCGGGGATCCAAAGTCTACAGAATCCCATTATCCCCAGAAGTCCTCTTCAGTGCTTGAGCATCCCAGGGAGTGGGAAGGAAGAGGTGGGCCTGATCCTGTCCTCCACCACAGCCCTGGTGCCTTTGGTCAGGGTTAGCCCTAAATATATTCTGGAGGTCCTGCAGAGCTGGGCCGTGCTCCTCTCTCAGCCAAGAAGTTAAGCAAGGCTTGTGTGGGTCCCTGTGAGATTTCCTCAGTGGGGGCACAGAGGAGGGGAGCATCTACACACTGTAGCACCCTGATCTGTGGTCACCCGCAACTGCGCTCCCATGCTGGCCTGGTCCCGCACAACTGCCATCCCTTGCAGGCCTGGTTGCCCCCAACTGCCCTCCCTGATACCCCGGTCACCCCTAACTGCCAAACAAAGGGGGGCTATCCCTACACCCCTGGGGCAGAACAGTCTATTATCTGGGTAGAATGATCAGAGGGATCCTCAAATGCAAAGAAATATTGTGAACCCGGAGCAAGTGGGATACAGAAAAAAGCATCCTTGAGGTCTAATACCATACACCCTCCAGAGTCACCAGGGATTTGAGACAGCAAAGTGTATGGGTTAGGAACTATGGGGTGTAAGGGTACCACAGCCTCACTTATTTGGCTGAGATCCTATACAATCTCCATTCCACATTGGGTTTTGTACTCCTAAGATGGGAGAGTTGTAACGGCTATTACAGGAGACCCTGTGTTTTCAGGTTTTCTACAATTACTTGTCTTTTCTTGCCTCAGACTTCAGGGGGTATTGCTTTTGGTGGGGAAAGGAGGTTGGGTCTTGCGATGTATTCAGATGGGGGTGGCCCCAATTGGCCTGACCCACACTTCCTTGTATAGACTATACTTGTGGGTTGATCTCAGTTTCAATTAGGGGCAGACATAACGCCTGCTCTGGGACTATATATATATATAAAATCTCCTATCTAATAAAAGAGTAATATGCAAATTGACCATCACTCCAAGACACAAGATGGCCACCCCAATGTGGTCAAAGATGGCTGCCCCCATGTGGACACAAGATGGCCACCACAAGATGGCCAGCAGGGGAGGGCAGTTATGGGCAGTTAAGGGTCACCAGGCCAGCAGAGGAGGGCAGTTAGGGGTGATTGGGCCAGCAGAGGAGGGCAGGTGGGGGTGACTAGGCCAGCAGAGGAGGGCAGTTGGGAGAGACCAGGTCAGCAAGGGAGGGCAGTTGGGGGGGACCCAGGCCTGCAGGGGAGGGGAGTTTGGGGGGACCAAGCCTGCAGGGAAGGCTTGGGGGGGACCAGGCCTGCAGGGGAGGGCAGCTGGGGGCGGAGGGGACCAGGCCTGCAGGGGAGAGCAGTTGGGAAGCACCCAGACCTGCAGGGAAGGAAAGTTGGGGGGGACCAGGCCTGCAGGTGAGGGCAGTTGCAGGGTACCAGGCCTGCAGGTAAGGGCAGTTGGGAGTGGACCAGGCCTGCAAGGGAGGGCAGTTGCGGAGGGACCAGACCTGCAGGGGAGGGCATTTGTGGGGAGCAAAGCCTGCATTGGAGGACAGTTGTAGGGGACCTGGTCTGCATGGGAGGGCAGTTCTGGGGGGCACTAGACCTGCAGGGGAGGGCTATTGGGGGAGACCAGGCCTGCAGTGGAAGACAGTTGGGGGAGGACCTGGCCTGCAGTGGAGGACAGTTGGGGGTGACCCAGGCCTGCAGGGGAGGGAAGTTGGGGGGGACCAAGCCTTCAGAAAGGGCAGTTGGGGGAGACCAGGCCAGCAATGGAGGGAGTTGGGGGGGACCCAGGCCTGCAGGGGAAAGGAGTTGGGGGGGACCAAGCCTGCAGGGGAGGGCAGTTGGTGAGCACTCAGGCCAGCAGGAGATGGAACTTTGGGGGGACCAAGCCTGCCTGCAGGGCAGGGCAGTTGGGGGGTACCAGGCCTGCAGGGGAGAGCAGTTGGGATGGACCAGGCCTGCAGGGGAGGGCAGTTGAGGGGGACCAGACCAGCAGGGGAGAGTAGTTGGCGGTGGGGACCAGGCCTGCAGAGGAGAACATTGGGGGGGACCCAAACCTGTATGTGAGGCCAATTGTAGAGGACCAGACCTTCAGAGAGAAACATCAATCAGCTGCCTCTTGCACACCTCCTACTGGGGATGTGCCCGCAACCAAGGTACATGCCCTTGACCGGAATCGAACCTGAGACCTTTCAGTCTGCAGGCAAACGCTCTATCCACTGAGCCAAACCGGTTTCGGCGCCCTTGTCCCTTTAAAACCTCTTTCTATTTGGATGTTTTGGTAGAGATTGTGGGTCTGAACGATTTAGTCCTCTTAGGAAGAATATTGAGGCCCCCAAGTCCCCTCTGTCCCTGGTGTCCTCTCCATTTGGATCTTAGTAGTCGGGGTGGCTCAATTCCTGTCATCCCTGACCCCTCACATATTGGAGGGAGGCTCCAGATCAACTCCTAGAGGGCCCTTCTTGAAGCCCTTTAACACTTTGGCCATTGTCACCCCCTGTAAACCAGGAGGTCATGGTTTGATTCCCGGTCAGGGCACATGCCCAGGTTGTGGACTTGACCCTCAGGAGGGGGTGTTCAGGAGGCAGCCAGTCAATGATTCTCTCTCATCATTGATATTTCTCTCTCCCTCTCCCTCTCTAGAATCAATAAAAATATATTTTTAAAAAGGTTTAGACACACAAAAAGGAATATCTAGTTAGAAAGTTGCCACTTTGGTCTTTTATAACCAAGATCAGGAGAAGGCCCACGAAAGGGAAAGAAGAGGTAAGAAAAAGCTGCTGCCCTGGTGGTGGAAAATCTTGGCAGTTGGGGTCCCCAAAAGGGGGGTATTCTGGGCAATGGTCCTGTGGAAGCCGGCTGTAATTGCGGCCAGAGGGACATTTCAAAGGAGATTGCCCTCAGAAACATAGAAGGCTGCCCAGACCCTGTCCTGTTTGCAAGGGAGACCATTGGAGGGTGGACTGTCCCTGAGGATGGAGGCTCGTGAGGATGGATCTCCATCCCAGATGCTTCAACACTGGACTGAAGGGCCCAGAGGCATCGCATTGGCTCCACTCGAGCCCCAGGTGAGCCTAACAGTGGAAGGAAAGGAAGTACACTTCCTCCTAGACACTGGAGCCACTTACTTCCCTCTGCTGTCCAATCCAGGTCGCCCCCCTCTCATAGTGTGACCCTGAGAGGCATCTCCAGGAAGCCAGTAAGTACAATCCTCCCAGTCTCTCTTCAGAACCTGAGGTGATTTCTTCTTCTCACATGCCTTCCTGATCATGCCAGAAACTCCAACACCCACTTTGAGGCAAGATACTAGTATATTAGCTCAATTGGGTAATTGGGTACTACCAATTACATATACATATACATATACATATACATATACATATACATATACATATACATATATGGATCTTCAAATTTACTCCATGGATCTTACTTTTTAACAGTGGAAAAACAAAATCAACCATACATCCCGCACTTCTCAAGATTATTCTCGGTATCATTGAATTTGTTTTCCTTCACTCATAGGTTTTTCTAGAAGTCAAAATATAAGGAAATGTTGTTTGAAAAAAATCAATGTACAGAAACATAAAATATCAGCATTGCTAATAGAAATAAAAAATTAATTAGATTATTTGATTGTATAGGCATGGTTGTGATAAGGCATTTTATCATTTTAATATGACTAGAGGCCCAGTGCATGGATTCCCCTCAGCCTGGCCTGCGGGGGTCGGGCCTAAACCGGCTCTCCAACTTCCCCTGAGGGGTCCTGTATTGTGAGAGGGCACATTTTAGAGAGGGAGAGGGAGAGAGATAGAAAAATAGAGATCAGCTCCCACTGGTGCACAATCGGGGCCAGGGACAGACCACGGGAGGGCTCTAGAGCATGTCCGGCCTGTCTCGCCCAGTCCCGATCGGCTGGACCCCAGCAGCAAGCTAACCTACCGGTTGGAGTGTCTGGGCCCCTGGTGGTCAGTGTGCGTCATTGTGACTGGTCGACGGTTGGACACTTAGCATATTAGGCTTTTATTATATAGGATAAAAGGATTAGGCTGTTGTTACCCTTTGCATTAATGAACTACAGCTAAATAACTGTAACTTCCCTACCACAGTGACTTATTAGAAAAAATACTGGGGTTTAATTGAGAACTGAACTCACCATACTTTCTTGTTTTCATGCTAATCTATTCTGGGACAAAGCATACTTCTGGTTTTGTGCTAAACAATCTAAGCAACACAGAGATCAAGTAAAAATAACCTAGTTACTTTTTAAAAAAACAACAAACAAACAAACAAAAACCCCAACACATTTATTCCTGGAAGATATTGTGGGGGAAGAATAAACTTTCCTCTACCCTCAAGGATCTTCTGGTTGTTCTAATAATCAAATAGACCTGAGACAGATTAGCAAGAGAAAATAACCAAATTTAGTACATATGCATGGGAACCCCTCATACATGAGAGAGTCAGATAACCCACATGCAGAAGTTTAAAGAAAGAAAGGGAAAATGGGTATATAAAACATTCTGAGTGAGGGATGAGGTAAGGTGCCTTGGGGACTTCAAAGGATCATTAAAGGAGGAGAAGAGCAGATGTTTAGTAAATAGAAGGTTGCCTTGCTCTATTGATGAAAAGAGGTTATCTCTGATAATAATAATAATAATAGTTATTATTATTATTATTAATTTAAATTCTTCCAGGTAGTTAAGGGAAGGCCAGAAGTTTCTCTTGAGCCAGAGACTAAAGTTGCCTTTAGCTCAAAACAATCACCTTATCACAAAGTCACATCTTAGAACGACTCGTTCTGAACCCCCACAATATCACAGTGAATTACTAACGTGACTTACTCATCAGAAGGCACTTGAAGATGCTCTTCTTGCTATGCCTGCCAATCCAAAGCTACTATGTCACAAACTCCGCCAATTTCAACCAGTATTTCTCTTTGCAAGATCCACCCTAACACCACCCTGCACAGGTCTTAAACCCCTTAAAAGTACACGGCCAGGGCTCTAGACCTGATACTGTCTTCGCCACAGGCCTTGCTTCTGAAACACTTCAAAGTCACTGTCAAGGGGGTGCACTTACTGCACTAAATCCAACTTAGCTTTGGGGGATCAACATATTTCCTGGTAATCATTATGGAGAGTTATCAATCCACCCAGCAGTACTATTTACCATATTTAAAAAATATCAAACACTCAATTTCTCACATGAAATTGGGTATTGGAATCATTTTTTGTGAGGATAACTCATGACTGAATATTTTAAACAATAAAGTATTTTCAATTTAAAAATTACAAGAGTTCACAAACATTTAAATTTACAAACTTAATAATTACCTAAGTCAGTGGTCGGCAAACTCATTAGTCAACAGAGCCAAATATCAACAGTACAACGATTGAAATTTTTTTGAGAGCCAAATTTTTTAAACTTAAACTTCTTCTAACACTACTTCTTCAAAATAGACTCGCCCAGGCCGTGGTATTTTGTGGAAGAGCCACACTCAAGGGGCCAAAGAGCCGCATGTGGCTCGCGAGCCACAGTTTGACGACCACGGACCTAAGTTTATGAATTCTTATACACTCCTAATTTTGTAACCTCCAGTATCTTTTGTCATTGTTTCTGTAAATGCTGACTCTGACTAATACAGAGCTTGCAGATCAACAACATGTTTGTATAAGAATCTTAGGAACTGACTTCAGAAGATGCAAACTCCAGCCTTCAGTCATCCCAGTTCCAGGAGATTTGCTGACTTTCAATTGTAGAACCAGGATGATGTAGAACCAGGATGAAGAAGACGAGAATGACACTCCCTAGACCAGTGATGGCGAACCTATGACATGCGTGTCAGCACTGACATGCGTAGCCATTTCTGATGACACGCGGCCGCTGAGGCGGCCACATGCCGAGGATGAAACATTTGCTGCTCCTGAGGATGAAACATTTGCGAAATAATGTTTTTTCCTCAAAGTGACACACTACCCGAGTTATGCTCAGTTTTTTGGCGAAATTTGACACACCAAGCTCAAAAGGTTGCCCATCACTGCCCTAGACCATCACTTGACCAGTTTCAAAGTCCTTAACAGACAGGATTGTGCTGGCCTGCATGTGGAGAACTTTTTAATCCCCTCCTCTTCATTTCTTTGTTTTGCTTTTCCTCTCCCTCATGATAAAAACCTCTGCCTTCACTGAGTTGTGGAAATGGGCTTTGTGACAAGAGCCCGCCATCTTCTCAGGTGATCAGCACGTGAATAAACCTCTTTCCTTTTGCACCAGCATCGGTCTCACAAGTTTGACTTCAGTGGCAGCAGGCAGCTGAACTTGGGTTCTGGTTACAGTTTGTCCTTCTATTAAAAACAAGTTCAGAATATAAGTTAATTGGGTTGTCATAATCACATTCACAGAGCTGCTTACAATACAATTATAACATTTATTTTTCTTTATTTTTCCTGGCTTTAAAAACCTTGAAAGTGTACTTTCTTCCCCATGCAATAAATTAACTGCAAAGGTTTTCCCAGCAGGAATTTTTATTGTCTTTTCGAAAGTATCTATATGTCCAATTGAAAAAATATGCCAGTTAAAAACTAGCCAACAATAAAAGAAACTTAGTGGCTCATCAATGGATATGTTCAAGCTTACCTAAGATAGCAGGCATTAGATGTCATAGAAGGGATTCAAGAATCCATTCGAATGTAAGCTCCATAAGAACAAAGGCTTAGTATAGCTTATTCACTCATGTATCCCAAATGACTCGACTAATACTTGCCATATAGCTTGATAAATTCTTGGGGAATAAATGAATAAATCAGCCAGAAACTTAGACTTGATAATATTTAAATTTTAAGAACTGTACACATAGGACAGCTCCATGTGTCTTTGCCATGGGCTCTGTACTTTATCCTAGATGCTAACATATGTCCCAACCCAGTTCCCAGTATGAGAAAGCACATCATAATTGGAAGCCAAATCTTTAGTTAGAATAAAGCGTGTACTTGCCTGGAAAGTCATCTTTGGTCATTTTTGGAAAGGGATGTAGAGGATTAAGCAGTAGAAGGTCAAGATCAGAGTATTGGATTTGGGAAGGAGGAAAAAGACATAACTCCGAGTATGAAGGACAAAATACCAAACACTAATACTGAACAAATAAAATTTTCCTGGATTGTGCTCTGTGTTTTAGTTATAACAGTAATGATAATGAACAATTGGGTTCAAAATGACAAGCTCTTCATGCTCTTAAGTTTTGTTATTTTTGCTCATCAATTCTATGTTTTCAAGCCAAAAATGTCCAATCAGAGTTATATCAAGGTTTAAAAATCAGCGTGAGAGAGCCTGGTGAGGAGGCCCAAACCATTAGTCAGGGAGGGAAATTATGCAGGAAAGACTCCACCCTTTAATGTTTGCTTCCTCTGTTCCACACATACAGATTTCTCAAATTTTACAGTAACGTAAGGTTTCATGAAAGTGCACTATTTGAAAATCTAGACAAAGTGGTCCACTTGAACATGCCACACTTCTGTCATGTTTCTGATTTCACCCCTTTGTGCCTTTTCTATCTAAAATTTTGTTATCCAAGAATTCAGTGTGGTTCACTTAGAGTTCTGAAAATTTCCAAGTTTTGTATATTAATCATCTTTCAGAAATTTTAGAGAATATAGAACCCTCAGAATATTTTAAAAAATCATTCTCTATTCTCCTTTTATTTGCTGCTTAATGCTACCAGACCTGAGGTCCTGAACCTAACTGTCCCCTATACCTGGGCTTCTGAGCATTAAAGAGAAAAAATCAATATGATATAGAAAAATGTTAGTTACATGCAAACAAGTGGTTAGAATAAGATGGAACTTGGAGACATTGTAGAAAATAGGTCTAGGCAAAGTACCAAAAATTAGGTACAGCAGTATAGCAGCAGATTCGGAAATTACCGAAAAATCAGTACAGCTGTCTGGTAGGGTTAAGTCAGTCATATTTGACTCTCAATTTAGATGCTAAATTAACTTTCTTGAGGTTCTATAGTAATAATATCTACACTAATAAAAGAGAAACATGCAAATTGACCATACCTCCACTATACCCACAAGCCACGCCCACCAGCCAATCAGGAGCGAGTATGCAATTAACCCAACCAAGATGGCTGCGGCCATGGAGCAAGCAGGAGGCTTGGGTTTCCCTGGCAATAGAGGAAGCCAAGCTTCCCACCCTCTCTGGCCGGCCCTGGCCTCTGCTCAAGGCTACAAAGTTTCAATTATAGAAGATAAATAAATCCCAACAAAAATGGCAGCAGCCACGGAACTGGAGAGAGCAGGAGGCTTGGGTTGCCCCCGGCCATGGAGTAAACCAAGCTTCCTGGCTACGCCCTGGCCTTCGCTCAAGGCTACAAAGTTTCAATTATAGAAGATAAATAAGTCCCAGATACCAGGGCTTCTGCTTGGGTGGCCGGGGGGTGTGGCCAGCCTGTAAACCACCACAGGCCCCTCGACCAGGCCACCCCACACTCCAAGGGAACCCCCACCCTGATCTGGGACACCCTTCAGGGCAAACCAGCCGGACCCCACCCATGCACCAGGCCTCTATCCTATCTAATAAAAGAGTAATATGCAAATTGACTGTCACTCCAACACACAAGATGGCTGCCCCCATGTGGTCAATGATGGCTGCCCCCATGTGGACACAAGATGACCATCACAAGATGGCCAGCAGAGGAGGGCAATTGGGAGGGACCAGGCCTGCAATTGAGGGCATTGGGGGCGATCAAGCCTGCAGGGGAAGGCAGTTAGGAGTGACCAGGCCAGCAGAGGAGGGAAGTTGGGGATGACCAGGCCTGCAGGAGTGGGCAGTTAGGGGCAAACAGTCTGGCAGGGGAGCAGTTAGGCATCAATCAGGCTGGCAGGGGAGTGGTTAAGGGGTGATCAGGCTGACAGGCAGAAGCGGTTAGGGGTAATCAGGAAGGCAGGCAGGTGAGCAGTTGGGAGCCAGCAGTCCTGGATTGTGAGAGGGATGTCCAACTGTCCATGTAGGCTCGATCCTACCAGTAGGATTAGGCCTAAATGGGCAGTTGGACATCCCTCTAGGGGTCCCAGATTGGAGAGGGTGCAGGCTGGACTGAGGGATTCCCCACCACACACTGCAAGAATTTCATGCACCGGGCCTCTAGAAGCAACATAAAAAGTTATACTGTTATAATGTTAATAATCATATTATTAAATTACTATATATAAATTTAAATTACATATATATTTAATACAAACCCTTATATAAATAACAATATAAATCAATCATTATATATTATGTATAATATAAGAATATTAATTATATATTACTTCATATTACTAGTATATATAAGTTATAATATGTAATATATGATTTATTAATATAATTATAAGTTATAACATAATACATAATATATAGTATTGATTATATTACTGAATATACATAATTATATATAAAATAAAATAATATAAGTTGTAATATATAATAATCAATAATTAACAAGGATAAGAACATTAAGGCTATCTTACTGAATGTCTTTCCTTAAGTGAAGTTGGATTTTTCTTCCCATAAAAAAAATAATAATAACCTGACACAATGTTGAATACTTACACATTCAAATACTGAATGGATTCAGATGGAATCTGTATCATTGGATAGAGGCTATTGAGTCACATCCTTCAGTCCCTATAAACTGCTACACATCTCTAAGGCTCACATCATTTTAAGGTGAGTCACAGTGCTTTCCATTTTTCCTAACTGAAGAAAAATAAAAACTCACTATGCTTTAGTATCCAAAAAAAACGTTAATTATATTCTTTCATCTGTTTTTAGAAATCTCATTAATTGGTATGCAAATCCTATATACTATACTGTATACTTACCAGTCACACAGAGGGCATGGATTCTACTTCATGTTAAATAATGAATACCATATTTAAAGAATGAAAATATTTTAGGGAAATTAGAAAATGCGTACCTAGAATTAATGATCTACAAATCAATTGCTGTTGTTTCCAAAACTTTAAGTACATTAATACATCTTTTAATTGTTCCTTTTAAGTGTAAAAAAAATGGACAGATTGAGAAAAGGTTTCTAGGGTTGGGCAGACGCCTGCTTCTAATAAGAAGCAAATGCAATCCTCATTGGTAATGTCTCTGACTTGGAGAGGGCTTCATTGGAAGATCTGTGTATTTCATTTGAGGATGTGCACATGAGATGGAATTTTCTTATCAAGGGCCAGTTACAGTTAGTCATTCCAGTAATTTTAAAATGTTCATTATAGAAGGCACACTTGACAATGAAGGTGGGAATATGTATTCTGAAATCGTTAGTTTGATATACTTTTGAGGTTTGCTCAACCCTAGAGGAGTCTTTTAGATTCTGAAAATAATTTAAGTATCACTCTCTCTCTTTAACTTTTAAAACACAGATATGACCAAAGCAAAGCCTACAGAGAGGCACCTGAACGTGCTCAGCACACACACGAGGCTCTTCCAAACACGTTTCTGGCAGCATGCGACGCCTGGGCGTGAGGGAAACATCAAGGAGGCCCTTTAGATCCGTGAAGCAGGGGCTTGTCCGTGACATGGGACCAGGACGAGCCTCATGCTTCTATTCTCTGATTAAATCATCTGTTCAAAGCAGTCTAAAAGATTGACTCACAAAGATGATATTTTAGAAACTAATCATTTCCATGGATTCCCAAGGACATGAGTTCACTACGAAACCTATCAGGAAGGATAAAAAGAACCTCACATTCTGACAAGGGAAAGTGTAGCAGGAACTTGGTTCGGTTTCCATGAATAACTAGGCTATTCTAATATTTCTGAAAACAAAACTATGTTCTTTGGTAAACAGCCAAAGCCCCCAACAATTCTTCAATAAAGCCATATGCAATTTACTCTATTGCATGTGGCACGTTTTCAGATCTGACTTTTTTTTTTCTTTTTTTTTTTTTGCAAAGAAAGCTAGTTTTCTCTAAGAGGTGACTGAGTTTCTAAAAGCTGCTCCAAACAGTTGAGGCTATTCAGATTACAGATGCGAATTAATGGGTTCAGAATCTCTTTCTCCATCAGGATGCTCGAAGAATTTTAATAGTCAATAAGGTAATAAGTGGAAAAGTGCTGTAAATTATTAAAATGTAGTTCCTACAGAGCTAATAAATGGAATTGATATTCAGTTCACTGCTCACAATTTAATCCAAAATGTTGTCCATTTTATGAGGTGCTATGATCAGTTTCATTTGACTTCATCTTTCACCCCTTCCGATAATCATAAAATGTAGTCATTCTGTTTTCCTGGGTCAAACACATAATGCCCTTCTATATGAGGTATGCTAGAATCAATAGCCCCACTTATGCTCTTAAATCTTTTTGAAAAGAAATTACGTTTCATAAACATTAAATTATAATAGAATTACACCTATAAAATTACAGTGAAATAAAGAAAATGTATTATATTAAGCATGCATGAGACTTCTAAGAAGTTAATACCCTATCACAGTGGTCAGCAAACTGCGGCTCGTGAGCCACATGCAGCTCTTTGGCCTCTTGAGTGTGGCTCTTCCACAAAATACCACGGCCTGGTCGAGTCTATTTTGAAGAAGTGGCATTAGAAGAAGTTTAAGTTTTAAAAATTTGGCTCTCAAAAGAAATTTCAATCGTTGTACTGTTGATATTTGGCTCTGTTGACTAATGAGTTTGCTGACCACTGCCCTATCGCATACTGTTGGTGGTTTCTTTTAATAGACTAGAGGCCTGGTGCATGAAATTCATGAACAGGTAGGGTCCTTAGGCCTGGCCAGCAATCAGGGCCGATCGAGGCCTTCCGGCTGCCAGCTGGGGCTACCCTTCCCCAGTTGCCAGCTGCCAGCCGAGGCCTTCCTTCATTCCGCGCCACCCCTTGGTGGTCAGTGCACGTCATAATGAGCAATTGGTCTCCCAGTCAAACTCCCGTGGGGACAATTTGCATGTAAGGCTTTTATATTTATAGATTCATAAACACGAGAACTCTGTTGCTGTCCTCACTCACTTGGCACAGCTCAGAGACATCCTGTGGTCAGAGACTGGCAGTGATGGGTGACAACTGCTGCGGAAACACAGTGCTTACTGAAATAGTTGTCCGTGCCTCAACCTTCGTGAATGGAAAACCGCCACCGAATGTATGAAAGCATTTTGTGGTGTTTGTTTTTAACAGAACACTTTCAGGCCGGGAAATTTTCCATCTGCGATGTTTGTTCCATTACTTTATTCAGCTTTCCGCTTAGTTGTCAGCTTATCAGAGCGCTAACATCTGATCTAAATAGCACCTATTCACTCCTGTCCCCACGAGTACCCATTCCCCACCTGCTTTATTTTCCCCGATAGCACTTATTACTAAACTATCATCTTCTCATTGTTTACTCCGTTCTCTCTCAACTGGAATGAAAGCACCATGAGAACTGCCTTCCGAAACTATTTTCTGCATTTCTGTATCCCCAAATTACACAACATTGTAAAGTATGTAGAGGGCCTCAGTAAATATCTGTTGAACAAATGAATGCCCAAATTTCATATCTATGAAATATTTATGTTTTGGACTTTGTTTCTCAGTAAAAAAAAAAAAAAAAAAAGAAAAAGAAAAAAAAAGAAAGAAAGAAAAGGAGTATTAGTCATATATAAAAGTTTTCCTCTAATTTTGGAAGTAGGTTTTCTCAGTGAGCTGTATTCCACCAGCACTGATGGGTTCTGCCTCAAAAGGCTCCCTGAAAATTTCAGGGAAGTTTTGACTACAAAGGGCTAAGGTGCTGAGAGATGCAGGTACCCGGTATTACATCACCGGGTCACGTTGTCTGGTTCAGCCATGTTTAAAGTGGGATTCTGCATCTGGAAACATGAACAGAAGTCATGGTGGTACGTACACTAATGGCTGCTGTTGGGGGTCTGCTCAGGGCCCCTCACCGGGTGATGCACCAGTCGCCCAGCTGCTGTGCTTACTGGCTGACAACAAGTCAGATACTCCCCCAGAGAACTCCACTGCCCACCAGCATCTCAGGACACATTCCCTTCCTCTAAATCGGCCATTGACTTCCAACGCTGGCTGGCCTTGCCTCCAGGTGGCACATCTCTGACCTGGAATTTCGCCTCCAGTGTGTCCCTCACAGAGACTGTAACTAGTCTCCTCCTGAGATTCCATCTTGCTTGGTTTTCTTCCCTGGCCACATCCTTTCTTCCCTCCTTGTCCCCTGAGAGTAGCCCCTAATAACTAAACCACTGGAAGAAGAATCGCATGGCAAGCTACTGCTGAGGGACCTGACCGAGAACATCTATAGTTTCAAAATATCTGACTGACTTTAACTCCTCTGCATATTGATCTAAAGGTTTTATGTTCTCTTGATTTTTTTAAAAGCTTTGCTATGATCAGACTTGATTCAAATCCATAAATCAACAAACAAATGGCAAGGATGAGGAGAAAGGGCACTCTCATGCACGGCTGGTGGGAATGCAGACTGGAGCAGCCACTGTGGAAAGCAGTGTGGAGGTTCCTCAAAAAATTAAGAATAGAACTACCTTATGACACAGCAATTCCAATGCTGGTTTTACAGCTCAAGAAATCCAAAACACTAATTCAAAAAGATATACTCACTCCTGTGCTCATCGCAGCGTTATTTACAATAGCCACGATATGGAAGTAACCCAAGGGCCCATAAATAGAAGAGTGGGTAAAGAAGATGTGATACAGTGAAAAAGGAGGAAATCTTACCTTTTATGACAGCATGGATGGACCTGAAGAGCATTATGCTAAATGAAATCAGCCCGTCAGAGAAAGACAAGTACCATATGATATCACTCATGTGGAATCAAATGAACAAAATAAAATAAACAAAGTAGAAATAAACTCATATAGAACAGACTGACAGCTGTCCGAGGGGAGCGGTTTGGGGGGCTGGGTGAAAAACGTGAAGGGATTAAGCAGAGAAAAAAAAAACCCTCATAGACATAGACAACAGTATGGTGATTACCAGAGGGTAAGGGGGCTAGAGGATGTAGGAGAGAATAGATAAATGGTGATGGACAGAGACTTGGCTTTGGGTGGTGAATACACAATACAATATACAGATGATCCTATAGAATAAAGAGGTAATATGCAAATTGACCATCACACCCTCGCACAAGATGGACACCCCCATGTGGTCACAAGATAGCCACCCCCATGTGGTCACAAGATGGCTGCCATAAGATGGCTGACAGGGGAGGGCAGTTGGGGGTGACTGGGTCTGCAGGGGAGGGAGGGCAGTTGGGGGAAACCAGGCCTGCAGAGGAGGGCCGTTAGGGGTGACCAGGCCAGCAGGGGAGGACAGTTAGGGGCAACCAGGCTGGCAGGGGAGGGCAGTTGGGGGGAAACAGGCCTGCAGGGGAGGGTAGCTAGAGGCGACTGGGCTGGTAGGGGACAGCAGTTGGGGGCAACAGGGCTGGCAGGGTAGGGCAGTTGGGGGTGGTCAGACCAGCAGGGGAAGGCAGTTGGGGGCTATCAGGTCAGCAGGGGAGTAGTTAGGCATCAATCAGGCTGGCAGGGGAGTGGTTAGGGGTGATCAGGCTGGCAGGCAGAAGCGGTTAAGGGCAATCAGGCAGGCAGGCAGGTGAGTGGTTGGGAGCCAGCAGTCCCAGATTGTGAGAGGGATGTCTGATTGCCGGTTTAGGATCAGGCCTAAACTGGCAGTTGGACATCCCCCAAGGGGTCCCAGATTGGAGAGGGTGCAGGCTGGGCTGAAAGCCACCCCTCCCCAGTGCATGGGGCCTCTAGTATATTATAAAATTGTACACCTGAAACCTATACAATTTTATTAACCAATGTCACCCCAAAAGATTCAATTAAAATAACAAAAACAAAACAAAAAAGATGTGGTACATATATAATACAATATTACTTGGCTATAAAAAAGAATGAAACGTTATCATTTGCAACAACATGGATGGACCTAGAGGGCATTATGTTAAGTGAAATAAGTCAGACCAAGAAAGAAAAATACCATATTATTTCATTTATATGTGAAATCTAAAGGACAAAATAAACAAACAAACGAAACAGACTCATAGATACAGAGCAAACAAACTGATGGTTGCCAGATGGGAGGGTGTTGGGGGACTGGGTGAAAAAGGTGAAGAGATTAAGAATTACAAATTGCAAACCACACACCCTACATCGAACTAGGATATACAACGAACTCTAAAAGCTCAATGATAAAAAGATAAACAATCCAATTCGGTAAAGGACAAAACTCATGAAGAGACTTTTCACTGAAGAGGATACACTGATAGCAAATAAGCACATACAAAAAATTCAACATCTTTGGCCATCAGAGAAATGCAAATGAAAACCATAATGAGATATGCCTGCATGTGTATTTATCGGGCTGGTTAAAATACACAACCATGAAATCACCAAATGCTGGTGAGAGTGCAGAAAAAGTACATCACCCACCCATTACCAGCGGTGATGTAAAATGAATACAGTCACTCTAAAAACCACTTTGGCAGTTTCGTAAAAATTAAACATGCAGCTATCATATGAGCCAGCAATTACACTCCTGGGCACTTATCCCAGAGAAATGAAAATGTATGTTAATGCAACAACGGGGATAAATCTTCAAAGAATTATGCTGAGTTAAAAAAAAAAAAAAAGGCACTATAGAAGTTATCTCACAATATAGGGTGTTTTTTTTTTAACATTTTAAAAGAATTGTGATGTAATAATAGAATACTATTCATTCACTTGCTACTTGTGACATGGGTGGACCTCGACTGCATTATGCTAAGTGAAATATGTCGGATAGAGAAAGAAAAATACCACGATTTCCCTAAATATGTGGACTCAGGAAAAACACACAAGCTCATACATTCAGAAAACACACTGGTGCCTGCAAGAGGCGGGGCGTGGAGGTGGAGCTGATGCATGAACTGTCGTGGCTTTTAGTTTAAATAAATTGAACTTTCAAATTTTGGAAATGAAAATTCGTAGGACTGCAGCACAGGATAGTGATTGCCAGTGGTTGAGTCTATGGGGTGAATTTGGCTATAAAAGGGCCATAAGAGGGATCTTGTAGAGATGGAAATGTTTATCTTGACTGCATCAGTGCCAATATCTGGTTATGATATTGTACCAAAGTTCTGCAAGATATTACCATTAGAGTGAACTGGGTAAAGGATACGGGAAATCTCTCTTATTTCTGACAACTGCGTGCGAAGTTACAATTACCTCAAAAAAACCTCTAGCTAACAAAAATAGATGGCCTTCAAATTTTTTGAATAATAACTGATAATAAAAACTATAATTTCCCTAAGATTAAAAACTTGGTGTTATTTATCTCTCAGATATACAATAGTACAAACCTAGTTTCATACATTGCCTAAAAATTCACCATCTAATGAATATTATTAGAAGTGGTTTCTCTGTAATAAGCTAAATTTATACCATAGCCCCAATAATAGACTTTGCTAATTTGGTTACCATGAAAAATTCTTTACTACATATACTTTCAATGATCCCCACCCATGCAAATGTGTAACAGTTTATGTACTATTTATTTTTAGAAAGGAGAGAATCACTATCCCAGTTTTTTTTTAAAATATATTTTTATTGATTTCAGAGAGGAAGGGAGAGAGAGTGAGAGACAGAAACATCAGTGAGAGAGAATCATGGACCAGCTGCCTCCTGAACACCCCACACTGGGGTTCAAGCCTACAACCCGGGCATGTACCCTGACCAGTAATCTAATTGTGGTTCATAGGGTGACGTTCAACCACTGAACTATGCCGGCCGTGCCGTCCCAGTATGTTTCAATACCCCTCCTAGCTTTGTGTCTGAACTTCCAGAAGAATTACCAAAAATAAAGTGACAGAACCGAAAACCACACGAGGCATTTAGTAAAGGAAGAGGGTTGAAAGTGTGAAGGTTGAAAGTGTGAAGATATATGATTCTTCTCTTTCTTCATGGGGCTCAAAACATTTCTATTTTCTAGCTTATATAGGATAGCAAGCTAGATGCAAGCTCCATTTCACCTACTAATATTACAGACAGAAAGCACGACTTTGCCTGAGAGTACTGTAAATGAAAAAACGATATGGCTGTCTCATGAAGCCTTTTGTAAATTAGCTACACGAACTATAGCGAATGAAATTAACAAATTATAGCTAATTTTTAGCTACAGCTAATAAAAACCGGTAGCATTCCTACACTTTGCGGAAGCACATTACCAATAACTTATTGAGTAAAGGCAGCTGGTGCTTCATGAACACAGATGATTAAGACAAATACTGAGCCAGCAATGGACAGGCGTGGGGGAACACTGGATTCATAAGAAAGCCTGTGTGTAGAAGAGACGGTGCAGAAGCACAGTGACGATATCAAACACGACTGGTGGGAGCTGTGAGGTGGGGAAGAGCAGAAACAGCCTTCTCCCCTGGTCCCGGGGAAGTGAAATGGAGTTCACTTCTGTTCAAAGCAGTTTTCACAGAAGGAGCACCGCGTGGTCACCCTGACAGGACACACTCACCTACAGGAATATCATGGACGTCTGCACAAGGCAATGGAAATGGAAACGCCTTGGCTACAGCCAGGTTGCATCCTTCTGTCACCGTGAGCAAAAGGGTTTTAGGTGAGATGTTGTCCTGGCAGCACTGAGTCTCACGTGTGAGTACAGGAGACTGTTTTTATACGTGGGAGAAAGCATAGAACACTGAGCGGATTGAGCATTAAGTGCAGAAAGTGGAGTGACATCGTTGCACATGTAGGTAACAAATACCCTCCTTATAAATGTTTACATGCTTTTAAATGATCAGCATATTGCAAATCAATCATGATTCTTTCAGTGGCCCCTGTTCCAAACGCTATCAAGTTTTTTTCTGCCCCTTTTAGTAGTTTCAACCAACAAGAAAACTCAGGAATTTTTATAATGACACATTATTTTCTTATTTTATATTAGATTTTATTTCCTTCATTAGTCAATAATTTAAATATTGTTAAGCTATTTGAAATTATCTTCATTTTCAAATAATATATTTAGCAAATTTATTTTACCGTTTGGTTTTTAAATAAGTTAGCATCTGACATTCAGTGTTGGAGCTTTTATTATATACTAGAGGCCTGGTGCACGAAATTTGTGCATGGGGGGGGGTCCCTCAGCCCGGCCTGTACCATCATGCAATCCAGGACCCCTCGGGGGATGTCTGACTGCTGGCTTAGGCCTGATGCCATAGTTGGAGATCCCTCTCGCAATCCGGGACCACTGGCCCCTAACTGCTCACCTGCCTACCTGCCTGATTGCCCCTATCACTCTGCCTGCCTGCCTTATCATCCCTAACCACTCACCTGCCTGCCTGCCTGATTGCCCCTATCACTCTGCCTGCCTGCCTCATCGCCCCTAACGGCTCACCTGCCTGCCTGATTGCCCCTAAATGCCTCTGCCTCAGCCCCTACTGCCACAGCTTCATCCGGAAGGACATCCGGAATGATGTCCAGAAGATTGTTCCACTGTCCAGTCTAATTAGCATATTATGCTTTTATTATTATAGACTAGAGGTCCAGTGCACAAAATCATGCACAGGAAGTGTCCCTCAGCCTGGCCTGCACCCTCTCCAATCTGGGACCCCTCGGGGGATGTCTGATTACTGGCCAGATCGCTTCCAACTGCCCTCCCCTGCTGGCCAGTTCACCCACAACTGCCTTGCCCTGCCAGCCTGATAGCCCACACTGCCCTCTCCTGCTGGCCTGATGGCCCCCAACTGCCCTCCTCTGCTGGTCTGATCACCCACAACTGCCCTCCCATGCTGGCCCAATCACCCACAACTGCCCTCCCCTGCCGCGACCCACCTCCTCCGCCAGGACCCACCTCCTCTAAGCGCGAGGCAGTGGAGACACCGGGACTGGCCTCCTCCACGCTGCACGGAACCACGGGACCCCCAGGCCTCACTGCAAGGGCCACCGAGGCTTTTGTTAATAGAGATAGGAAATAGCATTATATTTTGCTGAACTATCAGAAGTACATAAATTTAATTTGTGAGTTCCATGAAATTTTACACAAAATATCCATAAATCCATATACATGCATAACAATCAGGGAACGATAATTTTTTTCCAAATCATTCATATAAGATTGACTAAAACACACCTATTTTCACAAGGTGTTTGTAATTAAGGAAGGTTCTTCCTTTCATTAAGATATGAAATATTTTGTACGCCTCTGCTTCGGTCCCTGCTTTGTATTTGGAGAACACCCATGGTTCTCCTTCATCCCCTTTAAAACCATCTGAGAAAACTCTGTTGTCAGTCTTCTCTGAAGTTACAGGAACAAGTAGAGCGAATTAGCCTGGGCTCTCGGCTGGGGATTACATCACTTTCCCGCTAGTTCATACCAATCTCCTAGCAAATCCTTCGCCCGTTGTTTCAATATGTACACAGACGACTCGGATGGAAGACATGCTGCCGAGGAGGAGAGGAAACAGGATTATTTTATTCTCTGGCCAGAAGACAACGTGCTAAGGGGAGTTTAAAGCTGGGGTATTATCTCTGCTTCTGAAAATGCTGAACAATAACTCCGCCTTCCCGCTGAAAGATAAGCCCCGGACAACTGACTTTCACTCTTCCCGTGGAAATGCTCACAGCACAAAGCCTGCACATCAGGGAGAAAGTGAGCCTGATTACACCTGCTGTGGGGAAAGGGGGGGCATTTCCGAATTCTGCACAAAGCAAGTATGTGGTCAGATAAACGTAGCTGCTGGCAGAAACAATTTAATCAACCATGCTTCCTGAGATGCTTATGCCACTTGGAGAAAACAGGGCGCTTTTCTAACAAAGATGAAATTGCTTCCACTGTGAGTGGTACCAGCTAGTCATATCCTGATGTGTCACAGAGAATAGACAGGGACTAAGACCAATACAAAAGGGAGGAAGGAAAAAAGATATTACTGATCAAACAGCTAGTTGTTCCCAGCAGTGATTTAAAAAAAAGAAATCCCCATCTACATCTAAGCAATAGAATGATTTCTAACAACGTGCAACAGAAACACCGCAAAAAAATTGTTTATCTCGAAACAAACAAAAGAGATTATTCATTTCAAAGCAAAACTGCAATGCACAGCACTCTCCAGCAAAACTCAAATGACCATGTAAGCATTAAAGAATACCTTTGCACAATAGAAAAAAGAAATTAGCTGGTGAGTTCTGCTTTTTGGCCTACTAAGGCTAAGCGTGGATTAAAGGCAAGAGGGGAAGAAAAAGTAAAAAGCAGAGACCAGCAATATTTGACAAGAGCTAAATTCTTTAATCCAGTTCCTGTAAGATCCCATTTAGATTTCCACATGAGACATAAACAGCCTTGGAAATGGTTTTCAAAACTCATTAGGTCTATAAAATTTATGTACAGCTTGCAAAATCTGCATTGGCCAAGTACACATAGATCAACTTACCCTTACCTCTCCTCTGCCTCCTAACCAATTACTACTTCCACAGCTTCCAGGCAGCTAAAGAATATTCACATACAGTCTACATGCCAATAGACACTAAATTAAAACTGTTTTATTAGTTTAGCATAAAATATGGCATAAGTACTTACATGTATCAGAATATAAAATATATATACAAAATGTGCATAGATATGTCTCCATAGCTTATGGACATATATAATTTGTATGTGTGTTCTCTCAGTATACATACACTAGTGCCCCAGTGCACAGATTCGTGCACATTGAAAGGAAATTAATTAGAAGGTGGCCAGCAGGGCAGGACTGGTTGAGACAAGCTGGACACACCCTGGAGCCAAACTTCTGTGGTCCCTCCCAGGCTGGCTGCACCTGGGGCAGTGCCATGTCTCTAAGGGCATCTGTGGGGTGAGTGGGGTCCCACTGGCAGGTGGGGTCCCTTGGCCTGGCCTGCAGGGATCTGGCTGAAACTGGCTCTCCGACATCCCCTGAGGGGTCCCGGATTGCGAGAGGGCGGTTCTCAGGTGACACACCCTGGAATCGGGCTCCCTCCTCTCTGGTTCCAGGGTGAGTCACCCAAGAACCGCAGCTGTCAAGTCACCACAGCTTGGTAGCTACTATGTTGAGCGTCTGCCCCCCTGTTCACAGCAGTGATTAAAAAAAAAAAAAAAATCCCCATCTACATCTAAGCAATAGAATTACAACTTCCTAACCAATTACAACTTCCATAGCTTCCAGGCAGTTAAAGAACATTCACATACCGTCTACATGCCAATAGACACTAAATTAAAATGGTTGGATGGTTGGATGGTCGCTTAGCCTTTTATATATATAGATCTCAATAGCTACATCACCAAATCCAGATATATTCCCCTGGATTACAAACTCATCACCCTTACTAAGGCAAATACTGTAGAAAGCTCCATTTCTAGGGAAGTTCACCCCTGAGCTTCCAAGGCCCCATTTCCCTTCATCCCATCAAGAAAGAAGTCCCATTTTGCTCGCAGCAGAGCGAGGATTAAAGCCGTTGCCCCGAGTTGCTGCCCCACCTCAGCACAGTCTAATCCAGCACCGGGCGAGTTGAGTTTATGTTCCCTGCTGCAGTCCATCAGTCTGTGGGGTCCACACTCCAGAGCCAAAGGCACCAAGAGAGCAGGAATTCCTTTGTCCAGGGGATTATGTACCCCCAGTTTTTCCAGGCTTGTATTGGCCCTGCCCCCTCTAGCAATGATCTCTCTTCCCAGGTTTGACTGAGAGGCACCTTCCTTACCTCACCCTCACCCGCTGAACAGGGCTCATCTTCCCTTTGGTCCAGTCCCTTCCCCCAGGGATTCGCAGGGAATGGGCAGTGGTTCGTGGGGAGTGTCAAGTTGAAGCTTCCTGGTGAAACTGCCCAATGACATGCATGATGCCTGGCTTCCCTCTTTGCTCCTTTCCTATCCTATATAATAAAGAAGTAATATGCAAATTGACCATAATGCCCTCGCACAAGATGGCTGCCTCCATGTAGTCACAAGATGGCCACCCCCATGTGGTCACAAGATGGACGCCCTTATGTGGTCACAAGATGGCCACCCCCAGTGGTCACAAGATGGCGGCGCCCATAAGGTCACAAGATGGCCACCCCCATGTCATCACAAGATGGCCTCTATAAGATGGCTAGCAAGGGAGGGTAGTTGGGGGCAAACAAGCCAGCAGGGGAGGGCAGTTGGGGGTGATTGGGCTGGCAGGGGAGGGCAGTTGGGGGCAACCGGGCTGGCAGGGGAGGGCAGTTGGGGGTGACTGGGCCTGCAGGGGAGGGCAATTGGGGGGGGACCAGGCCTGGCAGGGGAGTGTTGACCAGGCTGGCAGGGGAGTGGTTAGGGGGCGATCAGGATGGCAGGCAGAAGCGGTTAGGAGCAATTAGGCAGGCAGGCAGGCAGGCGAGTGGTTGGGAGCAGCAGTCCCGAATTGTGAGAGGGATATCCAATTGCCAGTTTAGGCCCGATCCCTGAGGGGTCCCAGATTGGAGAGGGTGCAGGCTGGGCTGAGGGTCACCCACCCCCCCAAGTGCACAAATTTCATGCACCAGGCCTCTAGTTTTTAATAGCCAGCTAATGATATCACTATCATCATCTATTTTCTATCTATTTATCTATTTTCTGTGCTTAATGCCAGACTGTCTGGGTTCAAAGCTCACTCACATTACTTATTAACGGTGTGCCTTCATGGAAGTGACCTCGTGTCTTTGGGCTTCTGTTTAATTATTGTAGAGCTTGAGAAAAATAATCATGCCTCTGCATAGAGTCAGTAGAGGAGAAAATTCACATAAGCCAATAACACAGTGTTTGGCCCCTTTCCTCCATAAATGCAAGCTCTTCATTTCTGTTTCTGCTGAAACCTTGATTTTAATCATTTCTCATTATCTGTGATTTTTCTCTCCGTGCTGAGTTAATGCTGAGCTGACGCACAGCCTTGTTTATCTTCTTTCAAACCATACTCACTTAACACAAGATGGTTTCATGTGAGCGTCCTTCATTCAAATCTTGAGGAAATACAAAGGCATTATATTACAGCACTGCCCAGGAAATATTTTAGAAAATTGAATTACTGGTCATAAAAATCTGTAACTATTGTGACCTCTGGGAATTCCTCACAGGTAGGTATTGCAAAGCGATTGCTCAGGTTCTCTTCTCAATTTCCCACCTGACGACCCACAAACAAAACCTGTCAAATTCTTAGGGGCAGTCTAGCGAGAGCCAGCTCACCTCAGCCTCCTCTGCCTCAAATTCTTGGCTCAATAGCTTTATTAAGTATATTTGTAAGTAATTCCTGAGACAGATTCTGTAATTAGCTTTTAGCTTGTTTTTATCTTGTAGAAAAGAAGAAAGGAGAAAAAGGAAGGAGGGAGGGAGAAAGGACAGAAAAAAGGAAGGAAGAATGAGAAGAAGGCAAGAACAAAAAGCTAGCCCACATAGGTGTAAACAAAACAGTTTAAGGAACTCTCTTCATCCTCCTATATAATAAAGGCTAATATGCACATTGTCCCCTCAGGAGTTCGACCGACCGGGAGTTCCACCAACTGGGAGTTCAACCGCTCGCCATGACGTGCACTGACCACCAGGGGGCAGCGCAGAATGAAGGAAGGCCCCAGCCGGCAGCTGGCAGCCAGGAGCAGGAAGGCCCTGATTGGCCCTGATCGCTGGCCAGGCCTAGGGACCCTACCCGTGCACATTTCGTGCACCAGGTCTCCAGTATACAATATAAATGCTGTCTTCTTGCAAAAGGCACCTCGCTCAAAATAATCCTTTTCACTAATTAAACACTTTCACCTGGTACTTGCTGCATGAATTGCCATCAACTAAAGTGCCCCAGATGCCTAAGCTTCTGCCCAAATTACTAATTGTGTGTGAGCTTACAACCGGTACAACTTGGTAATGTTGCTTTTCCCCCAACAACTCATTACACGGTAACTGGATTATCGGATCTTTAAGGTCCTTTCCAATCCTGAGATTTTAGAAGGTTGTGATGCCCTCAAGTATTTCAGAACCTCACAGGAAATGTGAGGATTTTTTTTTAGGTCCTGTTGGAATTCATGGAAAAGGCTAAACACTGAGTTCTGAATGGTTTCCTCAAATGGATTTATACGCTAATGTTCCAGAGATAGAGCCAGTCTGTATTTATTGCCTCGATGACTATTATCTACGTGGACTTTTCTAAAATATTCATTACCCTATTTATTATCTAAGGAGCGCAAACTATGAAGGCCATTTAGGTCCAGAATTTACCTCCGTGTGGGTGTGTGTCCCATTAGCTCAGGAAATGACCACTGGAAGGCGTAGCCTGTCCCTTGGAACAAACACAATGTCTCCTTGAATTCACCTCCCAGACAGGGCAGTGAAGATACAGTCACCTGGTGGATCTCGCCGGGGTTAGGATTTCACCCGGGCATGGCGGCAGGCAGAATTCAGGTACACCGCCTTTAGGAAAGTCTTCCCCAGGGCTTCTCTCACTAACTGTGCATATTCTTCCTCCTTTGTAATTGGTGCCCCGTGGCAGAGCTCAGTCAATCCTTTATTGCAGCCAGGGCTGATGCTGCAGGATTCAAGCAAAGGCCCACCAGCAACAGCCACGAGAGAGCCAGCCCCAGTCCCTGTGTCGCTGGATGAGCTGATCAACCCACGACTGAATTGTTTTTAAACGTGAGTCCATTCAGGGATATATTGGAGGCTTGAAAGAAAGGGGGAGGTGTGACTTCAAACAGTTTTCTTCGTAGCTGTGCACAGCTGACCTTGCATTTAAAGACAGAAGATGGGGGGAAAGTTATCGGAAAGTGTGAGCCGTGTGAGGAAGTGCTGTTGACAGAAAGCTGTTTGAATGCCTTTGCTACAGCTGAACAATGCAGAGGCAAAGCTCTGGGAAATGCAGGCCTTTGCTTGTGATTGATCCTGTTATGGGTCCATTCCTGCCCAGATGATCGGAAGCAGTCACAGGGCAGATGAGCTTTAGTGACTTCATTGCCCCCAAACACCAGAAATGGTCCTTATTTAGAAGTTTGCTATTAAAATATTTTTATAGTATGTCCCTACTCCCCATCTAAACATTTAAAAAATACTTGAAGTTAAGTGAAAAGCCGGCTTCCATATAGAAACCTACTTGTTTGGTTTTGTTTGTTTGTTTTCAAAGTTGATGAACTCGTTCTCGGCAGTGACAGGTGGAGTGATGCTAAAAATAAGACAGATTTTGAAGTGAGACGAGCCTCCTTTGGAATTAGGTGACACTCTTGAAAAAACACCCAGACAATTGCCAAATGAAAATAAATACTCAGCCTACATCAATTTCTAGCTGCCCCTCTTTAAAAAAAAAAAAAAAATATATTGATTTCAGAGAGGAAGGGAGAGGGAGAAAGAGAAAGAAACATTAATGATGAGAGAGAATCATGGATCTGCTGCCTCTCGCACGCCCCACACTGGGGATTAAGCCTGCAACCTGGGCATGTGCCCTGACCGGGAATTGAACTGTGACCTCCTTGTTCAAAGGTCAACGCTCAACCACTGAGCCACACTGGCTGGGTGCTCCCCCTCTTTTTCCTATGTGATTTCTAGGTTTCTCTAGGAAAACATCCTATATAATAAAGAGCTAATATGCTAATTAGAAGGACCTTCCGGAATGGCCAGTGGGCGGGGCTGCCATGGGGCAGCCAGGACCGCGAGGGCCGAGGCAGCGGGGGCTGCAAGGGCCGAGCCCCTTGCACGAATTCTGTGCATCAGGCCTCTGTCTATATATATAAAAGGCTAATATGCAAATTGTCCCCTCAGGAGTTTGACCAAGAGACCGGGAGTTCGATCGCTCACTATGATGTGTGCTGACCACCAGGGGGCAGCGCAGAACGAAGGAAGGCCCCGGCTGGCCTAGGGACTCTACCCATGCACAAATTTTGTGCACCGGGCCTCTAGTAATTCAATAATAGCAAACCATTCCATATTAAGTAGCAAACTTCACACTTATTTAACATTCACATTGTATCAGGCAATGGGCTAATTGCTTTCACCTGTTGTACTACTCACTTCTCATGATGATGCTTCAAGTAGCCCCCACCATCCGGCGTAAGGAAACTGTATCCTGCAGTTACTAATGACACGCTGTGTGCATGCAGCTGACGGGGAGCTTGGCCACTTTGGCATGAGAATTACTTTGGTCTAAAGGCAATCAAAACCCAGCAGACTCAAGAAAATATTTTACCTCTCCCTTAACTACCTAAAGGAATTTAGATAGAGGGTGGCCTAGAAAGAGAGATATTACCAGAGATAACTTTTTATCCGAAAGACCTATCTGTAAACATCTCATTCCCAAACAGCTGCTCTTATTGGTCTTATGAATGCCTTCCTCCGCTTTGACACCCCAGGTCCCTACCCCATTCCTTAGCCAGGATGGCATATAAACCCCAACTCCAGACTTGCCCTTGGATCTCCTATCTTTATGGGGCTCCCATATGCACAAAATTAAATTTGTTTTTCTCCTGTTAATCTGTTTTATTCCAATTTAATTATGAAACCAGCCAAGGGACCTAGAAGGGTGGAAGGATTTTTTTTCTCCTCCATAGCACAGCTTATAGGTGACAAAATGAGATGTGAGGGTGTGAGGTGGAAGGGGGTCAATGGGAGAAAAAAAAAAAAAAAGGGACATCTGTAATATTTTCAACAATAAAGATATATTTTTTAAAAAGTAAGATGTGAAAACAGATTTGGTTAAATCCAAGGGTCTTTTTGTTTTCTTCATCAATGGTTCGCAAATGTTAGGGCAAAACAGAATCAATTGGAGGAGTCGTAAAAACAGAGATTGCTGGGCCCCAGCCGCCAAAGTTTCTATTTAGTCTGGGTGTGGCCTGAAAATGTGCATTTCTTACAAGTTCCCAGGTAATGATGAATGCTACTGGTCTGAGGACCACAGTTTGTAAACTCTACTCCATACTGTGCTGCCTCTCAAAGAAAGTCATACTTGGGCCTGGCTGGTGTGGCTCAGTGGTTGAGCATCAACCTATGAACCAGGAGGTCATGGTTCGATTTCTGGTCAGGGCACATGCTTGGGTTTCAGGCCCTATCCCTTGTAGAGGGCATGCAGGAGGCAGCTGGTCAATGATTCACTCTCATCATTGATGTTTCTATCTCTCTCTCCCTCTCCCTTCCTCTCTGAAATCAATTATATATATATAATTTTTTTAAAGAACCCTCTTTAGAAAAACAAAGAAAGCCATATTTGGGCCATATTTTACTACTGACAAGATTTGCTATGCAAGATAAAATACGTGAGCATCATTTCAAAGCTGAAATACTACCTACTGATGAATTAAATTTTATTAAATTCTCATTTCTTATGCACCTAGGAATTGCATGCAATGGAGATGAAAATAATGACTAAAATATAATTCCTGTCCTCCAAGAGCTCATCAACTAGCTGAGATTACAGTCATAAGCACACCCTTAAATTTATCATTACCAGGGCAAACACAACAAATGCTTCAGCAGGAGAGCTTTAAAACATGTACTCTGGGAGTATGAGGAAGTTCTATTACACACACACACACACACACACACACACACACACACACGCATCTTACCTTCATCTTGCTTTGCTCTCAACTCAATTCCTCCCTCTGTCTCCTGTTTTCAGGTGAAATTAAATTTACTGGGGCTACTTCAAACCCCACTTTCACCTGAATCCCTAAATAAGGCTTCCACATCACACACACCAGCGACATTGCCCTGGGAAAATCCACCACCCCTTGCTAATTGCACAGCACAAGGACCGGAGAACAGCTGTGTTCCTGAGGCCCTGGGCACTGCTGATCGCTCTCTGCCTGGCAAGTGCCCACCTTGGCCCAGGTCACCCCATCCTGCTGTTTCCTCCCCCTGGCTGGAACCTTTAAGCTCATGTCTCTTTGTTGTCTCTATCTAGTCTTCAAATTTGCTGTTCTCTGAGTTTCGCCCTAGGCCCTCTTCTCATACTGTACAAGCCTTTCTCCTCACCAAGGAGTGATTTTTATTAAAACACAAGTCTGTTCACCTTCCTCCCCTTTCAAAAGGGCCACCGAATCCCGGCTGCCGAAAGGCAAGTGGGTCTTCTCACCTTCTGGTCTGACTCAATTCTGCCTGATCTCTCGCTTCTCTTTTCATTTCTCAATTCATGTCCACCCCCGTAGGTCCATTATTTCATTGCCTTTTCCTCACTGAAGAGAGATATGACTGAGCTAAGTACATTATCCACATTCGTGGATACACCAGAGGTTCCTGTGTAAGGAAACCTCAGTTCGGCCCGTGTCTAGGGTGTCTTTCCACTGCCCCACTCACACAGAACACTTCCGTAAGGACACTTCTTGTGACCAATGTGTGAAGGTTTCCCCCCTCACCAAGCAATTCTCGGCCACCACCTAGGTGTCCTGCGACTGAACTAAACCCTGACACTATCTCTGAGACAGCGTCAGATCCCTCAGGTGAAGGCTGAGTCCCAGGAGACCTCGCCTTCTCCCCGCCTCCAGCGCACACACATTCCAGAGGCCAACAGCAGTCCCCAGTTAGCACCTGTGCCAGTGACCGACCGAATACAGATGGTGGACCCAAGGATCTCCTCCTTGGATTTGGTTAATTTGTTACAGTGGCTCACGGAGCTCGGGAAACATTTATGTTTATCGGTTTATTAAAAGATATGATTAAGAATATACATTAGCCCGGCTGGGGTGGCTCAGTAGTTGAGCATACACCTATGAACCAGGAGGTCACGGTTCAATTTCCAGTCAGGGCACATGCCTGGGTTGCGGGCTCGATCCCCAGTGTGGGGCGTGCAGGAGGCAGCCGGTCCATGATTCTCTCATCATTGATGTTTCTCTCTCTCCCTCTCCCTTCCTCTCTGAAGTCAATAAAAACTTATTTGAAAATAATAATAATACAGATGAACAGCCAGTCCTCTGTGTGTGCCCTCTCCAAAACCTTCACGTGTTCCCCAACCCAGAAGCTCCTGGAACCCCATACTTTCGGGGGGGATTTTACATCACAATCATTAACTCCACTTTCAGTCCTTCTCCCTCTTGAGAGACTAGGGAGTGGGCTGAAAATGCCACACTTCTAATGATGGCCTGGTTTTCCTTGTGACCAGCCCTCACCCAGGACCCATCGAGGATCCCACTCAGAGTCACCCCAAAAGAACTCTTATCACCCAGGAAATTACAAGGGTTTCAAAGCCCTGTGTCAGGAGCTGGAGACAGAGACCAATATATACAGGGTACCCCCCTGCAAAGTATACACACTTATTATACACTAGAGGCCCAGTACACAAATTCGTGCACAGGTGGCGTCCCTCGGCCTGGCTGGCAATTGGGGCCAATCGGGGCCATCTGGCCCAGTCCTGATAGAGCCCATCAGGGTTGGCTGGCCGAGGGGAGGGACTGCAGGAGGTTGGCCTGCTGCAGGAGGTTGGCTGTTGGAGTGCACTGACCACCAGGGGGCAGCTCCTGGATTGAGCATCTGCCCCCTGGTGGTCAGTGTGCGTCATAGTGACCAGGTGACCGGTCATTCGGTCAACAGGTCCTAACGGTCGCTTAGGCTTTTATATATATAGATTATTAATCTCAATGGGTTAAATCGGAAAAGAAAGAAACCTCAATTGAACTAGCAGCTTTTAAAGTTTGTAAACATTTTGGGAGGACACCCTATACTTTCCATTTTCTCACATGTCTCCTTTGCTCTTTTTGTCTTCTATGCTTCTGTCGCCTTTATATGTTATTGGTACTCTGAATCTTCACATGCCAACAGATCACCACCCTAATAAATTAACATGTGCCCCTCCATTTCACCTTACCTATAATTAGTACCATGTACATGGTGTCCCCACAAAACTGTATATATACTTTAATAGCTGATAGCTCAATTTTGAAAATGAAATGTATTTTAATAAACACTGCCTTTGTAATTATTCACAGTGAGTGTATACATTTTTGGGGGACACCCTGTATGTTAACACACACTGTTTTTGTGGAATTTGGTTAAAATATTTTGAATAATCTATTAATTATACTTCTTAATTCCATTTTGCTTCACTTAATGTAAATAACTTGAAATTTGTTTATTTTTCCACATAAAATTCCACTTAATTTTGCAACAAATTGTTCTATTTTTAATTCTTGCTTAATCCTCATTGTTCAGTATTCCTAATGTAGGTAATTTCCTTTTTTGCTGAAATGCTTTCTTCTTGATTGCTACTTTCAAAAATAAACTTTTTGTGATAAAAATTCTAAGGCCTTATCACTCAGAGAACATTTATTCCACCCTCATAGTTACATGGTAATTTAACTACATATAATTTAATCTATGTTTAAATTTTCCTTAAAAATTTGAAAATATTACCCCATTGTCATTATTTTAATGTAATATTTAAAGAAAATATAGGTTTTACTATTAATGTGTTATATATATTTAATATATTATATTAACAACAGTTTTTTTAAGATTTTTAAAAAATGTATTGATTATAGAGTGGGAAAGAGAGAGAGAGAGAGAGAGAGAGAGAGAGAGAGAGAAACACTGATTTGTTCTTCCACTTATTCATGCATTTAATGGTCGATTCCTGTGTGTGCCCTGACCAGGAATTGAGCCCACAACCTTGATGTATGGGGACTACACTCCAACCAACCAAGCTACCTGGCCAGGGCCCTAATTACATAAAATAAATTAATCGTATCATTTATAGATAATATTAAATATATTATACAACATTACATAATTAAATACATTTAAGGTGTATTATATTAAAATATAATATATATTTAACATTACAGACATAGTACATATTAAATGCAAGGACATTTACCACAGTCCTATAATAGATGCCGCACAGAAATGAACATAAAGTGTACCTCGAGGCGTCAAGGACTCAGGCACATAAAGGGGAGTGAAACGGCAAGCCCTTCATCATGCAGCTAATATCACTTACGTGAATGTCAAAAAGCAGAGAACTAAATACATTATGTGATAAACACCAAAAAGGAAAAGGAGTGAAAAACACCAAGTTAAGAATGCATGTCCCCATGATAGGCTGGCGTGGGACTTTAAACACACTACATTTCCATCCCTTACAGTACCCTGCAGCGGGTACATGAAGGTTTATTCACTGCTAGTCATTGATCAGATAGTCCATTTGTGGTGTATGTCAAAATATGTATGTATGCATATTGTGTGTATGTCATTTATACTTCATCACTGCTATCATGAGAAACCACCTACTAGCACATTTTAAACGCTTTTACCCTCAGTTTGGGGTAAGAGCAGGATGTCCAGTTTTGTGGCTTTTCCTCGGCATTGCACTGCTGGTGAGATCCATTTACGGTAAGGGTAGACAGGAATTAAAAAGTCTCGGTGCAGCCCTAACTGATTGGCTCAGTGGATAGAGCGTTGGACCGGGGACTGAAGGGTTCTGGGTTCTATTCTGGTCAAGGGCACGTACCTTGATTGCGGGCTCAATTTCCATAGGGGGCATGCAGGAGGCAGCTTATAGGTGTTTCTCTCTCATCAATGTTTCTAACTCTCTATTCCTCTCCCTTCCTCTCTGTAAAACAAATAAAATACACATTTAAAAAAAAGTATTGGTGCAATTCAACGGAGAAAGACAAGTCTTCGTTCTAGGGTGCTGGGTCAACAAGATAGCAATATGGGGAGGGAACAGTGAGTCTGGACCACTACTCACACTGTGCATAAGTATTAACTTTTAGGTAGATTAATTAATTAGATTCACGGATGTAAAGTAGTTCTATTAAAAAGCTAAAGGACCTAAAAGACAACATGGAGAATATCGTTGTGATCTTATTTTAGGCAAAGACACCTTAAATACATTTTAAAAAGACCCCAAATTTAGAAATTTGTAAACTGGTCTTCATCAACACGACAAACTTCTGTTCCTCAAAAAAGGCACAGCTGAGAACTAAAAAATGTAGGACACCGAGTGGGTGAAAATATTCGCAATGCATTTATCTGACAGTGGACTGGTATACTGAATATATAATGATTCCCATAAACAAGTGTTTAAAAAAATAACCCATTTTTAAAAATAGGCAAAGGACTTGGAAAGGCATCTCACAAAGTATATCATCTAAATCACCAATAAGTACATGAAAAGTTGTTCAATGTTATTGTAAATGAAACCACAACCACCGTCATGCACACCGTGGAATAGCTAACATGTGAAAGACTACATGACACCCAAGGCTAGAAAACACATGGGCTCTAGAGCACCCTTACATTTTTGGTGGGAGTGGAAAATGGTACAACCAGACTGGGCAACGGCTTGGCAGTTGCTAATAATGTGAAACATGCACCTATGATAGGATTCAGCATTGCACTCCGTGTCCGTTTGGTTCAGTGAGAAGAAAGACACCATGAGCCTTTTGATCAGGGAACATGTGATGTAAGAATGATTAAGATATATACAGGAATTTGCGATGAGAGGAGTAGAGAGTATGCTAGAGATTACAGGGGCAACACGGGAGGAGTAGTCACTGCTTGGGGGTCTGAGATAGAGCACCCAGGCAAGGGGCACCCAGCTCGCAGGGGCAGGGTGCTCACCGGACGGCAGAAAAATGCAGTGGTGCTGAGCTGGCAGAACTGGATGGAAATCTCTTTCTTACGAGTCTTGGGTATGTATGTATGTATGTATGTATGTTTATTTATTTATTTATTTTGCTTAAAAAAACTCATAGACACAGACACCAGTATGGTGATTGCCAGAGGGAAAGGGGGATGAGGGGGAGGTAGATGAGGGTAAAAGGGGGATAAATGGTGATGGAAGGAGACTTGACTTGGGGTGGTCAACACACAGTACAATATACAGATGACATATTAGAGATTTATACATGCAAAACTTATATAATTTTGTTAACCAATGTCACCCAAATAAATTCAGTAAGAAAAAAGAGTCTTGAGCCAATGCACAACAGCATATGGTTAACTACAGACACCATGTTACACAGCAGATCTCTAAAATGTATTTATCCTATACTAGAGGCCTGGTGAATGAATTCGTGCACTGGTGGGGTCCAACTGGCCTGCCCGATGGGGATCATCAGGGGTGGGCCAGCTGGGGAGAGGGGCCGTGGGTGGGGCCGGCTAGGGTGAGGGGCTGCGTGCTGTTTGCTGGCCAGCCCCGCCCCTGCTCGGGGTCCGGATGCTCGCTCGGGGGCAGGGCCGGCCAGGGTGAGGGGCTGCGGGCATTCCGGTCATTCTGCCGTTTGGTCAATTTGCATATTGCCCTTTTATTATATAGGATAACTGTATTTTATACCAATGGAACAACTCCCTATTTCCTCCTCTCCCCATCCCCCAGTGTCTGCCACTTTATTTCCAGCTTTTATAGATTTGATTATTTTGGATGCCTTGAATAAGAGGAGTCATGCTGTATTTGTCCTTGTGCAAGTGGCTTATTTCAATGAGCATGTTTATCTTGATGATGGTCAAGGTGTCATGCTTATGTCCAAACTCATCAAACTGTATACATTACATATGTGCAATTTTTAAAAATATATGTTAGACCTCAATAGCTTTTTTAAAAAAAGAGTCCGAGGAAAATCATTTATGGAGAGGTACCTCACCGGAGACCTTCTCCTCCACAACATCCGGGCGGGCTGGCTGCCGGGACGCTGTGGGTTCCGGTGCAGCTGCTGGCCAGGCGGGAGGAGTCAGGTGCGGGAGGTCCTGAGGGGGTGGAAGCCGAGGATGGAGACCCGTCCCCAACAGCAGCCTGCGGGAAGGCTCTGCTACCCTGAAGCCAACCTCTTCCCTTGCCATGTTTACCCAGCGCCCTCTATTGGCACATTTAACAGGTGCCAATGGACAAGGACATATTTAAACAACTCAGCTCCATTTTCATAGAGCGGATGAAATTGTGACTTTGGAATAAACGGAGAGGCTATAAATCGAGAGCCGGCACACATTCCCAGGTATTTAATTTCAAAAGTTGTAATTTCCAGGAATTTATTTCCAAAGGATATTAACATGTTCATCATAAAAACTTAAAAAAATATATGTTTTTATTTATATCAGAGAGAGGAAGGGAGAGGGAGAGAGAGATAGAAATATCAATGATGAGAGAGAATCATGGATCAGCTGCCTCCTGCACGCCCCCTACTACACAAAATCCGGGCATGTGGTCTGATTGGGAATCGAACCATGACCTCTTGGTTCATGGGTTGATGCTCAATCACTGAGCCACACAGGCTGGGCCATCATAAAAACTTTTTACGAGGATGTTCATTACAGTTTTGTTCATAATAGCAAAAAAAAAATGGAAACAACACAAATATACATTATCAGAAGATTGGATAAACACAAAGTGGTATATTTACACAAAGGTGTATTTTATATAGAAATTACAGAAAAGACATCACACAACCTATGCAAATCTCAAAACATTATGTTAAGCTAAAGAAGCAGGACACTGAACAGTGCATGTGGAGTTCTGCTTACATGAAACTACGGAACAAGGAAACTAATCTTGGGTGAGAAGAATAGTGGCTGAATCTAGGTGGGAAGTGTGGATTAGCAATAACTGGGTGATCTCTCCCCTCTGAATGTCAGGGTATTCAGGGTCTTTTTGAGAGAAGGAGTAGGGCTGGGTTCTGGGAATGTACCACAAACCACCATAGCTAATAATTTTGGACGCGTGATGGCTCATTTCTCATGTGAGAAGAACCAAGAGACCCAATATCCCCCCTCAAAAATGTCCCACTTCTAGAGAGGAGAATGGAAACTTTGCCAGCATAAGAGGCATGAAGTTTCCTTTTCAAACATCCAACACGTAATTACATTTTGTCACGGGATGTTAGGAAATAGGATGCCCTACAATTTTATGTAGAAACAATTTTATCAGAAACAAATTGATGTTTAGCCATTACATATTAATGATGGATAACAGAATGCATGTTTTATCTTTAAATTTACATTTAGAAGGAATAAAAATTTAAAGAAATATATATAGCAATATGTACCATGTTGGCTAAGTATCATAAGTAATATTTATTTATTAAAATTTTTTAACTTTATCGGGTCATATTGATTAATGGAATAAAAATTTAAAGAAATATATAGCAACATGTACCATGTTGGCTAAGTATCATAAGTAATATTTATTTATTAAAAAATTTTAACTTTATCAGGTCATATTGATTAAAGGAATAAAAATTTAAAGAAATATATATAGCAATATGTACCATGTTGGCTAAGTATCATAAGTAATATTTATTTATTAAAATTTTTTAACTTTATCGGGTCATATTGATTAATAAAATTGTATAGATTTCAAGTATATAATTCTATAATACAGCATCTGTATATTGTACTGAGTGCTCACCACCCAAAGTCAAGTCTCCCTCACCTTTCATCTCCCCTTATCTCTCCTTTACCACCCCCATCCTCTGTGGTCACTATACTGTAGTCTGTGTCTACAGGTTGTTGTTGTTGCTGTTTATTTGCTAAATTCCTTCACTTTTTCACTCAGCCTCCTAACCCCGCACCCCTCTGACAGCTGTGAGTCTGTTTTCTGTACATATGAGTCTGTTTCTATTTTGTTTGTTTATTGTGTTCATTAGACTCCACATGTAAGTGAACTCATATGGTGCTTGTCTTTCTCTGACTGGCTCATTTCACTCAGCATAATCCTCTCCAGATCCCTCCATGCTCTTGCAAAGGGTAAGATCTTCTTTTGTACGGCCGAGTAAGTGCTCCGTGGTGTAAATGCCCTCATCTACTGAAGGGCACGTAGGGTAATATTTTTATTATTAGTCAAAGTAATGTTTAGCAACATGCTAGTTAGCCTCCATGTCTTTGTGTGGTTTTCATTTTTTTCCTTGTGATTGATTTCTAGATTCACACTATTGTCAGAGAAGATGCTGATATAATTTCAAACTTCTTAAATTTATTGAGACTTGTTTTGTGTCCTAACATATGGTCTAGCCTAGAAAACATTCCACATGCACTTGAAAAGAATGTATATTCTGCTGCTTTGGGGTGAAATGCTCTAACTGTAATTATGTCAATCTTTTAAATAATTATACATGTCTCCATTAAATTTTCATTGCAATTTATGTAACATTTTACATTTAATAAATGTCACAAAAAGGTCTTGTTTCAATTTGTGCTTGCATTTTCTACAGCCAGCAATTTCCTCTACCAACACCCCTAACTTCACCCCTAAATATAACACGTTTCCCCCTGTGTTTGTATCTTGTTTTATGACCCAATTAACTCTAAATTAAGAAGGCTTTATGATGAAATACCACCGACAAGTTGACATATAAATAATGTTATAAATAAACTCCCCAAGGATGAACAAATGAAATGTGTTAATGCAACCCATTTTTAAAAGCCAGCTCTTACAAGCCTGATATAAATGGCTTTGTTCCAATGGGAGTTTACCATTCTATTTGAAACAATTCAAATTGTGATGGAAAATTAATTTTACTTTTTCTGAAAAAAAGGAGACAGTTTTCATAATGTGTCCTGTATTTTGATCAAGTCTAACTCACACCTTTGAGGATTGTGGACTGAACCGTTTCATGAGGCTTTAGTTTTATTTACAGCATCTGGGTAGACATGGATCAGTTGGAATTCCAACAATTGTTCTGGAGGAAATGTCCTCTCCCTTTGGAAGGAATGTTTTCAATATATACATTTTTTGGAAGTAAATTTTATATATAATATATACCAATTAAATAAATTTTAAACTTTAGAACAATTTTAGGCTTATAGGAAAAAATTAAAATAGTACAGAGTGTTCTTGAATATCCTACACTACTCTTTCTCCAATTATTATTATTTGTTGTTGTTGTTAATCCTCACCCAAGGATATCTTTCCATTGATTTTCAGAGAGAGTAGAAGGGATGGGGAGAGACACAGAGAGAAAGATCGATGTGAGAGAGACACATCGATTGGTTGTCTCCCCTATGGATCCTGCAACTGAAGAAAGAGCCCTAGACCTGAATCAAACCCGGGACCCTTCAGTGCACGGGCTGACGTCCTATTCATTGAGCAAAACCAAGTATGGCTGTTCCTCTGTTACTAATATCTTCCTTTAGTATGTGCATGTGACATAACTAATGAACAATGTTAATGCATTATTAGTAACTAGAGGCCCGATGCACAAAATTTGTGCATGGGGGGTGAGGGTGGGGTTGTCCCTCAGCCCAGCCTGCACCCTCTCCAATCTGGGACCCCTTGAGGGAGGTCTGACTGCCCGTTTAGGTAGGATCGGGCCTAAATGGGCAGTCAGACATCCCTCTCACAATCCAGGACTATAGGCTCCCAACTGTTCGCCTGCCTGCCTTCCTGATTGCCCCTAACTGCTTCTGCCTGCCAGCTGATCACCCCCTAACCACTCCCCTGACAGGCTGATTGATGCCTAACTGCTCCCTGCCAGCCTGTTTGCCCCTAACTGCCCTCCCCTGCAGGCCTGGTCACCCCTAACTGCCTTCCCCTGCAGGCCTGGGTCCCCCGCAACTGCCCTTCCCTGCAGGCCCGGTCACCCCCAACTTCCCTCCTCTGCCAGCCTGGTCACCCCTAACTGCCCTCTCCTGCAGGCTTAATCTCCCCCAACTGCCCTCTCTTGCAGGCATGGTCCCTCCCAACCGCCCTCCCCTGCTGGCCTGATTGCCCACAACTGCCCTCCCTTGAGACCTGGTCACTCCCAACTTCCCTCCCCTGCTGGCCATCTTGTGTCCACATGGGGGCAGCCATCTTTGACCACATAGGGGCATCCATCTTGTGTGTTGGAGTGACAGTCAATTTGCATATTGCTCTTTTATTAGATAGTATGTACGTCCACAGTGTATTAGAATTTCCTTAGTTTTTACATAATGCCATTACCTGTCCTGGGATCCCATTCTAGTTGCTGTGTTACATTTTGGAATTATGACTCCTTAGGCTCCCCTTGGCCGTGGCAGTGTTCCCAGACTTTTCTTGTTTTACTGGCCTCACAATTTTGAGAAATCCTGGTCAGGTGTTCTGTGGATGCCTTTCTATTGAATGTGTCTGATGGCTTCCTGGTGATTACACTGAGGTTATGGGTTCTGTGGAGGGAAGCGCAGAGGTAAATGAGCTATTTTCTATCACAACATAGCCAGGGTACATACACTCCATATTATTTATAACTGCTGATGTTAAACTTGATTACTTGGCTGAGGCAATGCTTGTCATGCTTTTACACTATAAAGTTACTCTAATTTTCCCCTTTTTATACTGTACTCTTTGGGAAGAAGTCATTGTGCACACTAAATGCACATTTTATGTCTATGTCTTCAATTCATGCATTTTTTTAAAGTCTTATTTTACTGGCTCAAGCAAATAGGCATCCTGTATTGTCTAAAATTTTAGGTAGAAAGCTTTTAGTATTTTATCTTTACTTTTGCTTTTATAAAATACACTTTATTAGGTCAAGAAACCACCTGAAATTCTCAAAATGTCAGGTACAGTCAGCCCTTCGTATCCATGGTTCTGCAACCCTGGACTCAAAAAACCACGTATCAAAAATAATTTTTAAAAAGGTATATTCTGGCCCCAGTCAGTGTTTCTCAGTGGCTAAAGCATTGGCCAGAGCAATGAAGGGTAACGGGTTCAATTCCAGGTCAAAGACATGTACCTGGGTTTCGGGTCCGGTCCCCGGTTGGGGCCTGTGTGGAAGGCAACTGATTGATGTGTGTCACATTGATGTTTCTCTCTCTCTCTCTCTCTCTCCCTCTATCCCTTCCACTCTCTCTAAAAACCAATGGAAAAAATATCCTCAGGTGAGGATTAGCAACAACAACACAGCACCATTTACAAAATAAACAGGCAAGGGGTAGACTGGAAGAAAATATTAGTGACACAAAAAATATTGATGATAATAGGACTTGTATCCATACTCTATAAAACACTCCTAAAACTCAATAATCCTATCTAATAAGAGGGAATATGCTAATTGATTGCCCCACCCTCAAAGATGGCGGCACCCACAGCCAATAAGGACAGAATATGCTAATTAACTGCCACGCCCTCAAAGATGGCAGCGCCCAGTCTCCTCAGCCCCGCCGGGACGGCAGGCGCGTTGAAGCCTGGGGGCCTGCCCAGCTGCTCCGTGTGCCTGCCTCTGGAGTCCCCCAGTCCCCTCAGCCCCCCAGCTGCCCAGGGCCGCCCCAGGCTCAGGTAACCAGGGCCGGCCGAGGCTTGTGCTGCCGGCAGTGGCAGCAGCAGAGGTGTGATGGGCGTTGCCATTCCCTGATTGCTGGGTCACCTTCCACCCCTGAGGGCTCCCGGACTGTGAGAGGGGGCAGGCTGGGCTGAAGGACCCCTCCTCCAGTGCATGAATTTTCATGCACCGGGCCTCTAGTGACATGATGAAGAACACATGAAAAAGCGACACAAGTCTTGGACAGTCACTTCACCAGAAATGCTCCATGGATGGCCAACATGCACGCGGATAGGGGTGTAGCATCCTAGGTCATCGTGCCACGTCTGCAGCTGAGGGTTGGGGTTTGGCTGATTTGTTTCGTTCACAGCTCCTTCAGTGCCTAAGTTCCTCAATGTCAGGGACTGCATCTTCCACCTCTTTTGACATCAGTAACTAGCATACAGTTGGCGTGCAATAACGATTTGAATGAATGAACTATACAAAGTCAAAGATACTTAAGTTAAAAAAAAAAAAAGCAAAGCAGAGAGGAAGCCTGGAAGGAGGCCGGGGATGCCGTCTGGGAGAAGAAGGCAAGCCTCTGGGAGGCGGAGGGCTGTCAGAGAGGAGAGCACAGCCCTCAGCTCCATTCCGTGAGGCCCTGCGCATCTTCCTCTCCCAGCTGGTGAGTCACTGGGCACATTTCTTCCACTTTCAAGAAGGTTCAAGACAGTATCCTCAAAAGACGTTAAGGAGTTCTAAAGCTCTTCAAACATCTTGCCCGGAAACCTAGCTCCTTTCAGAGCCGAGGGTTCACTCCCAGCTCAGCGCCAGCTCTCCTCTCCGTCCTCCTGGAGCACTGTGGTATCTTGATGTTCCCGCACCAAGTGTTTCTTTAGGTTCTCAAAAGACAAGCCGAAAACACCCTATTCCCGAAGAGCACTGTGCCATCGCTTTTGCTTCCTGGGAACAATTTTAATAAGTGCCAATGACTGTGGTCCCCAAACGGAAACTCTCCTCCTTCCACAGGATTTTCCTAAATCCCAGCCTGGGTTGGCTCTGTTAGTTAACCTCACTGAGTTTGCCCTTTTCATGTCAAAAGACCCGGATACCTGATTATGTGAAAATCGTAAATGACTCCAGATCAGTTTCAAAACAGGAGACTTATTTTGAGATCAAACACTTAGAGGAGTATGAAAACCTTATCTACTTAACAATTATCACACATGAGTCAATATATAGAAATTCTTTCAGCACAGGATGAACCCTGCTGTGCTAAGTGTGCCAGCATCTCTTTTAAAATATTAGATGCCTTTCTTTTTGCTAATTTATGATTTTCTTCCTGAAAATCTGAAACTCAATTACTTTAAGATCTTTTCCCTGTGTAGCTCTTCCTTCTCCATATCCTTAAACAACTTGTTTACTTTAAAATTGAAGCTATTTGCTAGACATTACAATAAAAAGAAATACAAAAAGGAATTCTGTTTTTTTCCCTTTCTATTCATTTTTTTTTTTTTTACTTTCTTGAATTGATGGAGTGATATTGGTTAATAAAATTGTATAGGTTCCAGGTGTACAATCTCTCTCTCTCTCTCTCTATATATATATATAAAAGCCTAAGCGACCTTTTGACTGTTTGACCGTTTGACCAGTAGCTATGGCACACACTGACCACCAGGGGGAAGATGCTCAATGCACAGGCATGGAAACATGGAACAGACTGATGAATCTCAGAGAGAAGAGGGGGAGGGGGAAGGACAGGAAGAGATTAACCAAAGCTCTTATATCTATACTAGAGGCCTGAGAGGTCCCGGATTGTGAGAGGGCTCAGGCCAGGCTGAGGGACCCCGCTGGTGCATGAATCCATGCACCGGGCCTCTAGTTCAATAATACATCATCTGTATATTGTATTCTGTGTTCTCTATCACAAGACAAGTCTCCATCACCATTTATGCCTTCTACACCTTCTTCTACCTCCTCCCATGCCCTTTTCCTTCTGGTAATCACCATCCTGCTGTCTATGTCTATGAGATGGAATTGTGGAAGGTCAACTAATCCTCTCTCGCTAACCTTTGGTAAGCATAGATGATTAAAAAGGTCTTATTATTGCCTGGCTGGTGTGGCTCAGTGGTTGATTGTTGAGCCATGAACCAGGAGGTCACAGTTAGATTCCAGGGCACAGCACATACCCTGGTTGTGGGCTAAATCCCCAGTAGGGGGCATACAGGAATTGGCCAATAGATGACTCTCTCTCATCGTTGAAGTTTCTATCTCTCTCCCCCTCTCCTTTCTTCTCTCTGACATCAATAAAAACATATATATTTTTAAAAAGGTCTTATCCATTTGCTGAATATTAACTAGCATTTTGATTTATACACTGATTTGGAGATTGAAATTGGATCGATACTTAAGTACAGGGTCAAATTATGATACTTTATTCTACCTTTCCTCAAGAATAGATTTTCAAAATATACACGTTTAAAAATATTAGCTTAAATATTAGATTAAAAAGATGGTGGGACATCTATTTTTTTTTTCAAGAAAGTTTATACAAAGAGATACCATAACCTCAGAAACTTATTTTTTTCACCTCAATTGGAAAGCATGGTAGAGGACAGCAAATAATTCTTGGACTTATGCTGACTGCGCAGTTGAGGCTGCTGTGATGTGCTAATAAAATGCCCTGCAGCTTTCAAGAAACAAGAGCAGCTCTTCCCTGACCCCAGGATTGTTACATTTCGCCATTATGTAGATTGATTGTTTGGAGAGACCAAGGTGACTGATGATGGCGGGGTTTCACAAGGTGGGAACGAATTTGATTGTGAGTTGGGAAGGAAATGAATACTCAAAGCAATTGTCAGTTACATTTTGTTGTTGTTGGCTTCACATTTGCTCCAAATCCAATAAAGCTTTGAGGCCTCTAATAATTTTCAAATGCTCATTGAATGACAATTTTAACAAAATTCAAATGGTAGAAAGACAAAGATGAAAGTTATAGGCAAATAAAAAGGAGTCTTGGATATTACTTCTGATTCACATCGTTTTTATGACCTAGCCCTGCACTAGAAGGTAATGCAGTGTTTCCCGTGGACGGAAAGGGTTTTCCCATAGACATCCTGGAGAGGTTGGCCAGGGTGTCTCTCCTGTTAGAACAGCTAATATGAATAATAGTTTGTGAAACAGGTACTCTCACACATTTTTTAGATGTTCATAAAATTAATAAAAGTGTAGATTGCTTAGTTGTTGTTTTTTTTTAAAAAAGAATCTTTTAATTAATGAGAAGGTTTGGAAATCACAAAATATTACATAGGAAAATAGCAAGAAAAATTGCTCTTTATAATCTAGGTCAGTGGTCGGCAAACTGCGGCTCTGTTGACTAATGAGTTTGCCGACCACTGGTGGGCTTAATCACAAGGAACAACAACAGCCTGTAATTATTGGAATTGAGAGTCCAGGTCAGTGGTCGGCAAACTCATTAGTCAACAGAGCTGCATGTGGCTCGCGAGCCGCAGTTTGCCGACCACTGATCTAGGTCCTCTCCTTTCAAGAATGAGCACCCGAGTGGCACCAACTTACATTGGATTTGGACACCCTTTCTAACTCTCCTTGATCTCTTTCATGTTCAGTGAACAACACTCGGTGTGTAATTTGTCTTCAAACACAAGTTGGCCAATGGGGAAAGGATGCTGTGACCACTAAACATGAGTGGTGTGGTTTATTTGACAGCTAACATTCTTATTGGAGGTTATTTCACTCACATCCTCATTTATACAACAGTCTCCGGGTGCTTGGAATCCATGGGTGAGGGATCCTTGAGCACACTGACACAATCCAACTTAGGGGCATGAAAGGTGACGATCACATCTTGGGTTGTTAGTCCAACCAGGTGCTGCAATACTGTAAGGTTCATCCTGAGAGCAAACATTTGGCATCCCTTGATTTTTTATCAGGATATTTTTGCGAAATTCTCTTTAAAATTTACATACAGCATTTTTAGTCAGGATGATGAAGTAGGCAAATTCGGTCCTTGAATGCTCCCACAAAATTACAGTGAAAAGACCATCATTCACAACTGCCTGAAATCTAGCTCAACAGAAGTCCTACAACTAAGGATGTACAGAGGACACCATGTCGAGGCTGGTAGGAGGGGTAGAGACGTGGGTGAGGGTGGTCCCACACCCACCTGGGGTGGTTAAAAATCAAGAAGAATATCTCAGCTATGGAGGTCCTCCCTAAGGAGCAAGGGGTCCCAGACCCACACCAGAGTCAACAGACAGGCACCAAATCTGAGACTCCATTAACCTAACCCTGTTTGCCTGGCTCTGATGATTCCCTAAAATCCTGCCCAACCCAATTTTCAGGCCCCCTGAAGCGGTTTCCAGTGGCTTTCCCATACAAACTATTTGTCTTGTGGACTTTTCTAAAATCTCTCAAATAAGCAGCATCTGGCCTCAGCATGCCCCAAGCCCCTCAATAAGTGGCACCAGCCTTCGCACTAGCAGCAGCCTTCCTTGGTTCACAACCTGGCCTCCCTGGGAACCTCCAAGCCCAGCACAGGGAATATAGTCAATATGTTGTAATTACTATCTGTGATGTCAGATGGGTACTAGATTTATCAGTGTAAGTTAACATACATGTCTAATCACGGGGTTGTGCCCTAAAACTAATGTAATATTGTACATCAGCTGTAATGGAAAAACTAAAAGTTATTTTAAAAGAAAAATATTTATACATAACTTGAGACCAATCTATCCTCTTATACAGTTTTTCAAAAATATTTCCTTTATATTCTCACATACATTACCAAAAAAAATGTACTTTAAAGCATTACTGTGTGTGTATGTGTATGTGTGTGCATGAGAAAGAGAGAGAGAAAGAGAAAACATAATTTGAGAAACTCTAAATATCTATGCCTCTCAATTGTTGTGTTCCCACCACCAGAGTATCAAGAAGAATAGACAACAAGAAACAAGAAATACTGGCTTAGAAAAACAAAACAAAACAAAACAAAACAAACAAAAAACCTTGATAAAATAAATAGTAATGCTATGGTCTAAATGCTTGTATCACCCCAAATTTATGTATTGAAATCTTAACCCTCAAAGATGATGGTATTGGGAGAAGGGGCCTTTGAGTGGTTCTTAGGTCATAAGCGTGTAGCCCTCATGAAAAGGATTAGTGCCCTTATAGAAGAGGTGCCAGAGAGCTTCCTGGGCTCTTCCACCACAGTGAGGACACAGCAAGAAGGCAACAGTCTTTTTATTTTTTATTATCTTATTTTATTTTGTTGGGGTGACAGGGGCACAAGGATGGTTCAACATTCACCAATCAATCAACGTAATACACCACATTAACAAAAGAAAGGATAAAAATCATATGATCTTGTCAATAGATGCAGAAAAAGCATTTGATAAGATACAACATCCATTTATGATTAAAACGCTCAATAAAGTAGGAATAGAAGGAAAGTATCTCAACATAATAAAGGCCATATATGATAAACCCTCAGCCAATATCATACTCAATGATGAAAAACTGAAAGCTTTTCTCCTAAGATCAGGAACCAGACAAGGATGCCCACTCTCACCACTCTGATTCAACATAGTGCTGGAAGTCCTAGCCAGAGCAATATGGCAAGAGAAAGACATAAAGGCATCCAAATAGAGAAGAAATCAAACTGTCACTTTTTGCGGACGACATGATGCTGTCTATAGAAAACCATAAAGACTCTACCAAAAAACTACTGGAAATAATCAACAAATACAGCCAAGTTGCAGGATACAAAATCAATGTGCAAAAATCCATTGCCTTCCTGTATACCAACAACAACACTTCAGAAAAAGAAATGGAGAAAACAATTCCTTTTGCAATCACAACCAAAAGAATAAAATACCTAGGAATAAACTTAACAAAGAATGCGAAAGACCTCTATACTGAAAATTACAAAACATTATTAAAAGAGATTGAAAAGGACACAACGAAATGGAAAATTAACCCGTGTTCATGGGTTGGAAGAATCAACATAGTTAAAATGAGCAACAGCCTTGAACCAAAAAAAAAAAAAAAAGGGCTCTCACCAGAATGCGACCTTCTTGGCACCTTGATCTTCGACTTTCCAACCTCCAGGACTGGGAGAAATAAATTTCAACTGCTTATAAAACCACCTGGAAAAAAAATAATAAAACCACCTGGTCTATGTGCCATTTTGTCAGAGCAGCCAGATGGGCTGAGATAAATAAATAGTAAGTACAGATCAAATAGAATAACTCCTCCCCATTAACACATGGGCAGTGAGTGAGGGAGCCATCACTGCGGTAGTTTCAGGTTATACCAGAGGGTCAAGTAGAACAAAGAGATTGAAAGTGATTAAAGCTGATACGCAGATTGTGGAGTTTGAATCCCTGCTCCCCCTTGCAGCATCTGCCAAAGTTCTTTTTGCCTCCATTTTGCATCTTAAGATGGAGATGACCATAGAGCTTCCAGGGTTTATGCAGTGAAAGCACGGGGCGAGCAGGGAGCATTAATGTGAACGGATTATGGCAAGAGCACCCTTTACCAGTTTGCAACCTTAAAAACCACCGGGTTACAAATGGGCAGATTTGGGTTACTATGACAACTGTTGCTTTCCTGGGATAATTTGAGTTATCTTTGTTTTAAACAAACAAACCTCGAATAGTTAACACTCATAGTGGGGAGCAAAGGTGAATCTGTCTTTTTTGAGGTCGCTTAGGACAGCATGTGACTCTACATAGATGACAAGCCCATGTATAATGAGAGGGTCCACTCTCCCACCACAACTGGCAAAAAATATGCTTACTGAAATAGAACTACGTCTCTATATGTACATACCTTACATTTTTACATTTTTGTGTGCTTGTCAATAACATGAAATATTTATTGGTGATTTAAGGTCTTCTTTTTTTAAATAGTAAACTCTAGGTATAGAAACGTTTTCACAGCAGTTATGTTTCGTTGATATTTGTGGCATTTTATTGTAGATTACAAGATGCTCTGAATACACAGAACAGTAGTTATATTAATGCAGTCCCATTTCTTTCCACAAGCAATTTATCATCCAAAGTAAAATAAATGGCTTTCAACGAGAGATGTAATCATAAGCTAAAGAGAAATGGAAGCTTTAAAGACAAGATTTAAAGACAAGAAATGAAGCCATAACCGGAGAGGCGGATGGGATGTGCAGACGTGCATCCTGTCGGACTGTCCCACCTGCGCCTTCCTGCACAAAGGCCTGGTGTGTGGGGTTGATTGGCATTTGCTGCTCACTGTCTGCAGCTGGTTAAATTCAAATTATTTGTTGAATGAATCCCCCTCTGTAACTAATGGTTCCCCGGAAGCTGGTGTATCTATGATGGTCAAAGATCTGTGTTCATCAGTTTATTTTGGTTCATTAGATTCCACATATGAGTGAGGTCATGTGATACTTATCTTTCTCCGACTGGCTTATTTTGCTTAGCATGATACTCTTTAGGTAGATCCAGAGACATAGAAGCATGAACAGACTGTTGAACCTCAGAGAGAAGGCTGGGGAAGGTGAGTGGAAAGACATCAACCAATGAACTTGTCTGTACATATGCATCCCCCGTGGACACAGACAATGAGGTGGAGAGGGCCTGGGGGAGGTTAATAGGGGAAAAAGGAGGACCTATGTAATACTTCAACAATAAAGATTAAAAAACAACAACAAACAGTAGATCTTTTAAAAATATCAATTGGTTACACCACCAAATTCTTAAGAGCGAAAGGAGGAATAATCTATCTCTAGATCATGAAGGAAATGAGAAATGGAACATCCCGAGATTTCCCCAATTATTCTAGAGATATCCAAATACAAAGCCCAGTGCATGCTTCCCCAAGCGCTTCCCCAGCGCCACGCCGGCTCTCTGCCCTTGGAAGAGCCTTGCAAACCTCAGGGCGTGCAGTCCCTTCCACGTCCCCATGTCCTGCTCGGAGGCTTTTCAGGTTAAGGCTGAGAAATAAAAGCAACACACACACACACACACACACACACACACACACACACACACACCTGCAGAGCTCACCAGTTCTTTATAAAAATGCACATGCCTAATAGTTATGTCCATCTTCTCCCATCTGGTGTATTACTGTTCCTTTTCATTAGAATTTTCCTGAATAAACATTCAAATGTTATCCTGGCTACATAGAGGTGGAGGCTTACTTTCTCTCCTTCCTAACACCGCCCCCCCCCCTCCAGCGGAGCTTGAGGGACAGGACTCACACCAGGTAGGAAGAAAGCACCCCCCCTAAAGCCTAAAGCGTTCACTCCTCAGAACTCTTTCAGTGGCTGACCCCAGCCACACTGTCTGCCCTAACACGGGTGATTATAAAAATGTGTTACTTGGCTCCCAAAAGCTTCCTTTGGCTAAACTACAAGGACTCCTCTTACTAAATATATATACATCTATACATAAAATCTGTGTTTTCTTACTAAAAACATCCTTTGGAATCTTCAACTTCTATTAAATTATTTTATTATTTTTGAAAAGCTGTTGCTTAAAACTGCAGCTCCGGAGGTCAAAGGCCACTTAACACTCCCTGGGGTGCCAGCTGCGTTAATGAACGCAAAGGAAGCTCCCCCTGCAGAACAGCCTTAGCATCTGATATCCGTGTTTTCTGAGAGGCGTGCGTGCATTTCAACAAGCTGGCAGCTTCACCTCAGGCCTTCCTCTTCTTTCTTTTTCTAAACCATAAAAACGTTTCCATTTCTTCCATATTTTTTCCAGCCAGTCTATTAGCACTGAAACAAATACACGTGGTTTCAAGCATTCTGACTGAACTGATAGGGAACACAACCAGCCTAAATTTGTTTTAAGAGGAATTCATACTGTACAAAATAATTTTTATTAGAAAGATTAGCTCACAAACAGCAGTATAACTTCTGAACAGGGAGCAATGTGTGCTACGAGGATATGCTGTGTAGGGGGAGAAGTGGCAACGCATTACCATGTATTAGAATACATACTGCACTGTGTCTTTTATCTCGCACGTTTTTGTCTGTTTCAAATCCCTAAACTCACATGATACAGGGAAACTGACATCCAAAGCGATCCTTATGAACAGTTTTCCTGTTTCACGGCTTCAAGATAAGAGCTTCCATCTGCTGCGAAAAAAGTCTCTGTCAACAGAATCTATTTGATCAAAGAGTTTTTGTCAGTTATTAAAAGAGGAAAAATCCACACATTTGTGATTCTATGTTCTCTCTCCCATTTTCTGTTTGCGGCTTATACAGTCTTCATGCTTTCAAATTGCAACAATAGTTTCCCATTTTAAATACATGTTTGGCACATCATTTGAGGAGCATTAGGGATATTTGCATATTTTCTGTTCTGTAGCAGCTCAGTGGGGATTTTCATCAGCCCGGATTGCCCCAAAGGAAGGCAGCCTTGCCTTTGCCTACATGCAGCATCTCTAGAAACTCAAGTCACCTTAATTGGGACTGAATTGGCTCTGAACAATTTACTCAGTGGAGGTGAATAATTCTGTGCTAGCCTGTTAGCCCCTGCAAGCAAAGATGTCCTTGCATTTGGGCAAGAATCAGTCTGTTTAAGGAAACCCTGCTGGGCTAGAATGGCTCAGTGGTTCAGTGTTGACCTATGAACCAAGAGGTCACAGTTCCATTCCTGGTCAGGGCACATACCCGGGTTGTGGGCTCCCCAGTGTGGGGTGTGCAGGAGGCAGCTGATCAATGACTCTCTCTCATCATTGATGTTTCTCTCTCTCTCTCTCTCTCTCTCTCTCTCTCTCTCTCTCTCTCTCTCTCTCTCTCTCTCTCTCTCTCTCTCTCTGAAACCAATAAAAATACATTAAAAACAAAAACAAGAAAGAAAATCCTAAGACATTTACACAATTGAAATAAAATTATGTTTCTGTAGGTGAACTGAAAGATAAAATAGAGTGTGATACGGGAGAAAGATCTGAAAGCTTCTTCTGGCTATTTTTCTACAAAGGAACGAGAATAAAATAAGATGCTATGTAGGTAAAGTAAAAACAATTACTCATGAAAAATTCACTTCTTCTTAAAAACGATTTATTTCTTTTTAAAAGACGGTATTCTTTTTATTTTGATGCTGAAAGCATTGTGGTCAACTTCAATCACTTTGTTAAGCTCCCCCACATCATTCCAAAAGAAATCCTGATAAACTGATAGTTCATTCAAATATCTAATTTTCTAATCATCACCATGTATTACAATTACTAACTGGGTCTGGCCTAAAAGAGTAGCTTCTCCTTCACTCCTATGAAACCTGACCTGTTTCACAATTCTTCAATGCTACTGATCCCTCCAAAATGAAACCCAAGCCCTTTAGAAAGCACATGAGACTCAACATAACCTGTCCCACCCTGTCCCCCAGGCGACACTAGTCACCCGCGTCCTTTATGCCCTGGCCTGCCTCAGAGAGTTTGGTTGTCAGAATTCACTGTCATCTCATATTCTGCTCACACGTGGCTCCTCTGATAGGTGAATTCTTCCCCCCTCTTTAGCTGGCTAATTGTACCTACTGTCATTAATATTTAAATTTTTGCTTCCATCACTGCAATACATATTTTTATTTAAAAAAAAAATCTAATCTATAATAATGATATGCTAATTAGACCAGACATCCTTCCTGACGAAGCCGGGGCTGCGAGGGAAGCCTGGGTCCCGGGTGCCTGCCTGCGGCCAGAGGGAGGCCATCCCAGGCCCGGGTGCCAGAGGGAAGCTAGTGCCGGCAGCCAGGGGAAGGAAGGCCTGCTCTTCCATGAATTTCGCGCATCGGGCCTCTAGTGAGATTATATGGAAAACAACAGTTCCCCCCTTAAGTCTTGATTCCCTAGAGCACAACCAGCTACATGATTGGTACAAAATGAAAATATGGGACCTTTTCTTCTAAAAGTCAGAAAAAAAAATTTGTTAAAGTTACTAAAATATAAAGGTGTTTTGTTTTTTATTTCTACTGTAGTCTCTCAACTTATTGTTTTTCTTTTAGAGAGAGAGAAAGGGAGTGGAAGAGAGAGAGAGAGAGAAACATCAATATTGATCGGCTGCCTCCTACATGCCCCTTGCTGGGGATCAAGCTGGAAACCTGGGCATGGGCCCTGACAGGGAATCGAACAAGTGACTTCCTGGTGAATGGGTCAACACTCAACCACTGAGCCACACCAGCTGGGTGTTTTTTAATTTTTTATTTAATGTAATTTAAGTAAAAATGTTAAATTATTAGATGAACCTTGCCATTTATTTTTATATTATGCAATAACAATAATAAAATGCAAATACAAAATCTATTAACTTGTATATGGAATCACCAAAATGACACAATTTGTAGTTTATAGCTTGTTTATGAATATGCATTTAATTCTTACCAATAGAGGACGTCCATGCCGCACAATACTAACTCTATTGTTTGCATTTTCCTTCTTCCTGCACACACATTCCATTACCACTCTGCCTCGGGCGTACCGAATCTTTCCCTTTCCTATCGGCTTTTCAGTGCAAACGGTTAGCTCGTTCGGGGAAGTTCTACTTCCCCTCTCTCTGTTGTGCATGCAACATGCATACTCTCACTCACTGAATCTCACTGAGTTCCCACCTAACACTGATCCACCAGAAGTCTGTGCATCTCAGGCATTATACGCACATATGCTGGCCAGGAGCAGAGGACATGTATGCTGCGTGCATCTCCTGCGTACACGCATGCTCTGTTGTCCCGTTAGACTTTGCTTACAGAACCTGAGCTCAAAGATCAAACTATTAAAATTTTCAAGATTGCACAGCGGAGCATTAAAGCAGGTACAGGGCCCCTCAGGTCTGGGGTCCTGTGTGATTGCACAGGCCACACGGCCAGGAAGCCAGCACTGCCACAGAAGCAGCCACTTCTATCCATCTGAGCGGTCTTGTCTGAAATGTCTAAATAAATGCACAATAAACTCACCCACATTTTACCAGTGTTAAATGTTATTCATCACACGGAAATAAAACGCAAGAATTTAACATTCTGACACTGCACATGTGTAATTACATTCTCCCAGTGTAATCTATACTAATAAAAGGGTAATATGCTAATTAGACTGGGCGTCTTCTGGACGTCCTTCCTGACAAAGCTGGGCCCGGGAGAAGCTGCCCACGGTCCTGGGCGCCAGTGGCTGCGGCTGCAGCCCGAGAGAAGCTGCCCACCCCTCATCCCAGACGCTGGTGGCCAGCCAGCCCCGGCCCTGGGTGCCTGAAGCCAGCCAGAGGGAGGGAAGCCCAGGTCCCAGGTGCGGGGCTCAGGCAGAGGCGGTTAGGGGTGATCAGGCAGGCAGAGGTGATTAGAGGCAATCAGGCAGGCAGAGGGGTTAGGGGCGATCAGGCAGGCAGGCAGGTGAGCAGTTAGGAGCCAGCGGTCCCGGATTGCAAGAGGTATGTCCGACTGCCGGTTTATCGGGCCTAAACCAGCAGGCAGACATCCCCCAAGGGGTCCTGGATTAGAGAGGGTGCAGGCCGGGCTGAGGGACCGCATGCACCAGGCCTCTAGTTACATAATAATTTTGTTAATTGATAATCAGTGTTCATATTATGATTGAAAACGTTATTCTCACTTGAGCAAGGTAGTATGTTAAAATTATTTATAATTATTTTTCTATAATTTTCTGTTTTCACTGAAGTTCATAAACTCCTTACTTACTTGCTTTGTTTCCTAAGTTAACTCTGAAATCTTTCATAGAATTTCTTCTTAACATGGAAACTAATCATATATATATATATATTTTTATATATATATATATACACAAATTGGAATTGAGCCTGGATTTGCATTGCTCTAGATTTGCTGTACATGTTCTCCAGGACTTTCTACTAACATTATCCTAAAATTATCTTCTCCTTTCTCTCATATTGAGTCCCCTCTTTCCTGGGCCCCATCCCCCCTATTTTTTTGTATGCTAATACAACATATCACCAATGAGTTCCTAAGAATGAGAATATGGGAGGTAAAACTTCTGAGGCCTTGCATGGCTGAAAATATATTTTCTTTACCTCCAAGCAGTTTGGGTAAAAGATTCAAAGTTAGAAAAAATTTTCCATTAGAACACTGAGGCCAATGTATCATTATCTTCTAACTTAAGATGTTACAGTTCGGAATTCAGTGCCTTCCTTAGTGCACGTTATTTGTATGGGATCGATTCTTTTTCTCTCTGAAATCTTCTAAGATGGCAGGTGTTTTGTTGGTTTTTGTTTGTTCAATATTTCGCTTGCATTGCTTCTGATAATACATCTATCCTTGTTCATTTGTATATAGCATGTCTTTGTACTCTGGATGTTTTAAAATTTTACTCTGTATCATTGGTTTTGAGAATGATTATGATAGAACTTGGCAATGATAGAACTATCATTTGATAATGATAGAACTTGGTCTGGTTTTTATTTTTTATTTTATTTTCATGTTTAGGAAAGAAAGACATGTGGGGCTCTATATTCATTGAGATTCGTGGGTCTGGGGTGTTTCCGTTTTCACCAAACTTTGCAACTTTTCAGCTATTGTTTTTTTCAAACATTTGCAGTTCCCCCACTCCTTTCAGGAATTCCAATTACATGTCCATCGGTCCCCTTGAAGTTGTCTCAGATCTCACAATTATTGTTCATTTTTTAAAAAATCTCTTTTCTCTCTATGCTTCATTTTGGAACGTTTCTTTTGCTGTATCTTAAAGTTCTCTGATCTTTTCTTCTGCTGTTAATCTCAATGAGCATATTTTTTCTCTTAGATATTTTAGTTTTCATTTTTTGGAGTTTGATCTTATTCTTTTTTATAGCTTTCCTTTCTCTACTTAAACTTTTTAAACATGCGCAATACAATTATAATAACTCTTTTAATGTCCTTGTTTGATAATTCTAACATCCAAGTTAGTTCTGGGTCACTTTTGATTAATTTTTCTCCACATTATGGGCCTTATTTTTCTACTTCTTTTCATGCCTGTTAATTTTTTATTGCATGCTTTCCAGTGTGAGTTTTATCTGTTTGGATGTTACATGTGTTTGCATTATTATCACCATTCTTAGTCTTTGTCCTGGGATACAGTTTAGCTACTCAGAAATGTTTAGCCCTATTGGTCGTTTTGTATATTTTTATTGATTTCAGAGAGGAAGGGAGAGGGAGAGAGAGATAGAAACATCGATGATGAGAGAGAATCTTGCACGCCCCATACTGGGGATCTAGCCCACAACCTGGGCCTGTGCCCTGACCAGTAATCCAACCGTGACCTCCTGGTTCATAGTTCGACTCTCAACCACTGAGCCACGCCGGCTGGGTGAGGACTCGCTGGACACTGGATATCAACTCTTAGTACCTCTCCAGGGTTCTCTGGGCTTCTCTCTTCTCCAGTACTCTGCCCTGGAACTGTATCTGGATTGCTCTCCCCAGAGATTGTTCTCTTCTGGACTTTTTCCAAAGGCCGGGGGCCTTCCAGGCTCAGCCGAGTTCTCCCTCCCTGTGCCACAGCCTGAAAACTCTCTCAGTGCAACCGCGGGGCTCCTGATGGGGCTCCGCTGATTTGTTTCTCAATGTTCAGATCATGGCCCTTCGTTGTCTGATGTCCAATGTCCTAGGGCCACTGTTTCATATGTCTTGTCTGTTTGGGGTTGTTATGGGCAGAAGAGTAAAGCTGTCCCTTGTCACTCTGTCTTGGAAAGAAATAGAATTCCCACCTATGTTGTTCATTTCAGAGCATTTATTTGATGATTTGGCACTATTTTTTATCATTAAAACATGGAACCCATGCCTTGTCTGGTCTTTCTGAAGCCTCACTTCCTGTCGGCTTTTGCAGGTTGCTTTCAGGCATTTCTGGGGCGGTGGGATGTGAGGGGTCTGGTGTGTGGGGTGTCCAGGCCGAGAGGTTGCTCTCCATCTCTGTCTCCTTGTTCTGAGGAGACCAGCCGGGGGCCGGGGCCCAGCATCTTCAGACGGGACCTCTGCCTGACCTCCTGCCTCACCACAGCGGACTTGGCTTGAGTAAGAAACACATGTTTACAGGGTGAGCCTTGAGAGCTGGAGGTTGTTTCCTACGTAGCAGAAGTCTCGTCTATCTTGACTAATATCCACCTTCCAAAGAACAGGTTGATCGCCCATAGTGTCATATTTCCCTGACTTTTTGTGTTTTGCTTATTAATTTGTACTGTACAGTAGGTCCTCGGGTTCCGTGGGAGATCCGTTCCTACAGCGTGACGTAACGTGATTTCCGCCGGAAGTCGGAACCCACCTCCATGAGCACCTGCGTCCCTCACGTGGAGCACACACACAGCAGGAATGACGTGACAGTAAAAAACATTTAAAGAAAGAGAACAATTCCTGACCTTCACTTGTGGTAAATAAGTAATAAAAAACATAAAGCACATATGTACAGACGTCGAAATGACGGGACCTTTTTTTATAAATAAATGGGAGATGGCGACGTCACCACAAAACGATGTACATCGAGCCCGACATGACGAAGGGCTGTCTGTAGTGTGTTTTCTTCCCTGAAAGCTCTTTGAAGAGAGAGGGAGTGAGTGCCAAAGATACTCAGAAAACATTGTCTGGACAGATGAATGGCAGAGTTTAATTCTTTTACGGTAACATATTGAGTGTAATTGATATTTATAATTATAAAAACCATATGGATTGAAACAATGTAGACCCATTAGTGGTAAAAATGAAATATAATAATATAATTGCCTTCATATAAAATATTTGGAGAAAATTTCTAACTTTTCTTTTCTCGGCTTTTCTAATTCTTTTAAGCAGTGAGGATTTATTGTACAACTAGTAATCATATGCTGTGTTTCTTTCTAAGCTATGGCCCTAGGAATCAGGAGAGAACATTTGAATTGAATTCTAGGACTTACAACCTTATCTGGGATTCCAGAAGAAAAACGGGCATAATAGTCTTTTTTTTTTATTAAACAAAAATGTATGGCCGTATCAGTTTAATGCTTTCTGGAATGACTGTGAATGCTATTTTCTGTTTTGGAAAGTTTATGTCAAAATACGAAAGCATCTGTCTATGAGCTCGCTGTAGCATAGAAAACTGAACAGAGATAGAGCTCTAAATATCTTAGCTCTAAAACTGTGTGTGGTAGCAAGTTTTCTTTATTTCCTTCTTCCTCTTCTATTTTCCCTCTTCCATGGAAGTAAGCTTTCACTCCAATAAAATACCCATTTATTCCTCAACAGGAATTCATTATTATTGAATGTTCATTCCATTTGTCTGGTTGACAAATTTCGACAATCGTATTTTGTTTCAGTTGTTTCCTTGTTTCATGCACAGAGTGGCAGCTGGCTGAGGGCAGGGCAACAGCCAAAGGGTATCTGTTGCCGTGAACACGATGTAGCTGTTCACATAGATAATCTACATGGAGTTCTCGTAACTGTATGAGCCCAGAAAAGTCTTGATTAAACTAATCTCTCTCAGAATTTCTTATACTCATCTCATACCAGCAATATATTTAAGTGAATATTATGTGCAAATCATGTTTCTAAGTGCCAGGGGTCATAAAAAAGGAAGAATAAAGGTAAACTTTCCTCTCTTGTGAAGTTTACGATTCTAATATACGAAGATCATATTGTGACAGGTGCTGTGGGCAAACATAAATCTGGAAAGGGACTATAGAGCTGGAGGATAAGGATGGTGTTTTTCACAATTTGATATTTGAAGGTCTTACAATACAAATGAGTATCTAATAGACTCTGTAAAAGGTTGTACTTTTTCTTTTCATCATAAAGGGTCGCAGTATTGCTATGTGCCTTTTCTTTAAATAGATATTTTTATTGATTTCAGAGAGGAAGGGAGAGGGAGAGATAGAAACATAATGATGAAAGAGAAAGTCGTTGATCAGCTGCCTGCTGCACGCTCCCTACTGGGAACCAAGCCCGCAACCTGGGCATATGCCCTTGACCGGAATCGAACCTGGGACCTTCAGTCTGTAGGCCAACACTCTATCCACTGAGCCAAACCGGCTAGGGCTGTCTTTTCTTTTGATATCTGTCCTTAAAAGGATGGTAAACAATAAGTGACCCTTAACAGTTCCTGGGTGGATCTTGTGAAATACACTCTATTTAATATATTTAAAATGCACTGATTGAAAAGGGAAATGTATATATATATTTCATTGTATGGATTGAGTATTTGAAATCTAAATAATTAAAATGATCAAAGCAACATCAAATGAGTTAGTGTTAAACCTGGAAATAGAATTCATATCTTTTAATTTCAGTAAGTGTGCCAAGCATAACTTACACATGACAAAGGAGGTGCTTTCTTAGTGCTAAATGTATTTAATATTAGAAAGTAAATATTTTTCAAATTATATAAGTTTCTACAGAGTCTGCTATTTTATTTAACCTGACTGCAAGTCATCAAAATCTGGAAGAATAAATTCACAGATATTTCTTTTAGATTATTATATTCTGCATGACTTGGTAACATGTCTTTTTTGAACAATGTTTGGACCTCAAGAGATCTGATGCTTGTTTTCAACCTAACGATTTTTTGACTGATCTTACCTGAGTCCTATAACCGCCTGCTTGAGTTTCCTCATCTGAAAAACGGAGATAAGAATAGTTTCTTGCTGTTCCTGTTAGGATCAAAATGTGAATAGCTCTAAAGCTTTGGTGCACAGAAGAATCCAGACAGTATAACAGAACACGGTAACTTTAGCCTGATCCCGCACACAGTAAATTTATCCACAAGTCACAACGATTACTTCAAGCCTGACTTTTGCAAAGGTCAAATTTAACTCATCTATTATGTTTCATTGGGATCCCACTTTCATCCATTCTCTGAAAATGTAAAGTCAACAATAAAAGAAATAGAGGAAAGAATAGCTGCGTTGTTAATAACGGAACTAGCTGCGCGTTCTCTCTTTCTCTCAGTCTCTGTCCCCTTGCCATTCTGCTTCCAGCATCTGTCTCCACACTCAAATGGGCCATGAGCTATGAGAGAGAGCTTTTCACAGTCAACTTCTCCACTCCACAATGTACATGGCTGAAATGCATGTTCCCTTTACTTGGGGAGCTTAGGGTCAAATGGGGGAGACAATGGTAACATGGAAAACAGCAACAAATTATTCAGAAATAGACACTAAGGCTCTTTGATGCAGATGATAACACATGTCAGAGTTATCGGGTATATCTTGTGATTAGTTATATTAGGGCAAACTATATTTCTAACCATCTCATGCCATCCCTTTGAGTCAATAAGACATACACTGTCCTTCTGTTCATTCATTCATTCATTAATTCATTCATTTTTAATCTCACCAGAGGATATGTTTTTCATTTATTCTAAAGAGAGAGAGGAAGAGAGAAGGAAAGAGAGAAAAAAATAAACGTGAGAGAGAAACATTTGATTGGTTGCCTCCCTTGTGTGCCCTGAACAGAGATTGAGCCCACAACCTGGGTATGTGTTCCCACCAGGAATCAAACTCATGATCTTTCCGTGCATGGGACGATACTCCAACTAACTGAGCCACACTAGCCAGGGCCTTCTGTACATTTAAAAATCTTCTCTTCATTGTCACCTCTTCTGACATCTAGAAACTTAAGTCATTCTCAACTTCCCAATTTTGCATTAAATTAAAATGATTTAAAAATATACCTCTAATTAACATCACATATTTTTTCACAAGTTTCTAAACTCTATGAGACTTAACACCTTGTATTACAAATATAAATTTTAAATTTGAGAGAGAAAAGAAGGGAGAGGGAGAAATAGAGAGAAACATCTATGTGAGAGCAAAACATCCATCAGCTTCCTCCTGTATGGCCCCTATTGGGGATAGAGCCTACAGTCAGGCATGGACCCTGACCAGGAATCCAACCAGTAACCTTTTGGTGTATGGGATGATGCTCCAACCAGTGGAGCCACTTGGCCAGTGCAATGTTATATTACACTAGAAGCCTGGTGTATGAAATTCATGCACTCGGGGGGGGGGGGGGTCCCTCAGCCTGGCCTGTGCCCTCTCGCAGTCATGGAGCCCTTGGGGGATGTCTAACTGATGGCTTAGGCCCATTACCTGCTGTGCTCACCAGCCATGAGCCCAGCTTCTGGCTGAGCAGTGCTCCCCCTGTGGGAGCACACTGACCACCAGGGGGAAGCTCTTGTGTTGAGTGTCTGCCCCCTGGTGGTCAGTGCACATCATAGCGACCAGTCGTTCTGCCATTTGGTCATTTGCATATTAGCCTTTTATTATATAGAATATATATATTTATATTTTAAATGAGTATAAAGCTCTAGCAGTAATATAAAGAAAGGTGATAAAAAGTACCTTATAATTATATACATTTCAGTTTGAAAATGTTTGGACATGGCTACACATAGAAGACATAGTGAATTAATAATATCACACCCAAAGTTTGGCACGAACTGAAGGAAATTAGTAACAATGGCTGCCATTCAGCTCCAGGTGACTGTTACCAGGAGTTCTATCCTTGTATTGTTGCAGCTTATAATTTTCCACAAAAATCCAGAATTCTTATATATTAGGGATTTTGATATATAATCTCTTAATTTTTAAATACTTACAATTCAAATTTTCAAAGCATTAAAGAGCAAACCATATATCTCTTTTGAAAACTGACATAAATGGAGCCATTTTATTTTATTTTTTTAAAAATATATATTTTATTGATTTTTTTTTTTTTTTTTACAGAGAGGAAGGGAGAGGGTTAGAGAGCCAGAAACATCGATGAGAGACAGACATCGATCAGCTGCCTCCTGCACACTCCCCACTGGGGATGTGCCCGCAACCAAGGTACATGCCCTTGACCGAAATCAAACCTGGGACCCCTGAGTCCGTGGGCCGACGCTCTATCCACTGAGCCAAACCAGTTAGGGCAAATGGAGCCATTTTAAAATAGGGCCAGGCCTAGCCGATGTGGCTCAGTGCTTGAACATTGACCCATGAATTAAGAGGTCACTGGTTAGATTGCAGTCAGGGCACATCCCCAGTAGGTGGGTGTGGGCTCAATCCCCAGTAGGGGGTGTTGTTTCTATCTCAGGATCCTCTCCCTTCCTCTCTCTCTCTCAAAAGATATTAAAAAATAAAATAAGGCCAGAGCAGCCATTCTAGGAACACTGCCTTGCATGTCTCCTCCTTGAACCTGGGGAATGTTTGGACTGGGCCAAACACCCCTTGTCTTTAATCACCTATAGCCAAGAGTAGCTCAGCTTATCAGCATCTGGAGAAGTTCCTTCTTCCTTTCATGTAATTATTCCTTTCGTTTTCTTTAAAAACCCCTGGCCTTTATTCTATAATCGAGGCACTATTTAGGCTTTCGCCTGAAACTATGCTCCCAGATTCACAATTCTTTGATCCCAAATACATGCTTATTGCCTTTTATTTTGGATTTTCAAAATTTCAGGTTGGGAATCACTGGAGAAGATGCACCAAGATAACCCTCAGTTCATGACATATTGGCCTTTTAACGGGAAAGTGTGAGGAAAGAAATTCCAAGGTGGTCTCGTGTTATTTCCTTCCTGAGTGGGTATTTCTTTTATAAATTTAATGGGCTGACTAAAACTAAATGCAAAGTTTAAGGGATACGTAGCAACTTGGAAAAATAATGTGAGTTTTTGGCTAAAATAGACTCCTGCTCTAAAACTTAGCATCATTTGCCAGCATAAAGGACATCTTTATTTTTTTCTAAATCAGGCCTTTGAGAATGATATTCAATAAGTAGGAGAATCATTTCATTCCTCATTTACAAGGGAATTAGCATAACAAAGCTGCTTAATGTGAGAGTTTGAAAAGCTCTGATTAATACATTAATCCCAACATTTTACAATGGGATTTATTTTTGCAAATAACTTCTATAAGAAACCTCCTCTTGCTTTCATATTTTTTTTTCTTTCTAAGTATTAACTCTTTGAGAACTGTCATTTCACTGAGTAATATGTGTTTCAACCCAGGGTGTGGCATCCTCGGAGGAACACTGGTGTGGGAGAGGTTTAGGTCTGTTCCTGCCTGAAGGACCCCGGGATGCCGCTTCAGTGCATGTTCATACCTTACGTTGCTTTTCATTCTCTAATGGACCCTGAACCGGCTTTTTCTTGCTTAACTCCTTGCTGGGCCAGTTCTGAAACTCTCTTTTTTAAAATACCTATACCTATACCTATACCTATTGATTTTAGAGAGGAAGGGGAGAGGGGGAGAGAGATAGAAACATAAATGATGAGAGAGAATCATTGATTGGCTGCCACCTGCAAGCCCCCTACTGGGGATTGAGCCCAGAACCGGTCATATACCCTGTTCAGGAATCGAACTGTGACCTCCTGGTTCATAGGTCAATGCTCAACCACTGAGCCACGCTGGCTGGGCTGAAACACTCTATAATAATTCCTATTAGTTATTGCTACAAAGTGCTCCAAGAATTCAACGAGGCTTCATTAGCATGTGTGCACACATAAAATACTCAACATTTTTAAATTCAGGAAGGTTAATGCGTGGGCCAGGATTCGGGCTTTTCTTTGTGCAATTTCCTTGAGGAAAGGGCCCGAAGAAAGTCTAAGAATCTAACCAATGCTGATGCCTTTACATCCATGCTTCCACTTTCATTTATTGAATGTCCATTTTGGCACTTCATTTTCTACCAAGTTTGAAACTATAAAATTGAGAAAGCAAACATGAGAAAAAAATTTAAATTTCATTTAAATGGGACTATGAGATCCTACTGGACTGACTGGCTGAGAAATTTAATCTCCTTTGTTAGGGTCACTCTCTGCTTTTCCTGGGGGTCATAAAAGAATTGAAGAAACTTGTCTGCCTGTGGAAGAACTAGAGAAAAGCTTCTAATCATTGACCTTCAATAATATCCTTTTCATTAAGCTTACACGGACACTTACATGTGGGTCACTTAAAAGCACACCAGCATGGATGACAGGGGTCTCCTAGGCCTTGATTCTTACAGCCTACCCTCTCACAGTCCTAGCCATTTCCCCGGGCTCAGCCGCAAACAGGACTCACCAGGCCCTGTCTCCCCTTGCTCCCATGCACCATGCCTACACCCAGCCCCTTCAGCATTAGCCCATGCAGGGATCCGGTATTCAGAAAACAAAGTCCAGAAAAGGGATTGCCTGAGAGCAACTTGTGTTCTAGCTTAATCACAAAAATCCTTTCAGCCAGTTTTGCACAGAAACCTGGACTCCTTACTGGAAGCAAGTACAACTAGAGGTTACTATCTCCAGAATCCTCCTATAACATTACTCCATTTTAAAAAGTATACTTTTTTGTTTTGTTTTGTTAATCCTCATCCAAGAATATTTTTCCATTGATTTTTAGAGAGAATGAAGGGGAGGGGGACACATTAGCCAAGAGGTCACCAGTTCGATTCCCAGTCAGGGCACATACCAGGGTTGCAGGCTCCAGCCCTGATGGGCGCAGGCGGGAGGCAGCAGCTCAGTGTTTCCTCTCTCATCACTGTTTCTATCTCTCTCTCTCTCTCCCTTCCTCTCTCAGTAAAAATCAATAAAAAAAATTCTGTTGTTATTAGTAAAATTCAAACTTACTTAAAAATATTAATACATGTGTAATATCTTTCTACATTATGGATTTAAAAAAATCAATGGATGATGAAAGCAAAATTATTATCCTATTGAGAGGGAATACAGTCTAGAATTCTTTTGACATTAAAAATTGGTGGTAAAGGGATTCAGAAAAGCCGATGCTTCTATGCCATCAACTCGAGAAAAAGCCAGAAAATGAATAAATGAAATTCAATTCTTAAAGGCACCGAAGAACTGTGAGAGCAATGGAGGCCAGGCACCCTGCAATCACAGAGAGAGGAGACTCGCTCGAAGTGAGATGATGATCACAGGTGGGTTTAGGTCTGGGGACATTTGTCACTTCTGGGTGTGGACTGAGGATCCTGTCGGCCAGGCAGAGGACTCTGCTGTGGGGAAAGAGAAGCTGGAAAAGCTTTTTGCTCTCACTGATGCGGAGTGAGAACTTTGGCAGTTGAACAAAATCAAATGCACAGGTACTTGCTGAGTTCTGGTGCACGGTGGTGGTACGGAGAGCTCAGCTGAACTCTCCTGAGAGGCAGAGTGAATTTCCCTCAGTCTTTCAATGATCTGAAAACAAGAACACTCTAAATAGAAGGGGCGTGTATTTCAATATGTGACTGTCCACCCTCACAAGACATTGCACAAAATTTGAAGCTGCACCCATACTAACATCAGAACACCTACCTTTGTCTTCGTAACCCAACCTCGCAGCCTCATCTCTTCCAACACTGACCTTTGCTTAACCCACAGTAGTCTCTTGTAAATAAAAAGGACAGTGTTCTATTACCCCATCAATTCAGTAAATGTTAAAGTGCAAAACGTCAAGTGAGAAAGAGGGTGATCTAAAGTTAGGGAGGGAGGAGAGAGAGCACCAAGCAACCGATTGAAAACAAAAGGGAAAAATTTTAGAAGTAGTTCAATTCTAACTTTTTTAGAATTAGTTGATTCACTGTCACAATAAGTGGCAGAGAATAAGACAGAATAGCATTAGTACTTAAAGTGTTTTTCACAGTAATGATGCAAAGTTCTTAATTTCTGTAGATCTTTGACTACTTAATATCTTTTACTAGAATAGTAAACTTCATCTGGAATATAATTTTTCTTAAGAAATTGTGCTTCCTAAGTTTCTGTTAATTTAAATTTACATTATAAAGCTTTAGTTTTTCTTTTAAAATCTAATAGTTTAGGTTGCTGACCTCATTATGCAAGAAAATTTCACAAAATCTCCTTGGCTTCTGAAGAAAATTGTTATAAATTCTGCCTTTTGTCTGTTTGTATTACTAAATATTTATGAAATTGATGCATATCATAAGCCATATTTTATACTTGTTATTTTTTAATCCAAAAATTAACTCCTCTTGAATTGATATTTTATAAGTAAAAAGAAGCTAGTTGTCTTTCAAAGAGATTACATAACTTGCTCAAATTTATGAAACTAGGTAGTAACAGCTTTAGAATTAAAAACCAGGTCTTATTCCAAAATTCATATTCTTTCGACTATTCTGTCCTACATTTACACAATTAAGTGTCGCCAAAGCAGAGGGCAGTGTGTGGCCAGCGGCACTACAACGGCGAAATCTTCTCATGCCGTTTGAGCAAGTCTCCATTTGGTTCCATAAAGACTAAGAGGAATTTGAACAGTTTATACTGTGACCCTTGGCACCAGAAACCGTGCCTAGAAATTCATCATCACCAGCAACACTTCTCCCCTTTCCCCTAATCGAGTGATAGAGGAAATGCTACCATTACAAGATACCAAGTTCCATTCTTGTACATATAAGGAATCGCTTACAATGATACCCTAACAGAATTGGGGGTGTGTGTAAAAGAGGTATACGTGGTTGAATATAGGTAGTTTTCTAGAGTGAAATATTAAATTGTGTCTTTTTATAGCAGGTTTGTTTTTCTCCCTTTCTTTTTTCTTTTTATTTTTTTGTATATCATTGGCCTCCCCGTGCCATTAACAATGAGAGTTCTGTCTTGCTTTCCTATGTGGCCTGTACAATATCCGCATATAACCTTTCATTACCCTCTTCCTGGCGTTAGTTTTCTAATCCCTATGACCAGCTTTCTTCAGTACATGACGGACGGTTAAACACGAAGCATTCCATCAATGACCATACTCTTCAGGAGTGGAGCTCATACAACAAAACATGGGCACTGATAGCAGGACATGGATTTTCTGTGCCATCCAAAGACGGGTCGCACATGAAACAATAACGCACAAGGCGCTGCTCAGGACGGCCATTTCTGTGGGACTGGGGTTAGCGAAGCATGGCCCACAGGCAGACGCATTCATCTCAGAAACCACGTGGATATGAAAGCACATGTTGACACCTTGATCTTCACTGCCCCATTCGAAAGACCAAGCCCACCACAGCTGTATCATTTCTTTGCTAAATTCGCTGAGGTTTGCAAAGCTTGTCCCTCTCTCCCTCTCTATCCTCCTTCATGAATAACCTCTTCAGGCGATTTTGTGTAATCGTTAGCAGGATATGTCACCATGGGAGCATTGGTGAGCACCTGTGCCGCGTTCCTACGAGGACTCGTCTGACACAGCTCATCAAGGGTCTGCTCCACAGGCTGGGCGGCACGGGAAGCCAGTCGCTGGGGAGAGCAGAAGTTCTCGCTGGAAAGCTGCTTAAAATTACAGTGCCCGGTTGGTGGTTGATAGAAGAGTGTTGGCTCTTTCTTTCCCTAAACAAAATATTTTTTTCTTAGGTTGCAAACTTTTTTGTGTGTGTAATTATTATTGAAGCACATGAACTGCCTTCCTATGTTGTAGAACTTTGTGTAGTAACCAAATCAACGGACCAACTTAGTCATATCAGTCTAGCTATTGACGAGGCAATCTATAGACCACGGCCACCCAATCATGTAGCGTTCATCAAAACAATCTGTCTGGGAAAACACAAAAACTGTACCTGGGATTCATACTCTCACATGCATACCAAGAGGCAGAGCATATAAACACAGATGTAACAAGACAGAGGGAGGAGAAGATCTAATCTTCTTATAACTCCTGAGTGGTTCGGCTTCCTAGCCATGTCCCGGGACCCAATTACATTGGATCACTTGCCAATGTGATTAAAAACCATGCTGATACCGCTCTTATCTACGACTGATAAATATTTGTTCTGCTAGTAAGCATCATTATCCCATGTTGTAAGAAACTATAATAATTGTCCTATTTTCAATGACAAATTCAATTATGAGTAGGGGAAATCAAATATTCAGGGGATTTTTGTTTGTTTAATGCTTGTGACATTTGTTTGTTATTATGGCTCTCAAATTACAATGCCAGTTCTCCCTGGGAAACTTCTTCATTCCTCCTGGGAAGAGTGCTTGTAGTTCATACATCTGTCACTGAAAGGAAGAATGAGCCCCGATGCTGTCAGCCCACATCACCTCACTAGGCTTCCTTCCAATGAGGTAAGTAAGAGAGAAAAGTAATATTACTTACTAGAGGCCTGATGCATGAATTCATGCACAGGTGGGGTCCCTTGGCCTGGCCGGTGACCGGGGCCGATTGGGGCGGCCGGCCAGGGAGAGGGATGGCGGGAGATTGGCTGGCCACGGGAGGTTGGCTGTGGGAGCGCACTGACCACCAGGGGGATGCTCCTGCATTGAGCATCTGCCCCCTGGTGGTCAGTGCACATCATAGCGACCAATTGTTTGGTTGACTGCTCGTATGGTCACTTAGGCTTTTATATATATAGATGCTAGCAACACTTCTGGATCTTAAGTCAGAATGCATGTTTACAAATGGGACCTGTTTAAAAAATGCTCTAAATATGTTAATCCTAAATAATAAAGAGGTAATATGCAAATTGACCATCACTCCAATACACAAGATGGCCGCCCCCATGTGGTCAAAGATGGCTGCCCCCCTGTGGACACAAGATGGCTGCCACAAGATGGCCAGCAGGGGAGGGAGTAGTAGGCGATCAGGCCAACAGGGGATGGCAGTTTGGGGGGACCAGACTGGCAAGGGAGAGCAGTTGGGGGGGCACCAGGCCTGCAGGGGAGGACAGTTGGGGGGACCAGGCCTGCAGGGGAGGGCAGTTGGGGGCGACCAGGCATGAAGGGGAGGACAGTTGGTGGGGGGGACCCAGGCCTGCAGGGGAGGGAAGTTGGGGGGGCCCAGGCCTGCAGGGGAGGGCAGTTGGGGGGGGGGGGGAACCAGGCCTGCAGGGGAGGGCAGTTGGGGGCAACCAGGCCTGCAGGGGAGGCAGTTAGGGGCAATTGGGCCAGCAGGGGAGCAGTTAGGCATCAATCAGGATGGCAGGGGAGTGGTTAGGAGTGATCAGACTGGCAGACAGAAGTGGTTACGGGCAATCAGGCAGGCAGGCAGGCAAGTGGTTGGGAGCCAGAAGTCCTGGATTGTGAGAGGGATGTCCAACTGCCCTGGAAGGTTCTCATATTGGAGAGGGTGCAGGCTGGGCTGAGGGACACACCCTCCTCTCCCCCTCCCCCGTGAATGAATTTCATGTACTGGGCCTAGTTATCTATAATAATAAAAGCATAATATGCTAATTAGACCAGACATCCTTCCAGACAACCTTCCAGGCAAAGCCGGGGCTGCGAGGGAAGCCCGGGTCCCGGGTGCCAGAGGGAAGCCAGTGCTGGCAGCCAGGGGAAGGAAGGCCTACTCTTGCATGAATTTCATGCATCGGGCCTCTAGTATATTATATTATCCCAACTAAGCAATGTGATCTTTTTTTAAAAAAATATATTTTGTTGATTTTTTACAGAGAGGAAGGGAGAGGGATAGAGAATTAGAAACATCAATGAGAGAGAAACATTGATCAGCTGCCTCCTGCACACCCCCTACTGGGGATGTACCCACAACCGAGGTACATGCCCTTGACCGGAATCGAACCTGGGACCCTTCAGTCTGCAGGCTGATGCTCTATCCACTTAGCCAAACCGGTTAGGGCCAATGTGATCTTTTTTACAAAAACAGTTTTACTGTCAAAAACCACAGATTGGGGTGATTAAGAACCTTTACAATTCAGACCAAGATTTTCATCCTTTTGCCACGTGCGGACACAGTGAGAAGTCCCTGGCTGTGGACCAGCAGGGGGCCTTCCCCGGAGTCAGCCACTTGACCTTGGACTTCCAGCCTCCAGAACAACACGTTCAGACACGAACCCTCCACATTCCAATTCCTGAGCTGACATTATCAGGAGGGCAACATCGGCCATCCCCAACGTTCGCTCCCCTTACAAGAAGACCAACTAACAGCTCTCCATAGACGAGATTCAATTGTGAAAACCCTACAACCCCCTGGGGAAGGCTGAAACACCAATGTCAGACCACAGAGTCCAGGAGGAGCTCATTGGAAGGCTGAGAGGCAGGGCTTCACTCTGAATGATCTGCCCTCCCCGAGGCCAGCACAGAACCCACAGAGAGGAGTCCCCGGAGCCTATGGTTTCTCCAGCAGGAAAAGCGAGCCCCAGCTCAGCATCCAGCTTCCCCAGCAACAACAGGGGTTCCCGGGAGGCCCACGTGGGTCTCCTCCTGGGGGTCAATGGGGGAGTCTGTGGGGCTTGACAAATGGGGATCAGATAGAAACAGAGATGGGGGCAGGGCTCACAGGAGCCAGGGATCCGATCTTGGCGGATTGCAGTCTTGCTAGCGGCAGTATCTGAGCAGAGCTACTGGCTCTGCCCATCTGCAGAACCCAGCGGTCCCCGAATGCGCTGACTAAAGAAGTTAGTTTATTTCACTCTCATGTAACAGTTCCGAGGTACACAGGCCAAGGCTATTGGAAGAGACCTCCCACCTTCCTCTGTCTCTGAGCCACAGGAATAGAGAAAGGGACTAAGGGAGTATGTGGCCAAATTTTTTTTAAGTGTAAAGCAGCGAGTGTCAAATATAATTTCTGTTCATGCCACATTGACGAAATAGGTAAATCTGTGCCATAGCAAGGTACGAAAGGCACTAGAAAATGCAGTCTTTTCCAAGGTAGCCTTTGCCAAGGCGGATAGAAGCCTTACCGTGAAGCGAAGGAACCAGGGACCTTAGGCCGCACCCAGCATTGTGCCACACTCAGCGTGCCATGGGCATGCAATTAGCAATGCCTCCTGGTGAATATACTACCCCAGGCTCATCAACGTCTATGAAATGTCACCGCGACAAACTGTTCAGACGTTGTTTTCCTTGGCAGGAGTTCCACTTTCAATAGGAAGAAGTCAATGTCATTTTGGCTCACTTTCAACTAATAGTAAAGAGTCACGCAGTGAAAAGCTCAAGACATATTCCATGAATCATATTAGGTTAATGTCGCTTGTTCTCCTCAATGATCTGGAGCTCCTAATGGGCGGTGAGAGTTCATGGAGATGCTGAGGTCTTCTGGAACGGATTAATGATGTTCAGCACAGCTCTGAGTTGTGTTCAGTAGGACTACTCCCATCAAATATTCCAAGAGCTACGGGGAGCCACGCGCTTGTCAGCGGGGTGCGGGGGTGTGCTCCCCGGCTGGGGCCCTGGCACCTGCAGGTCTGCCTGTGAGTCTCATCACACCACCCCTGTGGCTCTTCACCACCTGTTTGCCAATCTTCTGAGCTAGAGCTCATTTCTAGAAGTGTGGTCTCTGCAGGGTGTCGGAACCTGAGAGACTGTATAATTTTATAGAATTTATGTCAATTTATAGGTCATTTTATGCTGGTGGGAACGTTAGAATATATTATAATATTTATTCGTGTTTGAAAGAATTCAGAGTGCCATTTCCATCGCTCAGTGCAAAATAGTATACTCTGGCCTCATTATGTCTCAGACCCAAATGAACGCCATGATTACAGTATTGGGCTTCTTTTAAACGTCTAAGTGAAAAAGGCAACAGACAAGCTTAAAACCTGTCTTTTGCTTCATTTAGAACATTATCCTTATCCTCTCTCTCAAGTCTTTCCGGGTATATGTTCTATGCACTGGAAACTTAGGCAAATGTTTAATTGTTACTTTCCGTTTGATCAGTATGCTTTGTTATAATATTTGAATGTGGAAATTCTTTGGTGGGATTAATAATACAATGTGGTAATATACGGCTTTTAAATAAATTAGATATTTGTCCCATATATTGACACTAGTACAAAAAATACTGATTAAAAATCACCTTAAATAATGTACATTTACTGGCTTTAAGTGTATAATAAATATTTACTGAATGTTTAGTATAAGCACTGTGCTAATAATACAGTTTAAATTATTTAATTAAAATAATACAGTTTAAATTTTTTAATTTTCAAGTGTCTTTGCTATATTTACCAAAGCATGGTCCAAAAGTCTCAAGTTTGATGCATATGAATATCTATTATTGAAAAAAAACGTTATGGGCTCAAATAAGTTTGAAAAAACCTTATTAAATCATGTTAAACAAGTTCCTTTAAGTCAGTTTGCCTTAGACTTTTAATATATTAATGTGGATTGGGAGTCTCCCAGATAACATAGTAGGAGTAATTTTTCCTTTTTATTCAAAGGTATCTTAGCACTATTGTTCTTCAGATCAAACTTCAGTAAAATTTTGTTTTATCATGAACTCAAGCTAATTTACATAAAACATAATGCATTTTGGGAGAATCTTAGGTGGAAGTGAATTGAGGGTAAGAATTAAATGCCTGTATCCTTCAATATAATCTAATACAATATTTATTTAAATGTGTGTTTTTCTATTTTCAAGTCTGATTTAAAAAATTATCTCATTCATTTTCTGAATTATTTTCTTATATTTCCCTTTTCTCAGACAGTTTTCCTATTGAGAATTTAAAACTAAAAGTGCACTTTTTGAGAAATTAATATTTTACTTCCTTATCACCAGTTCTCCAACATCTTTCCAAAAATAAAGAGAGAAATAAGCACAAGAAGCAGAGAAAAGTATGCATCATTATCCGGATGCTCTGCGGTCCTAAAAGTTGTATAATTGTAGCCATAAAAAACCAGGATCCTGGGGATCTCAAGAAAAAGTACAGAACAATGTTTTATTTGGCCACAAGTTCAATTCTCTTAGGTGAATATGAAATGAGAAGTAGGGGAAATCTACATGCAGCGCTCTACAAGGGCTATGTCCTTCCATATCCTGCCAAGGACACGGTGTGCACCTGGAGAAGGCAAGGGAGCTGAGGCCAGCGGGGACCTGCGAGGGGCCTGTCCCTGCGCGGAGCTGACAGACACGGATGCCATGGGCTCAGTAAATAAAACTCGCAGCAAGGAAGTCAAAGCTGATCCAACCGTGACTATTATGTGTTCCGGAATGAGACAGCGGTAATCTCTGAGAGATCAGACAGAAAGTGATCTAACAATTTGCGTTGAATGCCAAAGGGACTTCCCACAGCATCTTATAAGCTGGCCCACACTTCTAAGGTGCTGTCACCACAAAACCAGTGGGAAGAATGTGTTCCCCCAGCTCAGCAGTGCAGTTCACACTGTCAAACCCTCTTCTCTGCCACAAAAGGTCAGGAGGGAGGGACAGATGCAATTACTATTTCCTGACAAACTGCTTCCAAATTCCCTTCTCCATCAGCCCCACCTCCCACAGTGCCTACAGCTGCAGACACATGGATCACATTAGGGACTTGATAATAGGCAAAACAAACAGTTACTTGCCAATTCTTATCTGTTTTAACCTTTCACGGCATTTGCTACTGTTCAATTTCTGCCTATTTGGTGAAACATCCTTCTCTCTAAACTTCCCTAAAATTGTTTGGTTTTTTTTTAAATTCTTTTTATTTTGCTCCTTTTAGCACTGTTGTCTACTTCCATGGTTGGTTCTTAGGTGCAAAGGACTGAGCTAATTACATCCTCTTATCAGTGTCCACCTCTGAAATGTTTCTCTTATCTGGAAGGAGTGATGGAAGCCACGTGGGGATTCTGCCCGTTGCTGAGTGGATCTAATCCAGTTATTTATTGTGGAACTGGGGACACAGCTACAGGATGTGGTTGGGGACTCACGGAGCACACCATGAAGCAGACCTGAGCTAAAACATCATTGCCCACCTGACCATCAGAAGCCCCTCCCCTGAGTGGCAAACCACAATGACATTTCGGGGCTCCTGGAATTGGCCCTTCAGAGCCAGTGTCCAGACCTTCTGAAAGGCCTGATTATTTCCTTTTCCCCAGGGCACAGTGTTCCTCTTGCCAGAGGACATAGTCCTTTGGGGGAAGGCTGGGAGAACAATGACAAGGATGCTTTTTTGTCAGCGTACCCAGGACTTTCTCCCGGGGAACTGGTCTCCTGGCATTCAAGGTATTCCAGGCCTGCTAGCTGGCTCATGGCTAAGAATGGATGGACAGGGCCACGGCTCTCCCTTCTTACAACTCAGGTTAGACTTTTAATACCTTAACCTAAGGCTTTCCTACTCATATGGATCAAGTAAACATGCAATAGATTTTCTATCTATTTCGCTTCAGGAACAACCTGATCAACCCTCCGGCACCGCAGGCCTGCCCGAGGCACGGACTTTGCTGCTTTGACTCTGCTGCCCATTAAGATAACCACATCCATTTTGACTCTGGCGGTTGAGGGCTGCTGCCTGGCCCCTGATACCTGGGCCCAATTACTCCTCCCATTGCATTTGAGTTTCTCAATTCAGTGACCACAGCTCTCCCTGTAAGATCCGATCCATTGCAGTATTCTGTAAAAATGATTAAGATTATTTCTTACAGTCCTGGTGAAAGCTGAGTCTTCTGAATTCTTCAGGTGGGTCTTAAATGATGAATCTATTCTGAGATTCCCATCTCCCTATATCTTTTTTTTTAAAGTATGTTTTTATTGATTGCAGAGAGGAAGGGAGAGGGAGAGAGAAATCATTGATCAGCTGCCTCCTGCACACCCCCTACTGGGGATCAAACCCACAATCCGGACATGTGCCCTGACCGGGAATTAAACCATGACCTCTTGGTTCATAGGGCAACGCTCAACCACTGAGCTATGCCGGCTGGGCCTCCCTACATCTCTCTATAGTATGTCAAAGCAGGTCTGGCATTTTAACTCGTTTTACTGAAAGCTACCTCCAGCCACCCAACCCTTTCTAACCCTATTAGAGTCCTTTCTAACTCCCTGAGCTACAACATTCAGGCTGAATCTCTGCTTAGTGGACCCATATCAATAAGCTTAGGCTGACCTATCTTTATACTTCTGTGCCCATTATTTTGCTCCCTTAATATCCATTCTCATACACAGTCTCTGAATTTCTGTCGATTTGAATTAGGAAATGCAAGTCATTATTGTGGAGAGTAGCAACACTTCCTCATGGGCCACACTTTGTACTTCACTCCGGGGCTTGCTGGGACTTGGATGTAGTTACAGTCACGGCAGCAGGAAGGGATAGGACGGGTCCTAAGACGGATCAGTGATGTCCTGCAAGGCAACTGCTTAAGAGGACGCGTTAGAGTTTTTTAGGCCATGCAAGGTTAATGCCCTCAGATGGGGAGGTGGGGCTGTGTCTATTGGCACAAGAGAATTTAGGGGCTTGGTGTCCCCAGCTTCATCATGTTCTTCTCACACACCCCAATTCCAATGTTGAGGACCCCGTTTCTTCCCAGTCAGTGCTCTTCCTGGAGGAGATGCCCTGGGAATCTGGGAATTCAGCTTGGGTTGTAATTCGGCCACTAACAGGTGGGGACTTGGGATTTGTTTTTCCATAATCTCAGCCCTGTGGCTCCCGGGGGCAAGGTCCCTTTCAGGGCTCACTTGAAGGCTCCCAGGTCATTCGTGTGGGGCTGGAGCCAGGAATTCTGATCCCTGAGTTCATCCTTTTTGTTCAGATGTATGATACGCACTGCAACCCAGACCCTTGCTTCCTGTAGGTGTTTGACTAGGAGCATACAATGGTGATATTTGCTCATTTCTACTGACAGATCATGCCATGGACTATCAGTGTTCTATTTACTAATGGGAATAGAGTCATTAGTACCTTTAAATCTAACCAGAGTAGACTGTCATTCTAGAAATGCTAGAATCTAGAAATTTTTGAAATTCTAAAATTACTCTAAATTCTAAAATTATCAGATGAACTGACTCAGAATAAATAAAAAAATCTGGAACTCCTTATATCAAATAAAATGAAATGCTAATTTAAAAACATCCCACTACAAAAGCTCTAAGCCAATATGACAGCACTGGCCATTTATATCAAACGTTTAAAGAAGAAATTATGTCTTACACATCTTTCAGTAAATAGGGGAAGAGGGAAATAACACTTCCTGACTGATTTTATGAGGAAAGAATTACCTTGGTACCAAATTGGACAAAGACAATACAAAAAAACATGAATAAATCACTTATGAATATTTAAACACTACTTTTTTAATTTAGAAAATTAAAACCAACAACATTAAAAAAAAAAGAAAGATAACAGAAGGAGATAAAGTTGGGCTTATCCCATAAATGTAGGATTTAATATTTTAAAAAAACACCCTGGTAAACATTTCACAGAATAATGGAGGAAAATATGTAATTATTTCACTAGATGCAGAAAAGTATTTGACACCATTTAAAATGCAGTCATGGCAAAGCCCTCCACAAGCCAAAAATAGAAGTAAATTTCCTCAACCTGATAAATGTTATCTAGAATTTATAAGGAATTGCAAAGAAGTCAGAAATAATAGAGTACATGCTGTATGAATTCATTTTCATGAAGTTGTTAACCAGAAAAACATTATCTACGGAAATAAAAATCAGCAGAGAAGTACCTTACGGGGTTATGGGGACTTACTCGATGAGATTTCGGTGCTGGGGGAGATGCTCTACATCTTGTGGGAGGTGTTTTTCACAAGATGTAGACATTTGTCAAAACATACTGAGTTTTTCATTTAAGACCTGGCCCTTTACATGAACTTTACATCAGTACTTAAAACTTTATAATTCAATGAAGGATGTGTCTAAGCAGAACTTTGTGGGAGACGTGGTTTGTAGATAAAGCTGAGATAAACATAGGAAGCGTGAGAAATTAGTGAGAAACATTAACTAAGCAAAAGGGTCACAAGAATGACAGCCTGGGGAAAGCGGGAAAATCAGGCACTGCTTGGAAATTTCTTCTTTCTTTCTTTCTTTTTTTTTCTTTTAATCCTCACCCGAGGATATTTTCCCATTGATTTTTAGAGAAAGGGGAAGAGAGAGGGAAAGACAGAGAGAAATATCGACGTGAGAGACACACACATTGGTTGCCTCCTGCATGTGACCCAACCAGGGCCTGGGCAGGGAAGGAGCCTGCAACCAAGATAAGTGCCCTTGACAGGAATCGAACCCAGGACCCTTTGGTCCCCAGACTGATGCTCTATTCACTGAGCCAAACCGGCTAGCGCATGAAGTATTTTCTATCGTAAGCTGAAACTTGGGGATTATATTAAATAAAGGGGCACATTCTCATAAGGGATCAGTTATAATTGGATTTGGGGACATTTAGATTACGAAAGAAACTTCTTCAGCCACAAACGCATTGAGATTCCAATTCCAGATTATTTGAACATATTAAAGGCCTGTATTGGCCTGACCAGCTTGACCCAGTGGTTGAGTGTCATCCTATGACCCAGGAGGTCAAGGATAGATTCCTGGTCAGGGCACATGCCAGGGTTCCAGGCTCCATCCCCAGTGTGGGCTGTGCAGGAGGCAGCCGATCAATGATTCTCTCATCATTGATGTTTCTATCTCTCTCTCCCTCTCCCTTCCTCCTGAAATCAATAAAAATAAAGGCCTGTGTTAGAGGTGACAACAGAAAATAAGAGAAGAATAGAAAGAGGAGGCGCATGTGATGCTGATGGCACCGGGAGGGTGCGTCACGCGGAGTTCTTTTTCTCTGTCAGGCGGCATCACTTTTGATGCCAAGAACCACTCTTTCTCCTCCTGAGTGAGGTTGATCTCTGTCCATGCATTTGCTCAAGCGATGTGGGGAACCAGCTCCCAGGGCCTGCTGATCTGCGACGAAGAGCAAGTTTAGGAAAGGTTTGCAACTTGTCAATGTCCCCTGCCATGCTCTGAGGAGGCCTGGTGGCCTGGGCAGCATCGCCTCACTCAGATCTGCCTGCCTGAGGAGCAGAGTATCTGCAGGGCGCGGGGTAGCGGCACAAAGGGCCAGTTGATGACACTCCTCTGCTCCTGACAGAGCTCAGTCAGCCCTCCTTGGTTTTGAAGGACCCAGTGGGAGAGTACAGGGGATGCTGTTCAGCAGTACTTTGCATTTAAATGAGCCCTTTATTCCAAGAGATTTACAAGTGTTTTATCATTAAACAAGGTTCCCTTTGAGGTACATTAGAAGTAAATACAAAACCATGATGCCTTTTTCCCAGAGGGACAATGTCTGCGGCTCAGGGAGAGAGGCCTACAGCATGCCATTCAGGAATAGTGCACATTAATCCACATGCAACAACAAAAACATCTTACATGGTTCCGTTCTGCCTCTCACCAGCTCTAGCATTTTCTAGTAACTACTTGCCTTTATCTCATAAATGGGACGAATAATAGCTTCCTTTCTAATTTATAAGTTATGAGCATCAAATAAGACAATATATATGGAAACGGATGGATAAAAGTTGTCCATGTGTCAGAATGAATGAAGGAAAAGACCATTTCTTAGCTCTGTCCCACTGGCAGAGTCCCGTGTAGAGAGCAGGCCTTCAGTACATGTTGTATTGCCCGGCCGGCGTACGTGGCTCAGTGGTTAAGTGTGGATCTATGAACCAGGAGGTCACGGTTTGATTCTCAATGAGGACACATGCCCGGATTGCAGGCTCGATCCCCAGTAGGGGGGGAGGGTGCAGGAGGCAGCCAATCAATTATTCTCTCTCATCATTGATGTTTCCATCTCTCTCCTTCTCCCTTCCTCCCTCTAAAATCAATAAAAATATAGTTTTAAAAAGTACGTGTTGTATTATTGTTGCTAGCCAGGAACTTCAAGGCACATAACATTAAGCTTTTTGAACTGTATAGTTTTTAATATTTAAAGATATTTTAAGGTCATTCACATTTATTTTAACAATAAAGACACCAAGTACTAGTGTATTTGAATGGATTGCTGAATGATACATAGATAGTTCATAACAGGTTGAAATTAGACTCTAGATGATCTAGGGCTTTACACTTAGTGGTTTTCAAACGATGGTTATAAAGGATTCTGATTTAGTTTAAGGCAAGCTTTATAAATATTTGAATCATGTAAAAAATTTTTAAAAGAAAGTATCAGAACAGTTTAACATCAAGTCTCAAAAATAAAATCACATAACAAAATGAGTAGACAAATATTCTCATTTGGGGGAAAATAAAGAAAAAAAATATTTATATATACATATGAAAAGATAGTTATTACTTTTAAACCAGAGAAAATAAATGTGGCCTCAGAAATCTAGACAGGACCTGTGGAGACATTAAAAAATCATAGGAGCCTAATTATAGAAACAAGGCAACCTTATTCAGTAAAACATTCTTGGTTAGATCCAACTAATTTGGAATTTTGATAATGTGTGCAGTGCTTAAGAAAAATACAACTTCATACACCTGTTTAAAAAAGGGGTGTTGTATTAAAAAATACATGAGGGTAGTGGCACATGTTTACACATAATGTATTTAGAGGTGCCATTGTTTACAAGAGCCTTAAAAGCACTAATTTATTTTTTTATTAAATTTATTAGGGTGACATTGGTTAGTATGATCATACAGGTTTCAGGTGTGGGTTTCTATGTTACAAGATCTGTGTACGGCACTTGAATGCTCACCACCCAGAGTTAAATCTTCTCCCCTCACCATATCCTATAAAATAAAAGGGTAATATGCAAATAGACCAAAAGGCAGAACTGAACAACCAATCAAAGTGTAATATGCTAATGATATGCTAAGGCTGCTCAACTGCTTGCTATGATGTGCACTGACCACCAGGGGGCAGATGCTCTGACGGGTAGGTTAACTTACCCTTTGCTGGGGTCCGGCAGATTGGGACTGAGCGAGATGGGCCAGACATGCCCTGGAGCCCTCCCACAGTCCCTCCTTAGCCCAATTGTGTACCAGTGGGGTCCCTCAGCCTGGCCTGTGCCCTCTCGCAAGCCAGGACCCCTTGAGGGTTGTTGGAGAGCCAGTTTCAGCCAGATCCCACAGGCCAGTCCACTTGGGAGGGCGCCAGACGCAGGGCTCATGACTGGCAAGCGCTGCTGCAGCAGCAGGAGCCTCTCCCGATCGGGACTGATTGGGCGTGATCCCGCAGCAGGCACAGTGGGGCCGGGATGAGCAGGAGCAGCAGTTAGAAGCTGCAGGTGGTGTTGGACTGCAGGTTTCGGCCCGATCCCTGCAGGCCACCCAGAGGGACCCCACCCGTGCACAAATTCATGCACCAGGCTTCTATTATGCTAATAAAGCACTAGTTTAAATGCTTCACTTATGTTCCTTGCTCATTACCTTTCGCTGATGAAAGTAGAATTTTGGTTATGTATTTCAAGCTAAGCGCTATGACTGAAAGTCATAAATGTTCATTCATTTGGAAAAGCCTAGAATTCAGATTTTTAACATTTTCAAATTGGTCAACTTGTGCTTACAAATTACTGAGAATCAGTCACTCAGCTAGTTGAACAAAGGATAAAGAAGATGAAGGAGAAGCCACATCTTATAGATTTGGTGGCAAAATGATTGTCCATCATATTCAGTTAGAACTCTGAGCACAGGTTAGGAGGGGGAAGGGAGGAAGACTGGTGGCCATCAGAGTTAGAGATGTGCAAAGCATTCCTGAGGAATGGTGCATTCAGTTTGAAATCCCTGATGAAAAGGCACTATAGGAAACATAATTATTAGCACAGTGTTTGATGTTTTAATTGCATGTGTTTTGCTGTGCCGTGCCAAAGTAATGTTTGAAGTTGATTGCATTTTTGCCTGCCTCCCTCATTTTTGAAGCTCAGTCAACCTTAGTAAGAGAGAAAAAAGAGGTAGATTATATAAATGAAGGAAAAAACGAATTATTTAAGAATGTGTGGTTTTCCCTCACATGAATATCACTCTTAAGATTCCCATTTGGGGGCAACATCCATTCTTTCATAGCGAGAAGAATATTGTATTAGGCAGCAAGTCATGATGGCGCTGGGAAGCTAAGAAATTTAGTTTGTTGCATTAAATCATCCTGGCATCTGTTCTGTACAATACTCTACTGGCTTTGATTATAAAGGCTTTTAATCATTGATAACATTTATTTGTTAAATGTAGTTTTCTTTGTGTTTATGTAAGCCCAAGTGTTGGTTATGTCTTTAAAAATAAAAATTACAATATCACCCAATTTTAATTTATTTATTATAATTTAATATTTATAGGTATGCAAAGTATAGAATATTTCCTTAAAGAACAAAATTTTTAGAAGTATGTTATTTTAGTTGGCTTAGTAATTTTTTTAACACATTAAACCAAAATATAGTCATTAAAGACTTCCCACTTTCCTTTCAGCCATGGCCATTATTCTTTGCAAATTACTCAGGGAGAGAAGACGTGGCTTCAGTGCACGTGAAGGTTCTTTGATCATCATGTAAATAAACAGACTGCCTTCCTCTCATAGGATTCTTTCTGAATATGACTTCTTTCATCAAACAGTTTATCTCATCTCACTGAACATCAAGGTAGTTTGCCTCAGAACTTCAAACAAGCATTTCCTACACATCTGTAGGAAATACATTAAACACTAAAACGACAAACTTCCTCTCAACTTCCCAGCAAGACAGAGCAGGAGACATTTTATGTTGCACCCCAACTGGCAGAAGGCACATCCTAGATTGTAGTCATAATAGTCTAGACAAACACCAAGCATTCCCTTCCCTCGAAGGCAGAAACTAAAACTTAAAAAAAAGGGGGGGGGGATTTGTATGCTAGTACAGTGAGCTAGCTCTACAGAACATGGGGAGCCAATCAGGAAGGATGATTGAAAGCTTTAAGACTGAATGCTTGTTACAATAGGAAAGTTTACAATAGGAAATTCAGTGAAATGGGTCCAAGTGTTAGACCCGCTAGTTTAGCTTGAGAGGATCCGTGAGGATTGAATCTGCTCTTATTCTGCTACACCAGCTCAAATGTGCCTGAATTCTTTAACTCCTTCTTGGCTCAGCGACGTCATGATTCCTGACACTGGCTGATATGCGTTTTCTCAGGTCTTGGAAAGTTGACGTATTTCTTTCTGAGTGAACCAGTCAGGCAGCTAGCTGTGAAGCCAATTTTCCTAACTTTAGAAATAAAAATTTGTTTAATTGACTCTATACTATTATCTAAACTGAAGCATGATATTGTCATGACTTGATACGTAGATTAAGTTGATAACCTTATTGAGGAAGTTTTCTTCAGAAAACATTTTTTTTAAACTAAGGACGAAAGGAAATAGCATAGACTATATTAAGGAGTAAATACTATATATATATATTTTTTTGAATTTAGGAATACTTAAACTCATCAATAATCATGACAATTGACAATATCTTTCATTTGCTCAGGATGTAAGCTTTTTCAAAATGCTTTAAAACCATAGTCATTTAATGGGCAACTACCTACTATGAGCAAGGTTCCATAGGATGAAAAAGATGCCTAAGAACACTTGTGCATAACAAAAATAAAAATTGATATAGCCATTACGCAAAACAGTACAGAGGTTCCTCAAAAATTAAAACTAGAGATACCATATGATCTAGCAATCCCACATATAGGTATATTCAAAGGAAATGAAATCAGTGTCTTGAAGAGATATTTGCACTCCTATGTTCACGGTATGATTAGTCACAATAGCAAAGCTATGGAAACAACCTAAATGTTGTGAACAGATAAATGGATAAAGAAAATATTATATATACTGTATTTTCTGGCGTATAAGACGACTGGGCATATAAGATTTTCCTGGGTTAAAAAGTCGTCTTATACGGTATTTCCATCTTAGAGGTGAAGTGACTTGTGCTCAAAGCTGCCTAGATATTTACCGTATTTTCTGGTGTATGACTTTTTAACCCAGGAAAATCTTATATGCCCAGTCATCTTATACGCCAGAAAATACGGTATATACATATATATTATATACACACACACACAAACACATGTATATTATATACTAGAGGCCCGGTGCATGAAATTCATGCAAGGGGCTCGGCCCTTGCAGCCACAGTGGCTTGCCTTGGCCCTCGCAGCCCTGGCTTCATCTGGAAGGTCGTCCGGAAGGATATCCAGAAGGTCATTTGGCTGTCCGGTCTAATTAGCATATTATGCTTTTATTATTATAGATATAGATAAATATGATAATATATATGTAAATAGTATATATAACATGCACATATTATATATACACAGTATATATATATATATATATATATATATATATATACCTATAAATATTATTCCGTCTTTAAAAAAAGAAGGAAATCTTATTTGTGACAAGGATGAAACTGAAGGACATTATGTTACGTGAAATGAGCATGACAGAGAAAGACAAATACTAAAGATCTCACTATTGTGTGGCATCTGAAATATCAAACTTTTATAAGCAGAGAATGGAATGGTGGTTGCCAGGGTCTGGGAGGAATGGGGAATGGGGAGATGTTAGTCAAAAAGGGCAAATTTTCAGATATATGGGATAAAAAATTTCTACAGATCTAATGTATAGCTTTGTGACAGTAGCTAATAATACAGTATTATATACTTGAGATTTATTGAAAGACTAGATCTTAAGTGTTCTTACCACACATACAAGGATGTGGCTATAGGAGGTGATAAATATGTCAAGTAGCTTGACTGTAGTAATCATTTCACAATGCATATGCATATCAAAGCATCATACTGTGCACCTTAAATATATACAACTTTTGTCAATTACTCCTCAGTAAAGCTGGAAAAAATAAGGCGACTACACCCCTTTTCCTGACCACTAGGCAATCACACTCGCAATAGACAGGTGATAGGTATCTGTCTGAAATCTCTTATTCAGAGGAGACACTGCCATCATTATGGAGGGCTATTTTAAAAAGTGTTATTAGAGAAAGTAGATACATTTTTTTTTTTTTGATTCATGAACTGAAATTACCTCATTAAGGAGACTGTGTTTGACATAAGTCTTGAGTGATGAACAGACTCTTTCTATATATGTAGATATTGGAGATGGAGGCAATATAAACATTTTAAGTACAAAACTGAGTATGTAAATCACATGTGAGTATCTGTGGTGAATGAAGGATGGCCATCATGGGCACAGACATTGTGAAGGAACATTTTCACTCATATTTTTTGGCTCCAGAGAAGCAGAGCAGCATAGTGGTGAAGACCTCAGGGTCTGATATCAGCCGCCCTATTCCAATTCTTTGTTCAGCACCACAAATAGCACAGCCTTGGGCTAGTTACTTACCTTGGCAAGCTTCGGTTTCCATAGTTACAAAATAGTGGGCATAATAAAACTTGGTTATTATTCAAAAATAGATTAAATAATGCAGTAAAGAGTTTTTCATGACATCCAGAACATAAAACAAATTTAATAATTTTTATGCAGTTAATTACCTGAAAATTACTATGATAGAATGTTCTCTGTATTCTTTTTGCATTTTTTAAGCCTATGAGCTGTAAATAGCTAAATGTCATTATAATTACCCAGTGCAATATGATCTAGAGCTCACATCTCCTAACTTTTAATCTATACATGCTTCCACTCTAATAATTTGTTACTGTGTAATATTGTATTTTCTGTCTTCACAATTATGAATAGTTATGATGCCTACAAGTCTTTATTCAAATTACTCCATCTGCTTGGACTATCCGCCTCTGCAAAAGGTCCTGACTTTCCTCTCTTAAGCAGAAAGACCAGATGTAGAAGAAGCATTCATACTTTTGCTTGTTCTTTTACTTTATTTTTATTTATTTATTTATTTATTTTTTATTTATTTATTTATTTTAAGGTAGAGGGAGCTTTTTATTTTATTTTTATTGTTTAAAGTATTACATATAGTAGTACATATATCTCCTTTTTTTTCCCCATTGACCTTCCCCAGCCTCCCCTACCCTCTGTCGCATGCCCTCATTGCCCCCCCCCCCGCCCTGCCCAGTGTCTTGTATCCATTGGTTGTGCTTATATGCATGCACACAAGTCCTTTGGTTGATTTCTTCCCCCCACTCCCCAACACTCCCCAGCCTTCCCGCTATAATTTGACAGTCTGTTCAGTGCTTTACTGCCTCTGTATCTTTATTTTTATTAATCCTCACCCAAGGATATTTTTCCATTGATTTTTAGAGAGAGTGGAAGAGAGGGAAAGACAGAGAGAAATATCGCTGTGAGAAAAGCACTCGATTGGTTGCCTCCTGCCTTCTCCCTGGCCAGAGCTCGGACCAGGGAGGAGCCTGCAACTGAGGTACATGCCCTTGACCAGAATCAAACATGGGACCCTTTGGTCCGCAGGCGACGCTCTACCCACTTAGACGTACTGGCTTGGACTTTTGTTCTTTCTTTTGAAACTTTAAACTTAGAAATGAAGGGACCTAGTTTAGAATCTGAAGAACAAGCGTATATACTCTTTTTTATATCCATCTGAAAGTGATATATTTTATTAGTTCATTTTTCACATGTCATGGGAGATATTCATACATCCTCACATTTATTTATTAATTTACTTAAAAACGTATACTAAGCATCTAAAACATTCACAGAAGGACATCACAGTCCAGGGTGAGAGACATAAGTAAGCATCTATATATATAAAAGCCCAGCAACCATTATGGTGGCACCAGAACGACTTGTGGCTATGATCTGCACTGACCACCAGGGGGCAGACACTCAATGCAGGAGCTGTCCCCTGGTTAGGAGCGAGGGGTCTTGGATTGGGATTTTGAGAGGATGCAGGCCTGGCTGAGGGACCCTCCCCCCCCTGCACAAATTTCGTGCATCGGGCCTCTAGTAAATATTATAAGACATACTAGGTTCCATTTGTTAAATAAATATAAATATTCCCTTTTATTGAACATCAAGAAAAGATGTACTTATTCATTCACTCTTTCATTCATCAAACCTTTCTTGAGTGCCTACCTGCTGCTAGGCATACACTAACATAACTGGGATACACTGGGTATTAAAACACATAGGTTACTGCCTCTGCATGTTTATATTCTAGTTAGGTGGTGATGAACAGTAGGTAGTAGACATCATAACTAAGTGAATTATTTTGAATATTAAAATATGCTGAATTCTACAGAGAAAAGAAAAGGGAGGTCAGAGTGATCGGATTCAGAAGTGTATGAAGTATGGTAGGTTCTGGTGACAATTACAAAATGGCCATTGTTGAACGGCTCACTGAGAAGGTAGCACGGAAACAGAACTAGAAGGAGATGGGCCTTCGCAGCGCAGATACCTGACTGAGGAGCCTTCCGGACAGAGGGAGCAGCGGCAGGGGTCTCAATGGAAGGCTTGCATGGGGCTCAAGGAACAGCGAGGGGCCCGCGTGTGAGAGAGCGTGAGCAAGGAAAAGTGCAGGGTGATGCTTTGAGAAGAACAGGGCCAGGTCAGGGGAAACTCTCTTAGGGGCGTTGGGGCATTTGCTAGTACTTCTAGTGAAGTGGGAAGCCTTTGCCACGCTGGGAGTGGGGGAGTGAAATAATCCTTATCTTCGAAAAGGATACCTCGGCCTGAGGCAGGTATATACCTCAGATACCTGCTGAGACAGACCTCAGGGCTCCTACCGGAAAGGTCACCCCAGGAACCGGTGGGAGACGCGGCGACCTGGAATAGCATACCGCTCTCCTGTGGATGGGAAGGGTTTTGTTTTTGTTTTCAATATATTTTTATTGATGTCAGAGAGGAAGGGAGAGGGAGAGAGAGATAGAAATATCAATGATGAGAGAGAATCATTTATTGGCTGCCTCCTGCACATCCCCTACTGGGGATGGAGCCCGCAACCCAGGCATGTGCCCTGACTAGGAATCGAACCGTGACCTCCTAGGTTCATAGGTCGATGCTCAACCACAGAGCCATGCTGGCCAGGTGAAACAGTGTTTAATATGTGCTTCATCTACCAACATTTGACCTTTAATGGATATCCATGCCTTGAGAGTCTTATTACATCCTAGATGTTAGATCTCTGGCCACCAGTGAAGGATTTCTGGGAGAAAGAACCCGCATTACTCTGCAATATGCCGGGCCGCAGTCACTCCAGACCTGGGAGGAGCTCCTAACGCTTACTTTAGTTGGAGCCACATCACCGTAGGATGAGGAAAGGTGGGAGTTAGCTTTCCGTTGGGCTGGAGCAGGTCGTTCCTAAATACTAAAAGCATGTACTTCAAGTAACACGTTCACATTCTTGCCTTCAGTGTTAGTTTCGAAGCCACTCTCTCTAGTGCTTCATAACTAGCAAATACTCCTGTACAACGCAGAGTGCAAGAAAACGAAAGAAAATTCCTATTTTCCAGCCCTGCACTTGCTACCATCAACATCGATACTGATGAAATTCACTTTACACTCTTTTTACAGGTTTGAATTTTTAAAAAATCTTTGTTGTTGAAAGTATTACATAGGTCCTCCTTTTCCCCCCATTAACCTCTTCCAGCCCACTCCCCCCACCCCCCATCCCCCACCAGGCCCTCACCACCCCATTGTCTGTGTCCGTGGGTGATGCATGTGTGCAGACAAGCTCATTGGTTGATCTCTTCCCACCCACCCTCCCCGCCTTCCCTCTGAGGTTCCACAGTCTGTTCCTACTTCTGTGTCTCTGGGTCTATTTTTGTCCATCAGTTTATTTAGTTCATTACATCTCACATATGAGTGAGATCGTGTGATACTCGTCTACATTTTTTAAATTATATCTCTATGTACTTACAAAAGTATACTAAACTTACAATCATTATTTTTATTTATATTATGAACCTGATACCATTTTCAATGCATATGCTTCAAATACTGATTTAGCATATTAATAAAAATTATTACCTGCTACAATTTATTTAACTACCATATTGCGATTGAAAATCATTTTTATTAACATAAGTATACTTAATATGACTATATTTTTTCAAAGGTCTGCTCATTTTCTTAGGAATTATGTGAAAGGACTGGATCCAAGAGCATAAACAACTCATTAGTCAATTTCATATGCAATCGAAATTTGCATAGGATCCAAACTTCCTGATTCTTGGACATCTAGTAGCTTGCAATTCAGGTTTCCAATCAAAAACTCGATTCCCGACATGAACCATGCTGCTGAGTCACACAGAATACACAGCAGATTATTCCCAGTTATGGAGTTTTGATCAGTGACCTCCTTGTGCGCCTGGGTACAGCCATTCACGTACATCGCAGCCTGCACTTGACTCCGATTGTCTTTTTTGGAAATAACCACAGCCCCGCCGATCCCCGCGGTCTGGCAGGCGACTGGGCATCGGGTCTTCTGCGCCCAAGTGGACGCCTCTTGTTCTAGGGACTCTGCTTTCTTAGGACTCAGCTCAGTTCTGGATTCCTCTCTGATTCTCCCCCCACTCCTGTCTCTCCATGGCTATCCATTTTGTTTCTGCTACTACCTCTATTTCAATATGACTTTTTATTCACTGATAACACATTATTTGAGAGAGAATAATGTGTTATCTCTCAGGCACAGTAAAACGTTGTAAGCGTTTATTTGGGCAAACACTGATTCAAATCTAGCGGCATCCAATCGAGCAGGTAAACGGGGCTGCAGAGAGCTGCCTAAGGGAACACTTGAGCAACCAGAGGGAGCAGGAGCGAGGAAGTGACAGGAGGCGGAAGGTAAGGCTGCTTTTTGCTGGGTTCCTCTCCGACAGGCCGGCAGGGTCTGGCAGACAGATCACTAGCCAGTGCTGATCAGACTTCCGGCCGGCTGGTCTAAGATTGCATTTCTGGGAGAGCAGAACCTGTAGTCAAGTCTTGGTTCAGTGATGTGGGCTGAGCATAAGGGGCTCCATTTGGGGCTGCTGTCTTGTGATGTTGTTGTTTTTGACATAAATTGAAAGAGGCAACCTCCACCATTTATTTCCTTGTTCAGTTGTTCTTCCAATCAGCAGCGGCACCTTCCTTCATGAATTATACACTCTTCTAAATATGTATTTCAATATTGGTTCCTTCTCTTCTCTCTCGACACCACCCTCAGCCCATTCCCTGTAATTCTCCTCCCTTGAGGCCTCATAGAAACCTCTGTGATAGCACTGAAAACATTATATTTTTCAATTGCTCCTGTACGCATTGATTCCACTGGACTATGGATTCATGAAGGCTAGAGATTATGTCCTGTGTGTCTATCTTAGAGCCTGGGATGTTGCTCAATCATGTCTGTTGAATAAAATTTTAAAGAATTAGACCGAATAAAATAGTTCCGATTCTTTTGAACATATACCAGCTAAAAAAAAAAAAAAAAAAAAAAAAGGTGCATCTTAGTTTCAAACACCATGACAGTGACTGGATATGTCTATTTCCATGTGCCTCTTACATAAAGTTCTAGCAGGAACATGACATAATGATGCAAGCGTACTTTGCAGGATCCCTAGCAATGCCTTTCAGGTTTGAAGTCTTCATAAAGAACTGAACATCGGTGTGCCTAATAGTGTCTAAATGTAGCAGGAAGCTTTGAACTTAAGTTTGTTTAAAATGTTGGTAACCATTTGTAAATATTATGACTATATTAAGCATGCCTCTTGGGAAAAAGTATTTTATTTATTTTAACTTACATTCCACAGGCATTTAATTGTAACCTGGATGTTATTTCCTCATTTTTCTGTGTGTGTTTGTACAAGAATAGTTCATTTCTTTCCTACTCTGTGTTTAAATAAACAATATTATCCTTCTTTGAGAAGACAAAATGACATTGTTAATGCCATTATGCTTTGGTTTAGAGGTAGTCTATAATACTTAGTATGTTGCTAATTAATTTATGTTTGTAAATTTTAGTTAAAATGTATTGGTGCTATCTAATGAATAAAAAAAATTCTTTCTACTTTGAGCCCCTAAAGAAAATAAATACATTTGTAAGTCATTTAAAGCTGCAATGAAGCTAACACTATGACGACACAGACCTGAACGTGCAGACTGACCTCATTTTAATTAAAAAAACAACTTCCCCAGTAATTGGAAAGCTGTAGTGCCAGCCGGAACATTGTAACCTGTCACGTTTACTCTTTGCAATACCACCTAATGGCCAAACTGCAACTCTGGATCCTCTTCAATTGTCAGCATTATCAAACGTGTGGAACGACAGGCTCCGAGGACAGTCAGACATCCTCTCAGTTACACGATGTTTTACATCCCAGGCCAGGCCAGATCAAAGCCGCATCTAATTGGACATAAGCATGTGTTTCCACGAATTTGGATGCAGAAACCACCCACAGGATAACTCTGGACACTACGGTTCCCTGATTCCACTGGCCCCGGCCTGGGCTGGCGGGGCAGGTCTCCGAAGGTTGTACTAGGTTCATCCTCGGCCAAAACTTGACCAAAACAAGAACGAAAAAGGACAGGCTGTGAGGGCCATTACCCAGGACTGATTTTGAGGCCTGGATTCTGGGAGCCATATAAACGGGAAGGAACATAATCAGAAGGAGGGTCAGCTCCGAGCTGGGGTGGAAGTTTCAGCCAGAGTTGAAGGTGGGGTGTGGCCCTCAGCCGCCAAGAAGACCAAGGAGGTTGAAAAGCTACGCGAGTCACCGGTTCCCGGGTCAAAAGAAAACTGGCACATTCCGTGGCTGCTATAAAGTGCTGCTGCACAACATGTTTCTCAGAGACGTCCCCCTTAAGGACATGCCACCGCTGGAAACAGAAAAGCATTCTGACATATCTGAGAGCAAGCAGCTAACTGCGGTTGGAACAGCAGTTACGGGGGGAGGGGAGAAAGGAGGGACACCTTTCTTCAGGGAGTGGTTTCCAACACGACAGACAAAAGTGCTGCCTTTGGCCTCCCGTGATTAAGAATTGTGTATTTTCCGTAAAAGAACTAATTACTTTTAAGAAGAATGCTAGCCAAAACCGGTTTGGCTCGGTGGATAGAGCATCGGTCTGCGGACTGGAGGGTCCGAGGTTCGATTCCGGTCAAGGGCATGTACCTTGGTTGCCGGCACATCCCCAGTAGGGGGGTGTGCAGGAGGCAGCTGGTCGATGTTTCTCTCTCATCGATGTTTCTAAATCTCTATCACTCTCTCTTCCTCTCTGTAAAAAATCAATAAAATATATTAAAAAAAAGAAGAATGCTAAATATTATAAATCTCTGTCACTGTGTAAATAACTTCAGACTTAATATGTAGGGAGAGAGAGAGAAACATCAATGATGAGAAAGAATCATTGATCGGCTGCCTCGGGCATACCTCCCACTGGGGATGAGCCCACAACCCGGGCCTGTGCCCTGACCGGGAATCAAACCGTGACCTGCTGGTTCATAGGTCGACGCTCCACCCCTGAGCCCCGCCGGCAGAAAGCCTGTCTTTGCCCTCATTTACCACGGACAGAAATGGGAAACCTACGGATACACGCATAAAGGGTTGTAGGTGTTTTGCCTTCTCCCACATCCGATGATCTCCTTTTCCGACTCCTCACTAAAGCCTTGGTCTTACTCCCCTCGTTCAGATGACCCATCCATCAGGCAGCCCGAGGCCCACCCTCAGCAGACGCTTGCTTCTTCCTCACATCCTCCTGCAGTGCTCCACCTGCAGGCTCCGTTCCGAGAACAGCCTGGTGTCGGCCCACATACTTTATTTTTAGTTGTGTGAGTGTGTGAGCGTGTGAGTGTGTGTGTGTGTGAGGGTGTGAGTGTGAGGGTGTGAGTGTGTGTGTGTGTGAGGGTGTGTGTGTGTGTGTGAGTGTGTGTGTGTGTGAGCATGTGTGTGTGTGAGTGTGAGCGTGTGTGAGTGTGAGCGTGTGTGAGTGTGTGTGTGTGTGAGTGTGTGTGTGTGAGTGTGTGTGTGTGTGAGTGTGAGTGTGTGTGTGAGGGTGTGAGTGTGTGTGTGTGTGTGAGTGTGTGTGTGTGTGTGAGCATGTGTGTGTGAGTGTGTGTGTGTGTATGTGAGCATGTGTGTGTGAGTGTGAGTGAGTGTGAGTGTGTGTGTGTGCACTCACATGTGAGTACTTGTGAAAATTCATCTCACTATTGATTCTCATAGAAGCTGTTTCGCTCATGATCACAGGAGGGCTGGCAAAAGGCGCAGCTGGTTTAATGGCAGATTATTTGTCTCTCTCCGTTAACAACGTGTATGTCAATGGCACGGATTTATTATTAACAGAAACACCCTTTCCTAACATGCCAGGCCCTGAGCCGTTCTCTCAGGGCAGAGTTGTTTCCAGCACTCCTGGATCACGGGTGCTTTGGTGGCGGCCTTCCTCTCTGATACAGAACTCTGCACGGTGTTTTAGGTATTTAGAAGAGTTATTCTAGAAAGAGCCCATTGGCCTTTTCATACTGACAAAAAAGTGTATGGTTGGAAAACAACAAAAACAAAAAGGCATTGAGCTCTTTTCCCCTAAAAAGTTTGAGACTATTTTCCAAGCCGATGGCTCTGCTCCACACTGCTTCCCGGGGGACGTTCACGCAGAGAATTTCCAGGGGTGCCCGCACCCTGGGCTGGATGCACAGAGAGGGCCACGGAGCTGGAGACAGGACACAGGAGTCTTCAGCCCCAAACCGGCCGCTACGAATAAGCAATTCCCTCCAGTTTGTGCATCAGGACCGAGTGCTGGGCCCGCTCCGGAAGTGCGGGTGCAGGGCAGGGGTGTGTCCAAGTGTCACTTGTCACCTGGCTGCTTGGTTATTGAGTCCTCCTTGTACTTTGAGAAAACCCTTTCCTCCCCACCATCTCCACCAGATGCCTCCTCCGTGTGGCTCTCCGGATATTTTTGTTCAAGTTATCAAATACCTAGTGTTTCCTTTTTCATCGTGTAACAAGGAGCCTTGAAATATGAAATCCTAAGGCCCTAGCCGGTTTGGCTCAGTGGATAGAGCGTCGGCCTGCGGACCGAAGGGTCCCAGGTTCGATTCCAGTCAAGGGCACAAGCCTGGGTTGCAGGCTCGGTCCAACGTGCAAGAGGCAGCCATTCAATGATTCCCTCTCATCATGGATGTTTCTATCTCTCTCTTCCTCTCCCTTCCCCTCTGAAATCAATAAAAATATATTTTAAAAAAGATGAAATCCTAAGGGGGCACAGTTGCTCCAAAAAGTTGCGAATACCAAGATTCGTCCCAGCTCTCTATTGCGCCATCTCTGGTGTGTTCATCCTCAGAGGGGGGCAGGCGGCATCTGAGTGTCCCCGGCAGGAAGGCAGGAAGGAGAGGACAACGTTCCATGATGTCACATTCGGTGCCTGAGTGTGCGCGCCCCCACCAGGGGTCAAACTCGCAACCTAGGTGTGTGCCCCGACGGGGAATCGAACCGCTAACCTGCTGGTGCACGAGGCGATGCTACCACTGAGCCGCACAGTTCAGGGCATGTATGCATTCCTCACAGCAGAGTGTTCTATTTGGGGGAGCATTAGCTAAGTGAGGGAGGTAAGGCAGCCTGGTGAGGTATACAAGCAACCGTGCCCAAGTCAAACAGCTGGGGAGTGCAGGTTTCAACCATTACCTTACCAGGACCCGCACATGCTGCTGCAGGGCCCACGAGGAGCTCAGGTCGACTCTTCCATGCATGTTATGGTTGAAATGGATGGTTCTGAAAACGTCTTCCAGTTCCATGACATGTTCTACATTCAAGAAATGAATATACCATGCATATACACTGAGTGGCCAGATGATTATGATCTCTGAACGCATAATAATCTGGCCACTCAGTGTGTGTGTATATATACCTAATATATATATATATATATATATACATATATATATATATATATATATATGAGGCCCGGTGCATGAATTCGTGCATGTGTGGGGTCTGGCCAGCCTGGCCAGGGGGAGGGGACATGGGCGGTTGGCCGGCCTGCCTGCTGGTCGAACTCCTGGTCAAGGGGACAATTTGCATATTAGCCTTTTATTATATAGGATATACACTGAGTGGCCAGATTATTATGCGTTCAGAGATCATAATACTCTGGCCACTCAGTGTATATGTAGAACTACATCATGAGGTAGTTTCTATCATTACCCGCCTTTTATAAATGAGGGCGTTGATCCCCACAGATCAAACAGCCTGTCTAGCAAAACTGGGATTTGAGCCGAGGTAGCCTGACCCCCGAGTCTGCTTCCTGAGCCATTCTTCTTTCTCGAAGGCACCCGGGCCTTGCCGTGGTCACTTTCCAATTACGGCTATCTTACCTTGAGCTCTAACAGTGTGTTTGGAGTTTTCTTACTGAAAGAAGAGACAGATAATAATTCATGGTCTCATTTAGTAAAATATCGCTTTCACCGGATGAATTTTGCATAACGCCTTAGGCAAACGGCGCAGGCAGCCAAGTATGCATCTGAACTTCCCAACTAGCAGGCCGGGCCCTTCATTCATCACCGTCTGAGCACCCTTCCCAGGCGGCTATGCCCTCTGCTTCCCCCGCTTCTCAGAGGCCACTTTCTACCTTCCCCGCCTCACCCCCTCCCGCGTCCAGGTCCAGGACCACGCACAGCCTTGGCCTCCTGACCGGTCATCAGCCTCAGGACCGCTTCCTCCCAGGGGACAAGAGCCAGAGCCACACAGCTCAGAGGCTGCCCCGTGGAGGGAGATCTGGGGGCTTAGACACACTCATCAGGCCCTGAGGGAAGGGATAGCTTACAACCCAAGGGAAGAAATTACTCAAACACACACATGTGGGCTCAAAGTAGAAGACACGTCTAAGCGAGGGCGGCAGCAGGGGGTGTCCTGGGTGTGGAGCAGCGACACTCCCTGTCCCTGAAGGCGCCCTCACAGCAGCGGCCCCACGCAGGCTTCATGCAGCCAGAACGCGAGCATTTGAAGGGAGTTGAGAGTGGGTGACCTCCGAGGCCCCTTCCAGACTGGAGTGCCTCTCCTAGGAAGCTGGAGGACTGTTCGTTGTTGTTATGGAAATTGTTGCCTGTGACTGGTATCTACAAAAAGCACAAGCCATGTGAGTTTTCAAAGTTGAAAGAATTTTTTTTTTTTTTTAATCTCTAGAAAGAACAAGGGACCAAATCTTTGTTCTGCACCATGTCCAAGGTGGCCCAGGGGGCTGGGAGCTGTTCGGCGATGCTCTCCAGGCCGCCCGTGCCTGCTGACTTACTTACGGCTGGCACAGCCAGCAAAGCATGTGGGCAGGCAGTCACACTGCTGCTTTCTGTCCCACTACAGCCGTGCGCTAGATTCTGTGGGCAGAACTGTGATCAGATTCTTGCTAGGTGTGTGACATGATGAAAATAGGGCATTTCAGCTCGGTCTCAACACAACACAAGTTTGTTTAAAATGTAGGCTATGGGCAGGGAGAGGGGGAGGGGAAGGGGAGAGGGAAGAGGGGAGAGGGATTTCTCTGAAACAATACTTAGTCTCAAATATCAAAGGAATATAAGCATTGAAACCTAATAAAGCCAACTCTTTTTTTTTTTTTTGGCTAGTAATTGTTATATGATAGGTAACTTGTTTTTGTTTTGATCATATATCTGAAAAATACCTTGAACTATTTTAGTGAGTACAAGTGCCTTTTACATAGCTTTCGCGAGTCATTTACAAAATCCATTACTATTTATTTTTTCTAAAAGAGAATTAGAATTATATTGCCAAATTAGATAGATTTATATTTACATAAGCTAAAGTTTGCTGAATTCTTTTGAAAACTAAGGTCTGATTGCTTCTCCTAATAAACACACAAATTATTTAAGGAAGCTCTTACTAATAATTAATGGGCAATAATATGTAGCATATATATAGTAATATATAATTGATGTATTATAATATAGTAATATATAGTATATATATTATGCTGTGTATATATATATATATATATATATATATACTTCTATATATTAAAGATAGCTAAAGTTATAGAAATAGTAGTTACTGTTCAGAAATACACTGTCTATTTAAAAATCTGAATTCCCTTTCCAGCCGGTAAGGGGACTAGGGTACGGACAGTTACTACCAGAAGCCTCAGCCGTAATGTATTTCCTCAAAGAAGACTTCGCCCATCTTCCAGAACTCCCAAATGAAGGTCTGGCCCAGATTACCTTCTGCAGCTCCCTTTGTCTCCATTTCCCATCCGCCAAGGCGGTTCGAATTCTTTCTTTCCTACCAGGCAGTGAGGCCGTGGCTGAGACCTCAGCCCTTGCCTGCCTGCTCTTCCCTCTCCCCTCCACCCTGTGGTGCCTGGTCAGAGCCCCGGCTCAGCAAAGGTCCGGGACTCGGTGCCTGGCTGAGGCCTCTCTTGGGCATCATGGAGATGCAGTGACAGGGCCGTCTGTGCTCCAGGCGAGGGTCTTGCAATCTTTGTGGAAAGGAATGTTGTTCAAATGAAAGCAAGCACAAAACTACGCCTCTAACTAGAGTCCCTGTCATATACTACCCCACAGATCAGGAGGAAAAAACACACTTTCAAAATAGCAGGGAAACAATAAATGCCCTGTGACATAGCTACTATCCCCTGATGCAGAGAACCTGTTGATGAAACGTCATGTCATCAGAATGTCTCAGGGCATCAAAGCTCAAGAAATACTTCTTGATATTTATTTATTTATTTTTTTTACTTAAAAATGTTATGCTTCCCTTTGCAGTGACAAAATGAAATTTCTCTAAGTTCACAGAAGAGCTTCCCGCGATATCAATCGAGTGTTCGCATATTTCCGGAGGAAACATGTTCTCTATAATCTTGGCAAAAACCTCAATCACCTTCAGATAGTGCTTTAGGAAAACAGAAATCTGTACATGCTCTCTCTTCCGACCATCATTACCGAGTGCCTAGGGGCCTCTCCTGGGACTCACCACCATTAATGACCTTGGCAGCAATCACCACCATTAATGACCTTGGTCACAATCACCACCATTAATGACCTTGGTCACAGTCACAAAGATACTCAGACACACCTGCCTCTGAATCCTGTTCCTCTAACGCTACTTGTTCGGCTCTAACAAATCATCAGGGTCCCGATACCGAATGTCCTGAGTGACAATGGCAGTGCCGGGGCTTCGTTCTCAGGTCGTTTGAACAACATCTTCTCTGCAAGTGCCCTTTCCTCCCGCATCATCGCCATGTCTTTCCATCTGTAAACAGAATCCACTGATTCAGCGAGAGTGCCCTGAATGCTGTCCACGCACCAGGCCCTCTGCTGAGCCCGAGAGTGGAGAACCAGATGAACAGGCGACGGCAGAGCTCTCTCCCAAAGACGTAGACATAAATGCGATGCCAGGAGGTGAAGCCGAGCTGGAGGCGGTGGTGGCATTGAGGGGCAGCGGTGTGAAGGGAAGCGGGGTGCTGCACAGAGAGGGATTTAGTCTCCCACCTCCGGGGAGTACCTGTGCGGGCTCAGCCATTGCTGATGAGAAACAACATACGATTTCCCTGTCGTTCGCCTTATTGAGGAAGAAAGAACTGCATGCCCTCTCCAAGGACTTGTCATCCCTTCCTCTAACACACGGTGTTTGGAAGTGGTCATCCCCCGGCAACCTCAGCCAGACCGTTCTCAGCTGCCTGTGCCTCCCAACCGCCCCCCCCCCCCACACCCACACACACACACACACTGGCCAGCAGGAATGCTGGGAATTGGCTACAGGATGGCCCCGCTTCCTCCTGCTGACTAGACTTGCTCTGGCCCATGCCAGGCTCCCGTTAGCTCCATCATTTGTTCTGTTTCAGATCCACGTGTGAAAGCTCGCAGACAACTCAGAGAAAGCCGGGCCTGGCCTTCTGAGCAGCTTCCTCTGCCCTCTCCCTCCTGCGGCCCCCTCCTGGCCTCTGCCCTCTCCCTCCTGCGGCCCCCTCCTGGCCTCTGCCCTCTCCCTCCTGCGGCCCCCTCCTGGCCTCTGACTTCGGCTGCAGACCAGACCCTCCTTTCCTCTCCCCGCTTTGTACATGGCCTGTTTGGATGTCTGCTCTGGTGTCTCATTGGTGATCTCCGAAAGACCTTGATCCTCCGGCTACACTGAGTACTTCTCACATGGCACCAGGTTAAAAACAAAACAAACAAAGCAGGAAACTGAAAAATGCGTCCAGTCACAGGAAGTCGTATGTTCACAGCCACTGACATGCAATATTGGCCTTCCAGAAGGAGGAGGGAGTTTAGCAATGGGGCCGCACAGGAACCTCAGCGCTTTCATACGGCTTTCTCCTCAAGGCAAGCCAGCATGGTCCAGGCTGGCAGCACCGGGACTCGGGTGCCTCCTGGGGCCAGACCCTTCGACCTTTGCTGCTACTGCACGTCCACCCCCTCATCATTAAGCTCCTAGGACCTCAGATTCTGGTCAACATCCAATGGCCGTAAGAATGAAGTCCCAGGTCTGTGGATGGAGGGAACAGAGTTTCCTTCGCACTCAAGGTAACATCTTGCCCATAAGAGCAGAATGACTGCTGACCACCCCTCATGAAACCGGGAAAAAGACTGCCCAGGCTGACGTCAGTGCTGACCCCATGACCCGCCACTCTCTGCACTGGCCTCTGCACTGGCCTCGACCAATCGGGAGAGCCCCGGACCCCACTACCTTAGTCCCCCTGACTACGGACTTCCCCTGTAGAATCCGCCTCTGCTGGCCACCTGGGGGCGAGGTGTTACCCCCCGGGTCTCCCTGGTCAGTGCCATTTCCTTAAATAAGCCTCCAGCTTCTTTGCTGCAAACTCCTGTTTGCATTTTATTGGGCTTTGATGAGCTCAGGCAAATACCCCTCTTCAGTTTGGTAATAGTAGGAGTGAAAAACTGTAATTATGGCTGCCTTAATACACATATATATGTATATTGCTACCTATATAAATTATGGGGTGTGCTTTTTTCATTTCTTTTGCATGTTATACTGCAATAGTAGCATGTGTAATGCTGTAATGCTAACTTGCTAGTCTTTTTTTACTTTGTTCTCTACTTGTGGTTCAGAATTCCCTTAACTACTTAGTGGTTTCATGCTCACACATTAATTTCGCTACATTTCTAATTATAGTTTAAATCTTCACTTATTTAAGATAAAAAGCACTCTAGCAGGCAAGTGGAAACCTTTACTCTTTTATCTGCATGAACACTTCACTTGAGAATATGATAAAAATAGGACTTGGGTATTACTTGATCTTGATACATATCCTGACCTATTTGTCTGGAACATCATGCCCTGACCTATTTCTCCCCACACAGCCATCCACCCTCTAATTTCCCTTTGGTTTTCCAGACGTCCCATTGTATAGTTTCCAATAACATACCTTTCCAACAGAAAATGACAATCCGTTTTGCACTTACATTCCTTCTATTATGTATGTTTGACTCATTAATTAATCAACTTATATATCCAGAAGCTACTACAGGTTGGGCAGTATTTAGGTGCTGGAAACAAAAGTTCCAGTCCTCCTGAAACACACCTTTTAATGGAGGATGAAGACAATAAACAAATAAACAAAATCATTGAACAATATCAGGTACTGCTAAGTGCTATAAGCAACAACAGAGACTTGGTACATGGGGTATATTAAGTGACAGAGAGTGACAGTTTGTCACGACATATTCCTCTTTTACAAATGTGTTTTTAATTTCACATGCAAGCAATCACAACCTGATCTTGGATTTCGATAACGCTCATGAACTAAGCAATGTTTTCATATTAGTGCAAAAGACTGAGTCTAAGACAGTGCAGGCCTCAGTAAAATCATGTTCACATTTTACACCCACTTAAACATCTAATTATTAACAAAGGATGTGTATAACCAAGCCATTAATTTTAGATGGTATAATTAGTTCATGCTTTGGAAAGAAATGTAGATTCTTAAAAAAATTATTTCTAATGTTTAACAAAAATTTAAATTTATCCAACATTGTTTTAATTCTTTTAAGATGAGAAGGAACTCAATTTTCAAAGTCTTAAGATCCTAATTAAGTATTTCAAAGTCTAACTATTCAAATGTAAGTTGAAAATGAGTTTAATCTTTGTAGGACTTAGTTCAATCCTGATACATTTTTTGATGTACTTAATTATAATAATGAATGTCCTATAACATTTGTAGAGAGTGCTATAGCATTTTTACCTAAATTACATCATTTGTTATCAACTCAATGTAGGACTTAGCATTTTTGTTTGTCTGTTTCTTGGTTGGTTGATTTATTTGCTGAAGGCTAGAGCAGAGATTGTCATTAGAATTTTGTTTAAAAGATGTTTGCCTTAAAAACATACCTAGTATCTATATTTTGGTTTCTAAATTCCATTCCTTACCCAAAGGAACCAGGGATCTTTGAAGAAATGGCTGATTTTAGGACCAAGTTAGAGAAGGCCCATGAACCAGAAAATAATAAACTACTGTAATGAAGCATCCATCTTATATAAAAACTGCTGTTTGAAATTTTACTTGTGCTATTTGGCTTCTATAAATTCTTGCTTGCTAAGACTACTCCCACTTCAGAGAGGCCATTAAACCTTCCCCAGACAAGGTTATCAGTGCTGGCGCCAGGCCAGGCCTCTGGTTGAGGTCTCAAGGCCCCAGCACATAGGGGCTCTTTAAGAACTTGCAAAAGGGGCCGGAAACACCCCATATTTGGGAGACAAAGAAGGTAAAAACATATAAATAGGGAGAATTCCTGCATGTTGGGGTCCAGAATTTGAGAGACATTTTCCTCTGGACCCGCGCATAATAAATGTAACTCCATCTCTCTAAGTATTTATTTGATCTTCTTTGGTTTTCTGAAACGGTAAGACATATCTAAAGGTAAGGTGAAAGGACAGAGAAGTGAACTTGATTAAATTTGAGAAAATGTAAATGCACACCAAAATAAATAAAAGTAGTAATGGTTTACAATCTAATTCCCAAGAGCAGAATGGCAAATAATAAATATAAAAGAAACAATGGTGTTAGAAAAATCATCGTTTATTTCATTTTTTTATATTTTATTGATATTTTACAGAGAGGAAGGGAGAGGAATAGAGAGTTAGAAACATTGACGGACAGAAACATCGATCAGCTGCCTCCTGCACACCCCCCACTGGGGATGGGCTGGCAACAAAGGTACAGGCCCTCGACCGGAATCGAACCTGGGACCCCTCAGTCTGCAGGCCAACGCTCTATCCACTGAGCCAAACTGGTTAGGGCAGAAAAATCATCGTTTAGAACCTATTTACTAAAAATTAATTCAGGCAGAAATTATTAATAGCTGTCAAATTTGGAGGAGGGGGAGATGGAGCTGAAAATGAACATCATACCTCCATAGTCTCAAAGAATTTCCACTTAAAATTTCATCTATCAAGACTTGCCCATTCATTGATAGAAAATATATTTCTTAGTCAAATTCCCCCAAGAATATAAGATTTCAGTTAGTCATGAAGTGTAAGCTAAACATTTTCTGCAGAGGTCTACTACTATATCTAATATAGTAAAGAGTGAATAAATAATAAATACATGAAAAGAAACATTTTACAATAAAGCAGGGAAATATGTATGTAACAACAAGGAAGGAAGAATTAAGTTAAATACAGTTATGCTAACAAAATCTTGCCTTCAATTTCAAAGTTTTTAGTTATGTAAAAAGAATCACAGGTACCTCATTACATTTATCCAGGTTTTCTAAATAGTTGTAAATATAAGTCGAATGCAACCAATAGCTTGTTATGTTATATAGAAACTTTCTACAGTAAATTTGCTGTTTCTGTGTTAACTGGTTTCATAATAATTAGTTCAAACTTAATCAGAGATGGAATTCAAATGGCCATTTGACATTGATAGAGAACTTCATAAGACTCTTGGTTTTCCTCATTATTCATTTTTATTCATATATGTGACTTCAGTTACCACCTACATGGCAATGACTCAGACAGTTTTATCACCATCCCAGTCATCCTTTCTGAGGCCCAATTTTGTAGGTGCAGTTGCCTATTTCACAACTTTTCTTGGACCTTTTTAAAAATATATATTTTTGTTTATTTCAGAGAGGAAGGGAGAGGGAAAGAGAGAAACATCAATGATGAGAGAGAATCATTGATCAGCTGCCTCCTGCACACCCCACACTGGGGATCAAGCCTGCAACCTGGCACCAGCCCTGACCGGGAATCAAATCGTGACCTCCTGGTTCATAGGTCGACACTCAACCACTGAGCAACACCGGCTGGGCAGGATCTTCCAAAGGGGTCTCAATCTCTAATTCCCACAATTGGTGCCATGTCTGTCTCCATCTTAGCCATTCCTCTACCAGTTGCTGTCTCTGGTATCAAATAGCCTTCAGGGTGCCTTGCTCCCACCTACCTGGGCCCACTTCACTCAGTTCTGACAATCAAGCCAGAAAATGGAACCCTCCACTCCTGAGGAAAATGCTTCAGCAGCTTTTCACTGCTCTTAGGATAAAGTGGTTCTTATTCCAACATCGCTCTCCTTGCCCCATCTCACCTTTTAAGTAGTTACTCTCTACATTTCAGATAATTTGCTGGTCAATTCTGCATAACTCCATGCACCTTTCCTAGGTGGTGAGGGGGCTTATATATGACCCCAACATTCCTCACTTTGGCATATAAATCATTTTGAGCTGAAACAATCAAGACCCAACAGACATAATTTTTTTTCCAATTTCTCCCTTAAATATCTAAGATGATTTAGATCGGGGTCTGGCCCAGAAAGAGAGTTATTACCAGTGATGTGCAGCTCTCTCTCTCTCTTACTAAAACTCCCCTTTGTCTTTACCTAGCAAACTCCTAATGAGTCTTCAAATCTCAGCTCAGCGTTACATCCTCAGCCTCCAGGAGTCCCTCCCGGACTTCCTCAGTATGATGCCAATTCTTTTGTGGTTCTCCAAGCACTGTGTATCTTCCCTATACGGACATCACAAAACCAACTAACATTGGGGATGGTTTGATTGTCCTTCTCCAACTTTAGATTCTAAGCTTCCTGAGAGCAGAGAAATGTTTGTTTTAATTACTATTGTGTCTTCGTACACAACAGGGTACTTAGCACTTAATTGGCACTCAATAAGTAGCCACGGAGTAAATGAATGATTAAATAACCCACCTCTCTTTCCTGAGCAGTCAACCTCCTAGGCTTATGTATTAGAATGTGGCCCAAGCTGAGGAATAATATGGAAACAGGTGGGGTATCTGGCAGAAACACTGCTGCTAGTGGCATTGAGCTGCACGGAAATGGGGGAAAAAAGCAAAAAAAAAAAGCAACTATCACTTGACAAGTTTAAATAAGTAATCAATGACAGACAGACTGAAGTTGAGATATGCCAAGTGAGTTAAAATAATCTTGAAACCAAAAAAAAAAAAAAAAAAATGAAGCAATATTAAGGATTTAATGACCTCTACCTTGAGTATTTTTCTCTATGTTAGCCACAATGTTTTCCACATATACTGATTTTTCACTTGATCTTAGCCAAAAAGTTGAGAAGCAATCCACAATAAATAGACCCACTTAGTCAAGGTTTGTGACACCATCACTTCTGAGATCTAAGGCCTATCATTATGTAAATTTTATACGCTCATAGAGGCATAGACTGCTCTTTTGTTTTTATTGTTGAGTTTTATTCTGAATCATTTTAGCATTTAATCAGAGATACAGAGTAATGGAGCAGATTTGATTTTAAAAATGTTTCCTAACCTATAAACAAGATATCTTACTGTATATAGAAATATGAGTGTGTTCTTATTTCAATATTTAACAAACAAATAAAAAGGCCTAAACATATTTCAGGTTTGCTATATGGTCTCGTATCTTTTTCATTTCAAGAATAAATACTTCAAATTTGGTGATAACACTTACTGACATATGATTAACATTAACATATGATTGCTACATATTTTTACTTTGGTGGGTATGGGTTGCACAAACTATTCATAAATTGTGTCCATTCTCCCATATAACTATTTTTGACATGCATACTCTGATACATGAATGAAATCTGAGTAACTCAACCAGCCACACTGGTTCAGAATACATAAACTTGCTTCCCATTTTTATCACCTCTAATGAAATCATTTTCCCATCATCTGGAAATTTTCCAAATTATACTAGAAGGAAATATACAACTTAACAAAAGGAAGACAAACAATCCAATTTTAAAAAATGGGCAAAGGACCAAAATAGACACTTCTCCAAATAGGACATACAGAAGGCCAAAAGACACATAAAAAATGCTCAAAGTCACTAATAATCAGAGAGATGCAAACTAAAATGATAATGAGGTATCACCTCACACCTGTCAGAAGGGCTATCATCAACAAATCAACAAATGACAAGTGCTGGAGAGGATGTGGAGAAAAGGGAACCCTCGTGCACTGCTGGTAGGAATGCAGACTAGTGCAGCCACTGTGGAAACAGTATGGAGTTCCCCCAAAAAATTACATGTGGAACTTCCATTTGAACCAGTGACCCCACTTCTAAAAATATATTCTAAGGGACCTAACACACCAATCAGAAGGATTGTATGCATCCCTATGTTCATATCAGTGCAATTTACAATAGCTAAAATTTGAAAACAGCCCAAGTGTCCATCAGCAAATGACTGGCTAAAAAAGCTGTGGTACATCTACACAATGGAATACTACATGATGGTTAAAAAAAAAAGGGGGGTTGAGGGGACTCTTACCATTTGCAACAGCATAGATGGAACTGCAGAATATTACGCTAAGTGAAATAAGCCAGTCAGAGAAAGATAAGAATCACATGATCTCACTCATATGTGGAATCTAATGAACAAAATAAACTGATGAACAAAATAGATCTAGAGACATAGAACCATGAATAGATTGATGAATTTCAAAGGGAAGGTGGGAGTGAGGGGTTGGGGGGAGGGTAGATTAACCAGGAAACTTATATACATACTAGAGGCCCGGTGCACAGAATCATGCACCGGTGGGTTCCCTTGGCCTGGCCTGTGCCCTCTTGCAATCTGGGACCCCTCGGGGGATGTCAGAGAGCTGGTTTCAGCCTGATCCCCGCAGGCCAGGCCGAGGGACCCCACCGGTGCATGAATTCGTGCACTGGGCCTCTAGTATGCATATAAGATCTTTGGTTAATCTCTTCCCACCCTCCCCTTTCCCCACTTCCCTATGAGATTCGTCAGTCTGTTCCATGTTTCCATACTTGTGCATTGAGCGTCTACCCCCTGGTAGTCATTGCACATCATAGCTACCAGCCGGTCCGCTGGTCGACTGGTCACATATACATACACACACATACATACATACATACATATATCTCCATCCCATGGACACAGACAATAGTGTGGCAAAGCTATGGGAGGAGCAGGTGCGGGGAGGAGGGGATCAATGGGGAAAAAACATCTGTAATACTTTCATCAATAAAGATAAATATTTTAAAAAGTTTAAAACTACAGGGTTCATGTTGTGAAGAGTGATTGTCAGTTAAGAGTGCTGAATTATTTAAGCTTGTCTCCTGAGAGGGTTCAATTTCAGTCATTGGATGGCACCGCCATTATTGACATCATCTATTCAACACACAGGGATTGAGCACTTTCTGTAATCCAGTCGGTTTTAAATGCTGAAGGGACAAAGAGACACAACACACAGTCCCTGTCCTCCTACAGCTCATAGTCTAGTCTCTGAGCTCTCAAGGCAAACCAATAAGGACATTACAGTATAACCCATGCTCTAAGAATAAAGATCATCGGACGCTAAGAGAACCCAGAGAAGGAACACGCAGTCCAGCATTTAGGGAGGAGGAAGTGAAGTGAAGGGAGAAGGTGTTGAGAGGGAAAAAGAGTGACTAAATGACTCAGGCTGCTGGATGAGATGATGTAATCTGCTAGCAAAGTTCCAGGGTCAGCTGTAACAGGCAGCTCATCAGAACTGATAGCTGATAAAGGGATCTTGGGAATGGCAATTTAGTGAGATCTAATGGCGCTTCCTTTGATTCATTCCTCTTATCTGTGCATTGAAATGTATAGAAGAGAGCATATTGAGGAAGAGCTTTGCTATTGTGGCTGCAAGTTTCTTGATGATGGGGCCTGAGATTGTGCACTTTTTAAAACCCTACCCAACCTAGCAAGAAACCAAAGAAGCAAGAGATGTTCACCACATTTGAGTACATTAAAACATCATTGCCAGGAAGAACACTTTTTTTTTTTTTTTTTTTTTTAGTTCTGACTAAACAAGCTTATCTGAACACTTGGGCACAGAAATCTTTGAGATCTGAGCTGACAGTTTTGGGCCAGTATGATAAACTGACTCACAGTAAGGGGAAATATTGTCTCCGCGGTGACTCTCCATTCTGTCTTCTGATACAATATTTGACAATGCCTGCCTAAAATTATATCTGACTCAAAATATCTATATTCAAGTGTCCATGGCATTAACTCAGGGGAGTACGTTCTATATGCCATTTATTTCTCTACAGAAAAAAATACATGTATCTTATCACCAGCTAGTATTTAGATCCCATCATCCTTTTTGTATCTTGTTTTACTCTTAGGTTTTTTGTATTTTTTTTTCCATTCTCATTTCCAGGGCCAAAAATACACTCATTGACAATATATTTAAAAATATATACTCTGATGATTTTAAAGGCTATAAAAATGTCTCTTCACAAGATGTTGGACTCAGAGCCGTTGGCCAGATGTACTCATCCACAAATATAAAAATACTCATCACTTCTTCAAATCTTGTTTATAAGTTGTTTATATACTTAATAAGAATTTAGTTTTATTATGGAAATTATTTTTTTTTATTTGGAAGAGACTCATAAGACTATTTGGCCAAGTCCCTTATTTTACCTATGAGGAAGATAAGGCCAGATAAATGTGGTAATTAGCTCAGATTCCTAGTTAGAATATATTTGAGACCAGACAGATTCTAGGGCCCACTGTGCCTTTGAGTGTGTCATATATCCATATGTGTTTAAGCCCATTTAAATTTTATTTTCCTTAAAATATATGTGATCATCTCTAATATAGTGATTGTTTTGAAAACAGAAATTTGCAAATGACCTATGGATATGGGCATAACCCAAATTTCATTTTTGTGTATACATTATTTCATCCATAAGAAGTACTAGCTGACCACAGAAATTGGTGCCCCGCTGAACTGACTCATGTAGTAACACAGAAAATGGACACATTTCAAACAGGTGCCAGCTACCTCAGTCCACCACATATCTTATGAACTCTACCCACTGTGGTAAACAGAATAGATTCCCATAGGTGCCATGCCCAAATCCTGGAAACTGTGACTATATTATTCCATGATAACAAGGTCATTGCCAATGTAATTGAGGTTCCTAATCACTGACCTTAAGAAGATTATTCAGTATTCTCTAGGTGGACTCCATCTAATCACATGAGCCTTTAAATGCAGCTAATGTTCTCTGGCTGGAGTGAGAGATACAAAGCGGAAGGAAGTGTCAGAGAGGTTACAAGCACTGGAAGGGTGTGACACATAGTTACTCTTTCTGAGATGTAGGGGTCACATTCAAGGACTAACGAGAGGCCTCTAGAAGCTGGGGGCAGCCCTCAGCTAGCAGCCAGCCCGGAAACGGAAACCTCAGCTATATTTCTCAGGAACTGAGTTCTACAGCAGCTGGATGAGCTTGGAAGTGGGGTCTTCCCCGGAGCTTCCAGAAAGGAGCATGGCCCCTCAACACCTTGAATTTGAGACCAGGAGCAGGGCGCCACCTAAGCCTGTGCCTCGATTCCTGATGCATGGAAACTGCTAGATCCGTGGTAACTTTTCCAGTAGCAAAGCAGAACGAATACACCCTCCACATCTGGTGTTACAATTTTCCATCTGACTTCAGACAACTCTTTTTTTAAAAATATATTTTATTGATTTTTTTACACAAAGGAAAGAAGAGGGATAGAGAGTTAGAAACATCGATGAGAGAGAAACATCGATCAGCTGCCTCCTGCACACCCCCTACTGGGGATGTGCCCGCAACCAAGGTACATGCCCTTGACCAGAATCGAACCTGGAACCCTTGAGTCCACAGCCCGATGCTCTATCCACTGAACCAAACCGGTTAGGGCTCAGACAACTCTTTTTGCAGCACTTCATAATAGCTCACAAACTGCAATCCTTCGGATACCCACTCCCCCAAGCAAACGTCAGCTTTCAAGGTAAAGTGCACTATTTACTGTCTTTATACATAGGGTGCCCCCCCCCCCCGCTCAAATGTATACACATGTGACATCTGATAGATCAGTTGATATTTCATTCTTTTCAGATTTAACCCATTGGAAGGAATAATTATTCAAAGTGTGTATACATTTTTTGGGACACCCTGTATTTTCTTTATCATTTAACACATGTAAAACTGCCAACATTTTTTATTAAACTTCTACCTGTGTGTGTGTGTGTGTGTGTGTGTGTGAGTGTGTGTGTGTGTGTGACTGATAAAGTTTTTTGGTTTTGTGCCTCTAACCCCATTTCCCCCAAGAGTTGTGGTTTTTATTGCACCATTTTGTATAGCATGAAGACTGTTAGGAATGCATATGTTGATATACCCATATAGGAGAGATATCTTTTCCCTCTACCCATCTTAGGTCCATTGCTAGGCCCTGTAAATTAGACTGACAAAGAACAGATTAACAAGAGAAAAACACAAAGAGGTTTATTAACATGTGCATCATACATAAATACATGTAGAAAATGTATTGATGAGTAACTCAAAGAGGTGGTCAGAACTTCAGCTTCTATGACATTTAGCAAACAATAATAATTTTGCAGACAAATGGCAAGACCAAAAAAAAGAAAAAAGGACTTTGATCTTCTAGGTGCAAATTGTGGAAAAGCTAATAGAAAAGGGCTAGTTTTAGCAAGGTTTGTCACATAAATTCCTCTGTTGCCATCTCTGGACTAATAAGAATGATCTGGAGTAGTCTCCACTGTTATTTTTTGTACTTCTTGGTAGAGATGGGATGGGGGACTACTTTACAAATTTATGTCCTGCTTTTAGGCAAAGAGGGGAGGGCAGAGAGCTTTTCTTCTATTGCTTCTTCTCAATGCTGTCAGCTCAAAATACTCCCATGCTAAGAGGCATGTATTAGGGGGGCACAATCTGTTGCCCTTCAGGTCGTTCCAGGTTCTATGTATTAGATCTGGGATATGGATCTGTTGGCTCTAATCTGAAGTTATACACACTAATTTCAGGACAGTTACTCTATGTAAAGTTTCTTGCCTCTAGAGCTTTGTGGGTGCTCCCGCTTTGACATATTTTTACTCTCCACTTCTCCTGGGAAATGCCTACTTATCATTCAGATATCTGTAATATGTTATATCTTAGGAGATAGCTGTCCTTTGTCCCATAAGTAAGAGTTAGGTGGCTTCTATGGCTCCCATGATATCCTAGTATATCCGTGTAACGACTCACCTCATATTTAAGTTGCTCATGTGTTATTTTATATCCCTAGTGGGTTACAAGCTTAAGAAGAAAGATAACACATCAGTTTAATTCTCATATTGGTATATCATCACTCTGGCTTAGTGCCTAACACATAACAGACATGCAATTGATAAGTGTTGAATGAAAATTGAATACATGGTTGAAAATACAAACAGGTCAATCCTATGTTTATCCATATATTCTCAATGTGCACAGATGAGCAGATAGAATAGTATTTTCCTTAAATTCCCTGTAATGTGGATTTTAGAATCTTTAAGTAAAAGTATATATATGACTCATAATATAGATCTGTGACTTAAGTGTGTGGCATGAAGCAAAATAATCATGGAGAGATAGAACCTAGAATTAGAAATGTTCCTTATCTCTTTAGATCAGAATTCAAGTATAATATTTTCTGAGCTTTATAATTGCTAAAAATTGTTGAGGATGAAATTAACTCCCTAATTTGGCTTCGTAGCTCTTCCAAGGTGGCTGTGATGATACCTCAGTTTATGAGCAATCCAGGCAGGAGAGCTTACTCAACCTGCAAAGTGCCTACAAAATATATGAAATGTTTATGGCTCAAGTTGAAAATACTGCATGTATTAAAAATGTTCTGGGTCACATTCAAATGATTGAGTGGTCTTAAAAATCTATTGGCCTTGGAGTTTGTTGCAGGAGAGAAAAGTCAGATAAATTGTTTGGTATTTTGCAAATAGTTTTTAGTTTCAGTGTGACTAGAGGCTAGAAGACATGCAGAAAATCATGAAAGACAGACTAGTCCCCATAGTATATTTCAACGATATTCTCATAGAATCTGTCTGTCTGAGAGTTAATATTTGGATTAGTTTTACCTCCAGTGAACCACAAATTGAAAACGTCTCTGTCGCCAACAGTGAGAACGGAAGAGGAACAACAGAAGAAAGAGCCTTCTTCCCAGAGGATTTATGTTCTTGAGGGGACAGAACGCGAGTCTGGGAAGGACAGCAGCCAAGGAAGAACAGGGTATGACTGGGAGCTGAACCATGTGGCGCAGACTCAGAAACGAGACAGGATTTGAGAGGAGAGAAGGAGACACTGATGACTGGAACCCTCAGAAAGAACACTCCGCTAGCAGATCTCTTTGCTGAGATTAAACAAAAAAACATGGAGCCGATGGTTTGTGACTTGGGCAGCTGCTCCCTGGGAACCCAGATGAGTCAGCTGACTTTGCATGCACCAAACCACCAGCGGCTCATAAAAAATCTGCCAGCCACGCCTGACCTTGATTGGAATTAAGGCTGGAGCCAAGGAATGAAAAGTGGGGTTCCTGCTTTCCCATCCCCTCCTCCACTCATTGTCTCTAGACCCCAGATGTGAGGAGAGTTCTGCTTTCACCGCTGAGCCCAGGGGATACACGCGATCTTTTAGGCATGCGATAGCAGCAACCATACAAGGGCACACACACTTACACCTGCAAGGAGACTGAGTCGCCCAGATGGTCCGAGGGAACCTTTCTCCAGGTCTGGAGCCAGACCCCATTACTCTGTTTCATCTGACGGCCCTGCGCAGTAACTGTGGACCCGCACAGGGCACAGATGGAAGAGAGAGTTAGAGGGCTATGGAACGTGTGCATTTTCCCAGGGTGCCACAATTACGGAAACATCTGTGCTAAATATTTTCAAGCTGATGCACTATAAAAATTGGCAATGTTCAATAGCACTCGATGTCTTCTCTGTCCCCTGGTGAGAAAGCACTTTCATGATTGCATCGGGGACGGCAGCAGAAGGCTTGTACCTATGCTGATTGCTTGCTGTTTAAAGGGGCCTCATTTGCATGATGCTGTTTGTAATGTTCTTGCTGTATCCCTCCTCCTCTCCTTTTTTTGCTTGCAAATAGAAACTGAAAGGGAAATCAAACCACTTACTGCGCTTGTCATTGAAATGTTTCCCAGGGCTCAGTTAATGGAATGGCCTGGGCTGGGGCAAGGAGACGAGGAGCAATGAAGTCTCTGGACAGTAATTGTAGGCTGTGCAGCCTGTTAATTCTGATGATATTGAACGGGATGATGGGCTGCCTCAGCATTTGCTCAACAAACATGCCACCCCCTTCGCTACACCAAAGTGAAGTGAAGTTCGCAGTATTTTTTTCCTCATGTGGCTTTTACCTTCAAGAAGCTTGCGAGCATGAGGAGTGCTCTACAATGTTAACGTGCATAAGAATTTCCTGGGAGTCTTGCAGAGTAAAGATTCTCATTCAGTAGGTGGACAACAGGACCAAGATTGGCCATTTCCGGCAAGCTCCCCGGTGGCGCTCATGCTGCTGGCGTAGGGACCACACTTTACACGGCCACGTTGTAGACTCTGAGATTGCAAGACCACCATTTGCTATTGTCCCTGAACAGAAATTTCAAATGTTCCTTGTAAATACTTCAAACCAAAAACATCTAAGAGAGCCCCATCTTGCAAGAATGTCCATTTTCAATCTGTGGCAAATTTACTTTTACTCATCAAACACCATTTCACAAGCGTGTATTGTGCACCTACTAAATGTGAGCTGTCTTTTCTGGAACTAAAGTCAGTTGAAGATGACAGACAAGCACGCAAATCCTTGCAGTACACCTGGGGAAGCAAGCAAAGAGGCAGCATGGAAGAGAGGACAGAGAATGGGTTTAGGGGTGAAGCAGAACTGGCTGCGACTCTGCCCAGCCGGCGTGGCTCGGTGGTTGAGCACCGACCTATGAACCAGGAGGTCATGGTTCAATTCCAGGTCAGAAGAAAGATAACACATCAGTTTAATTCTCATATTGGTATATCAACACTATGGCTTAGTGCCTAACTTATAGCACCTGCCCAGCTTGCGGGCTTGATCCTCAGTGAGGGGCATGTAGGAGGCAACCGATCAATGATTCTCTCTCATCATGGATGTTTCTATCTCTCTTTCCCTCTCCCTTCCTCTCTGAAATCAATAAAAATATATTTAAAAATAGCACAGAGTTACATAAAAATATGTAACCCTGTGCTAATTCCTAATTACCCCAATCAATAAAATGGACATAAACTTATTCTTAGAATGTTGAAAATATATAGCATAGTATTTATTACATCATGATTATGTGCTAAAAATTAGTCTGTTTTCCTATTTCTGGCATATAAAAATAAACACAAAATAAAACAAAACAAAAAGACAACAAGTTGTACAAAGATGTCTGTTGCTACAAAAACAAATTAGGTGACTAAGGAGCTTACAATTTAATAGAAGAGATAAAAACAAGAGCATAGGTGACTGTTGAACTGTTCTGCAAGGTAGAATGTGACAAATTCTATAAGACAAATGTTAAGAAGGTGCTACGGAAATTAAGTAAGTTGACTTTTGTGGCACTTGAGTTAAGACAAAGGATAAGTGGCTTTACAGTAGGACATGGAAGAAAATGTTCTTATACCAGGTTTGAAGGTTAGCAAGGTGTGGGGCAATGTAGTAAGTATAAGCTAAGAGCAGTAAACTGGCTGACATTTAGCAAAACCTTTTATTCAGATTCCTTCCCCCCCCCCCCCCCGCCCCGTCTTTGGAGATAAGGATGCTCCTTCCCTTTGGGGAGAGGGCGGGGACCTCTCATAGGAGGGTCTTATGCTCTGCCAGCGTCAAGGGAGATGAAGATGCTGGGGCCTTGTACTTGCCATTTTCCTGCTGCTTGAAATATCCCATATGCCAAAGTACTATATTTTTTGAGTAGCATGTCCTAAACTCCATCAATAACATAGACCTTTCATTTTATAGCAACCTATACAGAGGAATTCTGTGCCCTACGGATGGCTATGAAAGGGCCACGTTGAGTTACTGCCAATGATATAAAACACAGGTCTGTATCTTACATAGACCAGAATGCAAATGGAAAATATAACGTCATAATTCTGATGCAAATTCTAAAACAGTCCTCTTAGAAAATAAAGATGATAATGAGAAGCACCTAATGCAAAGCAATTGAATACAAATTTTCACTAGATCCCCGAGGCGTAAGTACTACAAAGTAGGCAAAAATATCCCTGTTCTGGAACAATTACAACCCGAGAAATAACGTATTACACCCACAGTTAGAGAGAACATTGCCGAAGCTTACCTCCTGTTTGTGTTAAAGGCTTTCCAAGGAGGACAGAATGTTTTGATCCAATGGACCATAGTAGAGCAATGCTAATTTTTTCATTTTACCTTTAGTTTAAAATATTTATATCACATAGTGACTTTATGTGTAATAAATATATGTTATATGTAAATAATATCTCACTGGACAGTAGAAAAATAAAAATAAGAGTATGCTTAAATATAGAGTCCTCAGCTGTATTCTAATCTTGAGAAAATGCATGTAAAATAATTTTTTAAACTATGAACTCCTATACAGATTTTTAAAAATCAGCATGACTATTTGTAGTGTTTTTCATGGTGTCTCCATGAGTATTACCCCTGCATATTTGAAAATGAGTATGAAGAACTAGTATAAAAATTACGAATTGGTGAAAGTGAAAAATGATGAGTAGTTGAAAACAGAAGGAAGTTCAGAATTTAAGATCTTGGAGGCCAATTATGTTGTCTTGTACTTATTTGTAATGGAGATACCAAGGAAAACCAAAGTTGGGTGGTAATGTGGTAAAAATAGATTTTATTCAGACCCTATTGCAAGAGGGGGAAGAGGCCTTAGTATGGAACTGGGCTCCATTCAAAATACAGCAAAGAAACGTGGGAATTCATAGCCAAGGAATTCTTGCTAAACTGACCTACCGTATTTTCCGGCATATAAGACAACTTTTTAACCCAGGAAAATCTTCTATACGCCCAGTCGTCTTATACGCCAGAAAATACAGTAACAGGATTCCTGCTGAAGGCAGCCCAGAGGGATCAGACATCACCTGCGGGGGGGTGGAGGAGAAGGCATTTGATCAGATGTCTAAGGTGATCAGATATTGAGCATGAGGGGTTTTCTCCGAACTGCTTAGCAGGATTTTTCCTAAACCTGGGTCATGAAAGGATAGACAGACAAGTTCAAAGTCTAGGCCTCATCAAGAACAGGCCTCAGAGAAGCCGGACTAAATTTTGCTTAAGAGACAGTCTCTGTCACAGGTGAAATACATCAAAGTTCAGCAGCTCAAGAAAACGTGACTTTTCTAGTAGGACAAGTCAGCAATGTGTATGTCCTAAAGAGGTGACAAGGAACAGGTGAGAGAGAACAGTGAGCACTAGCTCAATTAGATGGACAGACAGCCTTTGTTTAAGAGATGAATAAAATATAGTACTAAGGATTGAGAGGGAAAAAGAGAGAAAGAACTCATGGACATGAACAACAGCGTGGTGACTGCAGGGGTACGGGGGTCAGGGAAGGTGGAAGAGGGTATAGGAGGGGATGAATGGTGACGGGAAAAAAAAAATGTTTCCCAGAAAAGAAAAAAAAAAAAAGAATTGAGTTTAAGAATATAATCACTGATTGCAAAAAGAGCAGGCATGCAATAGTCTTAAACTCCATCTTATTGGAACGTACTAAGGAATTATGATAAAATTTAGATTTTAAAATAGGACAGATCTGTCTTTCAAATACTAGTGTACCACTTAGTGAATTTTAGTGTCACAGATACCGAGACTCAATTTTTTCATTATATATATATATATATATATATATATATATATATATTGATATCAGAGAGAAGGGAGAAGGGAGAGAGAAAGAAACACCAATGATGAGAGAGAATTATTGATAGGCTGCCTCCTGCACCCCCCGCCCCCCACTGGGGATTAAGCCCACAACCCAGGCATGTGCCCTGACCTGGGAATTGAACCATGACCTCCTGGTTCATGGGTCGACGCTCCACCACTGAGACGTGCCAGTCAGGGTCAATTTTTTCATTTAGAAATTGCTTGGAGAAATGTCCCTAGCAGAGTACCTGCCACAGTGTGTCCTCAGGCGAGGCATTCCTTTCCTCTCCCAATGCCCCAATTTTCTTTTATTACTGTAAGTTTATTTTAATACATGTTTTCTTTTTCCCCAGCTCATTCTAAATGAATTGTCTACCACTTTGTTTTGTGGATACATATTAATATTTATATATTATAATAAAATTTTGTAATTTTCAGCTTATCTTTAAATTTTGTAAAATTAATCTGAGAAGCAAATTACACATTTAAAAATTATTCCAAGTGTATTTTCTATTTTAATTCCTATGATAAGTATGTTGCTAGGTTTCAGTTTGGACTTTATCAACCAAATTCATACCCACCTGTATTTTTTTCACCATAAGCCTCCAAAAAATTCTATGCACTCCTTAGCAACTATTCACATGAATATTAGCTGGAAAACATTTACTAAAATTCCACTATGTCTGAGGAGCTGTGATGGACACAGCCCAAGAACCCAAACTAAATAAGAACAGGTCTTTGCCACAAGGAATATCCTCACATTGCTTTACTTTGTGATGGAGAAAGAGAAGCCCATTGCCTCCACCTGCATAGGAATACTTTCCAATCAGTCGCTCCATCAGTGGATGTAGAAAAACACCTTTAAACCTCTTCTAAGTGATTATAAGGTGTTTTACCGGAGTAGCTGGCTCTGGAAATTTACTTTGAAAGTCCGAGTATTCTTAGTCCCTTGTAGAATTACAGATAATTCTGGTTGGAGGAAAAAAAATACTTGGTTATACTTTCTGAATCTCAGGCAGAATGCCCTTATATGGAAGAGACTGGGCTGTACCACACACTCTAGTCATTTCAAATGTTTGACATTTTAGGCAGTAGCTGAGTCGTAGTAGACTGAGGCCAAATCTGGGTGGTGGTGGGTTTTGCTAGAGAGAGAGAGAGAGAGAGAGAGAGAGAGAGAGAGAGAGAGAGAGAGAGAGAAGGTGTTTTATTCTCCTCCTAGTGAGAAATTAGATAGAGGGCCTCCAGAATTTAAAGGGAAATTGATCATTGACACACTGCTTCAAGTGGTGTGTGTGTGGGGCGGTTTAATTTATTGACAAGTCAAGTCCCCAATCGTAACATTTCTTGCTCTTCTCTGAACTTTTGACTAGTTGTCAACCTCTTTGAGGGTCCTGGGCGGCTGGAATGGAATACAGTATCTTTAAGGGAAACCGACCTAGGACTAAACAAAGGGACCTTTAACCACCTTACACAACAAGGTGGCATTTGACTTTCTTGGAAGACATAGTTCAGTCCAAGTTAATATTATTAAATTTTTCATCTAACACATCACCATGCTCTACAGAGTACTTGTGATATTGTGATTTATCATAAGAAATATAGCTTTAATCTTCCTTCCTATTTTTGAGCCAGAGCTCCTAAAACCCTTGAAATTTCCTAAGTGATGAGAGCAATAAAGGCTTGTTTGTTATTATGGGGCAAGAAAAATAATCTTCTCTTGACTCTTCTAGGTTCTTGGCTGAGCTCCCCGTGTAATAAAAGACAGATCAACAGGAAAAACAAACAAACAGAAGTTTAATAACACGTGCACCTCCTGTGTGGATGGGAAAGACCCAGGGACACTGAGCCACTCGCTGGAATGATCCAAGCCACCACCTTAAATACCATCGTCAGCTAAAGGCAAAGATGTTGGGCGTGGGGGAAGCCAGTTACAGGAGATTATCAGACAAAGCACAAATACAGTTATTACCCAGATTTAATCCGTGCTTTCTCCTTTCATTTTTTGAGATTTAGTCTTTCTCTTCCTGGTACGGAGAGGAAGACACACTTACACATGGAGATCTCCCTCACAAATGTAAATGGCTCTTAAAAAGGAGTAACTTCTACTTTAGTTTTCAGAGCACCTCCTATTCCGCTGGGTTTTTTTGTTTGTTTTGTGTTTTGTTTTGTTTTTGTTAATCCTCACCTGAGGATATTTTCCCATTGATTTTTAGAGAGTGGGGGGATGGGGGGACAGACAGAGAGAAACACTAATGTGAGAGAGATGCATAGGTTGGTTGCCTCCTGTAGGCACTGACCAGGGCCTGGGATCAAGCCTGCAACCGAGGTATGTGCCCTTGATTGGAATTGAACCCAGACCCTTCAGTGCACAGGCCGACACTCTATCCACTGAGCCAAACCAGCTAGGGCTATTCTGCTGTTTCTTAAAAATTATCAGCCTAGCTCTACCCAGTCTGGCTCAGTGGATAGAGCATCAGCCTGTGGACCTAAGGGTCCTGGGTTCCATTCTGGTCAAGGGCATGCACCTTTGTTGCAGGCTCCTCCCCGGCCTGGGCCCTGGTCCGGGTGTGTACAGGAGGCAACCCATAGATGTGTTTCTCTCACATCGATATTTCTGTCTTTCCCTCTCTCTTCCACTCTCTCTAAAAATCAATGGAAAAATATCCTTGGGTGAGGATTAATAATAATAATAGTAATAATCAGCCTAAAATAACCCTCATGCCAAAGAGACATATTTTGGGGGGACAAATTCTGCTTCTCTTCATTATCTTAATGAGGTGTCTTTTGGACAGCCCCTAAGATTGGGGGTTTCCAGAAACACCAATCCTATGATGAGAGGGTTGGAACACTCAGTCCCAACCTCCTAACCTCTGGGGAGAGAAGCAGGGTTGGAGGTTGAATCAGTCACCAACGGCCAACGATTTAATCCATCCTGCCACAGTAATGACGCTCCATAAAACCCAACATGGGAGGGGGTGCAGAGGTTCCAGGGTGGTGAACTCCTGAGGTTCTAGGACAGTGGTAGATGCACACCTGACTCTGTGCACAACTTATCTGCCTGTTGACTCAGATCCTTTGACATCCTTCGCAATGAACCAGGAATCGAGTGAGCAAACTGGTTTCCTGAGTTCTGTGAGCCTCTCTAGCAAATGAGAAAAGAGAATATCCCATTTATAGCCAGTCAGTCAGAAGCACGGGTAACGACCTGTGCTTGTGATTGGCAGCTGAAGCAGGGGACAGTCTGAGACCCCGAGTCCTTAACCTGTGGGATTTGATGCCATTGGGGTAGGTGGTGTCACACTGAGCTGAATTGTAGGACACCCAGCTGGGGTCAGAGAATTGCTTGATGGTCTGGGAAAATCCGACATACATGGGAATCGGAGATCAGAATCCCAGGAGTGCATCAGGTAAGTGCTTAGATGCATATGGATGTAGGTGGTCAAGAGATGTGGTTTTGCCTACACTCTAGGATCAGTGAGCCTAAAAGACCACCCTCCGTAAGCATACACACAGGCCCATGTAAGGGGGGGGAATGAATGTTTCCAGGACAGTTCTCCAGCTCCTGGTGAACAGCCGTCTTCCTTCCCCTCCTGTCCCAAGTGCATCTTTCCTGCCAACCGCAACCCCTGCGCACCTGAGAGAGGCTGCGGCTTAGCCTCCCCCTGGCGACGGACCCCTCCCGTAGGGACAGGCTCTCCATAGGGACAACTGGAACACGTCCCGAATAACCTCAAAGAGCACCTGGCGTGTGAGTTCACACCTTAACCCCCGGAAGGAGCCTTTTCCTTGTCACCGCTCACCCGCTGCGCTGGGTTCTGTATGACCACAGACTGCTGCACCAGCGGAGCAGAGCGCAGGCAGCAGCTCCCCTCCACTCAGCTTCCCTGGAACAGGCCTGCAGCTGTCCTTCCGAAGCTGAGCCACCTGCCTGCAGGAGCAAGGGGTGTTAGACCTCCTTTCATCGACCAGAGTGAGGACAGAACAGCATCCAGGCACCAGCAAAAGGGAAGGAAGGGATGGCCTGCCCATCAGGACCCCGAGGTTTCGGGTCAGAGTGTAAGTCCGTGCGAGGGGACAGTGCACCATCCTGTGTTCCTGCCGCAGAAGGGGGGTCTTTTGAGAAAAGCAGGAGAAGAAGCATGTTTCTGTCTCCCTAATGACAACTCTCTATCCCTAAAAGTAGCACAAAAGGAGGCTGACAAAGGGGCCGGCATTGAAGAAGCCTGGACTGTAGACAGCCACTGCACAGGAGCAATGAACACGCCTCAGGCCTGCATCTGCCGCGGCCAGGACTGTGGGAACCCCAGGCTCCTCGCTGGGAGATCTGCCTGAGTGCAGACCCAACACTTTAGTGGAGAGAAATGATTCCTCTTGCCTTCGCCCACAGTTTGGACTGGTCTCTTTAATGTAGTGACATTGATGTCCCTTTAAATGCTGCATCAGATTTTTCTAAAACTGGCAGTAAACCCTGCAATAGATTTTCACGAACCTGGAAATTAATATTCTTTCTTCACATAAGCCCCATGTAGGGCGTACGTCTTTCTCTTCCCTCTTGTTTTGAAAGAGAAAATGAAATGTGCTTTTTTCCCATAGAATGACCTTTTCTTATATTTCTTATTCACACAAAGACTTTATGACCATGACCGTGTTTTGTTCTTCGTCTGACAGACCACGTGTTAAACTAAAAGGCTTTTGATTTCTTGACTCAGCCAAAGACCTCACTGAAAGGTCAACAAAATATACTGACCTCTGACCTCCTCCTAAAGTGAATGCGTAGGCGCCCCTCCCTTGGTCTTGTCTGAACCGGGAACCGAACGCCTGTCACCCAGGCCTGCTGGCCCCGAGCAAGGGAGGCACTGTGGGCCTCACCCCAGTTCTCAGCGCTTAGGGGCAGGACATGGGATCCCCAAAGAAAGAGCGAAGAGAAGTGCCTCAAAGCTGCAGACCATGTCTAGTCCTTGTTGTGTCAAAAGAAAAATCAAGATTTCAATGACCCCCGCCCCTGCCAGTTATTGTAAAACATTGGTAAGTTGTGATTTTTTAATCAATCTTACAATTTTAATAAAATGTTCCTGTGGTGGCAGATAGTCCATTTCACCTTCCTCTGTCCTTTTATAAATGCCAGAGGGAGTAATGGTATTGTCAGGGTCTATAATTGGTCTCTATATGTCCCCCCCTCTATGTTAAATACCACAAAGGGGCCAGTTTTGAAAGGAGAGCAAAATTCTCCTGGTCCTCACTGCCCAAAACATGTCATGAGCTTTAGAAAATAAAGGTTTACTTGGGATAAACATTTCTAGGAGAGAAGTTAGATGAAACATTGATCGGCTGCTTATTCCTCAGAGATGCATTTAGTGCAGTGATTTTATTTAAGGACCAAGAACAAAAACATCTGGGCTTGAATCTCTACCACCAGGACTCAGACAAACTACTTAACTTCTCTGAGCTTCACAGAGCTGTCTTGGGAGATATTAAATTAGACCCCGACCCCCTGCCAGTTTGAGTAGTCTCTCAAGTATCAGGGCTCTGAAAAAATAGAGCAAGGAGGGGAAATTTATATTATTTTTAATAAACCCTTACATTAGCATATGTCAGGCAATGTTCTAAGCACTTCACAAATGTCACCTCAAGTTATCATTATTGGAAACCTTACCTCTGTACTATTCTTTTAAAGATCTTTTTATTGATTTCAGAGAGGAAGGGAGAGGGAGATAGAAACATCAATGATGAGAGAGAATCATTGATCAGCTGCCTCCTGCATGCCCCACACTGAGGATTGACCCCATAACCTGAGCATGTGCCCTGACCAGGAATTGAACTGTGACCTCCTGGTTCATAGGTCAATGCTCAACCACTGAGCCTCATGGGCCTGGCCGTATGTACCATTATAATCCACATTTTACCGGTAAAGAAACTTGAGCACAGGTAGGTCAAGGTGGGGCTGGGATCCAGGGTAGGCAGCCTCACTGTACGCCAAGGACCGTCTCTTTACCATAGCCCATGAAATTGTAAAAACACTGGTTTAAGCAATTAAATATGTTTCTACAACAAGAAGATATAAAGCGTTTAATATGCTAATAGGCATTGGTGAATCCCCAAGAAATGTGTATGGTAATCAGGGTTTCTCAGTTTCACTGAAGAATTGAAAAAATTCTATCAAGAGCCCTCTCTGAGGAATTGCACTCCTTGGAAAAGTCTCTGGGGAAGGAAGCAATAGCAGTTTAAATCATATAGATGTGGCTTCTATCAAACGGCTTCATTAACAGATTCGAAAAGGAAATAACTGTAAATGACTTAATTTCAAAGATGCTGCATTCACACTTTAGGCAAATTATACTGAAAGAGTTCTGAGGTGAAGAATGCAGAGTTTTAGAAATGTTTAAAATACCCGTAAGAAAAGCATTTCTCCTAGCCTTGATGAACGTAACTTTCAACATCAGTCTGCTTGGACGTATTTGAGATTCCAGGGCACAGCTTGCAATTCTGAGCACTGTTATCCACTCTTAGTAATTGTTTCCCTCCCACCCAAGTCCCTTTAGAATGTCAGCTGACAGAGCTGTTTCCACTTCCCTTATAAACCGTGATAGTTATGGCTCCTATTAAGCAATTGATCCATTAACTTTCCAACGTGATGCATTTCAATGCTGGCTAAAATATTTGCTCTGCTATAATCTCATTAAGAGAGCCTCAGAGCCATAGAGTGATATGATCTACATGAATACTGATTTAGTAATTGCAAGGGCTGCTGAGGCTTAGCTGGGAAAGTCATAGACAACACACCGTTATAATTACAAACACGTCCATAATCCTTTAGAGTTTACAAAGTGCCTTCTCCAACGTGATCGTCAATCAAATTGAAACAGGAGAAGCATCAATGTCCTCATTTAGTGGATGAAAACTTTAAGGGCCAGAAAATAAGAAAATTATCAAAATTCATACAAATAGAAGTTAGCAAAAATAGGACATGCTTTTTTATTATTATTCTTCTTCTAGATACCCTATACTTAATGCTGTTTCATGATTTGTGTAAAACACAACTTATAGCTTAAAATGATATATACTTTTCATTTTAAGGGAGGGTTATTTCTAAATATTTAATTAATACAAAAGATATTAACACAAGAATGGATAAGAATCGTTCAAATGTCTCATTTCTTTGTCAGCTTGTTTTTAAATAAATTGACTGGGAAGAGTAGGCAATTTCCAAATTTGCTGTCTTGCAGTGGGTTCTATTCTTTTAAAAATATTTTTGTTGATTTCAGAGAGGAAGGGAGAGGGAGAGAGATGGAAATATCAATGATGAGAGAGAATCATTCATCAGCTGGCTCCTGTATGCCCCCCGCTTGGGATGGAGTGTGACCATCAATATACTTTGAAAAGTGTATTAACTTCAGGTGATTGTAAGGTACAACCAGGACCAAGAACTGCTGGCCGAGATGATCCCTAACATCTTGTCCAGGGAGATGTTTAAGAGAATGAGCATTGCGTTAGATGGAGCTAGGTTTGAGTCTTAGCTCTCCCCCTTGTGGGCTTTATAAACTTGGGCAAGTTTTCACTTTCTTTTTTATTTTGTTAATCCTCACCCGAGGATATTTTTCCATTGATTTTTAGAGAGAGAGGAAAAGAGAAGGAAAGACAGAGAGAAACACTGATGTGAGCGAAACACTTCAACTGGTTGCCTCCTTCAAGCACCCTAACCAGGACCTGGGCTGGGGAGGAGCCTGAAACAGAGGTACATGCCCTTGACCAGAATCAAACCCAGGACCCTTAAGTCTGCAGGCCGATGCTCTATCCATTGAGCCAACCCCACTAGGGCTAAAGCTTTTTATGTGTTTCTCCCCTGGATCCATGCATCTGAATCCCTAATATAAGGCAGGAATATGGAAGAAAAGGAAAGAAGGAAGATAGGATGAGAGGGAGGGCAGGAGAGAGGGAGGGAGGGAGGGAGGAAATATAGAAATTCAGAGACATCCTTGTCCTAAAATGTAAATGCATTAACTGTGTCTTCCTTGGTTACCTCTTCCCCCAAGCCCACCACCTCATCCCCAAGTCATCATCACATGCTCTCTAAACCCCCCTCTTTGAGTTTGTTCCTGGCTGAGTTTCGCTTAATAGCGCGGAGTTCAGAGAATCCGTTTTCCTATGCTATTGTGCTCATGCCCTGGGCATACGTATGTTTAGTACAAAAGAAGTCATTTCTGTGCCAAGAATATTTGTAGCTATTAGAAAAATGGGTTATACTTCAGGGAATTTATAGGAAAGGGCACTTAATTAAGGATTTGAGGACGATACAATTCATAGTTATTGAACACGCTCTTGGCAAAGGTGCTTGATTTTGTCGCCATGGTAGGCCATATAATATTTCCTCATTAAGTAAATGCGTTTTCACAAGATACTTGGTTACCTCTAGTAGATAAAGAGGGGCAGACTGCCTTCTACTTTCATGCCTTAGAGCAGTGGTCGGCAAACTCATTAGTCAACAGAGCCAAATACCAATGGTACAACGATTGAAATTTCTTTTGAGAGCCACATTTTTTAAACTTAAACTTCTTCTGTAGCCACTTCTTCAAAATAGACTCGCCCAGGCTGTGGTATTTTGTGGAAGAGCCACACTCAAGGGGCCAAAGAGCCGCATGTGGCTCGCGAGCCGCAGTTTGCCGACCACAGCCTTAGATCAATCATCCTATGTCTCTTTATCATGAATGTCAATATAACATGAAAGGACCCAATGATGTCCATTAGGACAGGTAATATGAGATAGTTGGGTGGTAATAAATAGATGGAAACCCAAAATAGAAGCTTGCCTGAGAACTAGCAAAGAAGCGTCTTACTTCACTTCAAATGCTGATTTCTTGGAATCACATTGTTTTGCATAGAAAACATTTTACTTTTCTCCTTATACTGGGGTTACTTTTCCCTAAAACATGTGGGTGGTTCCGAAGGCGGGCCCTAGCGCCTGCGTGTGCATCTTGCTTTCCCCATTAGGAGACAGCATAAGCCTTAGGCATTACCTAAGCTTTATCAGCTTTGTTTCCTTATTTCTTCAATTGTGGTAATAGGAATAATGCCTACTTTTTAATAGGTTGTGGAGATACAAATGAGCAAATGTATGCAAGATGCCATGGTGCCTGGTATGTAATGAAGAGTAAATGCTAGTTTATATTAAAATATGCAGCTGCGTTCAATGCATGAACATAAGTACTAAAAGGGGGATCTATGAAACGATCCATACTAAGATCACAGAATTATCAGCGAATCTTGGTTTCCCATTTTCTTCAAGCACATCTCCTTACAGTGTAAGTAGTTTTCATCCAGGAAAGAAACAACACTAGCCTAACTGAAAAATAATTTAATTTTTGAAAATATGTTTTTATTGATTTTAGAGAGAGGGAGAGAGAGAGAGAGAGAGAGAGAGAGAGAGAGAGAGAGAGAAACATTGATGAAAGGGAAATATTGATCATCTACCTCTTGCACGGCCTGGCTGGGGATGGAGCCTGTAACCTGGGCATGAGCCCTGATGGGGAATCGAATCAGCGACCTATTGTTGCATGGGTTGATACTCAACCACTGAGTCACACTGGCCGGGCTGAAAAATAATTTCTAAAACTCAGATCACAACATATAGACAGTAAAGAGAAAAAAAATGCTTAAGGAAGTCTGACTCTTTTGAATATCTCCAAATATATGTTGACCAAAGAACCTGCAAAGTATAAAACAATTATCATGAAGTGTAATAAATTCTGATTGGGAAGTAGAGAAAGTTTTAGTAACATAACAAAGGGCACTCCAACCAGGATGCTGTGCTTGGTCCAGAGGAGTTTTAAGGAAAACTTTATAAAGTGAAACTCAGGACCCTCAGAATGCATAGGAAAGAACTAGATAAAGAGGGTATGGTGCTGGGTGGAATCTATGGGTAGGGGTGAGGTTGATATTTTGGGCAGAAACAGAGTATTTGAGCATTAGAGGTAAAATACATGGAATCTTCGGAGAAGTCAATACATTTCAGTCTTGATGGAGCACAGAGATGGATGTGAGGCAATATGAGAGTAAAGTAGGAAAAAGGAAATGGGCTTAACTAAAGCACATGTACTTAAGAGTTTGGAGACTGTCCTAAGGGCGGTGATCTAATTTGCATTTTATGAAGAAGGGGTACTGAAGATAGGAGAATAGACAGAAATTAGTTACAAAATGGAATCAGCCTGATCAATTAAGAGATGGAAGCAATAATCCAGAAAATGAATAATGATGAGATGAAGGAGTAATAGGGAGATGATGGGAGGGATGGAAAGAAATAGATCGGTTTGCTATTTGGGAGGCTGGGAGGTTGTGGTCCTCTCTGTGCCTCTCTGTGATCCTGCCTGGATGGCCTCAGAAGCAGAGACGCTCCAAGGAGCAAGGTTGGGGATGGGGCCACGGGAGTACTGGCTGAACTGGAATGAGAAAGATCATCCTTGCGGGTGCAAACGTCAAGGCATAAAGGGAGCTTATTGGTGACGCTGAAGTCCCCGAGGGTGGTAGAAGGGTTTAGTGAGAAGAATATCTCTAGTCAGATGCTATTTTATATTTTTAAAGGAATGCAGAGAAGGTGGTGAAAATGCCAGTGGTTGAGAATAAGAGAGAGGAATGGTATCATTTTATACCATGAGCCTCGAAGGCATGTGGAATTTGGCACATGCATAGAGGATGATGGTATGAGTGAGAGAGTAGGAAGCAAGGGAGGCATCTCATGTATCTTTCCAATTCTGGGGGAAGGAAGGGCTAGAGCAAGGAGCCAGCTTCAGATGAGCAGCTTTAAAATGAGCTCTGACGAGCTCATGATTTGCTCTGCGCGCCCATTGCCTGCTATCACCCAGCCACGCACACAGGCTCCTCCTCACACTCCTCTCACCTGCCATTATGCGGGATTGGAGATGACGGGAGGGAATGAACTGAATGAGTTTGTTGCAAGTAAAATGGGGCTCTAGGTGGCTCAATGGGTAGGGAACATAAATTCCTCACCTTGCTGTTCGCTATCTGTTAATTTTGGTTTTCTTTGTGGACATTGTATTTAACATTAACCTTAGATAGTGTACAGCCCAAGTTCCTTCCCTCCGAAGATTCCCAACCATTCATTTTGTCTGTATTTTTGTATTTGTGCCACTTCAGATCCCCTTGTACTATCCCTCCCAAGTCCCCTGTTCTTTTGACTCTATGTAACAAACTTCCTTATTTCAGGCAACAGTCTTCTAATCTGCTTGTTTTGATTTCAGGTTAGATTTTGATTGTAAGACTGTGCAGAGTTTTATGATTTTATTTTAAATTTAACTTTCTGAAGTCAAAACACTGAACTGAAGTTCAGCTAGCAAATTCAATGTGACTTATAATTCTAGAAAAGCAATAATATTTAAGAGGACTTTGGTTACAACATGGTCACATTTCAAAAGATAGCTAAAACATTTTAAACAGAACTTATAAATAACCAATATTTTAGACTCACGTTAAGCATTTTTATTTTCTGTAAAAAACCCTTATCAAGTAATACTCATTTTAAAAAATCCAAGACACTAACTTATAAATATACAATTTAAGCTTTCATAGATGATCATAATATACTGTACATAAACTTAGCAAGATTTTTACTTACAAATCACCATTATGAATCAATTATTCAACAACATTTTAAATTGGATTGACAAGGCTGTCACTCAGACATGCCAAATTTTATTGAATTTCACATATAAAAAAAGAAATGATGTATAGATTCCATTCAATGTAAGGTAAGATAAATATACCTTAATTTTCTTCTCTTAAAAATAGATCTGTGCTTTATCCTAAATAGCCCTAGAGCTTAAATATGCATACACACTATGAAATGCATATATGACCAAAGTGACATATGGCCAGAATTTTGGGCTGGTCATGATCTCTGGACTTCAGAAGTCCAGTTCAATTTTCATTACTTGAAACTAAGTCAAATGTCATCCCAAATAATCCCCAGTATTGTCTTATCATTTTACTTAATGGATTTCTTTTTAAAAATATATTTTTATTGATTTCAAAGAGGAACGAAGAGGGAGAGAGAGAGAGAGAGAAACGTCAATGGAAAGAGAATCATTGATCGGCCGCCTCCTGCACACTGCCTACTATGGATCGAACCTGCAACCAGGGCATGTGCCCCTGACTGGAATCGAACCTGGGACATTTCAGTCTGCAGGCCAACACTCTATCCACTGAGCCAAACTGGCCAGGGCCTGAATGAATTCTTATTGCCAACTTTGATCAGCAGACTAGACTTCACTTAGAGTTGTTATATTAATAATTATGTAATACCAAGAGAGATATGATCCTATGGGTATATAGCCCTGACTCCATCCTTGTTTCAAATATACAATCACCTGACCCTTCTCTCTACTCATAGAAGTCTGTAGCTCCCATCATGGGTGATAACTATGATTATATTTTATACTTTTTGTCATTTAGGATACACACGGATCTTTTAAATAATTACTAAAAATATTTGCGTTTAATACAATAGTAAGATAAAATATCTCTCTGGCTAATGCTAAAGATTGTTGAATTCAAAGGAATCCTGCATTTGTTCTATGTTTTACACTTTTAGAACCATATAACTCTTAAGGATATTAGCATTTAACTCACTCATCCCTACAGCCAAAGATATGGTCAATAAGTTGATGACTCACAGATCTTTTTCTTCAGTCCAGAATTCTTTTCTAAGACCATGGCCCTATATTGAACTACATAGTCAATATTTCCACTTGGGTGCTTTCAAATAAAATTTATCCCAAACTGAACTCATTACCCTTTTCTTAATCTTGCCACTCCTAGGGTCCCTAATTCAATAAGTGTCACTACTACTCACCACATTGCTCAAGACAGGAACCTAATAGCAATGCATGGCGCATTCTCCCTCCTCTGCTCATGCATAGTCAATCACTTGTCAATGCTCTCCCCTAAGCACATTTTAAATCTCCAGTTTTCTCTCTCTTCCTATTTAAACTGATCTCTCAGCCTCAACTCTTGCTTCCTGCAAATCGTGCCTCTCACAGTATCAAATGCTCTTTTTAAAAAGTGCATCTGATCATAATAGCCCTGGGCTGGATTGCAAAAATCTTCCCCTGCAGTTGAAAGTTGGAATCTCCTTTCCAGTCCTTGAATGTGCGTTGGTTATGTGACTTGCTCTGACCAGCGGGGCATCAGCAATAGCAGAGCCTTGGAAAGCACTTACATGTGGGAGTTGGCTTCTCAGATCTTCTAACAGTTCCACCTCCATGTGAGAAAGCTCAGCCTAGTTTGCTGGAAGGTCAGGGGACACCTGAAGTAGAGGCAGGCCACCCACTGCAAACCTTCTATACCAACCAGCCTCCAGCCAATCAGCAGCTAACCAACGATGTCTGAGTAAGACCAGGAGAGACCAGAGGGGAAACCTGCCCGACTGAGATCAGCCCAAATTCCAACTCACAATGTTGCAGGACAGTGAAGGATTGTTTTAAGCCACTAAGTTTCGGGATGGTTTGTATCTCATCAAAATCTTAGTGGTACAAGTTCCTTGATTGAAACTTTTTTTCTTTTTGAAATTTTTTTAAAATTTTATTTTATTTTATTTTATTGTTGACAGTATTGCAGATGTCCCCCAACTACTTCCCCTTTCACTTTAAAATATATTGTAGACTTGTGGAAAAAGAGAAAAGATATTGAGATATTAAAAAAATATTCCAAAGAATAACAGCGGAAAAATCCCCACATCTAGCAATGGACATAAACTTAAAGATTCAAGAAGCTGAGCAAACCCAAAACAAGACTACATATAAAGAATTTTATAACAAGATATGTAGTCAAACTTCTGAAAACTGAAGACAAAAAAAATCTTGAAGACAGTGAAAACAAACGACATGTTACTTATAGAAGGAAAGGTTTTGAAAACAGAGGGCTCTTCTCAGAAACCATAGATGTCAGAATTCTTTGAAAAACACAACCAACTATAACATAGTTTATTTAAATGTTTCTGTAATCACAAAGTAAATTTTACTCATAATTAAAAACTCTCAAAAGAAATCTCAAGGTCAGTATATCAGTATATTTCACTAAAGAAATCTACAACATTTTTACAGAAAAAGTAACACCATTTTTATACAATTTCTTTCATCAGGTGGAAGAGGAGGGAATACCTTCAACTCATTGTAAGAAGCTATTATTACTCTGATATTACAACTAGTGAAAGACAAAATAAAAAGAAAAGAAAACTACAGACCAATGGCCCTTAGGACTGTTGCAAAACCCATTGACAAGATATTAGCATATAAAATTCAGCAATATATAAAGTAGATTATACACTGTGAGCAAGTAGAGTTTATTCTAGGAATGCAAGCTGCTTCCAATAGCCAAAAATTAATCAATGTAATTCTACATATGATTAACAGGCTAAAGAAGGGGCATCACATCATATAAATTAATGTAGAAAAAGCGTTTGACAAACTCCAAGACCCATTTAAGATAAAATCTCTCAGAAAAATCTGAATAAAGGGAGATATCCTCTACTTAATAAAGGGCATCTAGACAATATCTACAGATAACAATTAAATGTGAAAGAAGACTGATGATTTTCCTTTAAGATCAGGGACAATGCAAGAATGTCCACTCTTCTTCATCATAGTGCTGGAATGTTTTAGCCAGAGTAATAAGACAAGAAAGGCATTGCTGTCTATAGGTAACGAATACATGAACACCAAAGTGGAAAGACTACCACGCCATTTAAAAGCATCAAAAACATAAGAAAAAATTATTAGTGTAAATCTGACAGACACATATAGGTTTTGTATGCTGAAAATTACAAAATGCTGGTGAAAAAAGCCAAAGATAATCAATACCAATGGAGGGACATGGCATGTTCATTGTTTGGAAGTTTCAACATAATAAAGATGTCAACTATCTTCAAATTTATATATAGGCTTAATGTAACCCTATCAAAATCTTAGCAAGATATTTCATATACAGAGACAGATTATTTTTAAATTTATATGGGAAAGCGAAGGTAAAGCTGAATTTTTTTTAAAAGAAAAAATAAAAGAATTGTTCAACTTAATTTCAAGTAATTAGGATGGTGTGTTATTGGCAGAAGTACAGACACATAGTTAATGGAACAAAATTTAGGAAACAAAAATCAACCCACACAAGTATTTCTAACTGATTTTTGACAAGGGTGTAAAGATGAATTCAACGGAGAAAACCAAGTCTTTTCAACAACTGGTTCTAGAGTAATTAGACATCTTTAGACAGAAAACAAATGAATAAACAAAATACCTCAACTCAATCACCAAAGTTGCATGCTTTATGATTCCATTTATGTAGCATTTTTGAAATGTCAACCTTTTAGAAATGGAGAGTAGATTGGTAAGGGGGTGGGGCAGGAAGGAAGTCAATGGGGTTAAAGACGGCAGTGTCAGGAATCTTTCAGATGGAAATGCTCGAGTCTTCACTGTCTTTATGTCCATGTCCTGAAGATGATAACGTACTGTAGTTTCTCAAGATGTTAGCGTTGGAGGAATCGGAGAAAGGACGCTGGGAACCCCTCTACATTCTTTCTTACAGCTGCATGTGAATCTGTAACTACCTCACAACAAAGAGTGCCATTATAAACATCCTTAGGAAAGCCTACTCCATGAAGTACTACCGTGACAGCCTTATCGGTCCCAATGACTTTCAACTTCCTAGCATTTCACACACTAACATTGTGTGATTCATTTGTATAAGTATGGTCTTCGACAATTGATAGTAAACTCCATGAGGGTCACAACTATATATTTCTACTCTGATGACCATTACTTTCTGTGTTATGCTTGATGCATAGAAGGCCCTCAATAAATATTTATTATTTGGTTACTGATTGCCATTTAACTAACTTGTGAAGTCATGAAATCATTGTCTTACTCCTCTACTCCAAAACATATCTCCAGATAGGTCAGACTCGGAGTAACCCAGAGCAATAGAAACCTTTCTCTTCACCTGCCCAATAGACAACCTTGTTTCCACAGGGTTCTCCTTCCCATTATGCCCCCAAATGCAGTTTTGTCTTAGCGCCCTTTGCACGAAGTATCTTTTTCTTTTCTGAAATGATAATAAACCTCCAGTCTAGTTATGCAAATCCTCCAATCCTTGAAGGCTCAGCGCCAATCCCACCTCATCAGCAAGACCAGCTTCCATTGAGCTCTTCCTCAGAGAAGTCTGCTACATTATAATGTAAAATATCATAAGTGATTTCTTTCCCTCCTCTCCTGGTTTACCACTTGTCTGTCTCTTCATGATGACTGTGTAGAGTATATGGATAACTATGGAGAGAGCTCAGATCCAAGGATAATAATACATTATATCAAACAGTCAAATATAAAGGAAGTTGTATTCCTAATTCAGTGGTTTCCTGATCTATAATAAGTTTCAAGTAAGGAAGAGCTATTTTTGCAGCCCTCACCATAGAAGATATGAAAGAGGGAGTATGGGTGTTAGCTGGGTAGTGATGGGAGAGATTTTGAGAACACCTTCTGTAAAACCTAAGGCTCAGTTAATTTTGTGTTTTCTTCCGCTTCTGTGCAGGAGTATGGGTAGAGAATGTTTCCTATACCACCCTAGAAAAACTTGTCACACGAAAGAATCTCTCTTCTAGTTTGGGAATAGTTTTGAGAAAGGGCATGGTTCCAGTTTAGAATATGGAACTTGATGTTTGCATGGCCAAAGGAACTTCCAATGATGCCAGGGCTCTGGAAAAGTATGTAGAACACTCACAGGGAGGTGTGGTACATTACTTAGCTTTTGCTGTTTAACAAATTACTCCAAAACTTGGCATTTCTAAAACAAACATTTATTATCATAGTGTTGTAGTTCAAATTCCCAGGCCACATCAATGGCCGTGGTCTCTACTGAAGATCTGTGGTCTCTACTGGGTTGGTTCGCTTTCAAGCCAGCTCATGGGGGCTCTGTTCATGGTGGGTTGCTGGACCGAGAGAAACACCTGCAGCTTCTGCACTCCTTGCTGGCTACTGACTTGAGTTCTTCTTCAGTTTCCCTCCACATACACACCCAAATGGCACCTGACTTCCCGTAGAGTAAGTGTCCAAAGAAAGATGGGGGCGGGACGGTGAGAGAAGGAGAGAAGAGAGAGGAAATCCCCCTTCCCCGCCACACCACCATTGGGACCATCTTAGAGACTGCCTATCACATGTGGGAATCCTAGGTGGGATGACACTGACTCCAAGGTTTCTGACAAACTCACAGAGATGATGGACAAGAGCTGGCAGCTGAACCAGCTTGCTGTGCACCGGAAGATGCTCGGGGAGGCAAAGAGAACGCGTGGTACTTCCATGCAGAGGTATGTGCTGTGCCAGAAGCTGCGGAGGGTGCCCAGCTGAATGCCCAGGAGCCAGCACACGTCCTCCAAGATAGTTTGCGCTATTGGCTCCCAGCCCCAGGGGCAATGCAGGGCGACACGCACTCACCAGATGTCAGCCGCCGCAGGGAGACACGGTGAATAAGCCATACCGCCTCACATTCTCCTGATCGCAGAAGCAGATGCCCCTTCCTCGCCGTTTTCCTTGTTTTTAGACAAAGAGCAAGCATGGAAGGAAACTCAGAAAGAAGGTGTTGAACTGCGAGCTGACTGTGAGAATAAGACTTAAATTAGATTGAATGTTTTCTGAGAGAATTTAATATTTTATTACCCCAGGTAGAATAAAAGTTATTGGTTTCGACGGAATTTGCCAGGTTGGTCTAAATATAACTTTCGCTATGCTGAGCAGGAAAGAGGGGCATGAAAAAGCTTTCAGTGATAAAAATATAAAATAAGTTTTTGATGTTTCAAATTAGCTGCAGTGACTATTCAGTCTAGTACACCACTCTGGCAATTATTTGCACTGCACTATGGCTTAACTGAGTGATTGACTTATCTGTCTATATATTTTATGCCCTCGTTAAACTTATGGAAATCAGGCACTCAAAAAAATGTTGCATGTACTTTCTCTCTTCTCTATGTTGTGATATACATATTCATATTATGATCTAGTCAAGGCTATGGTCAGAACAGAGTAAACGTTTATTTGTTTAAAAACGGATGTCAATTATTTGACACAGCCCTCCATTCTCCCTACTTGGAGGGGGTTCATCTCTCCTTTGTAGTATTAAGGGAGATGATTAATTCAGGCAAACAGCTGCCACATTTACTAGCAATGCAGGCAAACTCATAAGAGTGACTAGATGACTATGCCCTACTATTTTGGGTCAAGAAATTAATTATTAGTTATCTGTTGCTGTCTAACAAATTACTACTTCCAAACTTAGAAGCTTAAAATAGTCACTATTATTCTAAGTATGAAGTTGATAAATATTTATTAATGTACAGTGTTTGTGGCTCAGAAATCAGGATGATTGCCTCTGACTCGAGGTTTTTCATGAGGCTACAGTTTAGCTGTCAGCCGGGGCTGTGGGCTCATATGAAGGCTTGTTTGGAGGTGGAGGAATTTCCTTCCAATTTACTCAAGTCCTTGTCAGCAGGTCTTAGCTCCTCTCCATAGAGTTGCCTCGAATTATGCAGCCAAATATCCCCAGATTAAGTGACCGAATAGAGAGATCTGGAAAGCATGCCCAGAGAGTAGCCATAGCATTTTTATAACCAGATCTTGGAAGTAGCACCCACCCCACAAATTCTGCCATATTTTAATAATTATATTCTATTCTATTAATTAGAATCAAATTCATAAGTTCATCCATATCTAAGAGGAGAAAATTATGCAAGGGCATGCATATCAGGAGACAGGTATGGTTGGGGACCATCTTAGAGTCTTCCTACCACAGATTTCTTACAGGAAGTGATGCCCAGGGTGCAACAAGTCAGAAATACCAAATTGATAAATAGTTGGTTTTACTCTGGTCATAAACACACAACAGGGAGAAATAACTAGCTAATACCATAACCAAGCTACTCTTAGTCATGTCCTGTGTGATTTCATACTTTATATTCAACTCAAATTCTACTCAGCCAAAAGAAAAGATGAAATACCACCATTCGGAACAATATGGATGGTCCTTGAGAATATCATGCAAAGTGAAGTAAGTCACACAGAGAAAGTCTAGAACCATATGATTTCACTCATATGGGGGGATATAAAACAGAAGGAAATAAAGGAACAGATAAGGAAAACAAACAAAAACACAGACACAGACAACAGAATGCTCATTACCAGAGGGAAGGGGGGATTCGGGGGTAATAAAGGGTAAAGGTGAATAAATATATGGCGATGGAAGATTTGACTTTGGTTGGTGCAATATACAGAATGCAATATACAGGTGATGTACCACAGAATGGTACACTTGAAACCTATATAATTCTATTAACAATGTCACCCCAACACATTTAATTTAAAAAAAGAAAAAAACTCCCTCTGTCTTCCCCACTAAGAGTGAACTTCTATTGTGTCACCCTGTATATATTCACCTTTCCTGTGTTTCTCTCTCACTATAATTGGATTAAAAAAACACACACAAGAATCACAGACACATAAACCTCTCCCACGCACCACGCGCCATCCTAAGCGCTTTGTATTTTCAACCGTTCTTCACTGCAGCCCCAGGAGAGAGGAAAGGTGTTTTCATACACATTTTACAAAGGAGGAAAGAGAGGCCCAGACATGTTAGGAACCTGGTTCAAAGCCATGGAATTAGAAAGCCTGGGAGCTTGTCCGGAGACCCAGGAAGACGCCTAGAAACCACTTCGCTCTTCTGCCAGGACAGAGGGGGCTCTGCTTCGGAGGCAGCGGGGGAGGCAACTGCTGCTGGCCTCAGCCAGGCTCCCCATTCCGGCTGGTTAAACAGTGTTCCTGGCTCCCTCTCCTAAGGCCACAGAAATGAAATCATTCAACAGCCTTCTCATCAGGTCTCCTACATCTCAACGCTTCTTCCCAGGGGGACCATCAGGTATTTGTGTAGCAGCCACTCCCTTTCTTCCAGGACTGCACCCCAATTTCCTGGCTATCATCTCATGTGGTTTGGTGGGATGGGTCCCTTCCCACCCTCAAGGACAAGGGAGCCCTCATTAGCTAGGAGAGCCGGGCCCATGTGCCCCCTGCTGGACACAGTGACAGATTCAAGGGTGCAGATGTGAAGCAAGCCACCTGACCACCACCACCCCCACCCCCAGGAATTTGTGGCAACTATTGAGGAAGAAAGACCTTTCCCATCTGGAGGAAGGTAGAAAGAAGAGCCCGGAGCAGCCACCCCTTCGCTGATAGAGAGGCTGCCTGAGGATGAAGCCACGAGAAGAGGAAGCAGAAGGGGTGTGAACACAGAGAAGTCGGCCTCCTGCAGTATTAGAGCGCCAGGCAGGGCTTGATGGGAAGCCTTGCCCCTACAGTAATACATGTCCTTTGATGCTGAAGTGTTTTTAAAAAATTAATTTCTATACCTGGTAATCACAAAGCCCCAGATAACAAATGTAGTGGAAAAGGTACGCTTTCCTACGTCCCAAAACTCATGCGATTCCATTTCTAGTAACATAAGATACAGAATGTTTCCAAGCATTCATTATCACATAATTATAACCTATGGCCTCTCTAACTAAATATATCTGAATTATTTAATATGATCAACATCTTTCTTCCCAACAACAGATATGTCTTCCTCTTCACGATTGCCACTGGACTCCCTCCATCTGTTACATGTGCTTTTTACAAAACGTATTCTGTCCTTCTCCAAAGGCCATCACTGCATTTTCCCAAATCTTCTCTTTTGATCACTGTCCTCCCAGAGTCAATAAGTGAATAACGTAACAAAATCAACACAGGCTGATTTCTCTGTTCTCATCCTAAAGCATGAACACACGGAGTGATAGTAACTTCAAGTGAGTTTTGGAGGAAATATATTAACTCCACTTACTGGAGCTGATGACTTCAATGTGACAAGAGAGTGTGGAAGCCATTGGACACAATCTTCTCACACAGCAGACATTCTCAAGCCTAAAACTCAGGCTCAGGCCCGGCCAGTGTGGCTCAGTGGTTGAGCACTGACCTATGAACCAAGAGGTCACAGTTCCATTCCCAGTCAAGGGCACATGCCTGGGTTGCAGGCTCGATCCCCAGTAGTGGGCGTGCAGGAGGCAGCCGATCAATGATTCTCTCTCATCATTGATGTTTCTAACTCTCTCTCCCTCTCTCTTCCTCTCCGAAATCAATAAAAATATATATTTTTTAAAAAACACAACACACTCAGCTCAGTGAATGAGCCTCTGAGACCTGTGTTCGCTCTCCTGTTGCCAAGCCTGGTGATGCAGGTCCCTCTGTGCCTGTTATGTTCCTGCCTCAACTGGCAGCGTTCTTGCCTGTGGGCGAGCATCAACTTCCAGGGGAATCCTGTGTCTGGGTATCTAGGAGCCACATGAGAGGCCTGGGCTTGAGGCTGAGCACAGGGAGAAGCGAAGAGCCATGACCAGAGTTCATGGTCCTGCTCACTCTCACTGTGTGCGGCCGCAACGGGTCCTCTCCTCCTTGGGTATCACCCATGCTCCCATCCCAGCACCTGCCCACAGAGACTGGCCAGCCCCCTTATTAACGTGTTTCCAGTGATTGGTGTATTCATATCTCAAGACCGGAAACATTTCTTGCACTTTTTGCACACATCTCCAAACTACACTTTAGAATAGAAGTATTATGTTTTCATTTGTCTTTAAATATGTTTACCTCAATATTTGCTCAGTGGATCTTTTTTTTTTTTTTAAATCATTCTCAAATAAACGGTAGGAGCTTTTCGAGTGCTGGAACTAACATGGCTAAAAAGATGCATTCTTACTCTATTCGTGTGGTACCGGTTTGCACTGGATGAGCTCCTAGGACAATGCCCTCTGTAGGATCAATGCTCATGGGAGACAGACTGAGATATATGGCAGCGAGGAGACTGGTCGTCTCGCCATCATTGTCCGGCGTGTGAGTTACTTCTGAGTTCACACTAAGTCTCTTGAATGCCTTGCTTGGCATCCTTCTGTAACGAAGATAGGCTGACAATCCACAGACTGCTTTTTAAAGGGATGCACAGAACGTGCTGATGAATATTGAAAAATAATTTTAGGGAAAAAAAATCACTGCTTAGGATTTAAAGCACTATTTTATATTTCTCAAGTTACATTCAATAATCAAAGATAATGTTTTCCTTTTATTTTTACAGGAATCTCTTTTGTTTTTGTCCTTATGAAAACATATTATAACTTCAGTATAACATACATAGTTTGACTTCCTAGACAAAGAATCCCAGATCCAGATTTGATTCTAGCCTACCATGAATTCTCTGCACCACGTGATATCGAGTTTTTGGAAACAGTTTAAGCCTCAGTTCACTCAACTGTAAGTGATTATAATAATACTTACAGCTCGTTAAACATCGGAATTTAATATAGTGAGTAGCAGGTGCCCAATAAATAGTAGCTACTCCAATCCCTGATCTTTTAAAATGACTAGATCAGTTTGGTTACCACATAAAAATATCAACACCTAAGTAATTGTTCAGCAATTTAAGAATTGTATGAAAGTAGTAGGATTTCAAAATTCATTCCTACTCCTGCTCTGTTATGCAGACAACATGTAACTGCTTCATGTGGATTACACCCAATGAGATCCCGCTAAGCTTATTTATGACATGCCTGAACCAACCCAGACACTGGGCTAAATATTCTGGGCGGCCTTCACTCTCAAACATGGGCTCTTTCTCCTGTCGTTCACAACAACCCTCTGAATACTTCCTCTCGCGTGGCTGCCTTATCTTTCTCCGTCTTGTTTGCTGATTCCTCTTCATCCACTCAACCACTAAACGCTGGCTCTCCAAGCCTTGGTGCTCAGCTTATTTTTTCTTCTCACACTACACTTGTTCCAATTTCATGTGCTCACTTCGCTTTGATTATCATGTTTACTAACCATTCCCAATTAATTTCTCAATGCATTCCTCTTGTCTTGGCCCCAGACTCTTAGGTCTCTACTCACATTTTAACCTGGATCTTTTGTAAACAACCCAGCGCACTCTGCCCAATAACATAACCCATGCTCCATGCCCCCCAACGCCTCCTGCTCCCCCAGCTCTCCCAATTCTGTGCATCGTTCCAGCAGGCATCCAATAGATCCATCAGAAAACTAGGAGCCATTCTTGACCCGTCCCTCTCTGCAATAGCTACATCCAATCAAATGCCACGTTCCCGTCCCTCTAATTCCACTGCTGTCCACATGGTGAAATCTATCATAGGCTCTCACGTAGGTTATTGTAAAGACTTACGTACTATTCTCCCAACCAAAAAAAAACAAAAAAAAAAAACACTTCTGGTGAGTTTTGGTAAATGAAAGATGTGTGTTCTTGTGAACGAGAGCAAGGAAACAATGAAAACAAACAATCCTGGTTTTGTCTTTTCAAAATAAACATGGATACACTAGAGAACTGGTACCTCCATTTTCTGTCCCAGGTGGAGCCACGGTTTCCGCTCGGTTTGCAGCCTGTGGGCAGAGGAAGGAAGTGAATCCCCATCCTCCTGGCCGCGGCGGGTTCCCCTGCACAACAGAGCACATGTCGCTATCAGTCACAGCTCTAGCTCATCTGTCATCCTCACTGCTTTATAAGGGGGGGATGCTGGGCAGGTTTGGGCAAAAGGCATCTATCAAAGTTAAGTCTCACGGTGTAGGGTTTTTATTTGTTATGAATCTCAGGAGAGTATTGGGAGAGGCTGAGTCCTGAGCTACTGGCTAGATGCAACCCTCATCCAAAAATGTATATCCCCAGGTTTACCAACACATTATTTTCACGGTCCTTCTCCCAGCTGCGAGAAAAGAAGAAATAAATCCATCTATCACAGCAAATGATGGGGCGGCTGGATTGTTCTTTGTTCAGACCGACTCTTAAATTGAATCGTGTGCCGCGCCAGCACGGCCTAGGGTGAGCCCGAGTGGGGCCGGTGAAGGATTGAGAGAAGACAGACAAGAGAATGGAAACTGGGTCTCGGTGAGACACCACCTCTCCGATGGACAGTGACAGCGCCCACAAACCGAGTCTTTATTTTATAGCAGATTTCCACGAGGCAAAGTAAGGGCGTGGTCAAGATGTTTACAACATTCTGGTGGGTTTCGATCCTGCTCAACTACATGCACCTGATCAGGCTTTGTTTACCTGCAGCCTCTATCACTCAGGCACGTGTTGGGACCACAGGTTCACGCTGACAACCACAGCTGGTGGCTATCACTGTGCTGGGAGGGCCCTGCCCTCCAGGCTGGGACTTGCACGTGGCCAAGAGAGGACTGTGCCCTCTCATCAGTCCGAGGCTTGAACCTGTCCCAACACTGTAGCCGCTCTCCACAGAATCGACTAAGTTGATGGCTTAAGTCTATTTATTTAATGATAATGCTATTATTGGCTAATGCCTATGTAGCATTTCCTCTGTGCTAGTCACAGTTCTAAGCACTTTTCTGCACCCTAATTTATTTAATACCCGCACGAGCTGTATGATGGAAGCACTATTTTTATACTCATCTTGTCGAATAGAAAGCGGAGGCATCAAACAGCGTAGTGCTTCACCAAGGACACATAATTAGCGTGTGGAGACTGGACGTCGGAACAGGCGATCTGGCCCAAGAGCCCAATCCCTTCGCATCACGCTGCGCTGTTCATACCACTCCAGTGGGTACGTTTCCCCAGGCATTTGCATATCACTTTGCTACCAATGGGCTTCAGTCCATGCTTCCTAAAACACTGCTCCTGGCAGAAAAGGGACGTGATTTGCAGATACGGAGCTGCAGAGTCTGTCTTCACATGGGCTGTTTCTGGGCAGTGCTGTCACCGTCCTCAGCACCCCTCTCCCACCAGGCCTTAGAGAGAGGGTGTCACTGCGTCTGTGTATTTATAATGTCTGCCTATCTATCTATTTTCTTCTTTACTTGAAGGCAGATAAATAGAATCTCCTTCAAGTTGCTCTATTTAAAGACATTTTATCTTTCCCCGACTTTAAAAGTGTGGCCTTGCAAAGGAGGCGTTATTATACCAATGACCAGGTTTGATGAATAGAAGAGATATCTTTCTGTCAGGCTGAGTGTTCATAACTGTTAGAAATATGAGAAGGGCCATGTGGCCGATTCAAAGTATAAATAAATCACTCAGAGTCAGCTCCAGCGTGCTGAATGCTGGGAATTATTAAAAACTCACATAAGAATTGATATTGAAATAAGCACATACTATCTGCAACATTTTCCAATGTTAATAATGAGGTCGAATAATTGGCAATACCTAGCTCGATTATCACTGCTTATACAGGAATTAAAGCTGAGCAATACAATAGGTTTATCACCTGTTTACTGGCTTAAATGAATTAAGTGGGTTGCACGGCCATAGGTGACTCATTTATGGTCAAGGTTATGTGGGCACTCAGTCACTCTAAAGGGAAAAGAATAGACACTCGGGTTGGCCAGCCTCCTTCTCCTGCAATCAGTGCAGGCAGACCAGGTCAGTAGAATATGACAGTATTGCTCCCATCACTTGCCTGTAAGACTGGGAGGGACAATGCAGCAAAGTCACTTGTTTGCAGTGATCCAAAAGCAGTCCTCGTCCTCAGGCCTGTAATGACAGCAACAAGGAAAGCGCCCATGTATTTAAAATATCATTACAGGGGCGTTGGGTATCGGGTGGCTAATAGAAGATGACATAGAAACGTTTTTGTAAGTGTTTTAATGCAATGGTTGTATGAAGCTAAAAATGTTTAATAAATGCTATAATGAAGCAACTGTATTTGAAACAGTGTAATTAAGATTAAGGTATGATTCTAGCAGACTTGATCAGTATTAAATGATTTCCAGGCCCTGATCATGAGGAAAACCTGTGACCGCCATATACGTGACTAATTTACTGAATTCGTAAAAGGTTTGGGGAACTTGGGGGGAAACGTGAAATGAGAGAAAAACCAGTCCAGCTTCCTGGAGCTTGAGCAGGAGGTGCTCAGCTTTTTGAGAATGTGAGGATTCAGGAAATCAAAACCAAAACGAGCCAGAGCAGAACTTAGAAGCGATGAAGTTCTGCCCCTCGAGATTTTACGTGAAGGAGCGTGGCCTTCTCCTCTCTCCGCCACGGCATGTGCTCAACCACTGATATGTGTCCTCTGAAAAGGGGGAAACATCTGGCAAGAATGTCACTTTGCCTGCTGTGTTCAAGGCTCCCATTCGACCAGATCTTGTGAACTGTGTTCACACCAACTTGCGCAAAAACAATAGACAGCCGTAGGCCGTCAGTGAATTGGCAGTCATCAAACCAGTGCCGAGTCCTGGGGTACTGGCGGAGCTGTGGCTCGAGTTCCCAGAGTCCGAGGTGGTGGAACTCATCCTCTGGCCAGGGTGCTTTTGGAAATATGTGTCGTGGGGACTGCATGTTTGCCCCGACCAAAGCCTGGCGCCGCTGGCACCTCAGCGTGAACACAACACAGCAGCGGTATGCCATCTGCTCTGCCCTCGCCGCCTCAGCCTTACCAGCCCCGGTCATGTCTAAAGGCCACCGTACTGAGGAAGCTCCTGCACTTCCTTTGGTGGTTGAAGATCAAGTTGAAGGCTACAAGAAAACCCAGGAGGCTGTTTTGCTTCTGAAGAAACTCAAGGCCTGGAATGATATGAAAAAGGTCTGTGCCTCTCCGCGAATGAGGGCTGGCAAGGGCAAAATGAGAAGCCGTCATCGTATCCAGCGCAGGGGACCTTGCATCATCGATACCGAGGACAAAGGTACCATCAGAGCCTTCAGAAACATCCCTGGAATTCCTCTGCTGAATGTCAGCAAACTGAACATTTGGAGACTTGCTCCTGGGGGCATGTGGGCCGTTTCTGCATTTGGACTGGAAGTGCTTTCCGCGGGTTAGATGAGCTTGGCCTAGAGCTGCCTCCCTCAAGAGTAACGACAGCCTTCGCAGGCACAAGATGCTCAATGCAGACTTTAGCAGAATCTTGAAAAGCCCAGAGATCCAAAGAGCCCTCCGAGCACCGCACAAGAAGATTCACCGCAGAGTCCTGAAGAAGAGTCCACTGAAAAGCCTGAGGGTCATGTTGAAGCTAAACCCCCATGCAAAGACCATGCGCCGGAACTCCATTCTTCACCACGCCAAGCACCACAAGCTCCGGGTGGACAAAGCAGCAGCAGCCCTGGAAGCCCAATCAGATGAGAAGGGGGTTCCTGGCAAGAAGCCTGCGGCGGGGAAGAAGGAAAAGAAGGCTGTGGGCCTTCAGCAGCAGAAGAAGCCTTTGGTGGGAAAAGGCTGCAGCTACCAAGAAACCAGCAGCTGAGAAGAAGCCGGCAGGAAAGAAACCCACCACAGACGGAAAGAAGCCCGTGGCATAAACTCACATTTGGTTATTCCGTAACGGTCAAATCACTTTGGACAGCTAATTTTGAATAAAAACATGATCAAAGGCGAAAAAAAATTACATTAGCATTTGCATATTGCTTAACAGTGTTAAGAGAGTTAGGAAAAGGAAATACCTTGCTAACATCCACATCACTGCAATGTGACATAGGTATTATAACATCTACATTGCCAGATACATATTTCGGCATCAATAAATCAATTCTTGCTCATCAGTCATCTCAAGGAATATTGACTCCTAACAATGGGTAAGAAGACAGTCCTTTAAGCTTTATTCTAGGGTCCCAACAGGAGCTCACTAAGATGAAATATATCTCGGAGAGCTAACATGAGAAGTTGAAGGGTGGAGTATATGGATGCATGTTGTTTAAGAAAAACAATAGCTTATAATTTAAAAGTTCTAGTTTCTAGTCTCAGTTCACTTACTTTATTGATCATCTAACTTGAGCAACTTAAAAACTTAAACAAATACTACTAGTATTAAAAGCTCTGTGAGCAGGAATGTAAATGTCAAGTTAAAATGATTTAATAGTTATGAATATTAAATAAAGATATAAAATATAGTATTATATCCATATGGGTATATTAAGGCACTGCTAGAGAATTGTGATTAATTGCATGCTTATTCCTTGACAAAGTTTTAGAAAAAAATCAAAGTTATAATAAGGAATACTCCACCATCCTTTATGAGATGAAACTAAAAATGGTACATGATAATCATTCACAGATATCTTGGCTCTGCTTCCTGAAACAAGGGAAGAAGTGATGAAGACAGTAGGAGGACAATGTTTTCATGGTGGTTAGAAGCAAAGATGGACGTGGATATTGGTTCGAACGCCACCATTCTCAGCTTAAAACCTTGAGTAAGTTAATTAATCTCACTGTGCTTCTGTTTTCTCACCTGTAAAATGGGAATAAGACACAGCATCACCTCCCAGGTGGAAACAATGAACAGAGTCTCTGTATCAGTCATTGTTCTTATTACCTTTATTTCATCTTCCCAGAATTCTGACACGTTTAGTCCCTTACCCCTCCCCCTCATACACAGTAATCTTCATTTCTTGTTTAAAATTCGTGTTTACATACAGCACACATTGAGGAGAGCCAGTCATATTGTCTTCCATGCTACTGATGCTCCCTTCGCTCTGTGGGACCCCATGTCCCTGTAAATCAGAATGTAAATATTTGCTCAGGGAATTCAAAGAAGTAACTGTCTGATTAAATAATTCTCATACTAATGAGGTTGAGAGGCACTTGATTTCATTCTCCCCACATGTAACATGTTACAATTGTCTTGACAGATATACTTGAGATCCTGCTATGTTGCTCCCTTCAAATCTGAACATTGGCAAAATAGGTAATGTTAGCCTATGGTAGAAAATATTTAATCTTTCTCTAGTGCTCAACATACAACTTTGGCCATAGGCACCTGGCACCTCCAGAATGTCTTTATCCTACTGTGTGCATGCCTGCCACCTGCTTTGACTCATGTTTTGCTAACTGAAGAGTTCTTCCATTCCCATGGCATTCTTACTCATCCTTTCCAGTTCAGCTTGTCCATGCGTCACTTCTGATTATGTCTTATTTATAGTTAGCAAATATCCTATTGGTATTACTCACAGATAGTTTGTTTGGGTTTAGTTGTTCAATTTCCAAGTTTGTCAGGAAGACAAAGACAAAATCCATTCAGGAAAACCACTCCAAAAAAAGAACAATTTGCGTAAGTTATACTTATTCTGAAATTCGCATATACTTCCTCTCTGACGTGTCAGAGCAAAACAAGGTCTCAAAAAGCTCACAGCATTTTTGTAACAATATGCCATCAGCTTGTTAAGAAACTAAGAACCCCTATGGCTCTATTGCTTAAGACTTCTACTTTTCAGAATCCTGGTTCTTTATCATTGACTTCCTGTGACTAAGTAATCCGGGGTTGAAATCTTGCAACCCAACACAACAATCTGTAATTAGCAAGTCAGCAGCATCCAGAAACAAGGGCAATGGAACTGACAGCATCTAGCTTCACAATGAGTGACAAGACTACACAGTGACCCATCGAACATGTCACTTATTGCTTGAAAACCCGTGTCACAGAAACCCTCAGAATCAGCTTAATCTTCTTCATCGGATCATATTTTCAAGCAGACTGTTATGTACCTCTATAGCATCAGCATAACGAGTAAATTATAGACACTGAAATCAACCTTTGTCATCATTAGTATTTGTTTTTCTTCCCCTGACAGAGCAAAATAACACACGAAACCCATCCGGTCTCTGCGTGGAGTTCAAAGACCAGGATCTCTGAGCCATGCTTGGAAGTCTTTACATCATGAGGTCTGCATGTGGCTCTTCCTGTGTTAGAGACCAAGGAAGCAAAGGATGAGCTGATTACCCATTACCATGTGTACGCAGGCGTGCGCGCACACACACACACACACACACACACACACAGAATATTCATGTGGAACAGACTAGGTAATAATGCATAACATATACAGTATGATACATAAAATATCCAGAATAATTGGATATTGATATTGGATTCTTGCCATCTTTCATGTGTGTGAACACGCATGGGCCCGTTGTATATAACGTGCATCCACAAGGCTTCTGTGGGGAGTCACACTGTCCCTGGGAGTGTCTGAGCCACGTGGAAGGTTTGCCCGGATTCCGTGTGCGTCGTTCATGAGTTCTAGCTACGGCTGCAATGGCAAAGTCTAATGTTGTCGTGTTCGCAGCTGTCACTCAAAGGCTCCCCAGTTTTATCCTGTTCGCATTTGACAAGAATCAGCAGCGTCATTCAACCCTGCAGGAGCCTGAGTTTCTGACCCGTCAAGATGCTCTCTCGCTCCTGCCTGCGGACGGGACAATCTTCTTGTTTGTTTTCTGCGCTCACCTCGGCTAAATTGCCTTTTGAAAAAATCCAATAGAAACTAATTTATGTTACAAGCCGTCTCTTCTCCTATTTTTTTTTAAACCTAAAGTAATAAGCTCATTAGGGACATTATCTACCTTTTCCTTTATTGCAGGCAAGAGCTGTTTTCAAAATGTTTTCCCACAGGGTAACATTCATAACATGTTTCTAGCTTCATATAGCAGCTTTGTCACTGCCCACAGCCAGTGTCCAAGGCCAGGGCCACCTCCTGCAGAGGCTGTGCTGTGGCAGTGGCCCACGTGTCCTGTTGCTTTCTGTGCCCCAGGAACCTCGGGAGGCTGCGCAGGGCTATCAAGTCCTCCCAGCTGATGGAGGGGCAGCTGGCCCCGAGGTGTGCAAGGCAACAGCAGGTGTGCAAGGCAACAGCAGGTGTGCAATGGCCTCAGCAGGTGTGCAATGGCCTCAGCAGGTGTGCAAGGCAACAGCAGGTGTGCAAGGCAACAGCAGGTGTGCAAGGCAACAACAGGTGTGCAAGGCAACAGCAGGTGTGTAATGGCCTCAGCAGGTGTCGGCTCCTGGCCCGGTTCCTCCACAGAAGCCCACAGGGCTAACCCGGGCCCTTGAGGAAGGCCCTTGGGGATCCGGCCCTTGGGGATCGGGCCTTGGGGAGCTTGTAAGGCTGTATATTTTCAGGCTGGGCATGCGCACTCCAATCCTCCATTCTGGCCAGGCGTCCCTCCCCTGCACAGGGCCCGGCCTCTGGCGGGAGGTGCCGCCACACGCGGACTCTGAGTGGGGGTTCCAGGAGCACTGGGGTGAGCCACACTCCTTGTGGAGGACCCTGGGGTGGTGGGGCCTCCGGCACCTGGGCACCCCGGTGGTGTTTCTCGTCCCACTGCTCCCCTGCCAGCCCTGAGGCCTCCTGATCCAGGGGGTCGGGTTCCCCTGGGAAAACTGGTGGTGGCTGCAGCGCCTCCGGCCTGATGGGGCCATTCTCGCAGCGCCCTGACAGGCAGCACACCCCAGCCCACCCTCCCTCTCGCTGCCCCCGGGTCAGGACCCCAGGCGCTCCCCTGCACACCCCAGGTCACATAGCACACCTGTGGGTGCCAACTGCGCCCTGAGAAAGGCCTTTGTTTTTATGCAAAATCAATGTAAACGGAGATGTTATTGACATAGGACGTGGCGTTAGCTTCAGGTGGACAACATAATGATTCCGTATTTGTATCTGTCAGGGATGGTCACCCCAGTGTCGAGTGAACAGTCATCATCATCCAGGGTTCCCAATATTTTTTTCTTACGATGAGAACGTGTAAGACCCACTCCCTTTGCAACCTTCAAAGTACCATTCAGGTTGTTAACTACAGTCTCACGCTGCACAGGCCATCCCAGGACGTCCAGATTCTGTGGCTGGAAGCTCGTTACCTTTCGGCCACCCTCACCTATTTCACCCACCCCCACCCTGCCTCTGGCAGCCACTAATCTGTTTCTGTGTCAATGAGTCCGTCTTTGGTTTTTAGATTCTGTGTATGTGGAGGGTCACGCATTTGTCCTCTGACTTACTCCACTTCATGTGCTGCTCATAAGGTCCATCCATGTCGTTGTGAATGGCGAGATTTCTCTCTCTTTTTTTTTAATCTCTCAACTATGGGTATTTTAAAATTATACCTGTTTCTTATTTATCATTATTTTAATGTCTCAACTATGGGTATTTTAAAATTATAATTTATTTAATAAGTAGTCTTATTAATCAGCTGAGACTCTGATTCATGTTTTCTTCACTCCAAGACATTGACAACGACCCACTTCGTTACCATTCACAGTCCACCGACCCAAACAAGTAGGATGGCCGTGCTGAGGTCCACGGAGAAGGAGACCCGTCTTCTGCAGAGAAGACCACGTGGGCAGGGGCGCCCTCCTGATGGGAGACAGAAGCACACTCACCTCACCTGCCACGTCTAGGCCCGGCTCAGCTAGCAGCTCGGGATTGACTCCCGCAGCTCACAGGGCACATTCTCAGGGGCATCTAATGGGGAGAGGGATCCTGAGACATGGCCGGGGCTCTCTACATGGAAAGGCCAGATACGCTGCAGCTGCAGAGCCTGAGGAACCACGGCTGCCCCGGGCCCCTGTGGCTCTCAGAATAAAACCGCCCGGGGGGTGCCTGTGAGTCACGACCCTGCTGGTTGGCTCATGCTCCGCCATCTCGATCATGATGACTCCGCTCTCTCCCTTTGCCAAGAAGCAGCCTGCCTGTCCGAAAATGACCGCGACCTCTGTGAGCCGCAGAGCAGAGTTCTGTAGCCACGGAAACAAGAAGACGGACCAGATCTTGCCTTTGCATAAAAGGAAGCTTTGAAATGCTACCGTTCATATTGGCAGGTCCCCCACACACCAATGTCTCCTCTCTCTGAAATTCCTTTTACAAAGCACACGGCATGCCCATCATCCGCTTTTCCCATCACAGCGTGTACCTATCACTGGTTCGAACCTTACCTTCATAAGTTTAGATCACATGAAGATATATACAGGGTGTCCCCCAAAACCTATACACACTTTAAGAGCTGATAGCTCAATTTTGAAAATGAAATGTATTTTAATAAATGCTGCCTTTATAAGTATTCAAAATGTGTGTGTAGATTTTGGGGAGTTAACCCTATATATGTTCCTTTATCTCACATGTAAAATGAAATGGAAGAGCCTCACCTTGGTGTATTTTCCTTTTTTCTCAAAAACAATTTTAACCTTAATGCACAGGCTGATTCGCATGAGTCAGCACCGCACAAGGCCTCCTCGTGCCCGGCATCCCTCTTGTTCCCCACGAGGGCTCAGGAAACTGTTATTTCAATGATGAATTTAAAAAAATCTTTTAAAGCTGCTGTACCAAACCCAGTTGTGTTTTGGATTTCTAAATATTAATTTAACCAACAGGATTCTCACTCTTTGCTTTTCCTTATGAGATTATCTCTTGCCCTTTTTAACCTTGTACTTCAACTTTTCTCCTGTTAAATTATAAGCAATTTCCTGGGTCATAAGACCTAATACTTTTAATCTTCAATCCTTTCGTTTTTATCCTACCACCTTGCCTCCACTGTAGATTGCCCCAAGAAATGTCAAATGTCTGAAGAGAGGAAGATGTTTGAATAGCACTTGATTCTGCGAAGCCCGCATTAACAGAACTAATGCAGTGGCTCAGGCTCTGGGAGGAAGGGCGATCACAGTACACAATATCTTTCAAAAGATAGAGGTTCAAGATTGGACTTTGAACTCTTGAATGGAGAGTAAGATGGAAATTGTTTTTGATATGTTTTCTTCAACCAAAACCACAACAGATTGAGATGAGATGGATAAGATTTAAAAGTAGAGGCATAACCGAGGAGCTTTCAGACGTAACAGAGAGAGGGGCTTGCCAGAAACTTCATTCTTCCGGACAGAGGAAGGAAATGAGACCCCAATCAGGGACTTCCATCACCAGTGCAAGTGAGTATGAAGGTGAAACTACAGGACCTTCAGTAGCTGCCTGACCAAAATGTCCATGTTCTCTAAGCCTCAGGCACGCATTCAACGAGACTTCGCATGCTCTGAAGCAGTGACACATGGACAAACAAGTGAACTTGTGGCAAAATCCTGAACCAAGAGCACGTCCTCGTGTATTTTAACGACTAATTCACAGTGGAATTTATTGACGACTCCCAAGTTTATTTCTGAGCACACACGCAGAGTGATATTAGAATGCAAAACTGCTTTCTCACATGTATTTGAAGTTTTTGCCTTTAATAAAGGCACAATAACAGCCCGGGGATAACTGCAAATTACCACGGGATTGATGTCTAATGTCATTGTGCCTTGTCAAGGTTCAGGAGAAGCTCTACAGATCATAGAAACTCGCGATCTTTCATCCACGAACAGGAAAGCATTTTAACAATGGAAACGACCCCTTACAGAAGTCAGATACTCCAAAGTGAGCGGGGTTGCTCCATGAAAGCATCGTGGAGGCTAAAATTGCAACGTTTAAGTGGATTGGAATGTCAGGTTACAGCCGCATCATTTAGACCAGATAAGGTCATGCTGGAGTAACAACATGGCAAAGGATCATTTATGGCTCATGACACACGTGCTTTGTGGTTGACTAGGGGCCGCTGCACACTTTGCCCTTAGCGGAGGCCCGGGCTAATGGAAGAGCCACTGCTTGAAAGTTTTCTGGGTCCTCAGAGAAACAGAAAGTACGTTTGGAAGGTCTCACACTGACAATGACATGTTCTGGAACAATGTGTTGGCCAGATGTGGGCCCACAGGTCCATCCCCCACAGGTGAGCCAGAAATACAATCTCAGGATGTGCCTGAAGGGAGGCAAGCCTGAACTCCTTGGCGAACTGTACCAATAACTCCCACGTGACCACTTTAGCCTTCAACAGGCAGAGTTTCAGGGAATAGGATGGTTTAAAAAAAGTAATGGATGGAGAAAAGTCCCAAGGAAATGCCCTCCTGGTTAAGAAGAGTGAAGGGTTATGGTGGTTTTTACCAAATGATTCAACACAACAATGAAAACCATCCACTTTAATGTGTGCACAGCTATCTTCACCGCCCCTGGCGTGGCCTTGGCTCTCGCCATTGGCTAAGTGGTACCTGGCAATGGGAGGAACTTGGGGAAGCATACCAGTTCTTTCAAGCTTTTAGGATACCATCTGTGTCTTTACGACAAGGTAAGCGAGCTGTAGACAATCCCAGATATTCAGAAGACCTTGACAGAGATTAGAGAAAAAAACACTCTTCTAAGGTGAGACATTACATTAAATCCTAAAATAATTTAAAAAATAACCTTAATTAGGTAGCTTACAGGGGATATTAGGGACCCTCTTGTCTAATAGCATTGTTCTGCCAAAAAAAAAAAAATCCTCTAGCAATGGAGATCCCTGAAGGTCATTATACAGCCGTGAGATCCCTGAAGGTCAGGTGGCCTTTCAGACTTCCATTCACTGCATGTGAGGGGCTAGCGCCGCAGGAGTTATGTTGGGTGGATGGGCTTGGCAGAGGGAACTCTTCTTGCCAAACAAATTTCAAAACAACACAAAAAATTAATAGACTGTCCAGAGGTAAGAGGGAAACAAAATTCAAGGTCAACATGTCTGATAAGATAATGCAAAGGTTCATCAAAGAATGAGGCACGGTCCTGGTATCTACTAAAGGACTAGGAGCCAAGAAAGTGGAAAGCCGGGAAGATGAGGGATGGGAACAAGAATTAGAGGGAGTTACCTCGGTGGACTTCAACAAGCTCACACATTCAGGGCACAGCTGGATGGGTAGGAGAAGAGACCAAGATTGCATACTATATGCCTCTTCAGCAGAGGGCGCTGCTTCTCTGTTCACTGGGAATTGACACCTTAATAATCAACAGAGCCAATAATATTTAAGATATTATTTATCTTAAATAATGTACATGTTTGCCCTTCAAGGTAGCCACCTACACTGTAGGGACAGGTGGTCCTCCTTCAGAGACATCCCGCTTCTCATGTCCCTATAACTCTGTCATGGTTACAGACCCCCATGTATTTCTGTGGGAATACGTAGCACACCACAGTTCTAGATTCATCTGTGGAGAACAGTGACACTAGCTTTTATTTGCACTCCAGCACAGGAAGATGCTTTCTTTAGTGATATGGCAACTTGAGTAGGCAGAGAGAAAGGCTAAGTCCTCCTGAATTGGGGTTAAAAAAGTGAGAATTTTTTTTCCCTCTCACAACTAAGTCTTATTAATTTTGACAGGACTACTTATTCTCCATGCATATTATGTTACATTTTTTCACACTAAAATTACTGCAACGCTATCAATTCAAGCAGGATCGAGACTATGAAATATTAATAAGGTTACTACTCATCTAATTTTCAAAGTAGTGGCCTATATATAGGACAGAAGCATAGTCCCAGAATAGCTGTGGGTTTTGGAGCAGTAGACACGGACTTAAGGAGCAAGAATATAATGACTCAGAGTATAAAGTGAATGTGACCACATAAAATTTTAACAGGAGACAAAAAGAAAAGAATATCTGTCTCTAGAATATATATGTTTAGGACAGATCAGAGGTCAGGAAGGAGGAAGGTGATACATTTGATGTGATTAATTTCCAAGACCAAGGTGTGTACCGGCATGAAAGTGTGAGAGGACCCCGACTCAGGTTCAAATTCTGCCACTGCAGGTTGTATGAACTTGGACAAAGTAAGACAATTGAGCTTTAGTGTTTTCATATAAAGTGGACGAAGACTATAAATGCTCATCACACAGAGATGTTGTCACGAACAAGTAACATTGAATGTGTGATAAACATTTGGAAATGTTAAAGATGTATGCGTTCTATTATTATTCACATGAACATTAATGTATTTCTCTATATAAAATGTTATACTTTTAAAAAGTTTAATGCCATCATTCATTCACTTATTCACTTACTCAACAACTATTTGTGTACATCCCATGTCCATTGTTTTACATTCTAAACATATATTTGAATGTTTTAGAATAGAACTTCAATAATGTATAGAAAATGACATTTACAAATAATATAAAGAGTGCAGGTTCTGATATTGGACAGATCTGGGCTAAATTTCTGGATATGTGCCATACAATCTTTGAAGAACCTAGGTAAATTGTCCATATATAATATACCCAATTTTTTATCAGATATTAAAAGATAGTAATAAAAGTACCATCATGATTATTAAATGAAAAATTATGTAAAGCCTTTAGAATAGCATCTAAAGTACTATAGCTGTGATTCCTTTTTTAAAAATATATTTTTATTTATTTCAGAGAGGACGGAAGAGGGAGAGAGAGGTAGAAACATCAATGATGAGAGAGTATCATTGATTGGCTGCCTCCTGCATGCCCCACACTGGGGATTGATCCCAGGGCATGTGCCCTGACCAGGAATTGAAACATGACCTCCTGGTTCATAGGTCCATGCTCAACCACTAAGCCATGCCGGCTGGGCTAGCTATGATTTCTTAATAAAAATTTTGTTAAATTGTATTTTTAAACACAAACTATGAGATATATATTTATAAAGTACATTGTGAGTCTGTAAAATTATGTTTCTTAGAAGTTAATTTAAACTTCACTAAACATATATTTCAGATAAATTAAAAATTATGTTTTGTCCATTTCATCATTAATTATACTTGTATTACAGTTTTTCTCTAGAGACAGTCCAATATTACTTACATTTTATCTTACATGCAGTCATTCTGTGAGAAAAATTGCAATAGAGAAAATAATGAGCTGTCTCAGCTTATAGTATACTTCTTTTAATCTACTTCCTTGACATTAATTATCACTTACGTGCTTGGTTTTTCTCCTAACATTTCCCACCCCTCCTGGGATGTTCACATAAAGAAAGGTATGGCTGGGTCTGAGTTTCCATTTCTCTGTATTAAGCATGCAGACTATTCTACAGTCACCAAGAAAATGTACCATATTTAAAAAATACAAAGGCCCGGCCAGCATGGCTCAGTGGTTGAGCACCTACCCATGAACCAGGAGAACATGGTTTGATTCCTGGTCAGGGCACATTTCTGGGTTTCGGGCTCAATCCCCAGTGGGGTACGTGTAGGAGGCAGCCAATGGATGTCATCATTGATGTTCCTTTCTTTCCTTCTCTCTCTCTCTCTCTCTCTCTCTCTCTCTCTCTCTCTCCTCCTCCTTCCCTCCCTCCCTCCCTGAAATCAATAAAAAAATATATTTTAAAATAAATAAATAAATAAATAAATAAATAAATAAATAAATAAATAAATAAGAGAAAGAACACAGCCTTCATAGTTTGGTAGAAAGTTAGATCCTTTCTAGAGCTGTGACCTTAAGCTACTAACATAATGCTTGGTTGACAGGTATGTGAAGTGTAAACTATGACCACTGTCGTGATGTGTGATGTTCTGTGACAACAGGTAACCTAGGAGGACGTCCATCCCTGATCGATGACACAGAAAGCTCTTCATAAATGGGCCCTGGAGGGTGCTGTCTTGCCCATTCCTTTGGGAGGAGACTGAATCCATGTGGAGGAGACTGAACAAGAACATGTGAGGATTTAAGACGTTTGGTCTGAAGGTTATTGGCTGGCTCAGTAAGACACCGAGGGGTCAGGACCCCAAATATACAGAGTGATGGTTTTATTATATGTAAAGTCAGTTTTTAATCACCTAAAGAGAGTAATAAGTCACATCTTTGCATGGGTATCTAACTTCCTTTAACTACATTTCTTTGATTAATATGAAGATACATTTACATCCCTTAACACATTTTATTTAAATAAGGGGAAGAGGAGGTTAAAGCAATTCTAAATGTTAATATAAAGCTTGGTCAACAATTAAGAATTTGTCATAGATAGCCTACCTGTGTAAGATTTATGTGGATAATTGAAAATGTTAATAATTCAGTGATATTTCATTACTCATACAACCATTAAAATTCAGGTCATCATACCTGAATCTCTCAGAAGATAAAAAATAATCAAAGATTCAAATGTCATTTTAAAATCATAATTATTATTTTTAAATATATTTTTATTGATTTGAGAGAGAAAGGGAGAAAGATAAAGAGATAGAAACATCAATGATGAGAGAGAGTCACTGATTGGCTGCCTCCTGCACACCCCACACTGGGGATAAAGCCCACAACCCAGGCATGTGCCCTGACTTGGAATTGAACTCTGACCTCATGGTTCATAGGTTGACGCTCAACCACTGAGCCGCGCCAGGTGGGCAAAAATAAATTATTTCTCTATCTTTCCTTTAGGTGTTTAGGTCCTTTGAAGAACAATACACTTTTACTGAACACATTTTTTTTTTTTTTTACCTTCTGCTACAACTTTTATTTTATCCTCAGAGGAGTATCTCTATGATCTAAAAGCAACTAACACTCCATTTTAAAAGCAGGACTCTGAACTAGTGAAGAGAGTTTAAATAACCCAATGAAATTGACAGAGCTAATTATTACAAGGCCAAAACTGGACATCTTTAAGGTCATCTTAGTCCTCATAAGGTCCAACTCTGGATCTGCTTGGAACATGCTAGGCCATGGAAAGGTAAGCCCTGCAGTACAAAACTAGAATTCCTGAAGTGAATGCACCTCGTGCACCTATCAGATTCTGTAGCTTCTCTGCCACAGCACCTACCCCATGGCTCAGCGGTGGATAGACCCGCTGAGTCTGGCCTTAGTTCTCTGGAATGAATCACAGCATCATCCATACTCTCCTATCAGTTAACCCCATGGCAGTCTCCTTTTTAATTGATATTTTTATTTCCCCACATATTTGAGCTTTCCTTCTATATTCCCGCAGCAGAGGAGGCCTAACCCTTCAGCTAGAATGGAACCGAGCCCAACTTTGCCAGCGGTCATGCTAGTGCTATGTCACCTCCACAGACAAATGTCTGTTGCCCGTTTGTAGGTGATCAGCCAGGTCAAATAAATGTAAGAAAATGAACCAAAAATGAAAACCTGGCCCTGTGCTTGGGAAATAGGCCAAGTTCAAAGGGAGTTTGGATTCTCGTGACCTTACGCGTGAAGTGTAAGCTGCGTGGCGCAGCATCTAGGATTCACTTCCTTGATGGGCCACGGCGTTCATGCACTCCACCTTCTGGGCTCAGTTGTTAAGAAACATTTTATAAAAGCTGGCAACACCCTAACATAGATTTGAAAAACTTTCAGTCTTTCTGGAAAGCTCGTCACTATTACCTCGCACAAACAAATGTAAATAGTCAATTGCACGCCACAGGCCAGGCTAGAAATCCAAGGCCAGCCCAGGTTGTGCGTGGGGTAAGCTGGGATGTTAAAACAGTAAAACCAAACACCAACGCGACTGGTGAGATGTGTGGCTTTCATTTCCATCCATGTCTTCTTCGGTGGGGAAGGTGTATTTGCTGACCCTGTGCTGGGCGGGGCGTGGCTTGTATGAACCATATTAGAAAAGCAGGTTGTCCACTAAATGCACAAACACCCATCTCACACAGGCATGCACACACACGTGTATGCGTGTGTACACACACTGGTAAAAAGAGAGATACTATTTTCAAAAGATTTTTTTGTTGTTGTTCTTCAGAGGCATGTTTTATGTAAAGAGTTAAGAAAAACGTGTGTGCGATTGAATTCTTCAGGAAAACTTCCAGTTCGGCCTCGTTGGCCAAAGACCTTCAAGGAAGGCCCGGAGTGCTGCTTTCAGCTGCAAACGCTGGCCCTGGCCCCTCCTTGCCCTTCCGTCCCAACTGCACAGGGGAGCTCCCCAGGGAGATCCAATGCCCTGAGCGCCCAGCAGGCAGCAGGCCCCTTGGCCTAGCCCAGTGGTCGGCAAACCGCGGCTCGCGAGCCACATGCGGCTCTTTGGCCCCTTAAGTGTGGCTCTTCCACAAAATACCACGTGCGGGCGCGCACGTACAGTGCGATTGAAACTTCGTGGCCCGTGCGCAGAAGTCGGTTTTCGGCCTGGGCGAGTCTATTTTGAAGAAGCGGCATTAGAACACTCAAGGGGCCGAAGAGCCGCATGTGGCTCGCGAGCCGCGGTTTGCCCACCACTGGCCTAACCCCTTTGCCAGTATGTTGATCAACAGTCCTTAACACTACTCTGCCTTCAAATCATCCCGACAGCTGGGAGTCTTACCACCAGCCGTTCATTCCACAGCTTCCTCTACTCATTCCCTGGGAAGCTTTGAAAGAGGTGATGGAGGAACCCTCCCCATCACAACTTGAGGTACTTGTGTACCTACCATCTTCCGTGTCCTTAATAAAATATGAAACTTACTGCAACATTGAAAATAGGTGAAATATACGGCAAAAAACAAACAACACAAAACCCAACCTCTTAACAAAAATGAAAAAGAAAAGAAAACTGATGAGAAAATATTGAAGCATTAGAGGTCAAAGGTCAAAGGAACAGCGGGAATCCATATTTAGATATTTCTACCAGTATCTTGTACGATAACACTGAATTTTCAAAGCTCAGTAAAACGAAGACAAGATATTGGGAAAAAAAAACCTTAACTGAGAATAGTATATAAGAGTTGACATTAGTACATATCCATTTTTAATCTCTAGCTAATCTAATCTAATCTTCTATGAAGCTCTTTGTTTTTAATATGAAGACCCAAATAAGTAGCCTGGGAATAATGAAGCTGATTAGTAATTACATATTAATCTCTTTAAAAACTGGAAACGCAGGCCCAAGTCTTTTTTTCCTTACATAAAGGAGACTTGTCTAGATGCTGTTTTAAAGGGGGAAGCTGGGTGTTTCCTTTTATCCAGTGAACTTACGTTACAAAGAGAGAGAAGCTGCATTTGATGGGGATGTTCACACAGTCACCACAGTAGCAGCCAAAGGTGCTTCCGTCTTCAGAGGGCGGCTCTCCAGGGCGGTCTGGGCAGAGGCAGGTGCGTGCTTGCCGTCGGGGCGTGGGAAATCGGTTAGACATTCCAGCTCTGCCTTGTCCTGAACATGAGGAAGGGATTACGCTGCTTTCTGACTCCATTAATGCACTGACCCTGATGCTCACAAGCGATCTGTTTGTCAGAGAGTCACTTATCGCCTCCGCACTCACGTTTCGCCGAGAGAGAGAGAGAGAGAGAGAGAGGGTTTGGGGGAGGGAGGTGTTGGCAGAACCCTGGGCTCAGCCATTCCCCTCCAGGGCATGTGGCACCTCGTACATCACAGACGCCAGTCCATGTGGATTTCAGACTGTGCAGACCTCAGTCCTGGCGTCGTTACAGAACTCCGTGGTAAGACCAGGAGGGATGATGGGGAGTTCTGTAAGGCAGTATTTTCAGTGAAATGCTCAGGAGAAACGTGGGAGAGGAGCACTTTCTCACATCTCTTAGGGTGCAGGACTGGGGTGTGGAAACGAACCGGACAAAAACAGATTGACAAGAGAAAAGCGCACACATTTTACTGGACTTTTCCATGTACTTGGGGCCTTCACAATGGAACCAAGTCCCAAAGAAGTGCCCAGAGCAGGAAGCTTTCACACCTTCTCGCCGAGAAACAGTAAAACCGAGAGCAGCTGAGAAGACCGGAGGAGAAGGAGCCATAGGGAAGCCGGAGCAGGTTCACAGGCCTGTCCCCGCAGTTCCCCTCCGGGTCCCTTCTCTGGGGTAAGCGTGGTCCCCGCCCTCTGGCAGGAGGAGAGAGCCCTTCACATGGGAATTGTACCATCTGTTCCAGGGAAGGAGTGCCAGGGGGAGGGTGTCAGAGTGACTCTCCAGTTTCTGCCTTTTTTTTTTTAAAACCAATTCCTTCAACTTAAGATATTTAATATGGCAACATGCTCTATTGAGGGGCTCTATATTTAGAAATCGAATGGGTTCCCGAAGATGTTTTAGAGAAAAATTAGCACGATGTGTCCCTTTGATGTAAAAATAATGTTTTAACATTATGAGAAAGTAATGTGTTGTTTTTTCCAAAAAACAAAACAAAACAAAAAACATTCATGTTTTGCAGAGAACACTTTGAAAACAGTCGTTTGAAGATGATTGTCTAATTAGGTTATTACTTTCCAAAATTTACCTAAAACTGCCATCGATGTACATATCAGTATGACACAACTAAAGAGCTGCTTTTTAAATGTGTTTTACGATGTCCAAAACGAGAAGTTCCAGGGGGTTTAACCCATTTGATAAAAACATAACCGTTGAACTCCTCGGTTGTTTGAAAGAATGCTTGGTGGACATGAAGAAAGGTAGACGTTGATGAGCTGAATGTGCACAGAACTCCATAGTCACACAGACAGATGATGTTTTAAAATAAATGTGATTTCATAAGTGTGGCTGGTGACTTCTTTTTGTAGCTGGACCTTTGTGTCTTCGTAAGGTCATCTTTTTCAGGCCTGGGGCCATGAAAATCCAATGAATTCAGTTAATTTACAACAGAAATGTTGTCCAATTGCATCACAAAGTATTATGGCAATAGTTTTCAGGAAAATGAGATAGAGTAAGTGATATTGCTAGCACTGAGAGTCAGTATTGTTAGGTTTCAGATAATAGCGTTTTAGCATGAAAAAGTTTGGAACAGTAATACATAAAACATAACGCTGAACATTGCTTAGTTCTTTACCTCATGTTTTAATATTCCTATTTTTTGGGATGCTTCATGCCTATAACATTAGTAGAGCACGCTATTGTTTTTAAATAAATATGTATTTCTATATTACAGGCTCGAAACACTTTAAAAAGAAAGCGCTGTAGCGAAGTGTTCGACTGTCACTTCTCTCAGAATTCAGCTGCACAGCCATCTGCTCACACAGCCTTGAGAACCGATCATACGGCTAAATATTATGTTCAAATATTAGTAAAAATATTAAGCTACTCCTCATCCATTTGTATGAGGTATGTTTCTGCTATAAAAAGAAATGATAAATTCCAAGGCTGTTTTCCCTTGCGTCATGTAATTCTGTGACGTGTCCCTCATGTATTCATTCACTCAGCAGACACTTCCTCTGTCCCTACCGCACGGAAAGATGCTGTTCTGGCCCTGAGAATATTGGGGGGTGGGGGCAAAAGTAGGTTTATAGTCATGAGTACACGAAATGGAGTTTATCCTTGTGTTATTATTTATTAATTGTTGTATTACTTTCCGTACAAACTGCGGGCCTCCTTCTGCGCCGCCCTGAGTTAGTGACCATCACAGAGCCCCTGTTCTTCCCGAGCTTTCGTTCTGGAGGCAGGGGACCCCCACTCCAAGGTGCTAACAGGGTGCCTCTGAGTGCGAGCCCGGGGGCTCCTGTGCGAGGCCGGCGTCTGCGGGGACGGGCAGGGGGGTGGGCATGCAGATGGGGACGATGCTGAGATATTTCTGTGCTGCCTGGTAAGTGGGTCCCCAGGTGCACCCCCCTCACCCTGGCCGCCCCAGCCCTCCCAGGGCCCCCCAGGCTTCTCCTGATGGAAGAATCAGTGTCTGGCCCAGTAGGGGCCGCGGGCAGCCCCCTGATGGAGCTGGTGGGTGCTATAGGCATTTCTGCGCTCTCCCAGGAGGTTCAATATTGGGGCTTTCACTCCAGGGGGAATACTCCCCCAGGGGTGGTAGCCCAGCGGCAAAGGAGATGCGTTGGGGCGGGTGGGTAAGAAAGGCCCGGTCAGGTAACACTGAGCAGAGAGATGAGGGAGGGAGAGAAGGGTGAGCCACAAACATCTGAGTGAAGAGAGGGGCAGGCAGCACACACAAAAGCTAGAGCTTTGACACTGAACACTCGGCAGCGTTCAGCTTGGGGCTATCTGTCAGAGTCACTATTTCAAGTGCCATTTCAATTTCATAAAAACCATCAGAGCCCTAGCCAATTTAGCTCAGTGGTTAGAGCACCGACCTGCGGACTGAAGGGTCCCGGGTTTGATTCCAGCCAAAGGCACATGCCCAGGTTGTGAGCTCCAGCCCCAGTAGGGGGCATGCAGGAGGCAGTGGATCAATGATTCTCTCTCATCATTGATGTTTCTCTCTCTCCCTTTCCCTTCCTCTCTGACATCAATAAAAATATATTTTTTAAAATAACACAATCAGAAACTTGGGTTCAGGTGTTGAATGAGTTGCAAAAGTCCCCTGTCACCAGTCAAGCCTAATCTGAATGGCACTTGTATATAGAACTTTTGAAATCAGTCCTGAGTGGACCAAGTATTTATTTTATAGGAACCCTACACTCAAGAAGACGAGGGCTCTCTCTCTGACAAGATTCAATGTTTCCTATTGCATCGCTTGCATAGCTTCCTCCTTGGAAAACAGCAACCTATGTTAAGTCTCATAACCATGTGTGTTTTAGTCCATTCGCTGAATAAAATGCACTGACCACCAATGATGAGGATCCTGCTTTCGAGGAGTCAACAGTTTACTGGAGGAAGCAGTTGTGTAAATGAATAAAACAAAGTAAAAAGTGGTAAATCCAAAATCTAGTACATTTGGTGTGCTGAGTAATGCTGACTTTTCTCTCTATATTTTCACATAATTAAATATTTTTTTTCTTGTCACTTTCCATTATTTTCATCAGAAGGTAAATCTGAGAACTAATGCAATGCACCAACCTCATATTTTTATTATTTTAAAATTACCTTGAATACCAAATAACCTAACTCACAGTTGAGAAAAAAAGGGAAGAGACATATGGTTGGTTGAAATTGCTTAACGTTGTAGCGCTCACTTGATTTAATATGTTTTGTTCAATTCCAAGAGAGATAGGCATAATGAAATTAAAGAGAGGACAGATTCTAACCTAGCACCATGATCTGAAACTAACCAAACCCTCTAACGGCCTGATTTTACCGCCCTGGCCATTGGCCCTGCCCATAGGTTGGCCATTCCTCGCTTTCTTTCTTCCTCTTTCTTTTGCCTTTTTTTTTTTTAATGGCCCTGTCCTCTAACGTAATGGGCCCATTTATCATCTGCACTGTCAGATAAAGTAAGAAGGAGGCTTGAACAATTTTTACCGCATCCATCATCATCTCGAACACTTGCAAAGTCACACACTGCATTCTATTGCCTTGCCATGCCTTTGTCCCCCATTCGGCTGAGACATGATTACCTGTGTTTTACTATTTCCTTGGTATCGTTTGCACTTAACTTCTACCAAAAACTGGTTGATTCCCAGGGCTTCCATCTTCTCGCTGGCTTGGGAAGAGGAAACATTACAGCTCCCGCAGGGGAAGGAGTGGCTGCGTCACAGCTCCCCTGCCTCACCCTGGCCTAACGGCGCCCGTTACAAGAATCACTGTGATAGTCCCGTTAGCTGTGGCTTCGCGTTCCGCAGTCACAGTTACCAATGGCCCACCATGGTCTGAAAACATTAAATGAAAATTCCAGAAATAGCTTATAGGTTTGAAATTGCCTGTCGTCCTGAGGACTTTACATCATCTCATCACACAGGCATTGTCTCCACTCCCGTCATCACAGGGAAGGTGAGGGCAGGACAATGAGGTATGTTGAGAGAGAGATGACTTTTACAAAACTTTTATTACAGCATATTGTGAAAATCATTTTATTTTACTATTAACTAGAGGCCTGATAATGAAATTCTTACAAGGGCCTTGGCCCCGGCCCCCCACTTGCCACAGCTTTGTCCAGAAGGAAGGGCGTCTGGCTTAATTAGCATATTATGCTTTTATTATTATAGATTAGTGTTGTTTATCTCTTACTGTGACTGATCTATAAGTTAAACTTTCCCAGAGGTATATATGGACATGGAAAGCTTAGTATATAAAGGGTTCAGTATTCTCCATGGTTTCAGGCACCCACTGTGGGTCTGGAAATGGAGCCCCTGCAGATAAGGGGGTATTTGTTTGCATTTGGCTGGAGGGAGAAGAGGGGAAAAATATGTTTTCTACTAGAAGTAAAGTTTGGCTGATCTTGGGCAGTTGTGCATTCTTGTACCCCTATATCCACACTGATTCCTAATCATTCTTTGGATAAATTTCCTCTGAAGCAGAATTCTCTAGAACTGTAATTATCAAAGTGGGGCAGAGATCAGCAGCATCTGGGAACTGCTCAAAATGCAAACTCCATGGACCCACCTCAGACTCACCAAGTGAGACACTGGGGAGGGGGCCGGAAATCTGAGGTGCGTGTTTTTTTAATTTGTATTGAGTTTATTGGGGTGACATTGGTTAATAAAATTATATATGTTTCAAGTAAATCATTCTATAATACATCATCTGTATATCATACTGTGTGTTCATCAGACAAAGTCAAGTCTCCTTCCATCACCATTTAAACCTTCACCTTCTCCTACCCCCCCCCCATCCCTATTCCCTATGTTAATCACCGTACTGTTGTCCGTGTCTATGATTTGTGGGGATTTTTTTTCTTCTTAGTCCCTTCACTTTTACCCAAAACACTAATAGCCAAGATTTGGAGGAAAGCCAAGTGCCCTTCAGATGATGAGTGAATAAAAAAGCTGTGGTACATTTACACAATGGAGGACTACTAGGCTATGAAAAAGGAGGAAATCGCCCTAACCGGTGTGGCTCAGTGGATAGAGCGTCAGCCTGCGGACTGAAGGGTCCCAGGTTCGATTCCGGTCAAGGGAATGTATCTTGGTTGCGGGCACATTCCCAGTAAGGGGTGTGCAGGAGGCAGCTGATTGACGTTTCTCTCTCATTGATGTTTCTAACTCTCTATCCCTCTCCCTTCCTCTCTGTAAAAAATCAATAAAATATACTTAATAAAAGAAAAGAAGGAAATCGTTCCTTCTGTGACAGCATGATGGATCTTAGTATGCTAAGTGAATAAGCCAGTCAGAAAGACAAGCACCATATGGTTTCACTTGTATGTGGCGTCTGGTGAGCAAAATAAAGTAACAAACAAAAGAGAAACAGACTCGTGGAAATGTGAGCTTTCACAAGCCCTTCAGCGGCTCTAATGCACACTGAAGTTTAAGAACCCTGAGCGGGCCCTGAGCGGGCCCTCACCGGTGTGGCTCAGTGGATAGAGCATTGGTCTATGGACTGAAGGGTCCCAGGTTTGATTCTGGTCAAGGGCATGTACCTTGGTTGCCGGCACATCCCCAGTAGGGGGCGTGCAGGAGGCAGCTGATCGATGTTTCTCTCTCATCAATGTTTCTAACTCTCTCTCCCTCTCCCTTCCTCTCTGTAAAAAATCAATAAAATATATATATTTTTTAAAAAGAACCCTGAGTGGATTATGGAAAGTAAGTGAGTGTGTGTGTGCCATCCGCTATCCTGGTGAGTGTACATCTCAACTTATGCCAGCCATCTTCTGTGTCGTGAGTAACCTTAAATTATACTCCAGGTGGCAGACTGTGATGTCTCTTCCCAACTCTATTCTGGGTCCTTTAGACTCAACACACAGGGTCCGCAGGGAGAAATCACACCAAAAAGGACATGACAGTCTTTACAAAACTAAATGTAACTTGTTCATTATGTTATACAATGACAGTAAGTAAAACCTGTATTATAATGTATAGTTTTAAGAATTTAGTTTAAAAATGTTCTTAATCTGAATTATTGATATGCTTTTATTGACAGTAATGTAAGATATTTATAATATATTTCTATTTGTTGTGGTCTCAGGAAATTAAGAATTAAATTTAATGTTATTGAAAAGTAAAACAAAAGATTTAAAATAATTCTGTATTATTATCAGTCATTAAATAATCTTTTAAAAATATGTGAACTTAAATTTTTTGTAAGAATTTAATAAATGCAGTATAAAGACTGCACTTATATACATGCATATTTACTTATGTATGTAAATATATAACCATATAAATGTGTGATTATGATAGCAAGATAGATGATAGTGATAGATAGATTGATGATAAATGGGTGGATAGATAGATAGATAGACAGATGACAGATAATCTGCTGGGAAAAAAGAAAGATCAGAAACATGAGGCCAACATGATTTTATTCTTTTTCTTTCTAAATAATTGTTCTTTATTATTCTAACAAGCTTCACTGTTATTCAATTCCTCCATAACGTGGCCGTCCTAATCTAAGAGGCCTCCCAGGCATCTTCCTCCTACAGCTCTCAGCCCTTCCCAGCTCTGCAGCCCATGGATGCGTCATACAACCACTCACAGAGCATGTGCGCTCTGCCCAAAGGTAGATGCGTGGAGGCAGGGACTCAGGCAGTATCGTATCCCTCTCCGTACTTCCCAAAACACAGCATAATGCCTAAAGTTCAGCAGCTTTTCAATGTAGACTGCGGAAGGAGCACAGGGAGGGTGGTTTTATTCTTTTGTCTGTTGGAAGAAGGAAAAGATACAAGAAGACACAGGCGCAAAATAAAATGTTGTACCAGGAAGTGTTTAAAGAGAAAGAAAAGTAAAGGTTGTGGCATGATTTTGATATGGAATATAAAAGAGTCCTATTGAACATTCTCCCTTCACTGGCCATGTGTGTATTCATTTGAAAAGTAACCGTGAGATTTTAAACATGAATTGTGTAGTTCTTGTTTCGTGTGTCCTGTGCCAGGTGGGTACTAGAGGATCTTCGACAGAGCTCAGCAATGTCTGTGCTGGAAGGACCAGCCATCCAGCCAGAGAGAGCTGAGGTCCCGGGGGCTGGTCCACAGAGGGAACCCCTTTTCTGTCTGGTGGAACTAATGGGACCCGAGGAGGGGTCCCTGGGACAGCAGCTCCCTCCCATGACACTGACAACAGCCTTTGGGAGAAAGCCCAACACAACTACCCGGTAGACCGCGGAAGGAGTCAAGGTGCACAGACATGTAGGTGGCGAGAGCTGGGTCTGAAAGACTCCGGTTTAACTAAGGCTTCCCATCTGAACATACGACACCAATGGTGTGAGCAGATGTAAAGTTCATGCGTTTATAATATTTAGGAGAAAAACACAAGGTGAGGCGTTACCTCTTGGTTGGAGAAAAAGTAACAGGGGACTTATTAAGACTATTCAGTAATATACAAAAGAAATTATTTAAAAAGTGGATGAAGTGCATGGTTTCTAAAAATATATTAAACAAGAGAAAAATAAAAGTCAGATGAAATCTCTCTTGTGTTCTAAGGAAATAAAGGTACACATGATTTTCACAGGAAAAAAAAAAAGGATTAAAATGCTTTGATCCGGCAATAAAAAAGGGATTGGAAAAGTTCAAGAAAGAAATGTGAAAATGTCATAGCAGAGTTTTAAATTATATTAGAAATTACATTGCAAGAATCAACCATGGAGAAAACGGAATCTGTTGTGGGAAGTGTGTTTGCGGAGCTTTGCTGTGAGATTCAGAGGAAAGGGTCGCAAAGATGGTAGAAGACCCGAGAGAACGTGATCATGAAGTGACAAATGGTCCAACACCCACATGGTCTACATTCCTAAAGAAAACCCAGAACAAATGGAAAAAAATTAATAGTCAAAAGAGAATTAAAAAGATTATGCAGGGCACTTATCTGAGGAGTCAGGGAAGCAAAACATGTATCAGATAAAATGAAATAAAAGATACCCGTCTGGCATGCTCAGTCCTTGAGCATCGACCTATGAACCAGGAGGTCAGAGTTTAATTCCTGGTCAGGGCACATGCTGAGGTTTCGGGCTCGATCCCCAGTGTGGGGCGTACGGGAGACACCCGATCAATGATTCTTTCTCATCATTGATGTTTCTATCTCTCTCTCTCCCTCTCCTTTCCTCTCTGAAATCAATAAAAATATATATTTTTAAAATTAAGTAAAAGATAATAAACAGCAAAAAAAACAACAACAAACTATCAGGCCTCCTTCAAGGATGGTTTAGTTATGAGCAAGGTCATCGCAGAGCAGTGATAATAAAAGGAACCAGCAGATAAAATACAACTGAATTGGAAGGACCCGTATGATAGACACCAGGTGCCAAAGATAGGTAACAAAGCAGAATGCATTGCCAACACCATTTCTACAAATGTGTACTTTAAGAGAAAGTGATACCATGAAAACGTCAATAGTGGCTTTCCATGGCCATGAGTAGTGAGAGTTTCCTTATTGTGTTGTCTGTATTTATTAAATGCATAACAAAATATGTGCATGTGTAATAAGGGTACATCCTAAAATACATGGTCACTATGAATACTGTGCAAAACCCCTCCTACAGGGAGGAACTACTTTAATCCAGGTGAGAACTGAGAGGCTGGAGGACAGGGAAATGAGTTAGAGGTGTGTGGGCTTAGAAACACAGTTTCTAGCTGTCTCCAGAGGAAAAACACAAAAACACTACATAGCTGTGGGCCTTAGGCCCTTGTCGGTTATTTTTTATTCTCTACAATTTGTTCTTGTTATTGTCTGCATCTCATTTGATAAAGAATGGTGAAGAGCATTATCTATATACTAGAGGCCCACTGCACGAAGATTCATGCAATATGCTTTCCTTCCCCTGCGGCCGGCACCAGTTTTCCTTCGGCACCCGGCACCTGGGCCACAGTGGAGCCAAGCCTTCAGCCTTCAGACTTGGCTCTGGCTGCAGTGGAGCCTTCAGTCTTCAGTCTTCAGTCTTCACTCTGTGCCTGCGTATGCAAATTAACCCATCATTTTGTTGGATTAATTTGCATACTCACTCCTGATTGGCTGGTGGGTGTCATGGAGGTACGATCAATTTGCATCTTTCTCTTTTATTAGTGTAGATATAACAGCCTAAGTGACTATGGGGTGACTGGCCAGTAGCTATGATGAGCACTTACCACCAGGGGGCAGATGCTCAATGCAGGAGCTGCCCCCTGGTGGTCAATGTGCTCCCACAGCCAACCTCCCATGACTGGCCAACCTCCCGTGGTCCCTTCCCCCAGCCAGCTGGCCCTGATGGTCCTGATCGGGACTGGGTCCCTCCCCACAATCGCTGGCCAGGCCAAGGGTCCCCACCCATGCACGAATTCATGTACCAGGTCTCTGGTTAGTTAAATAAAAGAAAATCGAATAAAGTATAAGAATGTATTTTACTCAAGTCTTTGATTTATTGCAAAAATAAGATGCTTGGACTATAAAATAATAGACTTATTGTGTGTGTAAATATCAGATTAGTATGTTACCTGGCATGCACCATTTAATACAGACCAGAAAGTTTACACTGCACATGAGACCAATCAGTGATTTGTGTTGAAATTTTAAAATAAAATCATTTTTTACAATTTTAACTTGGAAAATAGAAATTTATATTTAAAAGACTTTGTAAATACCATCCCAAGTCATTTAGACCATGTCACATCTCATGTACCTTAGTTGTTGTTGTTTTTCAGAGAACATTCAGACACTTAGCAAAGTAACACAGCACACACAACTTTAAAGTTGGGATGTGAAAGAGATGTTTGCAAATCCAGAAGCAGCCAAATCTATGGAAAACCCAAATGGCCACAGCAGTTACATGGTTCCCAAATCCTCCTGTTTGGTAGTGTGGTCTCCGTCATCATAATTGGATGAAGCCAATGCTCAGATAAATTCAGTACCTATTGTAAACCCACAAAATCAAGACGACATTCTAGGAAACAAAGAATCACAATAAATGTCAAAGTTTATCCCTGGCTCCGTTGGTTGGAGCATGGTCCATACCAAAAGGTTGTTGGGTCAATCCCCAGTAGGGCATGTCTGAGAGGCAACAGTTGATGTTTCTCTCTCACATTGATGTCTCTTTCTCTCTCCATTTCTCTGGTTCAAATCAATAAAAACACATCCTCAGGTGACGATTAAATTTTTTTCAAATTTTGAAGTTTTCCAATGTGAAGGGACATAGGATAAAAATCATAATCTCCTTATTTGGTTATTTCTTGGAGCAAATTCAATTAGTGAAGTTGATGGACACTATGAGCAGTCCTGACAGAGTTATTTAATTAGAAATGGCAATGAAAATTTTAGCAGGGTCCTGGGGAATTTCACTTCAATATTAAAAATTCATTTTCTTAAAATTAGGTGCATTTTTATTGACAGTCCAAGGCTTTTATCTGCCAAAGTCCTTTCTTATTTATTCCGAGAGCTTATAAAAAGCTCTCACATTTTTTTTCAGTATTTCTTTTCCCCCTTTGCCCATTAAATTGTCATTGAGAACCAATTTGTTAGATGAGGAGAAACAATTTTCTAATTCAGAAATTATGTGCTCAGGTATACTTTTCAAAATTCATCCATCACTTTGGAATGAACAAACATTCCAAGTTTTAAATGAAATAGTGTTCTAGCTATTCAACATGCACATTTCAAATTTAGACATGCGACTGAAAATAAGTAGAGGTAACTCAATGTGAAATCCTTAAATCATTGAATATATTTTATTTTCTGAACAAATATTTGATAAACCATCTAATAATACATGAGATCAGATTTGTTTGGTGTGCAGTATGTTTGAATTTTGCTAAATTATTCCATATGTTATCCAAAAAGATCATTAAAATGCACAGAGGGAATGTGATCCTTGGTATTGTTACTATAAAAATATATTAACATCTAGAATCAAAGAAAAACACTCCATTTCTCAGACAATTGTTCTGTATCCTTTGCCTTTCTTAGTCTTCTGGGGCAGAGTTGAATCACTTTCTACAGGTGTATCATTAGGTGGAGGAGGAGGGAGGCAATGCAGTGAGAATCTGCTACCCCTGGTACATTCACACCCATCAGCGACTGGGTCAGGGGTAGACACAAGTCACTACAGAAGTCTCAGGTGTTCCTGCATGCATGCCTGTATTCATACAAAACATCCGACCTTCTTTTCCTGGTGCTGGTGGTCGACACTGGCATCACTAACAAATCAGACTGTCGTCATCCTGGGTTCCAAACTCAGATATAATGCATCAAGCACTACGGTGGTGGGATTTCTATTCGCATCTCACATTCACAGGGAAGCACGTTAAGCGAAATAAGCCAATCAGAGAAAGACAGGTATCACATGATCTCACTTACATGTGGAATCTACTGAACAAAATAAATGAATGAAGAATCCACACCATCTTAAAGAAGTCATACTTTATGAAAATATAAATTCATATTTATATTAGAGGTCTGGTGCACGGAATTTGTGCACAGGTAGGGTCCCTAGGGCTGGCCAGTGATCAGGGCCAATCAGAGCCTTCCAGCTGCTGGCTGGGGACTCCCTTCCCTGGCTGCCAGCTGCTGACCGGGACCTTCCTTTGTTCCGCGCCACCCCCTGGTGGTTAGCACACGTCATAGCGAGCAATCGGTCTCCCGGTCAAACTCCTGTGGGGGCAATTTGCATATTAGGCCTTTATATCCTATATAATAAAAGGCTAATATGCAAATAGACAGTGATGGGCAACCTTTTGAGCTTGGTGTGTCAAACTTCGCCAATAAACTGAGCATAACTTGGGTAGTGTGTCACTTTGAGGAAAAAACATTATTTCGCAAATGTTTCATCCTCAGGAGCAGCAAATGTTTCATCCTCGGCATGCGGCCACCTCAGCGGCCGCGTGTCATCAGAAATGGCTACATGTGTCAGTGCTGACACGTGTGTCATAGGTCCGCCATCACTGAAATTGACCAAACAGCAGAACAACCAAACAACCGGTTGCTATGACATGCACTGACCACCAGGGGGCATGCGCAGAACATGGAGGGTGTTGGCCATGGCGGGATGGTGGAGCAGGTAAGCAGGGGCGCCAGACCAAAGCGGGGCGCTGGTCGCTGTCATCAGGGCGAGCCTCTGGTGGTTACTGAAAATCCTTTGCTCCTGTGCACCGTGGTCCCACCTGACCCTTGCACCTGCTGCCGGCGCCGGCCCTGCTCGCACCCGCTGCCGGTGCTGGAGCTGCCACTCACACTCATTGCTGGCACCTGGTGCTGGCCCCAATCACTCAGTGCCATTAGCAGGGGCAAGCAGCGGCTGCCGGCCCCAATCGCCCCTCAGGGTTTCTCCACCTCCCCCTGCTCCTGAGGGGCGATCAGGGCAGCAGCTGCCACTCGCACCCACTCCTGGCGCCGGCCCCAATTGCTCTGCACCTTCAGTGGGTGCCAGCAGGGCTGGCGCCTTCAGTGCATGGGTGCAGCAGCGGTGGGAGCAGCAGTGGCGGGAGCAGAGCTGGTGGCAGACAGGGGACCGGGGGCCGCGACAGGAGGGGCCAGGTGGAAGCACAGAGGATGAGCCGAGACCCACCCCTGTGCCTACCACAGCCTCACGGCCCACAGTTCCTTTCAAGTGCACGGATTCGTGCACTGGGCCCCTAGTACATACTAGTAGATATGCTTAAAGACCTCAGAAAAAAAAACACAGGTTAGAGGCCAGCAAACAACTGAAAAATAAAATAAATAAGCCAACAGATGACTGTTCAGAGACGTTCACCAGATAAACTAAGATAATGACCATAGAAACACCACACAAATATGCTGTATCATTTTTATGTCACCAGACTAGTTCAGGAACTACATGGCACTTCATTGTCTCATCCCCGGACTATATTCATTAACTAGTCGTAATATTTTAAAGTGCGTAGAACTTCTGAAACTTTGCTTGAATTGGAAATCTGAGAATGAGTCAGCTAAGAGGTGTTATCATGAGTGGCCAAGTGGATAAAATACTAGTGTCACGCGTGTCTCTTTGGGACTAAGTGTGCTCACATGGGCCACCACACAGCCACAGCGGGTGTGGCCTTTGATCTCGACTAAGTGGGAACACATGTATCCCTGCCTCCACGTTAAACAAGCGTGAGATTTTGAGAAGATAATTTAAAACCCCAGTAAGACCGTCAGTGATTTATTTACCACCACCACCAGGTCGGGCAGGGTTTCATGCCAAGGAAGCTGCACTGAGCCAGAGAGAAGGTAGCAGCCCTTACATGGGTTCGATTTTGGCTTCAGTCACTGAGCTGCCTCTGAGGACACAGCAACCCCACCATCCCCCACCCGCACCTTCCACAGGCCATGTCCATGGAGGAAAAGGAACCTCTGCATGTCTGCCCTCCAGAGCCCCACTGTTCAGCCCACTGACCCTCACAGCGTGCATAGTGTAACCCTCAGGGTCTGCTTTTAACCCGGACTAGTGTGACTCCTTCAAGCCACAAACTAAAGAGCCGCGCTGTCTAGTCCTGAGGGTGCCTGGAAGTGTGCAGCCTGAGAGAGGCGATAAGGGGATGTTTGAGCCAAGCCCAGCGCCTGGAGAGCACAGATGGCTGCGTCTGGCCAGCCTTCTGGCCCTGAGACAGTGTCACCCACAGAACAGCCATCTGTGAAGCTCAGAGGATCGGCTGAGGCAGCGACGCAGCTGTGCCACTAGGGGGAGCCCTTGGAAGTCAAAGATCCCAGGTGTCTCCAACCTGGCCAGGTGGGCGGAGCTTAGCAGCCCCTTCCCTCTAGTGATGTCATAGGTCACCTGGCTTGTCACCAAGGCCTTTTTGACCAGACACATCCTATCTAACCGAGGTCCAAACACCAGAGTGTGGGGCTGACCGCCTATCGGAGTTAAACTTTTGACAAGGGAACGCGTTTCAAATGGATGCTATCAGTCATGTAGCTTGGCTGTTACCAGCAGCAGCTGCTCAAGGCCGCGTTGAGTAACAACGGATTTTTGTTTGCTTTTTCTCTTTCAGTTTTAATGGTATGTAATGTATTTAAACCCCTATTTAAATAAAACCTGTTTTCAGAAAAACAAAACCACAAGGATTTGATTTCACTTGGAGAGAGAAGCAGATTAAAACAAAAGAGGTAATGAACGCAGACCACTGGGAATAGTGACTGAAGAAAGCAGAGCAGAGTGGTGGTGAAGAGGGATGCGGGGAAGGGGACACTGTCTGAGGTTTCAGATGTGCTGCTTGGGCTGAAACTGAGAATCAGCCCAGCATCTTCTCTGTTATGCATCGGAATTTAAAGAAGATTTCTAACACGTGGCAGAGGACTCTCACTGTCACAGAATCTCAGTGGAATTTTCTGCCTAGAAAATTCATTTTTAAGCATGGTAAACAAACAAAGTGAAATGATTAGACCGGATGTCTTCTGGACATCCTTCCTGACAAAGCTGGGCCCGGGAGAAGCCGCCTGCCAGTGGTCCTGGGTGCCAGCGGCTGCGGCTGGCCCAGGTGAAGCCAGCCAGTGTCCCGGCTGCCTGCGGCCAGCCAGAGGAAGGGAAGCCCAGGTCCTGGGTGCGGGGCCGAGGCAGAGGCAGTTAGGGGTGATCAGGCAGGCAGAGGTGGTTAGGGGCAATCAGGCAGGCAGGTGAGTGGTTAGGGGTGATCAGGCAGGTAGACAGGTGAGCGGTTAGGAGCCAGCAGTCCCAGATTGTGAGAGGCATGTCCAATGCCGGTTTAGGCCCAATCCCTGTGGATCGGGCCTAAACCGGCAGTCGGACATCCCCTGAGGGGTCCCCGATTGGGGAGGGTGCAGGCCGGGCTGAGGGACTCCCCCTCCACCCCCCCCATGCACAAATTTCATGCACCAGGCCTCTAGTATACAATGATATTACTACACTAATAAATGCTTTGTAAGTTTAATATATATACTAGAATCACAAGAAATAGTTTTATTACCATAGTTTCTCAAAGAAGAAAACTGAGACTGAAGCAGTGCAGTGACCTGTCACAGGCAAAATTGGGATTTGAACCAGGTGTCTGACTCCTCGGCTTGAATTCATTTTGGCATTCCACATGAATCATTCTATTCCACATGAATCAGTATCCACAATACTCTGGAGAATGGGTCTTATTATTATTATTATTTTTTTTTATGTAACACTGTTGTTACTTTACCCAGGTAACTCCCCTGCCTGCTCTGAGAAACGATGGATGGAGAACTCACACAACTCTCCCCCTTCTCCAGAGACTTGCTGGGCAAACTGAGCCATCTTGCTGGGAAATGCCTGGGATTTTTATGCCCTCCTTCCTTTTCTCAGGATCCCGTAGCTCATAATGGAATGAGATAAGATATAGGAGGCTAATCCTCTTACCTCAAGAGACAACTCTGGGGTGTCCCTCACACCCCAGAGCACCCTGGGATCAGCTGATGGGAAAACCTCAGCTGATGACATATTTGCTTAGTTCCTTTCCCAGCTTCCTATCCTGCTTCCCTCGCTTACTTTTCGTTTCTCCTGAGAGTTCTCCCTCAATAAATCACTGCAAAAGAATTTCCGTCTCAGCCTCGGCTTCTAGGAAGCTTGACCTAAGACATTTATTCAACAAATATTTATTGAACACTCACTTTGTGTCAGGTTTTGAGCTAAACTCCAGGAATTCAGAAATCAATATACGATGGTCCTTTCTTTCTGGGATTGGGATGGGTGGAGGGACAGTTTGTAGACAGCTGTCGAAATATGAAAAAGACCACAATAGAGGTGCTTCATCAAAAAAATAGGCCACAGGATCACAGGATCAAAGAACAGAGCGTAGAGAGCTCTGCTGGAAGCGGAGAGGAAGGTGGGAGGTAATGAGAGACTTCGCAAAGATCATAAATGATAAATAGGAATTCATCAAGTCGGTAAGTGTAGGAAGGGCTTAAAGGGAAGAAGGGCAGTCCCATTGAAAGATTCAATTAAATGAAAGAACAAGGCAAGATTGAGGGACTCTCAAGTCATTTTTATGACTAAGTAGGCAAAATACGGTTTAACAGGTGATAGTAATGGTTGTCTGACAATCATTATAAAAGACATGATATGCTAAAGAGTCCGATTGTAGAAAATAAAAATTCTTAAAGGTGCAAAAAATAATGAAAAAACTATAAGCTACCATACATGCAGTGTGTTCTCTGTGAATAGTAGATATTCTATTGTGTGAACTTAATTACTAACTTAAGACATGACTGCATTTCATACTGTGTAGTTGATTAATAAAGCAGAGTTACATTTCCCCACGCTACAGCGTGACCAGATTGGTCCTAGTCAGGGGCCTCCTTAACCGTCCTATTTCTTACGGAGTAAACCGCATTCTCAGCATGTCCGGTGGACGGTGGAGTCTGCTCCATTGTCCACATCTGTATCGAAGTCTGTCCTGTGCGTCTCCAGCAAGATGCCTGTGTGAAGTTAGCACACAAAAACCACGTAGTCGCTAACTGGGCCCAGTTCAAATGATCCCTCACGTTCAGTTATCTTAATAGTCAAGTATGCATCATGTGACCACATAAATCAGGCAGTGGCTGGGTTTGCTCATTTGAAGGCGACAAATAATCCATCTGACCTGTAGCGAACCATTTATTTTAGTCACTAAATGAGGGCCACGGTCTCATTGTTGTTTTCCATTTTCTCTAAGAAGCAAGGTCAGCCCTGGGGGGAAATGGTGAAGCACACAATATCCTCATTCTCCTCTCTGCCTCCACAGTCTTTAGCCAGGAGCTATTGTTCCGAAACTTCTCATCTCTCTCTACTTTCATCCAAATGCCATGCCCAGGCTTCCCTGGCCACACAAGGACAGAGTCAGGTTGCCTCCAGCATGTAAAGGACCAATAAGCCCGGGCAGGGGAGGTGGGGGGGATGGGGATGGCACAGTGAGGCTCAGTGGCCTGAGATGGCAAGACGCTTACACAGCTGTCACTTCCCAGCCCACGAGGGAGATTCCACACGTACTGGTGCTAAGGCTTCGGACGCTATGGGATACGTTTGTTTTATTTATTTGCCAAGGTGTCTCAAAACACCAAGCCCACACCCCAAAGGTCAGAAAAAAGGAGGAGGGGGTAAGAAAGGTTAAAAAACAAAACAAAACAAACTTCTATAATGGAAAGATCATTAACCTAGTAGAATGCATGGGTGTCTTATCCCCGCTAAGTCACTTAATCGATCTGTGACTTGACATAAGTCACATAATGTCCCCAAACCTCACCTTCCCCCCTCATTGGTAACATGAAGACCATAACACTCAGCTAATCTGACCCATTAAGTTGTCATAAAGAGGAAATGAACTCACAGGCATTTATGTTGTATGTCAGACATCTCACGGAAAAGGTCATGGTCCATCCAGGTTCTGACTTGGGCACTTAGAGTCCCCCTCGGCCTGCAGAAGGGCCTGTGCAGTCACATTGCACCCCGTTCAACGCGCGTGCACCCCCCTCCCCCATCAAGTCTTGGGTGATCACACGGTCCACCCAAGTCATGGTCAGCACATGGAGAAGGATCAATGTTTAAGTTGTAATAAAACACACACACACACACACAAAAAACAAAAAAACAAAAACAAAAAAAACCCACAAGTAAACAAAAAAACTATTTGCCCATGTGTACAAGGAGACGGAGAGTTTAAATTAGAAACCTCATGGGAAAATACACCCACATTTTCTCTTATCCAACATTGAAAGGGGTGGTGCTGTGTAAGTCACATAAACGTTCACATCTTTGTTTTTTTTGGAAAAGGGTGTGTAAATGCGAGTACCCACGGCTTTGTTCTACGTTATCAGTGCACCCAGAGGGAAAACAAAGCGGGACGCCTGCCCTGCACCATCTTTAAAGCAGAAAGTGTTCTCTTTTCCGTTTAATTCCAAGCGTAAGTGTCTGACTCATCCCGATGCGCTATTCTCCCTGAGCGTCAGAAATTACAACATTTCCACGCAGCTCCCCTGCCCCGGAGTCTGTTTTATGTGATTTCAGATATCTTCCTGACTTTTTTTGTTGTTTTGACAAGAGGAATAAAATGCACTTTATGACCAAATCTATGTATGTGTTGGGCTGCTTCGCTCAGAGAGGCTTGGGGGAGCTTCATCAGGACAGCTTTTATAGAGTTTAATACAGAAAATAAAGCCAGGAAAGTAAGCACTGAAGATAAATTACCTTGAAAATGGAGTAAATCCTTTTTATCTGTCTGTCTATACTTAATTTTCCTCATTTTCACATGAAAGGGGAGGCTGCTTCGGAGAAAAGAGTTGTATCTCAAGGTTTAACATACGGTACATGAGCTGAGATCCTGGGCGCCGGGATCATGTCCTCTCTTGTAATCATTATTCGCCCTCTGATCACTCCTTCTGCCTCAGTGATGTGTAAGCGTTGCCTGCGGAATCGCTTATATTTTCATCAACTCACCCAGATTGCTGGCCTACAGCATCTAGACTGTGCACGGATTAAACACGAGGATAGAAGGAGTCCGCCGGAGGGTCCTCCATTCACAAACAGCTTGCCAACGGCTCTGTCCGGAGAGCGGAATCTCAGAGAGCGGCCAGGCTGGCCGTGGAGGCAGAAGGCCACAAGCCAGAGAGGACACAAGCCACCGCCCGTGTCTGTCTAGAAACAACCCCCCATTTCCGAGCCCGCGTCTTCCTAAGTCGTTTTCCTTTTCTTCTTCCTCCCTGGGAAGGAACGACAGCCATCGCTGAAAGTTCCGGAAGTCCAGAGCATCATTTTATCCTTGTCTGGCCTTCCGAAGAGGAGTCCTTTCTGGAAGGGGCATCCAGTTAGCGCCCGGACAGCCCAGGGTGTGGGAGTGCAGAAAGCACTGTCACGCCGTCGCATTGTATCTGGTTTTACCTCCTTTAGCCATCCACCCGTCAGCCCCAGGGAGAGCTCCTTCTGAGGCAGACACAGTCAGGTAGGCGGGGCTGGACCAGGCGGGAGGGGGGAGTGAACCCAGAACCCAGGAGGCGGAGCTCCTAAGACACCCCAGCTGGGGTGGGAGGAAGGGTGGGCGCCAGAGGCATGACCTTGAACATGTATGGGCATGGCGAAGACAGACCGCGTGCAGATAACCCATCCCTAGGCAGCGAGGCAGCATCACACACAAAAAGCAGGTGCCTGGTCCCTCCCATCCTCCGCACAGCACCCCGGACACCCACATCCCTGCGCCCGGGGCTCCGGCCGGGCCTCACGCAGGGATGGACCAGCAGACATGAACCAGGTGGGTGCCCCATGGCTCCGGCCGCCCCGGGGACAGGCAGCTGGGACACGGCCTCCCCGGGACAGGCAGCTGGGACACGGCCTCCCCGGGACAGACAGCTGGGACACGGCCTCCCCGGGGACAGGCAGCTGGGACACGGCCTCCCCGGGGACAGGCAGCTGGGACACGGCCTCCCCGGGGACAGACAGCTGGGACACAGCCTCCCCGGGGACAGACAGCTGGGACACGGCCGCCCCGGGGACAGGCAGCTGGGACACGGCCTCCCCGGGGACAGACAGCTGGGACACGGCCTCCCCGGGGACAGGCAGCTGGGACACGGCCTCCCCGGGGACAGGCAGCTGGGACACGGCCTCCCCGGGGACAGAAAGCTGGGACACGGCCTCCCCGGGACAGGCAGCTGGGACACGGCCTCCCCGGGGACAGGCAGCTGGGACACGGCCTCCCCAGGACAGGACCCGCTTCTCCCGATCAATGTTGGTTCCGTGAATCGTCTTTGCCGCGACTTGACTTCATTCTTCCATGTTCGCGGGACAAGAACTCGGACTCAGCACCCGCATTTTTTTGGTTTCACGGTCACCTCTCCAGCCAGGGTTTGCATGGGGCCCACCTTCTTCTCCCCCTCCAACCCTCACAGCCCTGGCCGCACCCCGACTCCTGGGCACCCACAGGGAGCGGCCTCTGGGGGAGGCACCCCCAGCTCCTCCTCCATCCCCAGCCGCAGGCAGAGGCAGGCAGGTGCCCAGGACATGCGCTCCGTGGGGGCCAGCCCAGCGCCTCTATGGCAGTTCACCCCCTGTCCGCACCCAGCCCTCCCGATCCTTCCCCGCTCAGTGCGGGGCCTCCTGTGCGGGCTGTGGGGGGATGAGCCGGGTGTCCCCGGGCCCCACACCTGCCCTGAGCCCCCTGTGGAGCATCCCGCACCCGGTCAATCGGCTCCAGGAAGATGAATGGGCACCTGGAAAGCGAGGACTAGGAGTGATTTCGGGGATCAGACTCCTGACATCAGTGTCTGACCCCCCCTGCACAGGACCAGCGGGAGGGCTGAGAATCCGGGCTGTGTTCTGGCCGAGGGAACACCTGCAGACACACAGGCACATCTGAAGGCCTCCACGTGCCAATGTGCATGTGCATGCGTGGGAACTAGGGTGTCCATCGTTCATCATTTTCCTCTAAAGCAACAATGCATTTCTCTAAAAAACTCACACAATCATCAACCCAGCCCTCGCTGATTGGCTCAGTGAATAGAGCATGGGCCTAGGGACTGAAGGGTCCTGGGTTGGATTCTGGTCTGCGCACATGCCAGGGTTTCGGGCTCCACCCCCAGTCGGGGGCGGGCAGGAGGCAGCCAATCAATGGTTCTCTCTCATCATGGATGTTTCTATCTCTCTCTCCATTCCTCTCTGAGATCAATAAAAGTATATTAAAAATAATAATCATCAACCCTCATAGGGATGAAATCATTCAGATTAGACAAAACGAAAGAAAAGTCGCTGCTTTGCATGGCGTATTAGTATAATGTATGAGCAATGTTCTGCTACGTCCTGGCTATTTTGAGCTCTGCTATATTACTGAAACAAAACACCTTTGGAATTTTAACAAAAAGGACTGTATTACAGTTTGGCACATATTGATAAAGGCATAACATATGAAAAACGCAAACTAGGAGAGAAAAATCACAACATTGAGTGTTGGTTAAATTTTTGAAGTACTTGAGGAGCGCTTATGCAAATATTTTCCAATGTTTTAAGTGCATTTTGCAATTACTTAGAAATACTGATTGTCATTTCATCTGCCTAGAACAAGGATATTGTGATCTCAAGTGGAGTTCTTCAAAAAGTCTGTGTAAAAATCTGTATTAAAAGAGAATTTTAAGTGGGCACTACCCTAGCACCTGGGTTTAGTAACTGCCTCTTCTAATATTTATGAAAACTTGGTGAAAAGACAGTCTGAAATGAAAAGGCTGAGAAAAACAAAGGAAGTCAGGTAAAGCTCTTGAAGCCCACGGCCTTACGTGCGGCTGCCAGCTCTTAGTACGTATACTTTTTGAAGCCTCATTGATCCTTGATTTGAGTTCCCAGGTTTAGTAATAAAATATGACATGATTTCGCACTCCAGCACAGGGCAATTTATTGCAAAAGAAAACGCAAAGTCCTGCTTAGAGTGAGGTTCTGACCCTTGCAGAGAATTCATGAAGTTCATCAGACCTGCCTATTATAACTCCCAACTCCCCGTTCTCAACTCGGCTGCGACAGGAAACTGACAGGGTGTGATTCCAGTGGCTCCGGTCCTGGGAAGCGATGCCTTTGACGACGGAGCAAGTATGTGGAGAGAAGGCTGTGACTTCATAGGGCCTGGCACCTCTCTCTCTCTCTCTCTCTTTTTTTTTTTAAAACTATGTTTTTATTGATTTTAGAGAGGACGGGAGAGAGAAATAGAAATATCAATGATAAGAGAGAATCATTGACTGGCTACCTCCTGCACACCCCCTACTGGGGATTGGGCCTGCAAACCAGGCATGTACCCTGACTGGGAATCGAATTGTGACCTCTTAGCTCATAGGTGATGCTAACCACTGAGCAACACCTACCGGGCCCCTCTCTCTCTTTCACACACACACACACACACACACACACACACACACACGGCAGAGCTCTGTTAGTCCTCGTTATCATCACGGCTTCTGTGTTCAGTTACACTACACACATCACCGTGGTTTGCGTTCTGATGCATAAAAGCTTTTCCAAGCAGAAAATCTGGAAACATTTTTTGGTATTTTTTTTTTTTTTTTTTTGCTTCTTCTAAGGTTCACCTGACTTGACTGATAAAAAGTAAGTGGAAATATTTTAAGGGGGGGAGGAGGGAGAAAAACATGTCTGAGAAGCTAAACTTAGTAAACCGCTGTAACATTCGGAAAAGGAGCCCAAGATTCCATGGAAAGGTGGAGACCCATTTATAAAAAGACTCATGTGCACCTAGACCGCAGAGACAGTGAACTGAAGAAAAAATCAGGTGTGCCCAGCCACGTGTGTGTGAGTTTATTTATTTAAAGAAATTTTTATTGATTTCAGAGAGAGGGAGAGAGGGATAGAAACGTCAATGATGAGAATCATGGATCGGCCGCCTCCTGCATGCCGCCTACTGGGGATCAAGCCCACAACCCGGGCCTGTGCCCTGACCAGGAATCAAACTGTGACCTCCTGGTTCATAGGTTGATGCTCAACCACTGAGCCATGCTGGCTGGGCAGTATGTAAGGTTCAGGAAGGTAGATATCGCTGTTGTGACAACAGAAAGGAGCTGTTGCTTTGCCCTCAAGGCCTCTGCTTCACTGGGTCCTCTCAGTTAGATCCTAGATCACTGACGGGAGCACAGCATTCCTGTCACCATCCCTCTGACCAACCCTCTGACCATCCCTCTGACCATCCCTCTGACCATCCCTCTGACCATCCCTGTGACCATCCCTGTCACCATCCCTCTGACCATCCCTCTGACCATCCCTGTGACCATCCCTGTGACCATCCCTCTGACCATCCCTCTGACCAGCCCTCTGACCATCCCTCTGACCATCCCTCTGACCATCCCTGTCACCATCCCTCTGACCATCCCTCTGACCATCCCTCTGACCATCCCTGTCACCATCCCTCTGACCATCCCTCTGACCATCCCTGTGACCATCCCTCTGACCAGCCCTCTGACCAGCCCTCTGACCAGCCCTCTGACCATCCCTCTGACCATCCCTGTGACCATCCCTCTCACCATCCCTCTCACCATCCCTGTGACCATCCCTCTGACCATCCCTGTGACCATCCCTCTGACCATCCCTCTGACCATCCCTGTCACCATCCCTGTGACCATCCCTCTGACCATCCCTCTGACCATCCCTCTGACCATCCCTCTGACCATCCCTGTGACCATCCCTGTCACCATCCCTCTGACCATCCCTGTGACCATCCCTCTGACCATCCCTGTGACCATCCCTCTGACCATCCCTCTGACCATCCCTGTCACCATCCCTGTGACCATCCCTGTGACCATCCCTCTGACCATCCCTCTGACCATCCCTGTCACCATCCCTGTGACCATCCCTGTGACCATCCCTGTGACCATCCCTGTGACCATCCCTCTGACCATCCCTGTGACCATCCCTGTGACCATCCCTCTGACCATTCCTCTGACCATCCTTCTGACCATCCCTCTGACCATCCCTCTCACCATCCCTCTCACCATCCCTCTGACCATCCCTGTGACCATCCCTCTGACCATCCCTCTGACCATCCCTCTGACCATCCCTCTGACCATCCCTCTGACCATCCCTCTGACCATCCCTCTCACCATCCCTCTGACCATCCCTCTGACCAGCCCTCTCACCATCCCTCTGACCATCCCTCTCACCATCCCTCTCACCATCCCTCTCACCATCCCTGTGACCATCCCTGTGACCATCCCTCTGACCATCCCTCTGACCATCCCTCTGACCATCCCTCTCACCATCCCTCTCACCATCCCTCTCACCATCCCTCTCACCATCCCTCTCACCATCCCTCTGACCATCCCTCTGACCATCCTTCTGACCATCCCTCTGACCATCCCTCTGACCATCCCTCTGACCATCCCTCTGACCAGCCCTCTCACCATCCCTCTGACCATCCCTCTCACCATCCCTCTCACCATCCCTCTCACCATCCCTCTGACCATCCCTGTGACCATCCCTGTGACCATCCCTCTGACCATCCCTCTGACCATCCCTCTGACCATCCCTCTGACCATCCCTCTGACCAACCCTCTGACCAGCCCTCTCACCATCCCTCTCACCATCCCTCTCACCATCCCTCTCACCATCCCTCTCACCATCCCTCTGACCATCCCTCTGACCATCCCTCTGACCATCCCTCTGACCATCCCTCTGACCATCCCTCTGACCATCCCTCTGACCAGCCCTCTGACCAGTCCTGCCAACACATCTGGGGAGGGACGGGCCCACTGCATGCTACTCAGCCTTGGTCACTACCAAGCAAACAGTAGGATGAGGAGGTCAGGTGGATGCTATTCAGTATCCTTCTCCTCAGTGATGGTTCACGCTGACCTAAACCGTTTCCTGCCCAAGCCAGAGCTCCTCTTCATGTTAGACTCACTCACTCACACATGGAGCTACCACAAAACCGTGTCACTCTCTTCTAGACAAGCCAGCCTTTGGGTTGCAAAGGGGAATTTTTGACAACAAAAGATTTGGGTTCACGAAGATATTTCCAGAATATACTGATACTTTGTGAAAGACCAAACGGCCAATGTCTGACCCTTTAACTAAACTGCTCTCTGTCAGATTCTATTTTGTAAAACAAAATGTATTAATTGTTCCTAATTCATTCGCAAGCAACTTTATATGAGTGAACTCAACGCTGACATTGTAAAACCCGTACCTAAGCATTTTTGCTCTGACCCCTAACAAGCGGAATATTTTTTTGCCCTTTCCTTTCAGAAAGTCGAAATGAACCACAAATTAGAAGAGAGAAAAAGTAAAACGATGCCAAGTATTTGAGATTCCTCCTGAACTTCTGTCATCTTTTCAGGTGACAGGGACACAGACGTTTTAAGGTTTCTGCTTTGCTGGCCGCTCTCCCGGGGCAGAGGCCAGTTGGTTCAAAGGACGCCTAACCACAGATGCAATGCCACCCTCCTCCACCCTCCTCCACCCTCCTCCACCCGCCTCCACCCTCCTCCACCCTCCTCCACCCTCGAGAAAGAATCCCATTCTGAGGAAGCTGCAGGAGCTGCACTCCAGCTGAGAGAGAAGCTTGTGATTTTCTGTAACTTATTTTTTCTTGTTTTTCTTACTAATACAGATATACTCCTAATACCAAGGATTTGTGTGTGCATTTCTGTTTTGTTTTAAATATATTTTTATTGATTTCAGAGAGGAAGGGAGAGGGAGAGAGAGATAAACATCAATGATGAGAGAGAATCATTGATTGGCTGCCTCCTGCACGCCCCCCTTTGGGGATCAAGCCCACAACCCAGGCTTGTGCCCTTGACTGGAATCGAACCTGGGACCCTTCTTCAGTCCACAGGCCGACGCTCTATCCATGAGCCAAATGGGCTAGGGCTGCATTTCTGTTTCCATTCTTACATGTACACAACCACAACCAGCTGCACGCACGGGCACCTCCACGCAGATTCTGTGGAGTAAGCCTCAGTGGGCCATGAAATAGCATTTATTTTAGAAGTTATACCTTCAACCAGTGTTAGGTAGCCAGGAGTCTCCTCCCTACGCTATCCCTCTGATAGTATACGGTATGTGTTTTGGTTTCTTCATTCTTTTCCCAGTCTCCTCTTCCTTGTCTCAGATATATCACTGCTTAGAGAGGAGGTAAGAGCAGGAAACAGAGGGATGATCAGGGGATGGAGAGGGCCACAAAGGTGCCCAGGCTCTCTACTTCCACTGCTTCTGAAGCTTTGCCTTGTGGGGTGAAGGCATCAGCGAGGCCGACGGCTTTCTCCTGACCTGTCCTCGGAGGGGTTCTTTTTGTCTCTTACAGAACACACAAGGGGTAAACCCCTCTCATCAAAATGTGGCCTTTCCCAGCGATCTCAGGGCGGTTGAGGTGGTTTGCAGAGGCAAAGTATGCAGAATTTGGAAATGTGGCCCACGCAAGCACTTCCCACACCTGGATATAATGCTTGGGCTTAATGCTTATAAGTTTGACATATATACTACTTATTTCCTGACATTTAACCTGTTTTTGCCCTCATTTTACATTAAAAATTATAACCCAATAAGAGGCCCGGTGCACAAAATTCGTGCACTTAGGGGGGGTCTCTCAGTCCAGCCTACGCCCTCTCGCAGTCCGGGAGTCCTCAGGGAATGTCCAACTGACAGCTTAGGCCCGCTCCCTGAGGGCCGTTAGTTGGACATCCTTAGCACAGCCACGGAGGTGGGAGAGGCTCCTGCCACTGCCACTGTGCTCACCAGCCATGAGCCCAGGTTCTGGCTGAGTGCCAATTCCCCTGTGGGAGCACCCTGACCACCAGGGGGCAGCTCCTGTGTTGAGTGTCTGCTCCCTGGTGGTCAGTGCATGTCATAGCAACCCGTTGTTCCACCATTCAGTCAATTTGCATATTAGCCTTTTATTATATAGGATGTAAAAAATTATAATATAATGTTTTTAAGCATAATGAAATGATGTAAAATATTGTAAGGAACTCATTCACATAGATATCTTTAGTTCAGGAAAACTAAAGCATGGGAGATAAAGGGTAAAAATAGTTACCCAAAACATGTCTACTCAGTTATAAACTTGTCATCAATCCTATATATATAAGTGCATATGTGTATGTGCTTGTATATTAAATATACATATTTCAACACAACCTAGTAATTGGATACTAGTAATTTAAAACTATGTATAAATGAATAGTTATAACTAGTATCTTCTTATAACTTAATTTATGTTAATATACAACTAAGATTCATGCATTTCCTTCATATGTTTATATCACTTTGTCTATGATTTCATTGCTCATCCCTTTAATTTATGCCTGTTTGTGTTTATTCCCACCTCGCTGTGAGAAAATGCTTCACAAATGTTCACTCTTCAGTAGTAAAACTAAACAAACTATTTTATATTAGCAAGTTGTAAAGCCAGGAAAAATATTGCAAAAATTAGGGATAATGTTACAACACTTTTCTTTGAAGTCCAATTGATAATATTATAGGAAAAGTACATAACACCATTACCTTTTAACATCCACAGACCACCAGGCGCTAATTAATTACATCTATCAGTATTCTTATTATTACTGTACTGGACAGGAAGAGTTAAATAGCCTTCATAGTTCTCCAGCAAATAATTTGGATACTGAAATAATGAAAATAATTAGATGTTTATGCACAATGAGATCATTGATAGGAAATAAAATAAATTCAATAAATTTTATGTAAATCCATTTGGGTGGTTTCTTGTTACAAACTCGTAGTGAAAGTTCTTATTGAAATTCTAAACAGCGACATTTCCTGAACAATGTCAAAGATTGGGTATTCCCACTGCATACTCTGCCATAGCTACATAGCAAAACAAACTATATTTACTTTAAATTTCATATATTTTCTGTGATAACAATTAGATATAAACATTTTAAGTGGTTTTCTTTTACCTTACCTCTGTCCTCACTGGTTCTCAATATATTTGATCAGATGTATTTATAATTTGTATCTCATGTCACAGCCAAAACAACATGCATATGTATTCACTAAAACATTGTCATTGCTATACAAATTAAACATAGTAAGTTTGTAAATATTAGTGGTATTTTCAATATTAATACCTAAAACAATTTTAACCATTTCTTAACCTAGAAGGATGTAATGATATTACGCATATTTCCTCTCCAAATTCTACAGATTTGCTTCTAAATCAAAATGCCAGTAGTTGTGTGTACCAACACATTTTGCTCCCTCTAGGATTTGGGTTGAGCTTTTGAAATAATTAGTATGTTTCCATGGTGACTTTTACTATCTATTTTATACATTTCACCCAGGCTCATAGCATTTAAAGATTAAATACACGTTGCAAATACGAAAGCATGCCATCTAAATTAAAAACCCCAACAACCATGCATTAAATATCAAATTTAAATCTGCTGTGCACAAAAATATTAAACACTTACTGCAGACTGTGAAAGAATCCATTTCTAATGGGGACTTTATGTCAGTCCCCAGGGAACCCTATCAGGGCACAGCTGACTGTCATTTTCAGTTGATTTCATTAGCGCTTAAGTTTTAGTGTAAAGTACTCCCCCTTAGGTGCTCTGAAAGTCAGTGATTTACATACACTTCGTGTAAAGACTTTGCTTTGGTTATTATAAGAGTGATTTAATAGCTAAGTGAAGATTTGTTTTGCCTCCCTAAATCTACTTATTCAAACATAAATATTAACTTTTAATAAAATAGCACTTAATGCATTATCCCCATCCATTAAAGTGAAATAGATGATGTGGTCAGCTGACCATCTTCATGCCAGGATAATACCCTATTGCAGTCTTCTTTTTGTCTGAAGCATTTGACCATGTTCGATTGAGTGTACATTTTTATGAATTATAGGCACTTCACTTACAGAGTAGGCTAGCGGAACGCAGCTGGCCCACTGGTTAAAGAAAGCAGTGTTACCAACGTGAGAGAGATGTGTCACCCCACTGTTTGATCTCAAGGACAGTTTTCTATCCTCTGGGTTTTAAAAATGGACTCATAATAACAATACTAAATAATAGTAAGTGCTGCTTGGACCTGTGGCTTCAAATACGGTTCCATTTTTGTGATGTGTGTTTTTCTGTTCTAAGAAATATTGAAGGTGAAAAAAAGCAAGTTGTAGAAGCCACTGCTGCTCACTGGATGCTCTTCTGTTTGATGTGGGTTCCAGAACAATACTGACTTTGCTCTTGACGTCAAGACGTTGCTTTGTTTCAGATGAAAATGGGCATTTGCATAGAGCATAGACACGTCTGCGTATGGCACAGGCCAGACAAGCAACGAAGTGAGTGAGTGCTACGTGTGGGGGTGGGCAGGAAACGCTGGGCCTTGAGCTTAGAAGGAAATCTAAAGCATGAAGAGCTGATAGCAGATATTTTAAAATATCCTCATGCTGGAGTATAGTTACCTTGATTGTAAGCACTCATATTTGCAGAATCCATGTTCTAGGGACTCAATGAGAAAAATGTTGAATATGCTTTGAAAAATAAAAAGTTTTATCTTCTAAGTCCAAATTCGAGGAAAAATATCAGGATGCTTCATTTTCTGAGTAATTGATATTTTCACCACGTTGTTTACTCTGGCAGCGAGGTATTTTTTGTTTGTCTTGTACAGTTCCTCAAACTAAAATTAATGTTTAAAAAAATCCATTAGTAATGCTCAGGCAAGAGAAATAGAATCGTAAAAATTCCTTCTGCTTTAAGTAGGTCATCCTCGCTGTGTTTTCAACATAGAACAGGGACTAGACCAGAACCCTGAAGATAGTACATAAAAAATAGTTCCTCAAATCAGATCCACTAAGCCCTAAAAAATGGTTCCTACATTTTTACTCTCGTATAAATAAAGTGATTGATTTGGCCCAATCTGCTTTTCTTTCCATCTTTGATTCCAACACACGCCCACACAACCAAATGTGGGAATGCATTTAGTTAAGATTTCTCTTACCCGTGAAATGGGGCCAATATTTGACTAACCTTCTCCTACCATACTTAGTGACATTCTGATTTAAGCATTTTACAGGACTGCCATTTATTATATCTGTGCTTGTTTACAGCTTCTAATCAGATTCTTGGAGTGAAATCGTATTTCTGCGGGAATTATTAACCGAGAGAAACCGCAAGCAAATGCTTAGAAAAAAGACAACTTGACTCTAAAATTTAGGATATTGAAGTTCCATTAAGAAATTTGCTTTAAGATATTTATGTGAAGTTGCAAAGACTCTTTTAACTTCTTCCAATTAACCCATCAGTTTAATGGGCTAACGTAATTCAAATATTTATATCACACTCTTCATTCATACACAGGCCCACGATTTCCCCCAAATTACTTCAGAATGGCACCTGCATGGGAAGTCACACTGGCGACGCCCCCACCTGGGGAAGCTGGACTGTGGCGAGGGAGCAGGGGCCACAGGTCCCAGGGGCCGGTTAGTGTAACTGAAGCAGCCCTGGGGGAGGGGCGGTGTCTTCTGCGCGGTCGTGTTGTCTGGGAAATTCTGACCAGGAACAGCCGACTGCTGTGGCTATATGTTTGGTTTGAACTGTCTTCGCTCTAAGTGTAGACAGATGTTCCTACCTGACAGCAATTTTCTGTCTTTTTTTTTTTGCATATAAGATTGATCGGCTCCAGACTAATTGAATTTGCCTTTCAAGGGAAGCGTATTGATACCAGGGAGAATATTGATGAATGTTTATTGACAACCCACTTCATCATTTAGTCCAGCTATGCTCCCGGGCACCCCTGGACAAGCGCCTTTATTTCTATCTTACAGGAGAGGCACGTTTCACTGAGCCTCGGGTGAACTGGGGTTTAAACTGGGAAAGAAAATGTTGCTTGATATGACTATGAAAAGAGTTAGTGCCCAAATACCACACTCTAACAACCAGTCATACAGCTTTAAGCTCTTTGGTTTTCCTGTAAAAACGAACACGTTCTAGTCTATTGTTGCTTACGCTTGTGGCGCCGAAGAAGAAGCCATTGACAAATCCGAGGTCAGGAAGATGTACTCTTGTGTTTTTCCCAGGAGTTTTATCATGCTAGCTCTCATATTTGGTTCACTGATCCATTTTCAGCTAATCTTCACCCACGGTGTGGAGGAGGGGCCAGGGGACGGGAAGAATCAGAATCAGGAGAAAGGGGTGCAGAGGGTAATGCGGAACTAGGGCTGTGAGAGACATGTTCCATTGTGCTGGTTCCACGGGGGTATATATGTTAAAGATAACAGCATTTTACACTGTAAATATGTGCAGCTTATTAAATGTTAATAAACGTCAATGAAACTGTAAAACCAGAAAGTCATAAAAAAAGAAATGCAAATCTGTAACTATAAATACAAACTTCTGGGGCACCTTTCTATGTACGAGGTGGGATTCTGCCTGATTCGTGAATTGTTGAGTAAAGCCAGTTAGAGCCACCATAGGACCCAGCAACCCCTCTCCTGAGCATCTACCCGAAAAATGAAAAAACATGTATGTGCAGAGATATATGAACCCCTATGTTCACTGTAGCATTATTCACGCTGGCCAAGACGTGGAGACACTCAAGGTGTCCTTCCGTGGAGGACTGGATAGAGAAGATGTGGGCCATACACACACAAATATGACTCAGCGAAAAGGAAAAGAAGAGATACTGCTGTTTGCCACGACATGGATGGACCTTGAGAACATGAGGCAAGTGGAGTAAGCCAGGCAGGAGAAGCTAAGAAACACGTGATTTCATGCATTTGTGGGATAGAAAACCGAAACTCGTGAGCACAAACCGTAGTGGGCGTGTGCCAGACAGGAAAGGGTGGGGGAGAAGGGGGACCTAATATATGGTGACAGGAAAGGATTTGACTTGGGGTGATGGGCACAGACCTTGTCACATAGAACTCCACACCCGAAACTTAGAGGATCCTATGAACCAATGTCACCCCAATAAGTCTCATAAACAAAACCCATACAAAATAAAATAAATGATTTAAAAAGGAAGATAAATACAAACGTATGTCTTTTAAGCCACAATACTCTAAGAAATCAAGTTGGATATGAAAATACTTTTTAAATGACTTCTCAGCTCACATCTGTCCTGTGAGCCCGAGATCACGTGGCCATAGCAGACGTGTTCAGGGCAGGGCCCCCTCGGGAGTCTGTCTGACCAGGATGCCGTGCTGAGCTTTTCCGCTAGGGGAAGCACGCACACGTATCCCTTTACTCAATCATACACAGTGTCACCAACATGTATGGAGTGCATTCCCTGTAATGAACAGAGCCGGCATCTGGGAGTGCAGGCACACAGGAGGCGTGGGGTAAACCATTAGTAATTGAATGAGTGAATTAATAGGCATTGTTCTGGCGCTTCTGATCAGAGGTTAGAGTAACGATCAATTGTTCTGGTATCTTGGAATAAAGATAAAAGATTATCATTTGACAGAATAGGTAATAATATAGAAATGTTCTTATCTTTGCTTCTCTTAATGTTTATTTAGAGCATTTGAAATCTTTCACACTTGGTGCTTGAATCTGTTATTCCCATGTAAATCCATGCCATGCTTTTGTAGCATTTAAAAAAAAAAAACTACGACTGAGAAATTTTAAACATAAATTCCTTCTCCTTACTGAGAACAAGTCTGCTCCAAGAACTAGATAATGGGCCTCTTTGAAGCAATACATTTTCCTTTTCAGTGTCTTTGTTTATCATCATGAAAAGAAGTTTCAACAATGAATGGCAGTATTTGAGAGAAAGATATGAATTAAAAATAAAGAGACTACATGACATAAATACCTAACTGTGTACACCTTTTAGAAAGTAGAGTCCATAAATCACATTATTAAAAATAAATGTGTTCTGTCTTTTTACATTGTATATGATTAGGCCAAACTGTATTTAACATCTAAATGAATATATTAAATAAATCTCACAAATAAAATCTAATAATGATTAATTTATCATTATGGTTTAAACTGATTAGTTATGGTGTGCTACCAAACCATAATTTCTAGCACACAATCTTAATTAAGGCAGCTTTATAGAAAGTACTGAAGTATAGAGATTTAGCCCTCCAATTTTATTCTATTTTGGGGGGTTTAAGATTGTTTTATCTATTTTTTACAATCCTTTGCATTTCTATGCACATTTCAGAATCAGCTTCTGAATTTCTATTGTGTACAAAGGGCCTTCTGAGATTGTTATTGAGTTTGTATTGATCCCATAGATCATTTTATCAGAACAACCACAGAAAGATTCAAACATAAAACTGAAAATAAAGAAAATAAAATTGGAATATTTAGAAACGCTGAACGTTAACTGAAATACATTTATTTTCACTTGGAATACATTTAAAATTTTACTGCGGTTCAATTTACATAGAGCGAAATGCACAGAGCTGTGTGTGCAGTTAAATGAGTGTGACAGATGTGTCTATCCATCCATCTAACCACACCCCGAGATACTGAACAGGGCCCTCAGTCCTGAAGGTTCCTGAGGCATGTCCCCAGGCCATTCCCTCACCTCCAGTCACAGTCAGAGTCAGAGGCCACCACTCCTCATTCCCATGAGGAGATTCCCATCAGGATGCTTCAGCTGTTTAACGGTTTTATGTAAATGGACTCATGCAGTGTTTCTGTCTGTGTCTTAGTCCGTCCGCTTATGCTGCCGGAACAAAATGCCATCCATGCGTGGGGTGTCTTAAACGAGAGAAATGTAGATCCTCAGAGTTCTGGAGGCTGGGATTCTAAGATCAGGGTGCCAGCATGTTTAAGTTGGGGTACGGCTCCCTTTCTGTTTATGGATGTTCGCTTTTTTCATGGTGTGGCTTTTCCTTGGCCCATGCATGAGAGCACCAGGAGAGAGAGAAGAGAGAAGAGAGAGAGAGAGAGAGAGATTTTTTGTGTCCATCCTTCTGTTTTCATTGCCTTAGCCAGGTCTTTTTAAGTGCACAATGCAATAATTTTTAGTAAATGTAGAGAAATATGCTACCATCACAATTAAACCTTAGAAAAGTCCATTACTCCAGAAAGACCCCGTATGTGCCTGTTCTTATAATACCTTCCTGAAGGACGCACTAGTCATTTCATCCAACTCCTATTACCTCCCAAAGGCTCCATCTGCAAACATCATCACACTGAACGTTAGGGGTTCAACCTATTAAGTGAGGTGGGTGGACACACATATTCAGTGTATAATAGTCTCTCCATTTCCTTCCTTCCTTCTTTCTTCCTTCCTTCCTTCCTTTTCCTTCCTTCCTTCCTTCCTTCCTTTCTTCCTTCCTTTCCTTCCTTCCTTCCTTCCAGCTCTCTCCCTCTCCTCCTCCTCCTCCTTCCTCTCTCTCCTTAGCGTATTTTTGACACTCATCCATGTTATCGTGTACCTCTAGGATGTTCATTTTTATTGCAGACTAGTATTTCTCTGTATAAAGATTTCATGATTTGTTGATCTTTTTTTTTCTACTGATTAACTTTTTTTTCCTTCCAGTTTGGGGCTATCATGAAAAAAAAAAAAAAAAAGCTCCTATGAACAATCTTCTATACATGCTTTTTGTTTGGAAAATATTTTAATTTCTTCTGAGAACCGATCTAAGCAAACAGCTGCTGGGTTTAGTGGTCAGAGACAATTCTCACGGACTCCCACCTTTCTCCGGACACTGGGAGGGAGGCGGCACAGCGTCAGGCCTCTGCTCTTTCCAAGGATGTTCCTCTAGTCAACGGCCATGGCAGATGGCGATGCTGTCACCCCCAGGGCAGAGGGCAGCGGTTTTCTTCTTACTTTTGTGGGCCCTTCTGCACCACCTGGGGGACGCGGGGGCGGGGAGGCAAGGGGAACGCAGGCACACAGGACTCACGGGCCGCTGTGCCCTGAGTGACACAGGCCTCTGTCTTTGAACCAGAGAGCCCTGTCTTCGCCATCACCGTTACACACGGCAGCCACCGTGTTTGCTAGCAAAGGAGGCAAACTCTCCAAGTCTCCACAGCCTTGCTGCTCAGATCCTCTGGGGAAGCCAGTACTGAGCTAGAGGAAGTGCAAGTTCACCTGGGGGGTAATGCCCGTGAAAGCCAAAAGGGAAAGGAGCAGTTTGGGGGTGCAAAGGCCTTCAGATCGTGCTGTGGAGCTCACACCTGTGCAAGGAGAGGTGGGAGGAGGAGGGTCCTGCAGGGAGAGGCTCAGCCTGCAATGCAGGTCTCAGTTCTCAGCCAAGTGGCTGTGGCTGCAGGACAACAGCCGCCCATCGGAGGCCTCTCGGGCGCAGCTAGGCGGTGGGTGGCGCAGGGGCTGCAGGCAGCGTGGAGGGGGCCCCCGCGGGAGCCCCGGGAAGACCCTGCAGAGGAGGCAGCCGGGCAGGGGCTGGCTCGTCCCACGCAGGAAACGCAAGCTCTCTGTGCAGGGAGAGGGGTGCTGCAGCTCCAAGGCTGCTTCGAGGGTCAAGTGCACTTGAACTTGACAGAAGCTGCCACGCACTTTCCGCCGCCACTGTCATAGTCCACAGGGCCACGGGCCACGCACGGAGGTTCGGGTGGCACAACCGTGCGGAAGCTGTCAGCTTCTAAAGCGTGTATGCCTTCCAGCAGTGGGGGTTCACTGTGGCTTTACGTTGCCGGTCCTTGATGATTTACTTCATGCATTTAAAAAAAAATGATTATGATATTCCTGGGTGTTTTTTTCTTACTGGGGGTTTGTTGGACTTGTTAGATACGTTTTCAATCATGTTTGGAAAACATCTGGTAACTGTTCTTCTTTCAGATGGCTTCTCTTCCCTCCTCTGTGCCCTCTCTTCCCCCCTCTGTGCCCCCTCTTCCTCCCTCTGTGCCCTCTCGTCCTCCCTCTGTGCCCCCTCTTCCTCCCTCTGTGCCCCCTCTTCCTCCCTCTGTGCCCCCTCTTCCTCTGTGCCCCCTCTTCCTCCCTCTGTGCCCCCTCTTCCTCCCTCTGTGCCCCCTCTTCCTCCCTCTGTGCCCCCTCTTCCTCCCTCTGTGCCCCCTCTTTCTCCCTCTGTTCCCCCTCTTTCTCTCTGTGTGCCCCCTCTTCCTCCCTCTGTGCCCCCTCTTTCTCTCTCTGTGCTCCCTCTTCCTCTGTGCCCCCTCTTCCTCCCTCTGTGCCCCCTCTTCCTCCCTCGGTGCCCCCTCTTCCTCCCTCTGTGCCCCCTCTTTCTCCCTCTGTGCCCCCTCTTCCTCCCTCTGTGCCCCCTCTTCCTCCCTTTGTGCCCCCTCTTCCTCCCTCTGTACCCCCTCTTCCTCCCTCTGTGCCCCCTCTTCCTCCCTCTGTGCCCCCTCTTCCTCTCTCTGTGCCCCCTCTTCCTCCCTCTGTGCCCCCTCTTTCTCTCTCTGTGCCCCCTCTTCCTCTGTGCCCCCTCTTCCTCCCTCTGTGCCCCCTCTTCCTCCCTCTGTGCCCCCTCTTCCCCCCTCTGTGCCCCCTCTTCCTCCCTCTGTGCCCCCTCTTCCTCCCTCTGTGCCCCCTCTTCCTCCCTCTGTGCCCCCTCTTCCCCCCTCTGTGCCCCCTCTTCCTCTGTGCCCCCTCTTCCTCCCTCTGTGCCCCCTCTTCCTCCCTCTGTGCCCCCTCTTCCTCCCTCTGTGCCCCCTCTTCCCCCCTCTGTGCCCCCTCTTTCTCTCTCTGTGTCCCCAGCGCTGCCTGTTGAACTCGGGCCGGCTGCCAGCGGCTAGCAGGGTGGCCTTGTCCTTCGCCTGGGGGTTCACCTTGAGCTTGACCCTCAGCTCCTTGCAGTTTCTGGCCGACCCTTTCACGTCAGAGTCCCTGGTGAGCCTCCGTAGTGTCTTCTCATTTCAGACGTTGTCATTTCCATTCTGGAATTGCCTTTTTAAACTATATTTTCCACTTTTCTTTTGAGAAAATGCATTTGTCCACTTGTTGCGTCTAACTTTTGCTTTGACACCTGGCGAGCACTTGGAGTCCTGGCTTAGAGTTCTCGTGTTCTAATCCCCACACCTGTGCTACCGAGTGGTCAGCTTTCCTGAGGATGGCCAGTTTCCTAATTCTACACTTAATGTAGTTAATTCCGCTTGAACATCCTGTGCTGTGTGGTGGAGCATGCGTATTTTAATTTCCCCTAGAAAGTGTCTGATTTCCTTCTGACAAGCGGTATATTTCCTAGTGGCATTGTTCTATCCTGTGGAGAACTGTTTGTAGACTTCCGAGGGGGTGGATCTAGAAAAAGTGTTTTCCTGCACAAGCTAAGCGCGGCTCCTCCAAACACCCAGCTGAACACCTACGGATGCATCCTTACCCCCTGCCCATGTCCCGCCTCCCGCTCTAACCCATAGGAGCCTGCAGACTCCTGCTGTCTATGGCCCCCAGTCGCTGTTTTATGCCAAGGCCAAAAAATGTCTCAGTCTATCTATCCGCAGGTAAGAATTGGACCCAAAATTCAAAGGGGCCCACAGCCTAGTTTTGGAGCTTCCTCTCTGGGGTTTACCCCCCTTTTCAGTACCTTACCTGGACCGTTCCGATCCCCTAGGTTACCCTGACCTCTGACCTCTGCCCTCTGCCCTCTGCCCTCTGCCCTCTGCCAGGGGAGACCCGGCTCTCTGCCAGGGGAGAACCAGTTCCACGCCTGGTGCTGAAGTGCATGAATGCCCCTGGCAGACAGCAGATAGCCGAGTGGAGCTGCTTCATGCTCTCCTTCCCTCAAGCATCACAGCTCGGTCCCACTTACCACTAATGCCTGCAAATAGACATCTTCTACATTTTTAAACACTTCAGACCTAGTCACAGTGGAACAGTAAGTCTTATGCCAGTTACTCAGTTATGCCTGGGACTGAAATTCTACATTAAGTGAGTCTTTTTTAATTACGAATCTCCAAAGTTTCCAGCATTAACTTTTTCTATTACAGGAAAAAATTCAGATTTAAAAAGTTTATTTTTTAACTCTTTGCTATGCTAAAGCATTATATCTTGGCAATGTAGAAGCAATTTAAAATGTGAAGGAATATCGTAAGCCTTATAATGGAAAATATTGTCTCCAATCGTTTTCAATTCCATAACTTAAAACTACGCAGCTGTTTTAGCTTTTGACTCCCTTAAAACTTTTAGTTTCAAACATCCAGAGAAACAGAATTGACACTGCAAATAATAATCAATCTGTGCACAGTATTTTAATATTCACAGGATGTAATGCTTTAATGGCATAATGTGTAAAAATTATGAAATAATAAAACACAGTATAAACTAGAGGCCCAGTGCACGAATTCATGCACCAGTGGGGCCCCTCTGCCTGGCCTGTGGGATCAGGCTGAAACCAGCTCTCTGACATCCCCCAAGAGGTTCCACATTGCGAGAAGTCACAGGTCAGGCCGAGGGACCCCACCAGTGCACGATTAGGGCCCGGGAGAGACGCAGGAGGTTGGGCAGCCCGTGAGGGACTGCAGGAGAGCTCCAGGGCATGTCTGGCCCATCTTGCTCAGTCCCAATCTGCCAGACCCCAGCAGCAAGCTAACCTACCAGTTAGAGAGTCTGTCTCCTGGTGGTCAGTGCACATCATAGCGAGCATTTAAGTGGCCTTAGCATATCATTAACATATTACACTTTGATTGGTTGAACGGATAATGGGACACTTAGCATATTAGGCCTTTATTATAGAGGATAGGCAACTATACTAAAGTCAATATTTTAACTGACTGAAAAGTTGAATAAGTTAATAACGGTCACAATTCCCACGTAGCAAGTTACTCTGTGACACAGGAAAATGCATAAAAAACGCTGAGTTAACTGGCTCCTTTTCAAGTGATCACAGCCAACCAGGTCTCATCAGGATAGGCAAATCGTTCTATTAATACCATTACTGACTTAACTTTTTACAGGCCATAGCTGTGGGGTCACTGAACATTCTGGTCTAATGAGGAAGGCTATCTCCCTGTGGCATTTCCCCCCTGAGAAGTTAAAGTTTTTTGACAATTTTAGAAAGTCCCGAGGGCAATTCCTAAAGGACTGATAGTCTTGGACCTGGGCAGCTCTCTGGCAGCGAAATGCATGGGTCTTGTACAATGCTCTGTGTTTCTAGGCCGAAATAACCATGCAATTATTTTGTAATTATAAAGTAATCATTTACTGGCAACTGGAAGTTTTTCATTTTTCATGGTAATTCCAAGTACAACTACCATATAATTTGTAAGAAAGAAATAGCTGTGCAATTAAGCTGTATTAGCACAGTAATTACCAAATATGCCCAGGCTTATTTGTGTCTTATGAAATAGGGATTTCTACACCTGCAAACTGCAAATTGCATAGCAGCTCTGTGTGCTTTCTTCGGGTAGCCTGTCACAACACCAAAGGCGGTGGGGTCAGCTTTTGTTTCATCATATCATTGTGTGAGGTTATCAATTGAATATAGTATTTTGCCACAGCTGTGTCTCTGTGGTTGCAAATAAATTGCTCCACCAGAGAAAAGTAGAGCAGATTTTGTAGCTGTAAGAAAAAGGCTGGCACCATGGAAAGAGTAAGAGTGTGAAGTCAGATATGTGTTTGAAATCTACCTTGCCTACTTTCTCAAAGAGTCATTTGGATAAATGACCTGCTTTTCTTCATCGGTACCATAGGATGCATAAATTTATAAATTTCAGGGGTGCTGCCCGACTAGATAAGAAATATGCACACAGGACCTGATTCATGCAGTGGACATTCATTTCCCAAATATCTCCGTGCCAGGCACTCTCTCGGGCACTTGGAAAGCACGGATGAGAAAAACAGACACAATGCCTGCCCCCAGTGTGCTTAAAGTTCGATAGAACACATGAACTCTAACTGAATCATCACATGTGTGAGTGTGAAATTGCAACTATCGTTCACTGAGATGTTTTAACTCGAAAGAGAGCTGTGTGATGACATAAAAACCTGCATCTAATGTTCACAGCAGCTTTATTATAAGAGCCCACACCTGGACCAGGCCCGATGCCCTGCAGCAGGTGAATGGGCAGCAAACTGTATGCCCGCGCATCTCTCAGCAACAAACACTTCCAGGGAACAAACAATGTGATACATGTCACAACTTGGATGAAATCTCCAAGGAGTGGTGCTGAGTGAAAAAGTCAACCCAACACATTACATACGGTATGATTCCACTTACATGTTCTTGAAATGACAAAGTTTTAGACGTTAGAGGCATTTTGTGGCTGCCAGTGGATAGGCTGTGTTGTAAAAAGGCCACACAAAGGATCCTTGAAGTGACAGAAATAGTATTTCATCGATGGTGGTGAGCACATAAGCCCACACAGGTAGCAAAACTGTATAAGAACACACACAAAGGGGTGCAAGTAAAACGTGGGACCAGATGGGAACTTGAAATTTCAGGGGACCCACTTTGTAAAGGCCATGATAGTCCAATCGTTATGCTGTATGCCTGAAATGAATCTATACTAATAAAAGGGTAATATGCTAATTAGACTGGGTCGACCAGACATCTTCTGGACATCTGACTTCCTTCTGGACAAAGCCATGGTGGTGGGGGCTGAGGCAGAGGTGGTTAGGGGCGATCAGGATGGCAGTTGGACATCCCCCGAGGGATCCCAGTTTGGAGAGGGTGCAGGCCGGGCTGAGGGACAACCCCTCCCCCTTGCATGAATTTTGTGCACCGGGTCTCTAGTACAAAATAATATTGACTGTGAACTAATTGAAAAATAAAACAAAACAAGTCTAACTTGGGAAATATTAGTAAGATAGGTGGACTTAGCAATTTCCGTATCCTGGCTGTGATACTATACCACAGCAGCTTCAACCGGTGAGCCACAAGAATATGTCAAACATGCCATACCTGACCTCCTTTCCCTTCAGTTGTCAAATAGAAAAAGGACAACAGCCAACACGATAATAGGTGTCTGGTGTGACTGACTCAAAATTATACCGATTTCTTTTTATCAGATTGGCAAAAAATGTAATATATGTTCGGTGTGTCACAGAGTTTTAGTACTTAGTTTATGTGTGCCGTGAGATGACAAAGGCTGAACATTGCTGTTATGCCGTAGTTTGCAAAACGTTACAACCAGGGAAAAGTGGAGGCAGGGCACAGAATAGCTCTCTACTGTTTCTTACAACTGCATCTATTTCTGCAACTACCTCAAAAATTTCGGTTAAAAAACAACCTTGCATTCCTATAATCCCTCCCTCCTCAAAAATCCCCCCCACATACTAACTCAAAGATGGGAGGAGCTAAGAGCTACCTTCAGAGGGAATGACCCTCTGCCCCAAGGAACCTAACATGTCAAAGAACCAAAGAAGTCCCGAGTGTGGTGGTGGGGGCGAGAGATGAGGTTCAAGATGACAATGAAGAGAATTCAGAAGCCACTGTTCAGGGTTTCAGAGGGAATAAGAGTTTGGTAAAGGGAAATGAAATCATCGGATTTAAGCTATGAAACCATCAGTCTGAAAAATTTATGTTGAAGGAAATGGGAGAGATATACAATTGCTCAACTCTTTTCTCTATGATAGCAAAATTAGAAGATGCCAGAGTCACCCCTCCACAGCGGAGAGGTCAGCATGGGAGAGAGCAGCAGGGGAGGGACTTCTCCGTGGGTGTGAAGAGTAGAGAGACAGGTGGCCAATGCAGGGCAGGAGGGCAGCGTCCATCAAGGACCTGCAGTGGACACACACCTGTCCCCCTTCACATCCTGCTGCGAGGCCCCGTCCTGGACTCACGGGCATCACAGGGAGCACAGGGAGGCTGGGAGCGGAGAGGGGGAGAGTGAAGTTTCCATCGAGAGAAGCTGGTAGCCTTGGTCCCCAGTCCATCCACACAGCAGAGACACGGCTGCCCGGGGACAGCCCATCCCCTCGGATCACGACCACGCTCTGTCCACACCTTCCATCCTCTCTCACAACCCCAGACACATGTTCCACCCCAACCACGGCCACCCAGGCTTGAATTTCAGGGAGTGGCAGAGGGGAAAGAGAGGAAATGGAATAACAAAGGGGAAAGAAGGAGGCTAATTCAAAGCAACTTTAAAAAGAAGTGAGAGATTCGAATGAAAAGTATTAAAGTTTCGAACAGACTGTCAAATTACAGCGGGAAGGCTGGGGAGGGCGGGGAAGGTAAGAGATCAACCGAAGGACTTGTATGCATGCATATAAGCACAACCAATGGATGCAAGACACTGGGAGGTGGGTGAGGGCATGTATGGGAGTGGGGTGGGGGTGGGGGGGCAATGGGGAGATATGGACACATGTAATACCTTAATAAAAAAATTGAAAAAAAAGTATTAAAGTCAGAGCAAATGTATAAAGCATCCTCTTCCTACCCTGGCATAGTAAGTTGTGTTTTTTTTGCAAAAAGTTGGAAAAACAGTAATTGGAAGCGCTCCCTGGAAGCTATGGTCGGAGTCCACGCAGTTATTTAAGAAACATTCCACGACGCAGCGGGCGCCACCAGGCATGGGAGCTCCAGAGCCCGGTCCTGCGGGCTGTGCGGGCTGCCGCTGTGGTCCAGGCTCCGCGGAGTGGGGCCGCCTTCCCCTCGCCAAGTGTCCGATCCAGACGACGCCTTGTATGACGGCCACCACTGCGTACGAACGCCCTATGACCCGTGTAAACACACAGGGCCATGAAAACGAGGCTTCAATGCAGCTCCCGGGAATGACAATCTGCTATTGCCCAGAGACCAAATGCCTCCCATGGGTAATGATAAATTGATAGCAATGATCAACCTCACATAGTTTAGCAACGTTCACCTGTTAAATGATTTAAAAAAGAAAATGCATATCTTACAACTTTGACTAAACAGTTGGAGAACTTTATAAAAAGATAAGCCCCATTCTAATAGGGTTGTTTTTTTAAATATGTTGATTCAGTTCTCCTCCCTACATAGAACTGATTAGGGAAAAAAGGACTCATTTAAATTTTAGAGATTCATTTTTAAACACCCCCCGTGGTGTTAAGTCTTGTGTGTGTGTGTGTGTGTGTGTGTGTGTGTGTGTGTGTGTGTTGGCATAACTGGCAGAATGAAGTTTCTCATAATTTATTGAAATTCACTTAGTGCTCTGTCAGCCATCACAATTTATGACAGCATTGTCCAGGCGAGCCAGCATACAATAATAGGATACCTGATAATATATTACCGAGTAAGCCAAGAAAGGGAAATCCTCAATTGTCCAGGAAAATGAGATTGTTTTAAGGTATTAACTTAAAAGTGTGCCTATATTTCATCATTTCTCAGCCGAGAGCAACCTGAAATTGCCACGGAAAAGAGAAGAATAGGAGAGATTCGATGGCATGAGTAGGCCCGTGGCCGTCCCCTCCAACAAGGTGGGAAGCCAGAGTGAGAGGCAGCGCATGTAATTACCCATGAGCGCTAAGGTCCTGCCAGACCACAGCTGCTCTAATAGTGCCCAACACTGTTAGCACCTTTGCTACTGAGTTAGTTGAAAAGGGATCTGTCTTCAAATGCATCTGGAAGGCTCTGTGCAGCCATCACTAGTGTATTCTGGTTTCTGGAATATCCTTTTTAAAATGTGAACTACAGCCCAGCCAGTGTGGCTCAGTGGTTGAACGTCGACCCGGGAACCGAGATGTCCTCGATTCGATTCCCAGTCAGGGCCCATGCCCAGGTTGCGGGCTCCATCCCTGGGTTTCCGGCTCCATCCCCAGTGGGGGGCGTGCAGGAGACAGCTGGTGGATGATGTTAACTCTCTCATTGATGTTTCTCTCTCTCTGTCCCTCCCCCTTCCTCTTTCCTTAAAAGTCAACAAAAACATTTAAAACACGAACTTCAGGCAGAAGAGGAGCACTCTGCCAAGGAGGAAAAATTCACTAGTTCAAAAACTAAAAAGAAACCATAGTTCTGTAATGTATTAAAGGACATGTAAAGGCCGAATCGCTATCACACAGAGCTTCCATTAGAGGACACTTGGGTACAAGAGGCTCTCAGCCTAAAATTTCAACTGTATGGATGGTCTTTCCTGCTCACTTGCTCTTTGCCCTGACTGTGACGAGTCCCACACTTCAAACAACAAAAGGCACGACAGGAAACGCAGAGGGAAATCTGGATGGATCGCTAAAAGACGTGTGAGGGCTCAGCCGACAGGGACTATGGCATCGTGACAAGGCTGCTTCGTGTCCTCTTTGCGGAGTGGGCATGGGCTGTGCATGTGGCCGCTCGCTTATGTGCTTGGAGACAAGTGCCCACCCCATCTGAGTGGCACTTCCAAAGAGGCAGCAAGTTCATGAATTTCTGAAAAAATCCTTACACGGGACCGTGTCATCTGCCTTACTTTATCATTAACAACTAAACCGATTTCCAGAGTAAAAGCAGCTCTGTGATTGTCTGAGAAACAGGTGTCAGGTGCCAGTTTTAAAACTGACAAGAGCCCTGACCAGTTTGGCTCAGTGGATAGAGCGTCGGCCTGCGGACTGAGGGATCCCGGGTTCGATTCCGGTCAAGGGCATGTACCTTGGTTGCGGGCACATCCCCAGTAGAAGGTGTGCAGGAGGCAGCTGAATGGTGTTTCTCTCTCATCAATGTTTCTAACTCTCTATCCCTCTCCCTTCCTCTCTGTAAAAAATCAATAAAATATATATTTAAAAAAAACACAAAACACTTGTCAATTCTGGCCATGGAAACCATGGCCTGCTATGAGGTTTAAAAAAACCACACAAAACTGACAAGAAAGCATTCATTTCTGGGAAGTGGATATTGATCTGAATTCATCACAAGGTCACTCGGAGACCAGGAGGGCCTCCAACTGGAAGCAGGCCTCAGAGAGAGGCGTTTCCCAGGGAAGGGCTTGCTCACTGCAGGGACCATGCCCACCTGCCCCATGTCCTCTTAAACCCCACCCTTCCTGCATGCGCCCTTTGCTGACCGCAGCAGCCGGGTCTCCATCTCCCCCCACCTCCCCAGGCCGCCCTGCATGCTGTGCCCGGGCCCCAGGGCCAGCTCCCTGCCCGCATGCCTGCCTCCTCTGCAACAGCGGTGCATGACACAACCTCGCTGCCTTTTCCTTGCCAGTCGCATGGGCATCAGAAGCAGATCGTGCCTCTAAGGGTGGTGGTTAAGGAAAATGCTCACACACATTTGCCTTGTGTGAGGAGCGTGGTGCATAGCTTCATCGCATCTGGGTGGGGAGCTGGGTGCCCCCTTCCTCCCTCCCCTGCTCACGTCCGGTTTGTCTTTCATCAAGAGCACAGACAGCGAGGAGCTGAGCTGTGCCCACTGGCACGCGCAGGGCAGTGACGTGCAGGTGTTGCTGAACATGGTCTCCCCTTTTTTGCAGCGAATTTTACGTCTTCCCAGTTGGCTCGATGGATGATGCATATGAAGACGATTTCCACATGTGTTTGGATATTCGACTTGGGGTGGGAAGAACCCTTGTTTGAAACACGTTTTGCCTGGTCTGAGAGCTTTGGTCAGATTCACTGTGTTCCTGTGTCCGGGAGCCGGCTCCACAATGGAAACAGCAGGACCGAAGAAGCATGGGTCATAGGAACAGGGAAGCAGGAACAGCAATGTTGACAGAGGTCGCGGATGTCCCGAGTTGTCTTCACTCCTTGTCATACAAGCACGGGAGAGGTCATGTCCCCCAACGGCTGCCTGATGCCCACGGCACACGCTTCTTCGCTTTTCCCTAAACCAGTGGTCGGCAAACTCATTAGTCAGCAGAGCCAAATATCAACAGTACAACGATGGAAATTTCTTTGGAGAGCCACATTTTTTAAACTTAAACTTCTTCTAACGCCACTTCTTCAACATAGACTCGCCCAGGCCGTGGTATTTTGTGGAAGAGCCACACTCCAGGGGCCAAAGAGCCGCATGTGGCTCGCGAGCCACGGTTTGCCGATCACGGCCCTAAACAATATCTTGGATAGATCTCATCATTTTATAATCACTTTACTTCCCAAGGTCAACGCTTTTGAGCAGTTTCACCTCATCTTTCACCACAATGTCCTTCCTTCACTCCTCTGAGTCTGGCTGGCGAAGCGGGGGTCCTGATTTCTGGGGGCCGAGGGGAGGGAGCTTGTTTAATCGGAGAAAAGAAAGGGGTCAGGCTGGTGGTTGCAGAGGCAGCTGGCACGCGAAGGCGCCTAGAAAAGCATGGGGCCAGGATGTGGGGCTTCTGGGTCTTAGATAAACGCTCACTGTGCTGGTCTCCGTACATTCGGTTTCCTTTGCCTTCTCTTCACAACGTGAATTTTAGGCACAGTTGCTTTGTTCTCCTGAAACCGAAACGCGGGCTTTTTTTAAGTATTAAACAATGGTTCTCAAATTGCAGGTCAGTTTTGCAGTCTCTCTCTCTCCCCAAGGAGACTTTTCAAACATTTATTTTGCTAGCACCACATCTCCAGGAAATGCTGATAGCACAGATGTGCTGTACTTGACATTTTGGAGGGCCACAAATTATTATACTGTTTGCTTTGCCCCGACAACCCACTTTACCCCCGCGGGGGCAGTATCAATCCTATTGAGAGCAGCATTTTTTCCAGACAAGCCTGAAAAAGGATAGAAAGTGTTAGGGTGTATCTCACAGTACGACAGAGGGTACTGTTTTGTGAAAATGTTTTCACAAAATTATATAATTCTGTGTATGTGTCTGTAGTCACGATATAAAATGCACTTTTTACTCTAGTCCTCAGTGAAATGTTGCGAGTCCCTCTTGTAGCAGATACGGCTGGACAGAGAACAGGCGATACAGGCAAACACACACACAATCACACACAGACACTCGAGGTTACACCTGTACGTAAGAAAACATTTTCCTAACTCAATTTTCAAGGCAGAGCTCTGGGTTGGGTCACTAAAGGATGACGTTATAATGTTAATAGCAGTTAATTCTTATTCTTTTTCCCTTTAATTCCAAATCACCCCTCTGTGGGCCTTACTGGGAAAAAGAAAGGATCCATTGCTTAGCCAAGTTCTTAGTAGCACTGTCTTTTCTCATAAATTTATCGCTGTCAGCAAGGACTCAGTTAAATTATTCATCAAAGTTCCTTTTGTCTCTTGGTATTTTTTCATGCAGAAAGGTTATTTATTCTCCTTCATCTATTAGTAATTGACATGAATATTAGGTAACTTGATTTTATCATGGTTATAGTGTCAGAAGCTAGACCACTTACCACACAGTTGTTGCTGATCGTAATTTTATAATGATTGGGCTGCAATATTGTTGCAGAAAATTTGAAAGATTGGTGCAAATTATGTTGCTCACTCGCTTCATCAAAATATAAATGGTAAATATTGAAATATTAATATTATTTTCAAAATATTTTTCTTCTAAAATTTCAAAGTATATATTAAATTAAAGAGAAACATTGATTATAATAAATATTAAAAACTAGAGGCCAGGTGCACGAAATTCGTGCATGGGTGCAGTCCCTAGCTTGGCCGGCGATTGAAGTGTGAGCATCTGGCATGGAAGGGCAGGTCCCAGCTGACCTCTGGGCCCTCAGCGGGACCTGGGCCTCCAGGCCCCCACGTGCCCCCCTCCACCTGAGTCACGGTGCCCGAGTCCCCATGTGGAGTTGCAGTGAGCGCAGCTGGACCCCATGTGCCGGGGTGCAGTGTGGGCCTCTGGGCTGCCCAGCGGCACTACACAGAAGCAGGGCAGCCAGCGTGCTCTCGCCTGACCGGCCTCGCAGCCCGGCTCCTGCGTGAACCCATGGGGAGCACCTGTGGTCTTGGTGGCTGTGGCCCTGCTCATCCGGAAGAGGGCATGTGGGTGCAGGATGGGCTCCTCGCGTGAGCCCTGGCATTCCCAGGGGAGGGTAGCAGGGGGAGTGAGAGCGAGCTCAGCAGACACCCCGCATTCTCACTGCACTTCCGTCCCCATCACCCCCGCCCCCAGATAGCCAGCGAGAGGTTGCAGCACATCGCTGACACCTGCCATGTTCCGCACCACCCTCTGGTGGTCAGCACATGTCAGAGCAAGTGGTCGAACTCCTGGTCTCCCGGTCGAACGACTGCCAGAATCACATCCTGAAGCAGTGGCAGACACCACCAGTGATTACCTTCGGGATGTGGTTCTGTATTTAAACACCTTCCTCGGGGCTCAGCTTGCAGTTCCCACGGTTGTCATCATCTGTGGACACGAGCTTCAGCTTCCCCACGTCCGTCTGAACCGTGAGACAGGGCTGCTCTGTCCGCCCAGCCAGTGACTTTGCTCAGTTTTACACTCTCTGTTCCTGAGCCCCCATCTGCAGTGTCTCCACTCTGCCCAGCCCTCGCAGCTGCTGTGCACCCTGCCCTCAGCTTTGCCCTGAACAGGACCAGCACAGGGCAGCCAGGAGGGAGGCTGACAGACGGCAGGGCTGCCATCCGTTCTGCTGCTTAGTGATGCTCTCCGGGCGGGGTGGCCAAACAGCTCACAGAGGACAGTGCAGGAAAGAAGTCAGGAGGCCTCATTCGTAAATAAGTCAGTGGGAATGGAACTGATAAACCAGTCTGGGCTCCTGGAAGGGCTGGCATTGCCATTGGTATTCTGGTGTCTTTTTTATTTTTTACTAGAGGCCCAGTGCACAAAATTTGTGCACAGGTAGTATCCCTAGTGGCTGTCAGCTACAGCCGGGGCCTTCTTCCTGGCTGCCAGCTGCCGACCTGGGCTTTCCTTTGTTCCGCACTGCCTCTTGGTGGTCAGCGCACATCATAGCGAGCTATCGAACTCCCAGTTGGTTGAACTCCCAAGGGGACACTTTGCATATTAGGCTTTTATATATATATATGTAGATTGTTTTGCCTTTTGGAGAAGCTGAGGTAAAAATAGCAATAGATGTTTCAAAAGCGTCACTTTAGAAGTAAACTTGACTTCCCCCTGAGGGTGGAATTTAGGGAACTGTGGAAGTGAACCTTGCAGTCACCTTGTCTGACCTCTGCCCTGAACAGTGACCTCTGCCCTCTCTCTCGTCTTCCTAGAACTTCAACCCACTCTTTACAGGGTTCTTCAAAGGCTGTTTCTACTCCCGGACTGCTCATTCTCATTTCATAATCAACTTTAAGAATTTGTTATGGGATCTGGGAAAATAAATCTGATGCAACTCTACCCAATTTTTATTTATTTATTTTAATTTAAAATTTTTTAATATATTTTTATTGATTTCAGAGAGGAAGGGAGAGGAGAGAGGTAGAAACATCAATGATGAGAGAGAATCACTGATCAGCTGCCTCCTGCACGTCCCCTACTAGGAATCGAGCCACAACCCAGGCTTGTGCCCTGACTGGAATTGAACCCTCACCTTCTGGGTCATAGGCCAACCCTTAACCATTGAGCCACACGGGCCGGGCTCCCCAATTTTTAAAAACTAACTGGTGTGTCCTTAGTCAGTGGTCTGCTGGATCTCCTTGGACCTATTTTCCTGTTCTGTGGTCGCCTCTCCTGCCTGCTGTGAATGCACCTCTAGGGCCGCCCTGGGGTGGGATGCGTGAGGAGCAGGGAACAAGCCAGAGGCCCTGGGAAGGTGCTGAGGCCACAGGCGGCTGTGCTGGAAATGGCTCCTTTGCAGGCCTCTTCCCTTCCCTCTCCCTGCCGCCGCCCCTCCCTAACAGCGTGTCCAGGACCGACCCCCTGAGTAATCGCTTGCCCATGGAACCTCATCTCAGCACAGGCTTCTAGGGACCCCGATCCAGCATGGCACCTCTGTAAGGGGGCATAGTGTCTCGGCAAGAGCCACCCCTAGTTCCTCAGACACCACCCTGTCTTACTGCTCAGGGAAATGTACAGAGAACTCATCAGGAGTAAGGGAGGACAGATTCCTGAGAACAGCCCCAATAAAGTAGCCGGCTTTGGAGGCAGGTCCTGGACAGCTCTCCTTTGTCATGTCGGGGAGACACTGGAAAGATGAGTGCCAGCCGACGGGCAGCTCCCAGTGCAAAGCCCACAGGGGAGTGTTTTCTCTGTGGGGGCAGCTCTGTGACAGTGGTTAGTCAAAGGGGCTACAGCAAGGAGGCACACACACGAAGGCTGCGGCCTCCTGCTTCGTGGGACATTTCTGTAAAGGCTGAGGGGGGAAGAGCTTTCAAAGGCCTCTGTTCACTAAATGCTTTGAGAAGTTCTGCGCACGCCCAGCTCAGACCAGCCCTGATCTCTCTCCGTGCCACCCACTTGCAAAATAAAACCCTTTGATGATTACACGGGCTCCCTACTCATCCCAACGCAGACAGGAAGACTTAGTCAACTCTGCCTGGAACCTGGCTCCATTCAACATCGCAACCCTGACACAGCTCCCCTCCGATGGGTTTCTGATTTCTCTTTTATTAGACGGAGCCTCGCGTAGGGCTCCAGGCCTCCAGACGTGAGTCTACCACTTCCACCCACATGCAACGCAGCCTTTAATTACAGGAAGCTTGGTCAGCGCAGAGCAGACTGCCTGGGCCTAGGGAATTCCCAAACACGTCTCATTCCTGGTCCAAGAGATAAGATAAAGGAAGCACTCCCAGCTTGCGGCTTCCTCTGATGGACCTTTCGGGGATGGATGGAAGGGCACTTTAAAAAATTAACTCTCCATCTCGTTCCTCATCATAGAAACTGCTTGCCTTCTGATATGATACCCTCCCCACATTCAGTACTGCGCAATCGTGGAAGGAATTCCAGACATTCTGTGTCGGAAGGTTATGGCTCCAGTTCCAGCGTTGCCATGTAACTGTTAGGAGGAACATGCTCAATTTCCCAACCTATGGAAGGACCGTAAAAGAACCAGTCCTCTCTACTAAAAAAGATTTCAAGGATAACATGGAATGTAAAACCAACTAACACAGTGGACAGGAAATGTGGAAAGAAAACTATACTCTGACTAGAGGCCCAGTGAATGAAATTTGTGCATGGGAGGGGGGTTCCTCAGCCCGGCATGCACCCTCTCCAGTCCAGAACCCCTTGGGGGATTTCTGACTGCCTCTCACAACCTGGGAGCACTGGCTCCTAACCACTCACCTGCCTGCCTGCCTGTTCACCCCTAACTGCTCCCCTACTGGCCTGATCGCCCCTAACTGCCTCTGCCTCACCCCCACCGGGACCTGGGCTTCCCTCCCTCTGGCCAGCTGCACGCACCCAGGACCCAGGCTTCCCTCGCAGCCCCAGCTTCATCTGGAAGGTCATCCGGGAGGATGTCCAGTCTAATTAGCATATTATGATTTTATTATTATAGATAACCACATAAGCCGAGGCACATTGGGTGTCATCGTGATGGCTCCTGAAGGTGCGCTCCCTCCTTCCAGGCACCGTGTCAATTAGCCCAGATTATTTCTAACTTTAGAAATAACGTCATTTCTCCAACTTTCTTTAATCTTCTACATTTGATCCCCAACATTTCATCTTTTATACTTTTGTTTGCTTTTCTTTTTCCTACTCCTGGCAGAGAAAGAAAACTGCCTCATGGTGTTTACATAATAAAAGCCTCTCTCCTCCCCCCAAAAATGAGGACCATGTGATGGTAATCACGCATCCACCCTGGCATGTTGACTCTCACGACGCATAAAAAAAGGCCACTGAGGGATGGAAGGTTTGGAACATTGGAATTGGATTAAAAACAGTTGAACCTGACCTTTTTTCCTAACTTATGTGCTATCCAAATTTCTCTTATATTGAATATATAACCTTCCTGCATTGGCTCTCTCACCTGTAGTCTCAATGATTTTATCCATTTATGAGTTTTGTTGTGAGGGCTTAGCATAAGCACCCACCATCTGTTTAACACTATTACCAATATCATTACTATTCCAATAAGGAGGGGCTTACAGGGTAATAATAGAAAACATTTTTATTACATTTTCCTTCCATATTCAGCAGGGGTTCTCTCCTTTACTTATTCTTCTTTTGGGGGTACCCATTGCTCTACTGCCTCTATTTAATTAGTCACAAAATCCTTTTGGTGCTGTTCGCGAGTGTCTCCCCAGTCTATTTTCATTTCCTTTGCTCTGGTTGGGTCTTTCAAGTTTCTATTTAATTTCATGTTTTTTTCATTAACTCTCGCAAGAGCCTCAATACTTCTCCCCATCTGATTCCCTTTGGCAACTGTTTTCTTTGGAAAGCATAACTAACCCCATTACTCCTGTGCTTATCAACCATTTATTAATTATCTGTTACTTACATCGCTGCATTCTAAAACCCTTATCATGGCTTTCGAGCTCTTGGTTTCCCATTTCAGCCTGTTTTTATTCAGCATATTTACAAGAACTTGACTTTTCCAGGAAACTAGACTGCTTGCCATTTCCCACACCAGCCCCTCCTTCCATTCATACTTCCGCTCCTGTCATTCCTTCCTCGGGATTCTTTCCTCCTCTTTTCCTGTCTTTCATGACTGTTTACAACTCAAGTAGAGCACAAATGCCAGCTTCCCTGTAAACCTGGCCAGTCCCTGAGACACAGAGAAAGAGAGAGGCAGAGAGGGAGGATTCCTCTCAATTCCCCTGCACACACACAATACTTCACTCAAATCACTATGATTTCATTGCCAATATTTTCTTCATATCACATGTACATATATATATATATACTGAGTGGCCAGATTATTCTGACCACCTGACGTTTGTAGGCCAATTAGCTGTACACTGCATCGTATGGGATATGGAAGCCGAAGGCCTGTTCGAACACCTTTGCTGTCTGCAGTTACCAAGATAAAATGTCTCCAATTCGCACAGGAGCACAAGGATTGGACAGTCGAACATTGGAAAAAAGTCATGTGGTCCAATGAATCACGTTTCCAGTTGCATCATGCAGATGGCAGAGTGAGAATGTGGCAGAAACAGCATGAAAGCATGCACCCCACATGCATGAGTACAACCCTTCAAGCTGGTGGGGGCAGTGTTATGGTTTGGGGCATGTTTTCCTGGCATGATTTGGGGCCTTTAATTCATATGGAACAATGTCTGAATATCACAATATACCTAAGTATCGTTGCTGATCAAGTTCATCCTATCATGTTGATGGCGTATCCCAATGGAGATGGCTTCTTCCAACAAGACAATGCGCCATGCCACGGTGCTCGTATTGTGCAGGAGTGGTTTCGAGAACATGAGGGAGACTTTACCTTGCTTAGGTGGCCCCCACAATCACCAGATCTCAATCCAATTGAGCATTTGTGGGACGAAGTTAAAAGAGCCATCAGGCAGCTGGTTCCACAACCATCCAATCTCACAGAACTGGACAGGGCTCTTCATCAGGCATGGTGTCCGATTCCTCGCATCACCTTTCAACATCTCGTGGAGTCCATGCCAAGAAGAATTGCTGCAGTATTGAAGGCAAAAGGTGGCCCAATGAAGTACTGATGGGGTGGTCATAAGAATCTGGCCACTCAGTGTATATACAGATATATCACTCTAGATATCATCTCTCTAAAAGGCATATAAAAAGATTAAATTATCTATTTTATCTTCCAACACCACTGTGTCCTGAATAGATAATCATTAAATATACATTGAAAGATGACAGTCGCATTGTTTAGTTTCAAACACAAGGAATGAAAGAATTTTTCTTTGTTCAAAGACAAGTACCTGAATGTGGCCTCCTAGCAAAGAATATATATTGCTGTACCCTTTCATCTCCTAATCAAAACGTCTTTGCGTTGATATCTCTTTGTAACACTGGTCATCAGACAATTGGATGAAATGACTTGTCACGTTAGGTAGTGAATGCTAACAATTGAAATAAAATTAATACATTGGAGCACAATGACCCCCTCAAAAGTGGGAACTCGGAGAGAACACATCATCAGATGAAACAGAGATCTGCAAAAGGCAGCTTTTGGGCCCAAGCCTGGCAGGCCATCAGCTCTCTGCTTTTGTGTACAATCGAGAAGAAGAAGGAACCTCTCCCCGGAGAAAACCTGAGCGACATCAGTTGTCATTACACAGGAGACACCCAGGATCTTCTAAAAGTGAGACTATCTGTTAGGAAACCTGTCACTGCTCTTACCCATCCAGAAAAGGGCCCAGGAGAGAGCTGGTGGCAGGAATTTGAATACAAAGGGGAGCTCTGATCCCAGGCAGCGGGAGCTCCCTGGGATCAGAGCTCAGGCCCACCAGCCCACACCCCGAATCTAGATCAAAGGTGTTTGCCAAGGAGCTCGCACGCTTTCGCCCCAGGTTTGCTTTCGCCTCAGGTTTGCTGCTGCAACCGTGAGCTCTTCTCCCTGTGAAGGGCTGCCCTGAGCAGGTCTCGCTCTTGAATGGAGGTCAGCAGCATTATCTCAAACATAAAATGTAGCTGAGCCCGATGCGTTCCTTTCAGCCCCTCGGGGAGTTGAATGGATGCTGTTCAAATGGGTTTGCAGGCAGATGTGGGTTCGCACATTCAGTCATTCCGGAGGCTTCTGAGGCCTGTCTGTTAACCAGGGCCGCCGGTTTCCGCAAGTGCCTGCGCCAGCGCGAGGCCCCTTTCCCCGGACAGGCCTCTTTAGACCCTGTAGAGAGTCAGCGCCTGGGCCTGCACTTGGAACTCAAGGATTCCTCAAGGATGCAAAGGCTGCAGTCCCTCCTAAGCACTGCTCGGTCCAGCCTGGAGGGCTCGGGGATGGGTTTCCAGTAGATGAAAGAAAGCCGATCCCTCTCTCGCTAAAAGAAATCACCAAATGAAAGAAAGCCACTATAAACAGACGTTGCATGGAAAACTTGGAAAGGAAAATGCTTTCCTTGGGCTGAGGCCTGCAATATTATCGGGCTGCCAGGGAGAGCCTGAGAGCAGAGAGAGGGGGGGACTAGGAACCATTTCACCACAGGTCCCCGCAGGTGTGCCAGCATGGATTCAAAACGCCTGCAGAGGCTCAGCATCGGCTCTCAGCCCTCCATCCTCCTCCTCGGTGGAGCGGGGGTCATTTCACATGACGTTTCTTCTCCAGAGAACTCCTGTGCGCACATCATTACAAAGCACTTGTCAAACTGGAGGCGACCATGTGAACACCAGGTAAGTGCTAACCATTCCTTCCTCAGAGAACTTGCCCTGGATGGGCCACAGCTGGCAGGGCTGCCCACAGGGGGGGTGGACGGAGTCGCCGGCGCACCGTGCGGCCAGGATGAGGAACCGCCTGGACCAGGGTTGGCGTGACGTGCGCCTGCTTCGTTTTTATAGTTTTCGCAACGTGCAAATCCCTTTTGTTTTTAGATAGCAAGAAAACCTTAAAAAGGGGCTGGCATCTCACAGTTCTTAGACACCTGCTGGGATCATTAGGCCAGAGTTCTGTCTAGGAAGTTGTATAACATCAACCTTTATGTCCGAGCAGAAGACAGCTGCAACCATGATTTCTTCCCTGGTCTCCTGGCATCTGGCTGTAGAAAATTGCCCTAAAATATTCCTCAAAACCTAAGAATTGAGAGTCATTTAAGTAATATTCTTGCTTTTGTTTATAGAAAACTTAGGTCTTAATTGAGAATACACACACACACACACACACACACACACACAGCTAATGCCAGAAAAATCAAACTTAAAAGCATCTTCCTTTGTTCTATGTCATGTGAACAACTATTGTAAGAGTTGTCATTTTAAATGATTAAATGACTTTAAGTGACAAATTTCCAGAACTGACTTGTGTTGTATGTGCTGGACCATCATACTAGTCACCTCTCTATAACTCAAACACAAAAGGGAAAATAGGACCCATTTTTCTCCCCTGAGTCCCCCCCGCCCTCCCCGCCGAGCTCCCAGGGCCCTGGAGAGTGTGATCTGGGTGGTTGACTACACCCCTCAAACCTGAAGACATGCCCATACTCCAGGGTGGGAGCGGGGAGCCAGGCGTGTTCCCACAGGGTTTCCTTTATCCCATCGGCCCCACGCTGGGAACGCGTCATTGTCACAGCTCTACGCATCCTGTCCTGCACCTGCCCATTTCCTCCTTCACAAAACTCAAACCTCCCCGATGGCCCTCCTTTAAAAATAGCATAATACAAGGCCTTTGATGTCATGTATGACCACTGCTCTGGGCAGCCTGAATAACCTGACTTTCCAAATTTGGTTACTAACGCTTCTAAATCTGAGTGCTTCTAGAAGCTGATCTACAAGATAAATATACAAGCCATCAAAGTGCGGTAAAATGAAAGCGCATGTACAGTGATGTCAAACGCATTCAACACAACGTCGAGGGCACTGCCTGTTTGTGTGGCTCCTTTTACATAAACACGGTGCTTCAGAAACCGAGCAGAGATGAGCAGTAATAAGTAAAATAAACATGGAACCAGTAAGAGGGGTGACTATTGAACAGAAAACGAAAATGTCTGGGACGATTACGCACATTCGCTGACGCTGTGCCTATTTGCTTAGCTTGTTATTTAACATGTGAGCAGAGTCGATGCAGCTCATGCCCAGGTTACATGTGTGGGTTGAATCCTTATGAGCGGGCTGGAAACGTCCTAATTTATTTGGAGCCGAGGGCTCCAGACCTGTGAGGCGTGGCCCTCCTGCAGCCTGCAAGTGGTTTCCTAGCCCCTGTCGCGGTGTGAGAGAGAAGCCTGGCCCTGGAGCAGCGGAAATACACAGCTCGTGGCTGTCACTTCCCGGGTGGGTGCAGATGAGGACTGTCAAGAAAAACCTTGTATAGTAGTAGCTCTGGAATAATATTCATTAAATTTGTGTACAGTAAACTTCACTCGTGTAGAGCCTAATTTAAGAATTTGTGGTTAATACAGTACAAAATTACCTTCCCTAAACGTCTTACAAGTATAATAAATCGATTGTCATTTCAGCATGTTTTGTTAGTATCTCAATAAAAGAAGTGTCTTCGTTCTGCTGGGAACATAATTAAGTCTCCTCCTCCGTGTTCTGTACACCCTTCCTCTTTCAGGATAACTCCTACTATTTCTTCAAATATCAACTCCATTCTCGCTCTGTCCAAAAAGACCCCCTTAAAAACTCTGTTTCAGAGTCCCCGAGAGTCCTCCCCGGCTCCTCTTTCCTATTCCTCATCGGGTCTGAAGCCAACTCTGGTGCTCCACCTGAAATCACGTCCCGCGCACAGCTGCTCTCAGGGCCTGAAGGCGGCCCCCGCTCTCCGAGCCCCTCACTGTGCCTGGAGTACAACGTGGGCTTTGTGGGTCTTCTCTGCTCCTCCGGTGCGTCTCAGAGCCGACGTCACCGTTTAAGACGTCAGACCACGTCCCCCGTGAAAGTCCCCCAAAGCGCCGTGGGCCCGCTGGCCACACTCCCTGCCCCTCCCCACACGTCTGCTGGACGGGCTCTTCCCTGGATGGTGCCTTTTGTTCACGGTTTCTCTGAAAATGGAAATTTTGCCTGTTTTCTGTCAAGAAAAACAGAGGCTTTTGCCTGTTTTGTTTACTGCCATACACCTGAAAGGGGCGGAGGCACACATGGAAGTAAAATCATATTACTTAAATTTTTTCTAAAAAAGGAAATAGATCACTGTACTTGTCTCTCAGGGCCACAGCGCTACCCCCGCGTCGGCTGTGATGATTCATTTATTGTTTGTTTTCCCTCTCTCAGTGCTGAGGTCAGTGCCAGGAGGTGACAGACCATTTGTATTGTGTCTGCTTTGTATCCTCAATGCCTCGCACCTGCCAGACCCATGCTATGTATAATATACATTTATTTATTAAATGAATGAGTGGAAGGAAAATAATAGGATATCATCCTCTTTATTATTTTCCAATGTGTTCCTCATATAGCAGATCAAATTTAAAATATTTCTATAGGTAGGAATGAATGTACTTGCCATGATCTCTCTGGAATATCTCCAGGATGCAATCCATTTTTGAAATGATCTGTCTTGCAAAAGCACCTAAAAGATACGTTGGTCATCTGTTATCTGTTTTGCTTAAATACTTTACTGAAAAGATCAGTAATACTTTTTTTTTAAACAATAATCAGAAGTATATTTAATTGATTTTTTTTAAGTAAAAGCAGAGTGTAATTTTGCAACTATCATTTGAATTCATAATGCCAGACAAGGACAGTATACATGACACCTTGTGTGTTCACATGACAGGCAAACATACAGCGAGCATGAGAGAATTAGGAGAAGCAGCAGTGGCCATGTGTGACGTGGGAAGGTCAAGGTGCTTCAGACTTGGCCTCAGTCTGTGCCCTCATCACCAGGGTCCTTGCTGGGAGCGACCAGTTTAGAGTCTGTGCGATGCTTTGCTTTCCTGGCCGAAGGCAGACTCACTCGCCAGTAGCTGGTCCTGGCCTTGGCTGGTGGACTAGGGCTTGTCACCATACATAACTTCATGGGACAGCGTAGCCACCTTCTCATCAACTAAGTTTGCTTCAAGGGGACCGAGGTTTCCATTAAACACCCCCAAAAGCACACTGCGGAGTTCAGACCACCTCCAAAGGGGCCTGGGCCCCAGGTCTATTCACGGTGGACGGCCCATGGAGACGGCTCTCAGTCACGTTCTGCTCGGCTGGCACTGGTTCAGCAACATCAGAAAGTCTGTGGGGTTCCCAATACCATGTCATTAACACACGTTTTAAGTTCCAAATCTGTTTAAATCTTCAGTTACTGAATTTGAAAGAAAATGTATAATAGACCTTTGCTTTCTGTGACTCATTCATTTGTTAGAAAGTCTAGGCGTGTCATTGAAATTAAATTGAAAAGCACTGCACACTGCACAGAGAGAAGTTAGCGGGAGACCCTAACAGCTCTACCTAATTATATCCCATGCCAAGGTTCTCCTTTCTCACCTACGCATTTCTCTTATAATTGTTCCAAATTAATTAATGATCTTTAACATAAAAAGATATAGCAGTTTAACCTACATACATATTTTTCTATTGTAAGTTGAAAACAATTATAAATTGTATCTTACACCAAACAATTGTAAATTGTTTAATTACCAATATTCTCTGGTCATGATCACAGGTTATCTTCTTTCCTATAGTTCTTTCCCCTTCAATTCACCTGTGATTTTCCTACCCCAATTCTAGTGCCTTCTGACACAGCACTGCCTTTATATCTGACTGGAAAGATGATGGCTGTGCATTAGTGCCTGTATATGTTCGACTTTTAGAAAGCACTCAACACAAACGGATGGATAAATAAATGGATGGATAAATTAGTGGCTATATTTGATTATATTTATAGCCACCAAACTTGAAATATATAACTGAATACATTTGCCTGCTAGAATATAAATGTATCCAATGCATCTCTTTGAAAATCTATTCAATGCTCTGGGAACACAGCAGTGAACATGCAGATTCCTGGCACTGATATAAATCATACCCCAGTAAGGAAGGAATAAAACAAATGTTTGTTTAATAAAAATAGTAGTAGTAGTAGTAGTAGTAGTAGTAGTAGTAGTGACGTGTAATACTTCTGTAGCTCTTTGTGCTAAACATGATCCTAATGCTATCCCTACCCATATATTATCTACCTGGTATCTATCTATCCTCTATCTATCTATCTATCTATCTATCTATCTATATATCTATCTATCATCTCTTTATTCTTCACTACAACCCTTTCAGTTTGGTGCTATAAGTGTCCCACCTTGCACTGTCCCCATTTAAAGAAGATGTGGTACATATATACAATGGGATATTACTCAGCCATAATAAAAGAATGAAATCTTGCCATTTGTGACAACATAGGTGACTCTAGAAGCTATTATGCTAAGTGAAATAAATCAGACAGAGAAACAAACACCATATAATTTCACTTGATGTGAAATAAATGAGCAAACATAACGGAAACAAACTCAAAGATACAGAGAACAAATTGATGGTTGCCAGATGAGAGGGGCTTGGGGTAGATAGGTGAAAGGGGGAGGAGATAAAGAGGTACAAATTGGTAGATAAAAAAAGGTGATAAGGATGTAAAGTACATATAAGGAATATAGTCAATAATATTATAATAACTATGTACTGTTTCAGATGGGTACTAGACTTCTTGAGTGATCACTTCATAAGTTACATAAATGTCTAATCACGATATTGTATAATTAAAACTAATCCTATATAATAAAGAGGGAATATGCTACTTGACCCTCACATCATCACAAAGATGGAAGTACCCACAGCCAAAAAGGAGGGAATATGCTAATTAACTGCCCCACCCTAAAAGATGGTGGCACCCACAGCCAATAAGGAGGGAATATGCTAATTGTCTGCCATGCCTTCAAAGATGGCAGTGCCCACAGCCACAAGATGGCAGCGCCCAGGCCCCTCAGCCCAGCCAGAGTTCCCCAGTTCCCTCAGACCCCCAGCCATCCAGGGCTGCCCGAGGCTCAGGTAACCAGGGCTGGCCGAGGCTTGTGCTGCTGGCAGTGGCAGCAGCAGAGGTGTGATGGGGCATCACCTTCCCCTGATTGCCGGGTTGCCTCCCACCCCTGAGGGCTCCAGGACTGTGAGAGGGGGCAGGCTGGGCTGAGGAACCCCCCTCCAGTGCATGAATTTTCATGCACTGGGCCTCTAGTATTATATAATTGAAAAGTAACAAAAACAAAAACAGAAAATCTGATCTCAGAGTCCATATTCCTTCCTCACTTCACTGTATTTTCTCTTTAAAGATATGTCATGAGTGATAAGTAGCATAAAGATAAATGTCTCAAAGTAAGGGGATAGAGTTTTGTTATGGTGATTAAAAAACATGCCCACAAATTCTTTGATCCTCTTCCCTGCAATGGGTGGCACTGGATTCCGTTCTCTAACAAAGAGAATCACATGGAAGAGAGAGCGACTGAACTTCCAAGATAAAATTAAACATATCATTGGGAATTCTCTGTCCTCTCTACCTTGGACCACTCACTGGGGAAAGCCAGCAGCCATGGTGCAGACACACTCAACCTTCTCCGTGCCACTTCTACTTCGCATCTTTCCAGCGTGTGATTGAGTTGTGGTTCCCAATCCCTTTGAAATTAGCCATATGACTTGTTTGGTCCAATGGACAGTACTTTGAAGTGACGTTTATTTCTTCCAGACAGAAGCTTCAGGAGGCAGTGTTTAATGACCGCAATCCTTTTGCCTCGCCCTGGTTATTGTAAAGCACACCTCAAGATAGACCTTCTTTCCACCCAAGTGCCTCGGTGACTACAGAAAGCCAGAGCCCCCGTCCCCCATGCTCCTCCATGTGCACAGGTGAAGGGAGCAAGGTAGACACCTTTGTTAGGTTTATCCCGAGAACTGGGGGTTGTTATTGCATCAAACCCAGACTGTTCTGACTGATGAAGTTCACCTGTATTAACATCTTTCACACGTGAGAAGATGTAAGGGACAGAACAGAAGGCTGACAGCAGGTTCCCAGACATCTGAAAGTGGATCCTAGGTGGCCAAGGCGCTCTGAGGACCAGGGAAGCAGCTTGTCTGCACTCATCTACCCACATCCCTGCACGCATCTCGAGAAGAGCTGGTGGTTCCTCTGCTGGCCAGAGCAGCCTCCGAGCATTCCCCAAGGAGTGACGCACCACACACAGAGGGTCAGTTTTAATGGGAACTACAGGACGCAGGCACCAGTTGCCAAATAGAAGTCTCCTGGTCTTTCTGACATGAAGCAGGCTCTGTCACATTTAACAGAGGTAGACACAGCATCCAGACCATTTGCACGCGTCATTGTTAGAGGGAGATCCTTTTCTGTGTGGCCGACGTTGCTGGTTTTCGTCAGCGTGTGAAGCATATGGCTCTATGAACTACCTCCCTCGCCTCCCTCAAAGATTTAATTAAGCAAATCGCATGCCATGGCCCTCTTTCTATCTGCTTGATTGGTGTGCAGTGAGAAATTTATTGTTGTCAAATCTCATGGTGATTTATGTTTTCCAGGGTCTATAGAGAATATTGTTTCCCCGTATTCAGTATCTTTGCTGGTGGGGGTGGGGTGTGCATTTGTGAATAGAAACGAAGCGCTCTAATGCTTAGGGACCCCAGTGATTTCCATCTTGTTGGAAGGCAGAGCATCCTTGTCCTGTTTGTCACCAGCAATAATGTGCCACTGGGTTTCAGTAATGCCCACATTCTTTTGTTTTTCCTTTATTCCAGAGAAACCACCATATTGAAAATAAGTGCACGTCTGAACATCTATGACTTAGGCTGTGTGACTCTGGGGATGCTACTTCACCTTCAGTTTCATCACCTGTAAAATAAGAATGAGAGCTCCTACCTTATAAGGCTGTGGTGAGGAATATATATTATCACCTATGACATGCCCAGTAGAGTGCCTAGCATATTGTACTTAAAAAATGTTAACTTGTATTCTCTTATATTTATTATTTCCATGGAGGCAATGTGTTAATCATATGTGTTATACTTCTGCTTAAGATACAGTAGAAAATAAGGAAGAGTAGATTGAGAATATCTCCTGTTTGTTTTTTCAAAAAGAAAATAAAATGTGCACACTCTGATGTGCTGTGTAAATAGGTTCACACTATATACACTGATTTACCTTCAAATAGCCTTCTGATGCCAACAAGAACATACCTGAGGTTAGGGACCATATTTTTTCATATTTGTATACCCTGCCTCTACCTTATACTACATATATGGTAAAATAACTCTTTATTGAAAATGAGTAAATGGATAACTTTTCTTATCTTAAATTCCCACTATGCATAGGACCTTCATGACTTCCATTGCACTTTAAAGATATCTTCACAATTAGTTGTTCATCATATTTAAATTTGGTAAATATACCAATCCCTTGGCCCCACCCTGCCCAGAGGGGGGGGCCGGGGGCGAAGGGAAACGCGGGTGGGCTGGAGGAGAAGGCGGAGCGGGTGACAAGGGCGGGGCGGAGGCAGGACAAAGGGAAACGCGGGCGGGCTGGAGGAGAAGGTGAGCCGGGTGACAAGGGCGGGGCGGAGGCGGGGCCGAAGGGAAACGCGGGGGGGGCTGGAGGAGAAGGTGAGGCGGGGGACAAGGGCGGAGCGGAGGCGGGGCCGGGGGCAAAGAGAAACGCAGGCGGGCTGGAGGAGAAGGTGAGGCAGGCGAACAAGGGAGGAGCGGAGGCGGGGTAGAGTGCAGCAGGAAATCCTATTGCAGGATTTTTCCTGCAACGGGAAAGCTAGTCGTATAATAAAAGTGATGTGAATGTGGCATCACTGGGTAAAATAGGGGTTACCTGAACACAAGCACTGGGATGCCTCACAGCAGATGTGCACGGAGACGGTTACTAAGTGGCTAACCGGTGGGGAGCATCCACAGCGTGAAGGTGCTGGACAGAAAGATGAGTCACATCCCAGGTGGGACAGAGCAGGATGGAGCCATTTTATCACGCTACTCAGAATGGCGCCCAGTTTAAAACTCTTGAGTTGTTTATTTCTAGAATGTTCCATGAAAGCTTTCGGACTGTGGTTGACTTCAGGGGACTGAAACCACGGAAAGTGAAAACTGCAGAAAAGGGGGAAGGAACCTCTGTGTTTGTTGGGTTCAGGGTACATCCTTCTCAGGTCTCTTTCAACTCCAACACTCTATGAGGTTGGCTTAGCTGAATATCAACTCACAAGATTTGTTAGGTTTTAGAAACAGCTGGTCCAACTGGTTATATCAGAATTGAAAATCTGCCCTTCTCCCTCTATAACTTTCTACTACAACAGTTTCTTAGATCACGTTGGGGTAGGCAACTTCAAAAGTCTCTTGGGCATGCTTTTTATGTAATATTTTCTTCAATCAAGCCACTTCAGGGTAGAGCTTAGACTCTATCTAATGAGCTCTGTACAAACTATCGCGTGGCTAAAAATAGTTCTAAAACTTGAGCAATCCTGCCCTACAGTAGAAAGGAGGACCATTTCAGTAGTAAAAAGGTTACTTAGATGATTCAAGTCACCAACGGTTTATTCCTTCACTGAAAAATAATAATAAATGCACAGATTCAGACATTTGCCAAGTTTCAGTATTTGAAAGGCTGTAATTTACAAAGCAGATATTTCCATGCACACATGATTCATAACAACATGTTGCTATGAATCACAGCAATCTGCAACCGAATCCCTTGTTGCCCCAGCTTAAAATTATTTACCTTTCTGAACTAAAATAATCAATCAAATTGGCACAGGGTAGGGGGCAGAGTGGTATAAGTTACACATTCATAACCAGCAATAAACTATGTCATTGCAACTGACATAGTTATTAGATTTTTTTGACCCAACAGACATCATCCAAGGTCAAACAGCTGGTATGTCAAAATTAAAAGGAGAGGTGAAAACAATTATGTATTATGATCTGCTTTACACTTAGAACAATATTATCTTACATTTATGTAATTCAGAAGGAATGGCATCTGGATAGCAAGTGATAAAATCAACAAGGTAGCCCTAACAGGTTTGGCTCAGTAGATAGAGCGTCTGCCTGCAGACTGAAGGGTCCCAGGTTCGATTCCGGTCAAGGGCATGTACCTTGGTTGCGGGCACATCCCCAGTGGGGGGTGTGCAGGAGGCGGCTGGTCGATGTTTCTAACTCTCTATCCCTCTCCCTTCCTCTCTGTAAAAAAATCAATAAAATATATTTTTTAAAAAGTCAACAAGGTTATCTAACATACCACCTTCTGTTCAGGCCCTTGTTGGTCTTCTTTATGCAATTATTACAGATTATAATTATTTTGTGTGTGTGTGTGTGTGTGTGTGTGTGTGTGTGTGTGTGTGTGTGTGTTTATGTGTACGCATGCGCATGCGTGTGTTTCCTCATTCCCACTAGCACCGAGCTTCTTAAGGCTGGGGAGGAGCGTGTTCATTGTTCTGCCTCTGGCATTGAGCACAGTACTTGGCACGTAAGTAGTCCAGAAATGTTTGTTGGAGGAATACATCTGAGCTTTCCGTGAACGCAGCCATGCTCCTGGTGCGGAGCTAGGCATGTGGAGATAGATTATTCTTCCAAGGACTCCGTGAAAGAGACACTAGCTTTATTTTTAAAAAAGGAAATTATAATTAAACTGGATCTTGTAATTTGTCCAAGAGCTCCTGACTTCCAGTCCAGTGTACTTCCCACTAAGTCACTCCTCCTCTCCTTCAGTAAGAACACTTGATATATATCCTTTGTCTCAAAACCCCAAAGCACTTTTCAAAACTCTTTCTCCAATCCTTTTGTATCTGTAATCCATTTCTAACCTGGCAATTAGCAATCTTTTGAGCCAACACCATACCATAAATCTTAAACTGAAACAGATACTACTATAGTTGGCTCTGTTTTATTGAATCACATAATAACAATAGAATGTAGAAATAAACAAACCCCTGGGAAAAAAAACTCTTGGCGCATTATTAACCAGGCAGTGTTTTACATTAGTCCTGAGGTTTCCTGGGGAGGAATTGCCGGACAAAAGCTTTGCTTTTCTGGGTAAGGGGAAGCAGAAGCCAGGTAGGGTCATGCTGCCTCTGGGTCCCTCCCAGGTCACACACTGCAGTGAAGTCCTTGACTCCTTAACCCTCCTTAAGATTTTTTGTAAATTTCCTGGACCATACTTGCCCTAGTCACCCTTGACTTGAGAAACCAATAAAGGAAAATCAATTAGATTTTTAAAAATTATTATTCGAAGCCCGGCTGGCATGGCTCAGTGGTTGAGCATTGACCTATGAACCAGGAGGTCAAGGTTTGATTCCTGGTCAGGGCACATGCCCAGTTGCAGGCTCTATCCCCAGTAGGGGAGTACAGGAGGCAGACAATCAACGATTCTCTCATCATTGATATTTTTATCTCTCTAGTCCTCTCTGAAATCAATAAAAAATAAGTTTTTTTTTTTAAAAAAAGAAGGAATTCCTACCTTTAAAAAATTATTATTCAAAGTTCCTCAACCATTTCTAGCAATTTTCTGTAGTCTACTAGAAGCTTCTCTCACTTCTCTCACCCCTTCTGGTTTTCTCTACTCATAATTCTTGTTCATATCTCATTTAGAGTTTTACCTTTTGTTGGTAGTATTATTTCCTACTCATTCCTCCTCTGCCAGCCTGAAGAAACACCAGCAGCAATAGGGACACCAGTATTACTATCTAACATTCAGTTCCCATTTATCACGTGCCAGGCATTATGCATAGGGCTTGCAATGAACAAATACTCCCAGTTGCTGTCCTAGTTGTCTGTGAGATAGATACCATTATTAACTCCATTTTACACACAGACTGTAACTTTCCTAGGGCTGGCTACCCCTACCTAATGCTATATCTCAAAGTAATAACCTAAAGTATGCTGTTCCTACAAGAAAATCTGAGGACAATTATTAAACACTAATCATTTCTCATCCCACTCTACCCACTATATTTTTGTTGTTGTTGTTAACCCTCCCCGAGGATACTTTTCCATTGATTTTTAGAGAGAGTGGAAGGAAGGGGGAGAGACAGAGAGAGGGAAACATTAATATGAGAGGGACATATCGATTGGTTGCCTCCTGCATGTGGTCCCTTGCCTGGAATCGAACCCGGGACCCTTCAGTCTGAGAGCCAACGCTCTATCCACTGAGCCAAACTGGCTATGGCTCTATCCACTACATTTTGCTAAGTAGTCTTGACAAGTCCTTTCAGCCAGCGGAGGAAAGATAACTGGCCAGGGGCAACCCATCCCGCCCCACCTGGCCTACACAGACTCAACGCCCCCCTCACCCCCCTGCACACAGGTACAACAGAGAGATCTCTACTCTGGTAACTAGGGAATCTGGGCTTGGTCTATTCTGCAAAATGAAGATTTTAAACATCCCGTTCTCTCTATGAGCCTGCATCCTTTCAGCACTCATTGTTCGGATACACAAAGCTATCAAACTGTCCACAAGATACATTTAAAATTCACAAAGCCATAATTGCTCATATTATTCCTCAATCTTACAATGTTTTTCACCCCTACATTTATTGATAGCTTAGTTCACTCTTCAAAATTCCACTTCCATAATAATACCATATTTTCCTCACATCCCCACAGTGCCAACTCACTATTCTTCCTCTGCAATGCTCTACAATGCCATTGTTTCCTTCTATTGTGCATCATCGCTGTTTACCAGTACTTCCTCAGTCTCTTCATGGAGATCATAAGCACCTTACAGACAGGGACAATGCTTTCTTCAGCTCTCTTTCCCACGTATCATCAGACTCATAATTCGCACATAACTGTATCTCAAAACCATTTCATTCATTAAGGACACAGTCAGGGTTATCCAGAAGAAGGTTTTTTGCGTTGCTGATTTTCACAGACTGCTATTTAGAAACTGCAACAGTTAGGCTGCTCAAAGACAAAATATTTAGCTCCAACAACCCATGAAATAAACTAGAATTCCAAGAAATTGCTTAGACAACCTCAGGTTAGGCGTTGTGTCTATTAATTGAACAAATAAAAGTATATTCTGCCAAACTATGCTGAGCACCATTTGCTAAGTGTGCTAAATCTGAATTCTGAGTTCCTTTCAGTTACTTTTCTTCCTTTGCAATCACATTTCATTTACTTAAGAAGGAATGCAGCCGAAACCGGTTTGGCTCAGTGGATAGAGCGTCAGCCTGTGGTCTGAAGGGTCCCAGGTTCGATTCCGGTCAAGGGCATGTACCTTGGTTGCGGGTACATCCCCAGTGGGAGGTGTGCAGGAGGCAGCTGATCGATAGTTCTCTCTCATCGATGTTTCTAACTCTCTATCCCTCTCTCTTCCTCTCTGTAAAAAAATCAATAAAATATATTTTTTTAAAAAAAGAAGGAATGCAAATCCAAAAGGATTCAGATGACCTTTTGAGAGAGCAAGGCTGTAGGTAGTTTTTAAAAACTGTGTCCTAAATAGGATCGCAGGACACCGCATAAGTAGCAGATTGGCCTCCAGCACTCTGTTTATGGCAGAGATGTTCGTCTGAATTTGCCATGCAACTGCCTCCAATACCAGCATATGGGGAAACTATATTTCCCAGCCTCCCTTGCAACTAATCATGTGACCGAGTTCTGGTCCATGGCAGGAGGTGGTGCAACCGTTTCTGGGACAGCTCTCTAAAGCATCCCAGGCAACCCCCTGCCTTCTCCTGCAGCTGCCGCAGCTTTGGAAGACGGGTGCGCCTGTGATATCATTACAGGCCGGAGGGCGTTCACTTGTCCTGCCTTGGACGCAGTGTGACCCAGAGATACACTTGCATTGTGCTAAGTCATTGGGGTTTGGGAGTTTATATCGCCAAACAGCCTAGCTTTGTGAGCTTAATGGACAACACCAATACGTTTAAGGGGAGTCATCCCTCCTTGGAAGCTGCTGGCCTCCCTAGAGCAGCCGTAAGTGCAGCTATGGAGTAGCCATAACTCACCGCTTACAAAATCCGAAGTCATCCCCATGGCCCACACCGTCTCTGATGACTGGATTCTCTATGCAGGAGGGTCTTTGCCTTTCCTTACGGAGTTAATCCCAGAGACTCCTGGGAAACTTCGCTCTGTGTGTGGGGGGGGGGGCTCCAGGGAAGTGTTCTCGGCCTTTGCTGCATTGGAGGCCCCTGCACTGGGCTGCGAGCCTGCTGTGTCCCCATCCCTGCAGCGCTGACTTCACGCCACCCTCACCGTCTTGTCTTCTGCTTTGCCCCGTCCCACCAGGCTGAGAGCTCCTTGAAGACAGAGAATGTGGTGTTTATTCCTTTTTGTTTTGTCAAAGCCCAGCAAAAGGCTTGTTGGGTTGTGTTTGATAAGCCTTTGTGAAAGGAAGAAAAGAAGAGGGAAAATATGCGTAAACAAAATAGCCGAACACAAAGATGCTCTTTCAAGCCGGCCCTATGGGGAGTGCTTCCCTCTACCCAGCTGTGGCCCATGAGTTCTTCTAATAAAAAAGGCCGTATCTCCCCTTGCAAGGAAGGAGAGCCTGGTCCGCTACCTTCCTGTCCCACCTCTGACATCCCTGTCCCAGTGTGTGAGTGTGTGAGTGTGGAGGAGAAAGGGGAAATCATCGGACAGTACACACCCAACTCACAGAGACCGGACACCCACACACAGTGGCAGGAGGAGAACCACGGCAGGAAAATGAGGTTCCTGCGCATTTCTAACACAAAACAGAAACAACGACTGGATAAGGAAAGCAAACATGCCATTCTTAACAGCACTTGGGTTTTGCCCACGTCTTTTAGGACAGGGTCAGTCACGAGTGGAAGGTGTACAAAGTCCCAAAGTGTAAAGTGAAACGAACGTAGGATTTCTGAGGACAATATCTGGACTTCGCTGAGAGCCTTCATCTCTGTGCCCCTCTGTTTCTTCATCTACAAAATTAGGAGCGCTGGCTGTCAAAAGCTACAAAACGCTATAATTTTGTAAAATTTTTAAATATATTTTATTGATTTTTTACAGAGAGGAAGGGAGAGGGATAGAGAGTTAGAAACATCGATGAGAGAGAAACATCAATCAGCCTCCTCCTGCACACCCCCCACTGGGGATGTGCCCGCAACCAAGGTACATGCCCTTGACCGGAATCGAACCCGGGACCCTTGAGTCCGCAGACTGACGCTCTATCCACTGAGCCAAACCGGTTAGGGCTAATTTTGTAAAATTTTATTAAACTTTTTTTTTTTGCATGTAGATTATATGTATTTTTAAAACACTAATTTACAGACCTGCCATGGCTGTGTTTGTGACTATGCTTATAATTTTAGGCAGATTATACATGTTTCCACAACTGGGAAAGACATAATTTTTTGTATGCTAGGCTGCCATTTGTCCTTGGGTTTAGAATGATGAAACAGTTTTGAAATCATATGTTCAGTTGATCATTAAGAGCACAAAACTATGTTTGCATAATATTCAAGGTTATAGTAAATGTGCTCTTCAATTGATTATTAAGGATCCCTATACTTACCTGTGAAAAGAAAACATCACATCTACAATTCAGGGATTAGGATTAATGCCTTGAAAATACACAAGCAAGCATACTCACAACCACAGATACACATAAGATTAAGACAGCTGACTGCTATTGAAAGGAAAGTGTCATTGAGGGTAAGAGAATAGTGACAATACTGGAGAAAGGAGACCTACTAAAGATGAAGAAAAGGAAGAAGTAGAAGGAAGGGGAGGAAGAGGAGGAGGGGAAGGAGGAGAATGAGGAGGAGGAAAAAGAAGAAGGCCTGAAAGAATATGGAACAATTCAGGATACAGATCAAAACAGAGACAAAAGCCCAGCTGGCATGACTAAGTGATTGAGCATCAACCTAGGAACCAGGAGGTCAAGGTTCGATTCCTGGTCAGGGCACATACCCGGGTTGTGGGCTCCATCCCCAGTTTAAGACATGCAGGAGGCAGCCGATCAATGATTCTCTTTCATCATTGATGTTTCTATCTCTCTCTCCCCTTTCCCTTCCTCTCTGAAATCAATAAAAAAAAAACTTAAAAAATAGAGACAAAATAGCTCAGATTTCTAGAGGTAGCACACTGTGCGAACGTGTGGGATGGATTGGAAAGGGAACGGAGGAATGGGGGTGGGGGGAGGGATCAATGGTTTAGAAAAGAAGTACCCAAACAATATTCTAGGTTTAAGGGAAGTGAAATGAACACTAATAGTGAAACATGAACAGCAAAGTTAAACATGGCTGTAAAGCTTAAAGAATAAAAAAAAAGCTTTAAAAACCAGGAAACAAAGGGAAAATGAGGAGTGACAATTGAATTGCGGTTGCTTCAAAGGATGTGGATGTGAGCAGCCGCTGGCCAGCCTCAGTGTGACGTAGACAATTGCTCAGACGGCCACGGGCAGGGAGAGACTGGGCTGGCCGGAAGCCAGGATGCTGGATGGACCCTGGAAACAGGGGCAGCTCTGCGCCCAGACAGGTCAGATAAAGCCTTGATGGAATAGATGCCGGGCACACAGCCTCCTGGTTGAGGCCTGGAGAGGAAGCATTCTTGGTTCACTGTGCTAGGGTTTCTGTGATTCCATTGCGGCTGTTCATCGTTCCCTGGAGATCCTGCCCTTGTGTGTGGAAGTTAACTGATTTCCCACGAAGGTTTATATTAAAATTCCAGCGAAGAATGTTAGGAGAGTGATTTATACCACCGTCTGTCAGCACGTCCCACGTGACGGAGTACTTTCACTTACATAAGAGGTCTAATCGCTCTTTTCCGACGGAGCATTTCCTGTGGCTCTGTCACTGAGTGTGAATTCAATGCTAACGAGGAAAATCCATATTTCCTTTCCCTCCAGGTAAGGCGGTAGGCTTCCTTCTTCTTACTAGAGATCCTTAAAAGGGGCAGCTGACGGATGGAGCGCGTTTCCCGGACTGAAATTGCCATCCTGAAGAATGGTCCCGTTTCCAGCGCCTCCTTTCTTCACCTGGGCTCTCAGCTCCTCATTCCCGGTTTATCCTCCCGCCCGTGCTCAGGGAGTGCCCACCCCCCACACCAGACAGAGACCTTCCTCCCCTTCCTTCCTTCTGACAGCGCGGGTGGCCGCGTCCCTTAGAGCTGCTATCCCAGGACAACACTGAGCAACTTAACAAGAAAAAGCAGGGTGCCCTAACCTAGCCCGTTTGGCTCGGTGGATAGAGCAGAGCGTCAGCCTGCAGACCAAGGGTCCCAGGTTCGATTCTGGTCAAGGGCACATGCCAGGGGTTGCAGGCTCCATCCCCAGTGGGGGGCGTGCAGGAGGCAACGAATCAGTGATTCCCTCTCATCATTGATGTTTCTATCTCTCTCTCCCTCTCCCTTCCTCTCTGAATCAATAAAAATACTTTAAAAAGCAGGATGATGTCAGGTGCCAACAAGTGCAAGGACGGGAGAGGGGGGAACTGCCTCTACCTGACAGCACTGGCCAGTGACAGCCTCTCTGAAGACAGGATTTTGAGCTGAAACCTGGAGGGTGGTTCCAGGGAGGCAGCCAGGGAGCAGGCAGAGACAACGCCTCTTAGGGGATGTGGGCTCTCTACACAGTGGCAACATTTTCTTTTTTTAAAAAAAAAGCACAAATCCTACCATTTTTCTAGGTGACTGAGCACAAGTAGGTATAGATGAAATATGTATTTAGGTGAGTCGAAATATAAAATTGCTTTTCGGTCTTTTCTTAATCCAGTAAAGTAGTGTTTTGTTATTACTCTTTAATTCGTGTAAATAAGATGATTCTACTTTAAATTTATTATAATCATGATTTAGTATATCTTTAGAAAAATGACTCCACTACCAATAATTTTTAAAACATTAAGAATTGCTGTCCTACTGAATCAGGACCTCCTCATTTCATTGTTCATCTTTGCAGCCTCCATAAACAAGGGGTAAGTAGCGTCATAGAAGAGGGCTTACGTTTTATTAGTAGTCCGTGGAACTGTAGAAATAATGCAGGATATTCATAGAGGATGCACACAATTGACGATGTTAGGGGGGCTATGTTGTTTCATAGCAAGAAATGTACCATGGGTGTTTCTTAAACATATTATCATAGCCACTCATAATCAGGCTGGGTGAGAAAGAAATCAGCTTAATCTTTAAAAGCTAATGAGGGAATTAATAGGGTCCTTCAAACACTCTGGCTTCTGAAGATAATCTGGTGTAAAAACAGCCATTCACGGTTTTCTTCTATGAACCAATGCAAGCAATAGGCTCAGAAAGAAACCCATTTGATTCTTAAAAATGTTCTGCCAGCAGTTTTTATTCTGGTGTCTCCCGTTTACTATCTACCATGTAAGTAGCCACCGATTTCTAACAAAAGAGGTGAATTATACTCTGTGCATGATATGCTCAAGCCACACTAATATCTTATATGTTATCTAATATCAAAGCAATGTCTGTTGCCCCTTTCTTATGTAAACCACATATATATTTCTACGAATTAAATGAGGCAAAGTGAAATAGTAGATTAGCTATAAAACCAGGATTCTGAAAATGTGAGTCAAGGGCTCTGTTTCTGACTGAGAGGAAATAAGTTCCTTGTTTTATCATTTGCATAATAAAGAATTCTAATGAAGAAATTCTAAAAATTGTTTTCTATTGAAAATAGGATTAAATAGATAGTCCCTAAAGAGGAGTGTGTGTGTGTGTATAACTTACATATTAAGGTACCATGTATATTACTTTATTCTTCTCTAGCCACTGCTTTTTGACTTGAAATTGTATTGTCACTGAATTCTGGGTCCCTTGAAGCAGTATTATGTCTTATACAACTCATTTTTGCATACTCTTTCATCCAACTCCAACAATAGTGTAAAAGCTTTTAAAATATATGTATATTTTTATTGATTTCATAGAGGAAGGGAGAGGGAGAGAGATAGAAACATCAATGATGAGAGAGAATCATTGATTGGCTGCCTCCTGCACACCCCACACTGGGGATTGAGCCTGCAACCCGGGCATGTGCCCCAATCGGGGATTAACCATGCCCTCCTGGTTCACAGATCAATGCTCAACCACTGATTCATGTGAGACAGGCTGTAGAAACTTCTTTAAAAAAATCACTAAGATGGTGCCTTAAAACATTTTTTTTTTCAAAAAGATGTGCTTTATTAATAGCAGAACCAATAAAGTCATCACAATTTATTTCTAGGAAATGACCTCAAGCCACCCCATTTCTGAACCTGTCCATTCTCGACCTTCACTTCTCTTTCTTCCCGATCTCCTCTGCCTTCACCTATTCTGCTTGATAATCTCCGGGATCCTACCTTCGCTTTGTCACAGGTACGCTCCTGCTCCATTACCTTAGGAAACTTATTCAATTTCAAAATTGAGCCCTGCATGTGGACTGATTCTTCGGGCTCATCTCAGAGACCAGCCCTCAATAACTTTGTTTGAAATCCATTGCTGCCCAAACAAATGCAGATTATTTAAAAATCTAATAAGTAATCACTCAACTTGGGTATTGAACGAAGCCACACAGTCATCGTTTTGTTTCAGGAAGCTTTCCATCAATGTCCACTGTGTGACTAGCACTTCCCGAGGAAGGCACTGAGTGGGCCGTGAATAACAAAATGCCTAGCGGACCCAAGTCCTCCTTTCCAGCTAAGGAAAGGAATTGACAAAGTTTCAGAGGTACAGAAAAATGCACCTATTTTAAAGTTTAAAATAATTCAAAATACATTATATACACTGATAAAATGAATGCCTAAGTACCCATAATTTACCTTATGAAATAAAATCATGCACCCCCTAAAAGTTACTTGTAAGTCTCTTAATTGTATACACTTTACCTCCCAGCAAGAGATAATGGTTCAAGGAACATGACTGCCCAGCTAAAAGCTACAATAAAAACACAAAAGGACCAAATAGCGTAAGCTAGACCCAACAGAATAAAATCCTATCTAAAGTTTCAGATATTACTATTATCAGATAAAATATATGATAAATGCATTTATTACATGCAAAGAGAAAGAGAAGGATTACAATGTATATGAGGGACAAGAGATTGCAAACACAACCAGGTAGATCTGAATAAAAATCAAAGAGAATATTTTCATAGGAGAAAAAGGTAATAATAAATTAAAATTCAGCAGAGGGTTAGAAAGCCAATAAGACACAGATGGGAAAATTAATGCAGGGAAAGAATGATCTCAAGAAATTATACAAAATTTAGCACAAAGAACCAAAGAGATGCGAATAAAAAGGCTACAAGGATGGAAGCTGGATTGAGAAGGCCTGACATATATCTATTTAAAATTGCAGCTCGAGACAGGAAGTAAACGGACATGGTCCAGCCTAGTCCAGGAAGGCTTCTCTACAGAAGATCTGAGATCATGCACGTGATTTCCTTAGGCGGCAGCCACACGATTTATGACACCATTGAAGTCTGGGTAGACTTCCTTAATAAAAGCAGCCTATCTGTAGTTATGCTGATGTCCTTCTAAAAGCTGCAATAGCTGTAGAAGTTAGAAAAGAATGAAATCCTTCTCTATTATATTCAGCAGGGAAGCATTGCATTATATCCTAAATGGCCCCTATCTGCTAAAATTATTAGTAAAAAAAAAAAGGAAGTAGTGGTAATAGTTTTGCCATTTTCAGGTCTGATTTTTAAGGCATATTAGTCTAGCATGCACCCCCAAACGGAAGAGCATAACAGTGTTCAGAGTGATGTCATTGGGTTCCTGTCACCGGGTCACCAAGTGGCCTCAGACTATTATTCTAATTATCAGCATCAGGCTCCTACCCATAGGTAACACAGAGAAAATTGCTGATCACGGCCACAGAGTCTCTCCCCAAACTCTACTTTTTCTTTCCTGAGATCCTTACTAGTAGCTCCAGGAGATTCTTAGAAGTGCAGTGCCCCATAGTGAAGAACGCCGAGGGGGCACAAAAGGTAACAATGAGCACAACCCCCAAAGGCGAACAAACCCACAATCTGCAGAGTACGGTGACACCTTCCCTTGCTGATAGGCACTGCTCACCGAATCTTCTAGACTCTCCTCAAAAGGGAAGGGTTGCTCCCAAATGCTCTACTGGTTTCCCAGAATTCCATCACTCTCAACTCCAGGTCCAGCCCAGCACCTGGCCCGAGGCAGGCAGCCTGTCATGTCTGTTGAACAGGGGCCTCTGGAGGAGATGGAGCTGGGGTGGAGCCACCAGGCACCTCAGAGCCACGTGACTCGAGTGGGTTAATGGAAGTACCCAAGGCTCAGGGCCTTCGTCCGCAGCATTGTTCTGTCTGCTGTTAGTTCCCCCCACAGAGGGCTGCTGGGAGGGTTCGGAAAGATGATGAATACAGAAGATTTCCAAAGACGCTTCCGCTGATGTATTGCACTCTCACTTCAACAATAATCACCTGTGGTTGCTGAATGTTTACTAACTGCCCTAACTCCAGCGAGTTTCCTTTCCTTTTGCAATTAAAGTACAAAACGTACACGTATTGAACCTTATTTTGAGAACCAGTCCTCCTTGGGAGCAAAAAGACAGCATCAGAAATGTCCTTTTTGCTTTCTTGTTACACAGAGAAGGCATAATGGAGCTCCTGTGGACGGTGAAGGGTTCCGTAGCGATTGTACACAGCGCTGGCAGCACGCCACCCCTGGCTGTGTCTCTGTCTGCTTCCCCCGCTGCTGTGGCATCTCAGGAGCGGGTCCCCCTCTCCTGCATGTTCCTGCCACCTCCCTCCAGGAGCCTCCCTCTTCCAGGGGCACTTTCCCTCTTGCCACTTGGCAGTATCTACTTGTCCTCCAAAACACAGCTCAAGGACAACCACGTGTAGGCAGCCTCCCCAGACCCTACGCTATTTGCCTCCTGGCGCACCTGAGTGTCCTTCATCTTTGTGTCTACGCAGTGGTTCCCAGTGTGGGGCACACGCCCCCCGGGGGGGCAGTTTGATGTTTAAGGGGGGCGATTCGAGAATGAGTTATTAACAGTGAATGTTTTGCTTTTCTTATGGTTCTAGAGGTCGTATACAGTATATAAATATATATTGTGACATTTATGCATCTCAGTTCTCTATTACATGTTTTAAAACTTTATTTGCTATTTTTCCATATCACTTCATATTATTATTTTTAACAATTTTTTAGTGATTTCTTCCTCTGCACTCCAACTGTCCTTTCGTTCTTTTATTTTTCTCTTTCGTGGATGCCATGTTCTTGGGAAGCTTGTTTAGACCAAGTTCATGGCCTTTTAGGCTTCCTCCACATGAATAGGAAGGAGCTCACTTTTTTAATAATACAAATTAACGGGGGGGGTGGGCCATCAGAATTTTAGAGATGCTTAGGTGGGGCATGGCCAAAAAAAGGTTTGGGAACCACTGGTCTAGTCAAACCTCCTACCACGTCATCTTGCAATGGCCTGTTAGGGTGTGGGCCAGCCACTACTCCCACAGGTTTCATTCATCCCTGTATCCCTAGCTCTACACCTGCTGCCTGTCACCCAGCACACAATAAGTATCGCACAGGCGCGTAGATGACATCTTGTAGACATTCAGTTAACACTGGTTAGTTTGATAAATGGGAGGGTGAATAAATGGATAGAAGCATGGACGGACAAATGGAGAAAAGAAAAAAATGCATGCTTGTGTCTCTTCTAATAAAAAAAATTTAAAAACAACAGTCACGTTGCCAGTAGACTAGAGTCTGACATAAAGCTCCCTTGCAAGAGGATTTCAGGCAAGTTTTCCTAATTCCCTCAGAGCAATGAAAATAGCCATTGTGTGTGTTGATGTGATTAATGAACTTGCGAACTGAATTCGTCCTCTCCGCTTGCCAAAGCTGCTCCCTGGGAGTCCCTGAAAGCATGTAGGTCCGTGGGCTCACCTTTAGGGTCCTCATTTGGGTCTGCAGCTGGCTCCAGCCAGGGCCTGGCACAGTCCCTTTCATCTGAGAAGCCATGCCATCTTTCAAATGAGCGGGCGCAGGGAACGGAGTGCCATACCCGAAGGACACACATGGAAATCCTGTAGAGTTGCCTGATCTTTCCTTTCACTCAAAAACCAACTCAAAACAAGCTGCTTCAGCAAAGGGAGGCTATAAATAATGGACACCACTTCATCATCCCCCTTACCTCTTTGTACAGCATCCAAGATGCCCACAGGCCTGGCTGGAGCAGTCTTATTAGAACGCGAAGGGGATGAAGTAGCCACTAGCTGGCTAATCACAATACTGTCAAATTGCTACATCAAACGACTATAATTCACTGAACAGGGTAGTTATTAAAATTCCAAGCTCTCCGTGCTGTGGCCAGAATGGCAATGGCAGCACAGCCAGCCTTCCTCGCAAACAAGAAGACACAGGGAAGGCATAGGCGGCAGGCACTCCCTCCCACGCCTGGTCCCTCCAAGAAACAAATGATGCATCTCCTGCCTGTTGTGCTGTGACAACGTTTGTGCAGGAAAAAAACACCCCGGTTCTACTAAAAGCATCGGTAGGAGTTGAGGTCTTAATGTCCTATCAATCACAGCACAGCACTGCACTAAAATCACCTCCCACAATTAAGAAAAGCAACAGCCAAATTGGCTAATTAGCATAAGAACACACAAACACTGTTGTCTCTGAAGTGCCATTATTAAGCATTCTAAATATAGTCATTTCAATTGCAAGATTTGCGAATTATCTTCTTTTTTCTCGTAGTAAATCTTGGCACCCTTGTGACAAATGCTATAATCCTCACTGGGCAGAAAAGCCCTAAGCTAACATAAAACGCACTTTTTATGAAACCTATGAATCTAGAAAAGAAGCAATTGAATTAGCCTTGACACCAATGTAGAACACATTCAGGTTGGAAAATTACAATTTAACCAAATGAAACTTAGTTATAATTTAATGAAAAGCAGTTAAAACAAGTTTTGAATTCATCTTTTTTTTCTTGATCATAGAAAAAATATACTTATGGAAAACATAAAACTTCATAACAATGATTAGAAAATTACTTTGTTCTGAAAACAAATTAGTTAGCACACTGCTACCTGAAACCATAATTTGAAATCACTTAATAATGATAAGCCTCCTTCATTATTATAATGCAGGCAGATTGCAAATGCAATATCAGAGCCTTATGTTTATTCTGCACTGTTTCCGCTGTGGAAAATGACATAGTGTGAATTCTTGTTTATTGAAAAGGCAGGTAAAATAAATAAAATTGAATGTCATTATTAAAGTGGCAGTTGATTTTCTTTTTTTCCTAAATTCTCCTGAATAGACAATTGGTAGATGGAAGATAGATAGATAGATAGATAGATAGATAGATAGATATAGATAGCTAGAACATAAATAGAAATAAAGTGATTAACTCCTAGATTCGAGAAGGAATCTCTCTTCTAATCTATCAGTTGGGTCAAAATTAGCACCTAACATGAGCTGGATTAAACCATCTTCCAGAGAGGGAAAATCTCTCCAGGTCAGGCTCTAAACCAGTGATGGGCAACCTTTGGAGCTTGGTGTGTCAAACTTCGCCAAAAAACTGAGCATAACTCGGGTAGTGTGTCACTTTGAGGAAAAAACTAACTCCAAGACTCTAGTCGCAAATGTTTCATCCTCAGGAGCAGCAAATGTTTCATCCTCAGCATGCGGCCGCATGTCATCAGAAATGGCTACGCGTGTCAGTGCTGACACGTGTGTCATAGGTTCGCCATCACTGCTCTAAACAAAGGTGAACAGACACTCTGACCCTCACCCTCTTTCTTCCCTGCACACAGCACCACCCACCAAGCAGAGCCCAGGTCCTTCTCTGGCTGCCAACCTGTGGCATCAGAACCACCAAGGCTCTTAGGGTCATTGGAAAGGGCCCGGAAACTCACTTGAGTTTCACCTAAATAAACTGCCTCACTTTAACGGATGAAACAGTGGTTACATAACTGCACATTAATGTTCTTTTTTTTTAAATATATTTTTTATTGATTTTTTACAGAGAGGAAGGGAGAGGGATAGAGAGCTAGAATGTTCTTTAAAGGTTATTCAAACGTAGTCATTTACAAAGACAAAGGCAAAGACGATTCCCGGCTGCAAAGGCGACCATTCTACTTCCCTCCCCCTGAAACTCCAAGCAGGGCCAAGGCCAACCCCAGGGGCTCCTGTTAGGGGCGGCAACAATCCGAGATCATCCCAATGATGCTAAAGGTTACTTAGGAGAATACCCGTCTGAGAAGAATCTGGAAGGGTTTGAAAAGACTTTGCCTGGCGTCAGCCACAGCCGAGAAGTAGTGGCTCCCTGAGCTTGGGGCGCAGTGTGAGGCTCAGAGCGCCCCTCTCCTCCCTGGGTTTCTGACTTGGCGTGTTGCTTCAGAGGGACTTCCCGCATCAAGATTTTAGAAAACCCCAGTATTGTTCTATTTCTATAGTTACTTATTTTTTAATAGTTGGTCCATGCATAATTTATCATTTTGTATAATCTAAAAAGAATGTCATTACTTAAAAATATAGAAGTCCTGTAACCCCAGTATTATTATGTAATGTTATGAATATCACATAATAATGTGTTTCCTCCCTGATGTAAAGCATATTCCTTATCATACATCAATCCCAATAATGTGCAATAGTCAAACAATGAAATTACCTTAAGTTTTCCTTAATAGAAAATTGGTTAAAAATGATAATAAAAAATAAAAGAAACAAAACTTACGGTGTTATTACAGGATTTTTTTTTTTTTGCCACTACTAAAATGATCATTCAGACCAATATTTATCAATGTATCTAGTTAAGAAACCCAGTTTCAGAACATGGTATGAATCAAGTTGTATACTCTATTTCTGTGTGCATGCATACATATCATATTTTGTGAAGAATAAGGAATCCAAATGGATTTGCACTTGACCTTTATTTCCCTTTATTTTCTTCCACATTAATTTTTATTTTTACTTCTTCCTTTGGTCAGTCTCCACCTGATTTATCCCTGTGGCTCTGCCTCCATATTGTAGGCGCGCCCCGTAAATGGAGGGGGGCTGAACACTGGGCCGTGGCGCTGGGAGCAGCTGCGCACAGCTGGAAAGGGCAGGGGACCTGCCTGAATCTGAGCTCTCACGAGTTAGAACGGAGGCTCATCCATCTTGCTTTCCGGCCTGTCTATTCATCTATTTTAAAGGAATTGCTTAGCAATCGCTTAAAGAAGAGAATTGGGACCAGACATGTCTATTTTTTGCATTGACAAAATATGATTGAAAGTCAAAACGTCAACGGCATTAAAATTTAAAACCAAGATTGCTAGGAGAATTGGCTCAGCCTCACCAGGTTTCTATCTTTCGACATCATAGTATCGATCACTTGCTTACCTTCTAGACATCATTTGTTATATTAGTTTATATCAGTGCATTGCTAAAAATATCGCCAGTGCGAGGTTTTCTTTTGCATGGTAGAAAAACAACAACACACGTTTGCAAAAATGGAAGCATTCAATTACCGAGTTCTATTTTTAATAATACGTTCAGGATTCACAAAGTCAAAAATCTTCAATTTAAACAGTCTTCTCTGATCACTGCCTTCTATTATTTAATGTCTACAACCCGAGTTATTTTCCTGGCACACCTGTTCTTTAAAAGCCGGATGTCTAAGTCTCTGCCATTTACTTTTCTTTGCCTCAGAAGCCTAGCTCTATCTTACTGTCCATCACTCAGTCACTCCCGCGTCCTTGTCTGTTGATTCTTTGTCCTTCCATTGTACTCAATTGGCAAAAACCACAGTTCTGGAAAATTCAAATAGTCTTATTTCTCAAGTGTTACATTACGGATGCTGAACAAGCCTAAAGGGGAAAAAAAATTGCACAGCCTTGAAAACTGGAGGCATTACAAATTCATGGTTTCCAGTTCGAGCTGGTCCTTCAGTGCCTCCTAGTGGCATTCTGGGATCCAAACATCCTGCCAGGTGTCTTCAATCCTTCGTTTCCCCCCTTCCCCCCCCCCCCCACCCCCCGCCACCGCCGTCCCTTTATTTCATGCTTCCTTCGTGACTATTCTGAATCATCTCCACTCTATTGAATCGCCTCCTCCATCATCTCCGGGTCTTACAGCCAACAGCACAGTCCACCTCACAAAGAAAATAGAATTATTAGAGAAAGACTCTATCTCCTCCTCTCGCCTCATTTACCAGTTTTCCTGTGTGTATATCCATTATGCCTCCATTGCTTTTGCCAACATTGTTTTCCTGTGTAGAGTGAGTTTCTCTACCCGTGGTAAAGCTTCTATGTATTTCCCTCTTTCCTCTGTACAAACCATGCCATGCTGCAATTAATATTCCTTCTTTCTCCTGTTTTAGAAACAACTTCATCTTTAGTTTCTTCCATTTAGCATTGAAACATGCTTATAAGCCTCATTATTTCATGTTTTCATTCCCTCCCTCAACCTGATGTGTTCTTGCTCTCTCCTCTACTCCCTGGATGAAGTTCTCAAAAGCACTTCCTATACACTCAGTGTTGTTACTTTACCTCCCATGCCCTCCACCGCCTTCTGTAATCTAGCTGCTTACCAACATTTCACTGAAAGTACCATTGCTAAGATCACCAATGAACGTGATGCTAAATTTAATGAACAAGTATTTATCTCACGGGACGCCTTGCCCCCTTTAGCTATGACTCCATGCTTTCCAAAAGTCTTCGTTTTTGGCCTGCTCTCTCTTGCTGCCTTTCATGGGATGGTCTCCATCTACTTACTCCTTAAAACGCCATGTTCGTCTGAATTAATCTCATCTACTCCAGCTCTTCAATTACCATCTGTCTCCTGATAACGCCTAAACCTCTATTTTTTTCCACCCTAGACTTTTTTTTTCTTTCTGCTCTAGACCTGTGTACTCCATTCTTTCCAGTGTCTCCCCTTCCGCAGCTTGAAGGCACCTTTCCACACTTCTAAATCTAAGTCTTTCCACACAAACCTGGCCTGGCTCCCAAGTCCCCGCTCTACATAATGACTCTATTCCATTTACCGGTAGTTGTTCAAGCAAAAGATCTGGGTAACCCATTTGATTCCTCCCTTAAACTTTGTCAAACATTTTTTTTTTATTTCTGCGTTTTATTCATCTTCATTAGCATAACTATACCTTTGGATTCGGCCATTAATTTCTGGTTTCTACTCATGAATGAAATCCTTTCTAATAGATGTCACTGCCTATGGTCTTGAACTTCCTCAATCTTTCCATATCAATTAGAATTATACTTCTAATATGAAATCCTGATGGCCCACCACCCTCTTCATAGTATTTGAGATATATTCCAACACCTCTTCATGGCTTTAAAACCCTTCCTACTCTTGGCTCTCTCATCCCCCTCATCATCCCTCCCTCCATATGCTATGCTGCAGCCATGCTAAATTGCTGGCTATCCTCTAAATGACATGCTTACTTTTGCTTCAGAGATGCTGTATTACTGTGCCCTATGTCTGGAATGTATTTCCCATATCCTATCTTTTAGTTCCAAGTCGAACGTCAACACCTCCTAAGTCATTTCTGATTCATCTGCCACCCCCTCCCCCTTACAGAATTCAGGTGCTTCCCTTAGTAACCACTGTCATAGCCAATGTGTTTTAATTGCATGTTAACTGGCCTATCACCCAAGTAAAACTGAATGTTCCTTAAGGATGACACAATGTCTGGTTTTTAAATGGTGCTTCCAGTGCTTATTTAGCACCTGACTCCATGTAGATGTTCTATCAATATTTGTTGGATGACTGATGCTGGCCAGTAGCCCGGAAACGTGTAAGATAATAAGTAAAATACTAGTGACAATGGGGAGGGTATTAGGCAGCACAGAGAACATGTAAAATGAAATTAAATACAAATCAACAAGTGTTATTGTAAGAGACATATTGACCAGGTCCTGAGAAGTTATGTTGGAGGTACCTGGCTGATTGGGGATTTTTATCAAGGCCAAATCTTTCATGTCGACCCTAAGCCACTATCCCCTGCCAAGTGTACAGCTCAGTGGCTTCTCCTCCACCTACTCCAGTTTTGAAAGGAGGAAAAAAGTACCATCTCCACTTGGTGTATTTTTTAATTAACTGGCTAATTAATGAAATAGCTTGGACACATTTTGTTTGCATTTGATTTTGCAAAAAGACCTAGAGCAGTGAGTCTCAATTATGATGGGTGGTATATGCCCCTTTGTTTGGTAGGCAGGTATGTCAGCATCATCGCCAAATGCCTTCTTTATGGGACACTTGGATCCCATCCATTATCACTGAGGATCTCTGCCTAGAGAACCAATGTTAATGATGAGAAAGTGCCAGATGCCCAACACAGATATCCAACTTTCTGGGTGGTTGATAATTACTGATTTAAAGTGACATATATTGTGGTCAAGTAGAATGTAATGAATTCTTGTAACAGAGATCATAAATAAATTAGCTGTTCCACTTCTAAAAAGTATAAATAATAATAGCCTCTAGTTACTATAAAATTCAGATTTTCTAAAAAATCACTATATAGGATATATTTACAGGATTATCAAATTATCAATCAAGAATATATATTAGAATTAACTAAAATAAGAAAACCTAAATATGATAAAATGCTTACTATGGGCATGAATCACTGTTCTGAGTGGTTTTCATATATGAACTCAATATATTTTCAGAACAACTCCATAGATTAGATTTCTCAATTAGCCCCATTTTACAGACAGAAAGATTAATGTACAGAAAAGTTACTCAAGGACACACACCTAATCATTGGTAGAATGAGGATTTGAACCAAGAAATCTGATAATAGCTTCTGTGTCCTAACCAGCACTTTATTCTCCTCTAATTTATATATTAGAAACTGAGTCCTAGAATGTTTAGACAAACTGCACACAAATTTTAATACCTCTGTTATTCATTTTATATGTTTGCTATTGCACCTATTTTATTGGTAATATTGATAATGCTATCAAGTGCTGCTACTTTCTTTGGAGGCTCTTTGGAAGAGGGTAAAAACTATGTGCATCTCTATAGAAGTAGAGAGTTCATTAGACCCTGTATGTAACATGGAACATAGGTACAATTTTGAAATCATTTGAAAATTATGTGGTCAACAATAAGAGGACTTCATGATAATTCAAGATCATCAAAGCCTTTCATAGCCAAGATTAATTAGCCTTTCATTTACAATACTAAGGGTAAGATAACCATTTCACAGGAAATGTTTTCACAATTGAGTTCCATAGAACCTGTATCAAGTGTGCTATTACTAGCCAGGCCTCTGCCTGGGATGAGTAAAATAACTCTGATGGAGAGGCCACTTGATAAAGTGGAAAGGTCATTGGCCTGAACAGCAAGGGGCCAGGCCTGTAGAGTCAGCTCACTTATTAGTGGGCTCGGAGATGGCTTAAGCTTTTCTCATGCTGCTTAGTCTTGCCTTCCTTCTGGGTGAAATATGTGAAGCACCTAAATTTGTACTAGAAGACTTAGTAAACTTCTGTTTCTCCTCTGTAACAAGAACTTAAGAGGATGCTCAGCTTGCTCTATCATCACATGATATCAACATCCCGGTAGAATTCCATATCTGGTCACAAGACACAATTCCACTTTCAATACAGAAACATTTGGGGGTAAAGGTAATTTCAAGGCTCCCAAAGACTGGAACTGACACACAGGAATATGGCCTCTTTCACAAAAAGATAGAAAGACAAGGTTTGATCCACTGAGTGCGTCTGAAGCCCATCCTGTGGAAATTCTCACAATGCCCATGGAAATTCCTTCCTTAAAAACCTCTGGAGAGCCAGACTGCCTCTGCCTGAAACTCTTTCAAACCTCGTGAGCTGGATCCCTGACTCTAGTCCTCAACTCTTGTTGCACTGCAGTCTTATTGGATTCTAGTGGTGATTTCATTTACCCCTCCTCCCCTCGCCGCCCCCATGCCGGCCACTTGCTTCAACCTGCATTCTACTTAACTCTAGCCCTCAAGCATAGTCTGATCCATATCTAGCTTAACTGAACTTCAAAGCTGGCTGCTCATCGCCAATCATCTATTACCTGATGCACAACCACAGCAACCTTTCCCATAACACTTGGCCTGGCTGTATTCTACAACCACACAGCAAAGCATCGCAACCCATTTTGGTATTTGTATGAGTCAGAGGGAAAAGTGGCAAGGCTTAAACATAATGTCAATGTTAATGTGAAGCTGTGCTACAACTCATCAGTTCTTTAGGAACAAAACATGGAATTTAAATATGCATCCGTCCATTTGTGTTTCCCTTACTCTTCCTTTTTGAAAGAAATGTGACTCTGCTAGCAACCATGCTTGTGTGATTGATTGCAACGTGTCGGCAGCACTCTGGGACCTTCCTGAAAATGAAATCGACCATCTTTGAGTGATAATGTCAGTGGGATAGAATGTGTCACTGGCTAATGGTCTCCTGCTGCTGCATAAATGCCAACACAAGCCAAAGGTATTTGTGGGGAAAAAGTTCAAACTAAGCTAAGATTTTTATATTCAATGCAAAAGAAACAGAATTTATAGCCAGTTATTGCTGCTATAACATATGCTGGATGTAAAATTAATGAATGTATATAAGGTATGTTCAAGTCAGGCTATGATAGCCAAATGATCAATTCTTATATAAATCCAGTATTATAATTAGTTTAAAAACTTGAGTTCTTGGCATGGCCAGTATGGCTCAGTTGGTTGGGCATCATCCTGTGCACCAAAAGGTTGCTGGTTCGATTCCTAATCAGGACACATACCTGAGTTGTGGGCTCAGTCCTAGGTGGGGGGCATGCAATAGGCAGACGATTGATGGATGTCTCTCTCTCACATCAATGTTTCTTTCCCTTTCCCTTCCTCTTGGCTATAAAACTCAATAAAAATATTTTTTTAAAAACTTGAGTTCTTATGCATTTAAGCAAAACCTAAGTCTGACTAGTTTTTCAGAAATAAAACAATTCCCTAAATATGACTTTTAAACACTTAGAAAGATTCTCTTAGATCATATTAGGCACTTTTGAAATCTATATGTTTTTATACACTAGATAGAAGTTCAATAAATAACACCCAGAGGCTCAGAAACTACACTGTTCAATTTATTCTATAATGCCAAAGTATAAGATATTAATATTTGTGGGATAAATATGAAATAACCTTCCAAATACAAAATACAATTTATATCATGTATACTCCGTCTTGTGAGAAAATGTTCACATATATTGAAAATGTTTAATAGAAATTTTATAATTATGATTCATTGACAAGATATTCCTAATAAAATACATATGATACATATCAAATAGTATAGTAAAGTTATTTAATTTTCCTTCCTTGAATTTGGCAAAAATGTCATAGTATTAGTTTTGTATTATACTACAACCTTTTAAGATTGGATTTTCTCTGTAGGGAAAGCAGTAAATGAAATATAGATCTATAACATAGACTATATTGGCCAATGCAGAATAATGTGTAGTCTAGGGAACACCATTTCCTCAGACCACTGGAGGAGAATAAATTGCCCTGAAATGTGTCAATACAGTAGCCCATTCTGATTCTTTTGCTGGTGGCAATCAGTAAAAAAGAAATTGATATAATTTTAACACACACACATATAAATATATATAGTAAACTCTCTGAAAGTCGTTAGTAGAAATTAAAAGTAATATTAACACACTAGAAGCCCAGTGCATGAAATCACGTGGCCCCACTCACCTGTGCTTGTCTTTGGTCATTACAGCGTTAGGGCCACTGGGTTTTTATAATATAGATATATACCCACACCACTGAGATAACTGATTTTAAAACACCAACTGATCAATGTTTCTCAACTGATCAGTGTTTCTCCCTCTTCCTTCCTCTCCCTCTAGAAATCATTAAAAACACATTTTTTAAAAAAGGAGAGGAGTTCCTAAGTAATAAAAAATAATGGTTAAAAATGTTCCCAAACATGGAATAAATAGAAACATTTCTTTAAAATACCACATAAGCATTAAGACATCATTTACTGTTCTATTTTTAAACTTTAGTGAAAAAAATCAGTTAGTATACTCATTTAAAAATATAAGAATCCTACCTATTTTTAGGCAAAGAGCAAAAGACTCTGTTCAAACAGGCCATCGCCTATTTTTGTCTGAGCTGAGCTTTCCTTTGACATAACGGGAGGTGAGCCGGGTAGATTCCCAGCCTCTGCTGACCCTTCTGTTGCTCTTGCCTACTTTTCTACCACGCCTGTGCTGGTCCACCTGGCTCTCAGTATTGGACCTCATAGGAATACTCACTCTTTATTAATTGATTAATTATTGCTTTGTTCTCATGAAGGGCTATTGGCATAAGAAAATGTACGCAGAGTCTAGATCAAAACAGTCTATTGATCATGGGCCTCCAGGGGGAGAGAAGACACTCAGGGTTGTAATACACCTGATGTGACTTCTACTGATAACTCATGGTTTTAATATGAAAAGACCTTCTTGGTAGATTAACATTGTGAGGTCTATAATTGCTGGTATATTTAATATGGTTGTTACATTATTGGCTCAGAACAGAAATAAAGCAATGTGTCTATGGTTTAGCTGTTTTGCTTTAGGTTTAAAGGAAGTTCTCATACCCAGATCAACCCTACTCACGTTGTCCACCCTACTATTTATCTTTCATTCCTGAAGTGATTTTAATAATCATAAGACAGACATTCTGGAAGGATACTGTTTTGCTTAATTTAAAATGCTAAAATGTTACTCTTCTGAAGCTTGAATGATTATTCATTTGAAATAAAATGTCTAAATAAATGAAAAGAGTACTTATAATTTGGGGGCCATCATTTATTCATTTTTATGGCACGATACTCTTACATTATGAATAAGAATACTCACACAATGTCAAATGTGTGACTAATATCATCAACACGTTCAACGAGTTTTGGAACAAGATTGAGTTCCACTGGCTTCATGTTCTAAATTGCAGGACAAGGTGCTACAAAGAAACACTGACTTCAAACTAGTGGCTGTATTTAAAATAGTACCCTCGGAGAATAAATGGCCTTAGAAATGAGATGTTCCATTGAAGTGTATCTGACTCACACTTAGGTAACAGCTCTGGCACGCGGGCCATTTTCACCTGCCGGTGCAAGGGCGGGGACGTGAGTGTGAGGTCTGAAGAGTGTAGAAGGCTCTCCATTGACCTGTCCTGAAGACAGCAGTGATTAATGAATCACTCCTTTAGGCTAAACATGTTTGTTTCTCCAAGTCTTCTTTTACAATGGAGGTCACTATGGAGGGGAAAGTTAATTCATAATACTTGTCCCCTTTTGTTTGTTTGTTTGTTTGTCGATATACACTATTGCCGGCAGCTCGGTAACCCTAGCACTTACCTGTAGGGGTTGGTGAAGAAATACGTAAAGGGATGAGCAACAACGACAACAAAAAAGCAGAGGAGGAGGAGATGAGAAGAGGCCCCAAATAGCAACGTGTTGGGCCAGAGCCGAGCCTCAGCGCCGCCCCCTGCTGCCCCTCACCCTCCTGGCATCGCTGCTGTTCCTTCCCACCTGCCTCCTGGCCCACACAGCACTCTGAAACCACACTGAAGATATCGCCTGCTCTCCTGTTTCCAGGTGTTTCTTAAAAATAAGAGGATGGTTGATGAAGATGAAGATAACACAAGGCAACACATAATTTGCAAGGTTAGAAATGATTGTTCACCAATGACTGTAAGACTTGTGTTTGGTGGAAAGACGGGGTGCCAGCATACAGAATGCTGGACCGTCCCTGCTCTCTCTTCCTGCTGTACTTCATATGTAATCACTTCCTTGTGTGAATCAAGACAAGTCTTAATTACCATGAATAAAAATAGCAAGAGCTCGTGTTTACTCAGCACTTACTTTGTACCAATTACCATTGTGAGTGCTTTCTGCGATCCGTCTCCTTTAGGTGTCTATATTTAAATTCCCTGCGACTTCCAGATGGAAATCACTGCGGAAAGGAAGCCGGTGCAGAACGCTCAGTCCCAGTGCCAAGGTGCACTCGGCAGGCCTTTGCGGTGCCACCGGCGTTCGGTTCGCCGTGCCTCGTGCATGTCTACACTGAAGCTCCACATCCTCATGCATGTCTACACTGAAGCTCCACACCCTCATGCATGTCTACACTGAAGCTCCACACCCTCGTGCATGTCTACACTGAAGCTCCACACCCTCATGCATGTCTACACTGAAGCTCCACACCCTCATGCATGTCTACACTGAAGCTCCACACCCTCATGCATGTCTACACTGAAGCTCCACACCCTCATGCATGTCTACACTGAAGCTCCACACCCTGACACTGATGCTCAGCAGGCCGTCTCCCTCTGCAGGCGGACAGCGCGGCCCTCAGTGGCACCAAAAGAGCGGTTCCTCTTGGACTCCAGGGCCAAAGTCACACCGACCCATGAGCCCCAGCACCTGCCCTCGGTTCCCGAGGGAGCAGCGCAGCGCCAGGGAGCACACAGAGGCCTCTTCGTGGTGTGATAATCAGGAAGGTGAGCAACCGCATCCTCAGAGCTGGACACCCTCGCCGGCCTGGACGCGGGCCCAGCGCGGCCTGTGGAGCTGATCACTCCGGCCGGGCGCTGAGCACCCAGCGACCCTATTGGTGCCTGTGTGTACCTTGGCCATGAGGAAAGGAGTCCGCTCCCTCTACACGCCCGGGGCCTCCGAATGGAGCAATGGTTCTGGCACATTGGATGCAGCCCGGCGGCCGCCCACAGCACAGCACGCCTGCTCCCTGGTCCCCAGGTGACCCTGACTGACAGCCTCCGGCACTGCCATCCCTCCAGGGCAGTGGGCTGCAGAAGCCAGAGGCCTCGGCTCCGGTGAGCACTGCAGCATCCTGGTGGCTCCTGTCCTCCGGGAGGCTGTCTCTCCAGGAGCAACTGCCACCAGCAGCGAGCGCGGGGCCAGGACACGGTGCAGCGAGCCCCGTAGGTGCAGCATCCAGGGCTGTTATCTGCGGAGCTGCAGGAGCCCAGGCTTATCAGCACCCCCGGGAGTCGCTCACTGGGAAGGGCTGGATTTAACCCTTTCCCAAGGAGTTTGGAAAATGCAGTGTGGCTGCGGTGAAATCATCTTTGCGCAGCAACAGAAGGCACGCGTGCTTGGGAAGCAGAAGCAAACGTGTGACGTGGATAAAGAGTTTATTTTGTGCAAACGAATCCCCATTTTCCTCGCCTTTATCTCACCTCCAGTATAAAGCCCTTGCTGTACCTCCACGCCCCGATCTCACAGAAGGAGAGAATGTGGAGAATTAACTGACACTCAGATGTTAATGACTATGTGATGTGAAATATATGTTGGTGTATATGCTCCCCTTGATATATTTTTCATTCGTTTTTACTTAAAAAGGCTCTACAATAGCCCTAACTGGTTTGGCTCAGTGGATAGAGCGTCGGTCTGCGGACTGAAGGGTCTCAGGTTCGATTCTGGTCAAGGGCATGTACCTTGGTTGCAGGGGCACATCCCCAGTAGGGGGTGTGCAGGAGGCAGCTGACTGATGTTTCTCTCTCATCGATGTTTCTAACTCTCTAGCCCTCTCCCTTCCTCTCTGTAAAAAATCAATAAAATATATATTTAAGAAAATAAAAAAATAAAAAGGCTCTACAATAGCTAATGAAACTTTTTTCAAGGAGAGAGAGCTGGCAAAAAGGAGGAGAGGACGGAAAAATGGGATGAAGGAGGCGGAAGGGAGGGAGACAGACAATGTACCATACAGTACAGGTAGGATTCGGAGCTAAAATGCTGGGTTTGAACTGTGCTTCATTACCTGACTGTGGCCAAGTTATTTAATCTCTAAGACTTCAGTTCACAACCTTGTGTGTGTGTGTGTGTGTGTGTGTGTGTGTGTATACTGTATATTTACATGTTTTTTTTCTAATTATATACTGTATATTTACAAGTTTTTCCAATTCTACTTCAAAGGCTTTTGTTATAGACATTAGGAAAAAAGACCACCAGAAGGACATTCTCTTAGAGAGGCAAATTTCATTTCCAAATAGAGAATAAAGCTTATTTATAGATTATTCCAATTATATAACCAAAGAAGAGATTCTCCTGTCTGCATTAGCATATCACTTGTGCTACTCTACTAATAACTACCTGCAATATTAATCAAGATTTGGAGAGAGTTAAATGGAAAGAGGTAACACCTTTTCTTTTCAGTTACAGAGAGAAGGAATGACTGGAAGAAAATTGGAAGAGACAAATATTAACATGTCTGCTAATGTCATATAAAAATGAAAATATTTTATGATTTTAAATAACTAGTTATAATAAGGTACTTAAATCAGAGAAGAAATATAACTCAATATCAAGTGGATTGTGCAGAAGAAATCATGACCATAGCTTAAGGCAGTTATTAAAAGCATTAATCTGAGGAATAAAGAAGAATGGAGAAAGAAAACGTTGAAAAAGGTGAAGAGAAACAAGAAATAATAATGTTTAGAATTTTCCACTCCCTCTCAATTAAACTTTAGAATATGAATGCAGTTATTATGGTTGATTATGCTATCATTCATCAACTCTTTACTCCCCCACCCTCATAAAAGTTTGACCATGTGACTTGTTGAGGCCAACAAGAATGTGTCTGCCATGTCCAAGGTTAGGCATTAACAAGCATGGCATCTTACCATCCCATTCTTTAAGGTTATGACCTTAATTTCCAAACATGGAGAAGATTTGAGGATTATTTCCATTATAAATATAAAATAATACATAACCGTGTCTGTACCTTTATGTAATCTGGATTAATATATCAATACCATGTCACAATATAATCAGGTCAGTATCAGAGCCTCAGGGACGGGGAACAGGGATTAAGGAAAACCCTGGGAGGAGTCTGGGGAAGATCCGATATGCTGATGTGTCTTCCCAAGTGGTGAGGGAAGAAAACAGGGCCATGAGCACACAGTGACTAATGGAACACATCCGCGTCCTGCATTTTGTTGAATGGGTCAGCTATGCTCTGCTCTGATACGCTGGGCCGGAGAGGGAAGCTGTGCATTAGTTATCTATCGCTGTACTACAAATTACCTCAACTTAATGGCTTGAAACAACAAACATTAATTATCTGAAAGGAAAAAAAAATTGTGTTGGAGAGTCTCCACTAAGAGAAATGATGACAGCGTAGCTAGAAAGATGAGGACGACAGCCCGGCTGACATGCTCGGGCATTCATTCCTGCTGACCCTCTGCAGTGACCTTGGTGGGCTTATCCTCACCATGTGGTAAACAGGACACGTGGATGGGACTGTCCTTTGCGTGGCGAAAGGCGGCCTCTGTGTTGCTGAGGTTGCGCTCCGGCCACGTCTGCTGTGCCACACCAGCTGGCCACCCACTTCCAGGTCTGATCTCGGTCACACCTTCCACAATGTGTGTTGGGGAGGATCTCCTTTGCTCTAAATCCTCCAAGTGGCCCAGGTGATGTGCTTTTCTCTGCTGACTTACATCTCCGACACCCCCCACCCACCCTACACACACACACCTACATCAGTGTCACTGGCGTGATTATGGTGAAAAGAAGAGCATTTGAAACCCAGGAATGGCTTGATTGGAGAACTCTCATCATTTGCAACAGCCTGGATGGGCCCGGAGAGCATTATGCTGAGCGAAATAAGCCCGTCGGAGAAAGATAAATATCACATGAACTCACTCATTTGTGGAATATAAGGAACAACATAAACTGGTGAACAAAAACAGATCCAGAGACAGAGAAGCATCAAACAGACCGTCCAACCTCAGAGGGAAGGCAGGGGAGGGCAGGAGGGGGGTAAGAGATCAACCAAAGGACTTGTATCCATGCCTATGAGCCTGACCAATGGACACAGACAATGGGGGGGTGGGGGCATGTGCTGGGGGGTGGGAGTGGTCAACGGGGCAAAAAGGAAACATATGTAAAACGTTGAACAATAAGAATTAAAAAATATATATTGGGGCAAAAAAGAAAGGAAAGAAAAATCAAACAAAAAAATAAGCCAATGGTAAGAGGCCAGGAGTTGTTGTTCTGCAGCTGTCTGTTGGAAGAGTAGTTTCCATGGGGAAAGGCAGGAAATGGGAGCAGACTAGGCCTGCGCAATCCACAGGTCAGGCAGCGGCTGGAGTGTGACTGCACCTTCCCTGCTGGCGCCCCAGCCGACGCACACTAACCAGCGGCCGTTCCCGCACCCTCCCCGGGCCTGTCACCCTCCACCGTGTGGCAGATGCGCTCCCTCTCATCAGAAGCTGCATGAACCTTTCTTTCCTTTTCAATTCAGCAATTTTTCTACTTACTTCCCCTTAAGCTTCGCCATGCCTCCTGAGATTAGAGCTTTCTCCTAAGGGAAGAACATAATGTGCTACCGCACAGGGTTTAAGCCGCCACGCAACCAAGGGGCAGTTGCCAGATCCTGGGGAAAAAAGCAACAGCAGAATGGGTGGGAAGAACACTTGAGAAAATCCTGTATTCTGTCAGCACCTTCCCCCTAAAATCCCAAACCCTTAACCATCAGAACAGGCAACCTTGAAGGCGACACTTCAAGCCCACTAGAGAAGGTGAGATCGCGAACGGCTCTGCTGGAATTGACCCTTTCATGCACATTTGACCCAGAACGAAAGGAAAATGTCAGGTTTTCCCAACAAAATTTCCCGAGTCACTTGAATTTTTCTTTAAAGAAATTCACGAAACATGCATCGCCTGACGATGGGCCATACATTTTTCATGCGTGGGAATTAAAAAGGTATGTAATACCTGTAGTGTTATATGACCAATATCTGGTATTTAACACATTATTTCCTACTAAGTGCCCAGAAAAAAATATATATTTTCAAATTACACCACCTTTATTTTTATTTCTCTTCTCAAACCTCCTACTTTAGTTGCAAAAGCTAAAGATGCATGTCATATAAAATGGTATTTCTGTTTGAACATTTTTTTCTCTTCTTGTTTCCTCACAGTTTACAAACAAAAGCACTTGCCATTAATCTCTCTAACAGCAGCTGAAGGTCAGGTGTCACTCCTATTAGCATCAGCCACTGTTTGGAGGAAGGAAAGCGTGGGTTCCAACACCTAGCCAATGCCTTTGCCACATTAATCACACCAGCAGACGGAAACCTTCTACCTTATGAAATGGGATTATACAGCGAACCGTCCCAAGTGCATTCAAACAGAGTCTGCGAAACCCACATCCAAGCCAGTCCAATCTCCTGTGATGTGTGCGCTCTACTGGAATCTAAGATATTCTGTGCCACATTCAAAAATGAGTTTTAAGAACATACATTTTAAAATATAAGCCTTTAATTTATTGAAGAAACAAAAATTTCCATATCCATAGCCTCTTCTTATAAGAAAAAAAAAAGAAAAATCTTTTCTATGAAAACTACCACAAAAGATCATGCTTTTCTTTACCTATGCACTGCAGTGAAAATGTATGAGTTTGTTTATAAGCTTAGCAATGGCTATATATTTTTCCCTGATACAGATATGCATCCCATATAACAGTTGTGCTAGAAGGCTAAAAAGAGTGAATGCATGGTCAGTGCTTGAAGCATTCCAAGGTCCACACAAAAATAATAGCTATTAGTTAGCAGTATTATTTCTCTTTTAGGTTTTTTTTTTTTACATATATTATTATTGATTCACCAAGGAAGGGATAAGGAGAAATAGAAGCATCAATGATGAGAATCATTGATCGGCTGCCTCCCCTGCACACCCACTACTGGGGATGGAGGCTGCAACCCGGGCATGTGCCCTTGACCGAAATCGAACCTGGGACCCTTCAGTCCCCAGGCGGACGCTCTATCCCCTGAGCCAAACCAGCCAGGGCAGTATTATTTCTATTTTAGAATGGTCGAGGCTCGTTACTTCAATTATGTTTTCTGTTAACTGTATTTCTTGGCAGAGACTTAGGTTTTCACAACTTAAAATCGGAGGTCCGGGCCTATGAGAAATGACACTCCCCTGGGAAGTGATTGTGGAGCGGGTACCACAAACCCTCCCACTGAAAAGAAACGTCTGAGGACAAGAGTCTGCACCATGGATGACAGTTACACGCGTCTGAATTCAGCTTCTCCTGGTCCAGGGAAAGTGGACACAGCAAGGGCGGGAACACCTGGGCATGCTCTGCCCTCCGTGGGCAGAGCCAGCACTGCCACTCCTCCGCCTCAGACAGCGCCGCATTCCGGTGACTAGGGATGCCGGGTGCATGCTTGGGTTTTCGCGTTCACATTCGCCGAGACGTAGTGCAATGAGATTAGGACACAGACAAATAGCCTTGCACAAAGGATTTCACATGCAGTGTCTCCGGGTCCATTTCCAGCTGCCCACATGGACGCTCTTACAGTTGTCAACGTCCCTCTCCTCTTTTCATGAAACGCAAGGGAATCCAGCTGCTCTCATTCCTCCTTCCCCAGGCCTCGCCCGGATGATCTGTTCTGTCCCAGGACTCCAGGGCCCTGCCAGTGGCCTGTGAGGGACCATAAGCCACGACCCGGTGATGCCACCTCCAACTGCCCTGGCGCCAGTAGGGGCTGCTTGACGTGCAAGTGACGGAGCTGGTGACCCACACGGTATGATTTCAAAGGAACTGAAAATGGCCCTTCCGGAATTCCCCAAATATCTCCGACCAGTTTTTCTCATCACAGAAGTTTGTCACAGGAGGAACAGAAACTTAGAACTAACGACTAAAGAATTTTGATGGGAAACGAGCCTGCCCTGAAATGTACATAATGGTCATTTCAAAAATCGAGGTTTGCTTTTAAGATTTGTGTGGGGAAAAAAAACCAAAAAACTTTTGCCAGAAAATATTTAGCCCATGTTAGCTTGTAGCTAATATGTAACACACACACACACACACACACACACACACACACACACACAAATATATATATATCTTAAATAGTAAAGATATTAAGTGGATGGTATCAGAAAAAAAGTAACCTTGCTTATTCTCCCGCTCTGAAACTATAATTTTTAACACAACAGCCACAACGAATTCTGTCTCAGGCTTCCACCATGACAGTTCATTGCCATTCTTCACCTCTAAGCGCCTACTGGGAAGACCCACTGAGGGGTAGACTAGACATAGACCTCTCTTGGAGAAAGACAGCTGTGGGTTACAAGGCTCAGTTTCCAGAGAGAAAAGCAGGCCCGGGCTGTAGGTCTGTGCACCATCATGTTGGGGTCGAGCACCCTCATATAGAAAAAAGCAAGGCCCCCTCACTGTAGGCTAAGACAGATAGAGAGAGAAAGAAGTACTCATCCCAGGGACGCCATGGAGAGACTCCACAGTGGGGAAGCCATTGTGGACGCTGAACGCGACTCACACCGCACTCTTTGGGTGGATGAAGACGTTGCCTTGCCAGCTTTGGATCAAGCATTTAGCACATGCAACCTCTAGCAGACAACTGCACAGCTGGGAAGGACAACGAATGTTCCACGTCTGGCACTGGCAAGAGACCAATACACGCAATGAATAGGTAGTCTGACATGGAATTCAAATCCCATGCATTCCCGGGGCAGGGGCCCTTTAAGAACAGAAATAGCCCCGGGGATGCCTTCTGTCCTTCCAGGTTTGACATGAAGAAGCATTTAGCTCTGGAAAGTGTTCCCTACACAGTGCAACTTATGAGTGTGAGTCCATTATGTCAGCCTCAAGCCATCTGGGCTAATCTGGTCATGAGGCTTCTGTTCACCTGTGGCTGTTTGGTCTGGTTTGGCTTTTAATTTAAATTCTTTATTGTTGAATTATTACATAGGTCTCCTTTTCCCCGGCCATGCCCGCCCCCCAGCACATGCCCTTCTGCAGCCACCCTGCCCGCCATGGAGTATTTGGTGGAGGATGAGGTCCATATAGCATCTTCCCTGCCTGCCCGGCTTTGTCAATCTGTATTCCTACCTGGGCCACCACTGCCATCCAGACCTTCCCTCTCCCCTTCCTCCTGACCAACCCGCTCTCTACAGCCGCAGAAGGACTCCAAATTCAGCAAGAGTTGGACAAGCTTCAGCTCCGGCCGCAGCTCCCGACCCAGCCATGCCCCTGAGCAGAGCCAGACGCATTTGGCCGTGGGGTCTCTTAGATTTGTACATGTCTACTCCACGGATCAAATTGAAAAAGTCCAACCCTATGCGATTTCTAGAGGGACACAATCTAATCACATTTTTCCTGAACCAATTATCTTTTCACCAAGGCAGAAATCAGATTCACTGCCAGTGGGCTTAACGTTTTCTGCCCAAAGTTTTTTGGTTTTTTTTTCCACATAAATCTTAAAAGCAAACCTCAATTTTTCTTTGCAGACTCAAGATTCATTGATCATGTGACATCATTTATTACTGACAATGCTATTATATATAAGGGCTGACCTGGAACTAATCACTTGATCTGCGAGGTGCGGGTTGGGTTAAGTGGGGTGATAACTCACCCTTGTACCTCTGCATTTCCATTGCTTGAGGTGTGACACGTCATACACTTTCTCTAATCAGAAATACAGCCATAGAGGCCCTTGGTGGGCTCTGTTGATGTTTTGAAACAGCATTGGCCTAAAAGTTCTTCCTTTAATCAAATGGTAATTCATTTCCCTTCCCTGGCACAAAACACAGCCGAATTGTCTTTGAAATATGTTGATGATTTCCTTTTATTTCCTCTTTCTACTTGTAAATATAGATTCCACCAGATTATTACCATGACAAAGTTGAAGCTACATTAATCTCTTCACCTAAGAAATCATCCTTTCCTGGGAAAATCTGAATTGTATCCCTTACTTTACTGTTTCCTAGTTGTAATATATACAGGTTGAATATGAATAAACTTTTGTTCTGAATAATTTATTTTATAAATGTTTTTTTCAGTTTTATTGAGATATAATTGGCATAGAGCAATCTATAAGATTAAGGTCTGGTCCTAGCCAGTTTGGCTCAGGGGATAGAGCGTCGGCCTGCGAACTGAAGGGTCCCAGGTTCGATTCTGGTCAAGGGCATGTACCTTGGTTGTGGGCACATCCCCAGTGAGGGGGTGTGCAGGAGGCAGCTGATCGATGTTTCTCTCCATTCAATGTTTCTAACTCTCTATCCCTCTCCCTTCCTCTCTGTAAAAAAATCAATAAAATATATATTTTTAAAAAGATTAAGGTGTGTAGCATAATGACTCAATCTATATATATTTTGAAATGATTACCACAATTAATTTAATTAATATACATTATCATATATATATATGAAAAATCATGTTTTCCTTGTGATGAGAACTCTTAGGATCTACTCTCTTAAAATTTTTAAAATATGCCAAACAACAGTGTTAACTATAGTCATCATCTTTTACATTACATCCCAGTACTTAATTACATTATAACTGGAAATGTGTACCTTTTGACCACCTTCATTCAAGTCACCCAATAATTTCTTAAGGCCTCAAAAATGTTAATATACACTTTGGATCATATTCAATTAAATACAAATATACATATAGAATGACATTTTGGTTTTATAAGAATTATTCCATCTACAAATCTCAAGACACTGTGGGCAACAACTTCTAAATAAATTAAGCCACTGTCAAGTGTTTGTTTAGATGCTTTTGAAGAACAAATATTAGATTATTCTCTAAAGAAAAGGGAATTAAGTACCTTTCTATTCAATTGAGGTGCTACCCAATGCCTATTTGTGGCTTACCTGAAACTTAAGAACAGTACATGTACCAGCCTAACAATGATGATTTAAAAATTGACCAGAAAGCGGGGTTTCCCTAAGCGCGCGATACTCAATCAGCCACAGTCCTGAACGTCAGATGGGTGTGAGCCATGGAAAACCCCGGGGCCTAAAATAAAACCTTCGCCCATCAGTCACCGCCTAAAAATTCCACTCTTTGAGAGTAAATTATTTAACTTAACCCCTAAGATTTAAAAAAATATATATTCCCTTTTAAAACTTCAAATTTCTCTGACAGGGATAAAACCTTATGTCGCTTACACTTGAGGAAAAAATGGTTTTATTTAATTAGCACTGTTCACCGTGACAGCAGCAGCACAGGGCCAGCGCGAGGTCACCGGCTGTCACAGAGGCGTACGCCGATCAGACGATGAGAAGTAGCAGAGAGGGTGGAGATAAGCTGCTGGCTCCCCAGTTTTCCTCATGATGCCCTATGCAGCCGAGTATGTCTCTAAGGGAAGATCACATGCTATCACTTGTCTCAGCCTATTTTCCTTTCTTACAACTGTGTTCTGCCTTGACTTCTGCACGAGTTTACCGATGATTCTGAAATCCTAGCTGAGTTTTCCATGTAGCCCAAACCTTGGGCCAGACCAAGTGGATTTGAAGAACAGCTTTGCTCTCTGAAGATGATAAGGTTTTGAACGAACTTTTCAGCCTTCCTGAACTTCAATTTCCTCAGGGATAACAAGTCAGCCTCTCGGGATTGTTGTGAGGATTACAGAAAAGGCTGCCTCTGTGGGGCTGCGCAGAGAGCCCAGCTCATCGATGATGTCGGTGAGCTATAGTCATGACTAGGTTTATCAGGGTCACGGACAGAGGGGACAGCAGGACGACAAACACAGTCATGACTGTGGCCTGTGAAATGCAATAGAGGAAGAGGCCCTTGAAAGGGGAGCAGGGGCATGGATCAGACTTTCTCCCCGTGTTGGTCTTATCTTGGCTCCGTCTCAGCAGAGAAAATGCTCTTTGCCTGTCTTTCCTTCCATATCCAAGGGCACCCCTGAAAACTCCGAGTGAGAGAGCACATTAAAGCGGCTGCCCCCACCGGGCACGCAAGCTCATGGACCCATTGGAACTGCATCTGTACCTGAGATAGCTGTACAGGGTGTTTTTCTCCCGATGCTCTTCTCTTCACCATGGAGACCATTGTTCCAGAATATCAATCCTCAACACCTGTCTCTCCTATCACCAACACAAGTACAGTCTAAAAACCACTTCAAAATCACTTTTTAATACAATTCCAGGACAAATATGAGGACGGAAATATTAGAAGACAAATAAGAACAGCATGTCAAAATAAAGGCCCCCCTTCCATTCAATTACTAGGAAAATCAGTTCATCCAAATAGAAGGAAACCCCGACTTAAAGAAATCATTATTGACGTGTGTTTGGATGGACTTGGACATCTAAGGACAGATTCTGCTTGAAACAAATATATAGTTATTCTTATTAACTTAAAAATATCAGTTAAGCCACAGCACAATGACTTGTAATCATGCTATTACTTTTATACCTCTGTTTCTTCCATGTGGATACAAATGAAAAATGTTTAATAATTTCCACCAAGATATTCTTTTCAAAAGAGGGGTATTCCAAGAATCAGTGTCCTAAGAACAATTTGGAAATAAAACTTACAAAAGCAGTAAGCTATGTAGACGGCATGAAAGCGGTGCAGTCTGGTTCGGGAGACCAGTATACATAACACCCCAATGAGAGCTTCCTGCCCGAGGTGGACAGCAGCGTAGAGGCCCAGGAAGTATCTATTTCACAGGGAGATTGACATCATACATATGATCATACATATATGGACATTAATTGAGTCATTATTACTTTTCCCCTTGAGGTTTATAATAGCTTATTTTCCTTCTTCCTGTCTATACTCATTTACTTCCATCTTCACATCATGACTCAACTAATTTTCCAAATAATGCATCTCCAGTAATTGTATTTTCTGTTAAAAAAACCTTGAGTGTCATCTACAGAGCATCACTTCACTCTATCTCCCTGGTTTCAAATACACAAATGCACTCAGCTATCAAGCCAATTTAAATGACTTATTTGTCTTCATTTTGCTCCACCCCATCCTAGGAGTCACTCGCTCTCCAACTCCCACTTCCACTGAGTAAAGCTGAATGGGAAGACAGCACAGAAAAGTAATTACTGGTGTGGTTTCTGGGATTGACACACTTGAGATCAAGTAGAGGTTCCACCGGATTTGTCTTCTTTTCACCCTGGAGAAAAAATTACACAAAAGACTCTAGCACTTGTGAAAAGCATGCATTTTGATAAGTGATAAACTCTGTAGCTATGTAGCTGACAGAAAATCTGACTATTTATAAGATTGTGGGAGGATAAATGAGCTATTTCATTCAAAGTTCTTAGGATAGTGCCTGCCACATAGTAAATGTTCTATATGTACATGTCAACCGTTAATAATGTTATTATTACTATAATTATTTATCATGAAGCCCCTGTCCCAAATCTTCTTCATTTATAACCCAAAAATTTACCCTTCCTCATCTCTGACATGCATGCCTGCATCACGAGAGGTAGAGAAGGAAGCGTGATCATCAGATTGAGGAGTTCCAACTTTTTATTTCATGGTGAGTAACTCAGTTTTCTGGTAAAAGAAGGCCATAAGCAAACCCATTATCATTGAACACATACTTAGAGCCGTGTATGCAGTGTATCAGAACAAGGAGAGATGGGGTGAAGGCATACCACTTAAGAGGTCATTAGAAAACTGCATAAAAGGTGATTTATGTCTGTTGGAAGTGAGGAAAAGAGAATATAATTCCTATGTTCTAAGCTTAAATAGAAACAATATAAGAGGATAAGGTGATGGGTGTGTATTTCAGGAGCCTCCAATATTAATAATAGAAATGCACAGCCAGCAATTACAAACAGGGTTCTAAATAGTAAGAAGTTAATCACTGCTAAAGGCAAAATGACAGATGCACATATTGTTTGAGGCAATAAAATGAAACAAACTCATTGAAAGAACACAGCGTCTCGTTGATGGGAATATTTCACGGCACCGGTTAAAAGCATGCAGTGTATCACTGAGAGGCGGTAAAAATAAACAGAAGAACAAAGCGGCCCGGAAGACAAGAGGAAGGAGATGTTTAAGAAAATGCTACGGAGGCGTGGAGTGGCATCTCTAAACCCGTGTTCCTTCTTACTGGGCCCGCATCCCTCCTCCAGGCTGCACAGCTAAATGTCACCACGGAAATGAATTCTAGACGATGGAACCTGAGCAACTGGTACATGCCACTTCCACACCTGGGTCATGAAGCCTGCCACCTGTTCCCCTATGTTTATCCAGCTGATGGCAACTCTTAGAGCAACCGAGGCGATGTGCTGAAGACAGTACATTGAAGACAGCAGAGGTGCTCTCAACCTACGCCCCGTAATGAAAGTGGAAAGCTGCCTGGCCAGCCTGGCTCAGTGGTTGAGCATCAACCTATGAACCAGGAGGTCACGGTTTGATTCCCGATCAGGGCACAGGCCCAGGATGTGGGCTCCATCCCCAGGGTGGGGAGTGCAGGAGGCAGCTGATCCATGATTCTCTCTCATCATGGATGTTTCTATCTCTCTCCTGCTCCTTTCCTCTCTCTGAAATCAATAAAAATATGTTAAAAAAATAAAGTGGAAATCTGACCCAAACCCCCACCTCAAGCCCCGAAGGCTCATGATAGGAGTGAGAATTAAGCCTCCAGAGTGTTTAGCTGCCACTGGATTGTCGGTTTGCTGTGTCACAGCGGTGAGCCTTCCTTAAGTACTATTGAGAAGCCATGTGTGAGTCCTGACTGTAGAAGATGAGGACTGGGAGGCTTGGCAACTTCATGTCCTTCAGAGAGCAGTTGTGGAAGAGGGATGAGAAGAACCCATCTTTTTTTTAATTTTTAAATATATTTTATTGATTTTTTTTTTTACAGAGAGGAAGGGAGAGGGATAGAGAGTTAGAAACATCGATGAGAGAGAAACATTGATCAGCTGCCTCCTGCACACCCCCTACTGGGGATGTGCCCACAACCAAGGTACATGCCCTTGACCAGGAATTGAACCTGGGACCCTTGAGTCCACAGGTCAATGCTCTATTCACTGAGCCAAACCAGTTAGGGCAGAAACCCATGTTTCTTAAAGTTAAAGAATGACCTGGAAATGTAGAAATGGGGGCAATAGGTGCAATTTTTGGAAAGGGGGGCAAATTGCACACTGAACAAAAAGTAAGAGATGACATAGTAACCTGAACAGAATACTGATTGAGAAAAGGCTTTGTAAGGTTGTGGGAAAGTACCAATCCTATATAATAAAAGCCTAATATGCAAATCAACCAAAAGGTGGAATGGCCAGTTGGCTAGGGGCAGGGCCGGTGAGTGGGCGGTGCCAGACCAGCCCAGGCAGGTGCCAGCAGGCAGAGGGAGGGGATGATGAATAGGGGGCCTCAGCAACCAGCGGTGGCAGAGGAGCAATGGGGAGGGGGGAGGGCGGTCGCTCATCAACTGGCACTGTTCCCCCTGACCACCCCACTGGTCGCCTCCTGCAGAGGGAGGCCACCAGCGAGGGCAGCGGTGGGGCACTGGAGGGTGGGGCCAACTGCTCGCCTTGGGGCAGGGCTGGGCACTTACTGGCCAGCGCTGTCCACCAATTGGCCCACAGGTCGCCTCCCACAGAGGGAGGCCAGACTGTGGCTTAGGCCCGCTAAGCTGTCAGTCAGACATCCCCCAAGGGCTCCTGGTCTGCGAGAGGGCACAGGCTGGACTGAGGGACCCCCAAGTGCATGAATTTTCATGCACTGGGCCTCTAGTATCTAAATATTGGGCAGGGAGAAGCAGTCAATGAGATGGAGAGATTGAAAATGTAAGAGAAAGAAAGACTGACCAAGCAAGGCCACAGAAAGGAGAAAGAGACAACTGAGAACAGTGGTACAGTTAGCTTCTTTTTTATTTTATTTTATTTTATTTTATTTTATTTTATTTTATTTTATTTTATTTTATTTTATTTTATTTTATTTTATTTTATTTTTTGTTATTCCTCACCAGAGGATGTTCTTCCATTGATTTTTAGAGAGAGTGGAAGAGAGAGGGAAAGACAGAGGAAAACATCAATGTGAAAGAAACACATTGATTGGTTGCCTCCTGCAAGAGCCCTGACCAGGGTCCGGGCTTGGGAGCAGCCGGCAATGAGGTACCTGCCCTTGACCAGAATCGAACCTGGGACCATTTGGTCTGCAGGCCGAGGCTCTATCCACTGAGTAAAACCTGCTAGGGCTAGCCTCTTTTTAAAATTTTCTGTTGTTAATCCTCACCTGAGGATATTTTTCACTGATTTTTATAGAGAGTGGAAGGGAGAGGGAGAGACACAGAGAGAAATATCAATGTGAGGAGGACACATCAATTGGTTGCCTGCCACACATGCCCTAAATGTGGCCAGGGATCCAGCCTGCAACCTAGGTACATGCCCTTGACTGGAATCAAAACCGGGACCCTTCAGTCCACAGGCTCACACTCTCTCCACTGAGCCAAACTGGCTAGGCCCATTTAGCCTCTTAAAAGAAGCAGTCTTTCTTATTCTTTAATAAGCGTGAAGGAGATAATTTAGGAAGACAGAGTGAATAGATTAGGAGAGCGTCAGGATCCACCACATAATGAGCGGTGTAGATGCACAAGTCAACCTCCCAGGCAGAAATGTCAAGCAACCTGTAGCTTCTGGGGACGGAGTGAGGAGGAGAGCTTCTATAAGAAGAAAGACTACAGAAAGAAGCCTTGGATGGCGCTGTGGATACTCTGAAGGGTGTCCCTCCGAAACTGACGTTAACGAAAATCCATGGACACAGCACAATTTGACAAACTTCAGCTTTGGGAATTCTTAGATATTTCTTGAGTATCAACCATATGTTAGGAGTACAGACATGGCTGGGAAAGTAAACCAGCACATAAATAAGCAAACGAATAATTCCAGAGTGTAAGTGCTATGAATAAAGTTAAAAACACTATGAGGGTCTGAATGGGGACAGATAATCTTTCAGTTTACTCACAATCCTGTACCCAAACTGTTTTTAGTTATAAATTGATAAATTATGAGAGATGATAAGTGATGCTGCAATTATTACAATGATTCTTCCAAAGTTATGCCATTTTTGCCATCAATCGTAATTTCTGGCATCATCTTTATACTATATTAAATTTCAGTTAGACCAAGTTTGAACCTATACAGTTTCAGAAAATAAATTTGCTAAAAAATAGTTTTGCCATATGTATATAGATAAAGTATCTTGATAATTCCTTATTAAGGTACTATTTCATTCAAACAAGTTGACAATTTTATTTTGAGCTTTGTTTTTGATAACATGTATTAAAATTATATGCATGCACACCATGCATATATAATGTAAGCATGAGTATATATAAATTAATAGTTAATAGTGAATAAACATCATGTAATAACATTGCTTTGATTGCTATTTAACGTTTTTTATTTATCTTGGTGAAAAACTTCTTTCAAGAATGTGTAATAACTAACTCACTTTCAGGTACCTTGCTGTCAATGTGTGTGAGTTTCTGAGAAAATTCTTTAAAAAGCCAGTTTCATAATATATTTTTATTTCATTGCTGAAATGATAAGAGATAAATCACAACAAAGACAGACAGCAAGAAATGAACAATATTCTATGTGTGACTGATTTCCTTTTATCTCTCAAAGCACGATTTTTCGTTATCTGTTCTGAAGCTTTAGTCAAATGGCGAGTAATATAAAGTGTTTATGATTTTCTGAATTGGAGTTACAGATTCTTGACCAATCTGATGCAGGCCAGATCCTTGTCTCAGTTCTTCATTTTAATGAATAGAAAAAGACTTTTGAAGATGCTTAGATACTTATTTCTTTTTAATAACAACAGAGAGGTTGAAAAAATATTTATCTCCCAAACATAACCATGAATTCAAAGATAGTATTTATTTACAGAAAAGAATAGAGGACATTACAAAGGGGAACTCTTATATTCAATGGGATAAAATAATAAGCTATTTTAAGAATATCTCCCATTTTAATCATACCCAGTCTTCCAAACTAATAAGTAAAAAATTGAATATATGAACAACTTTATCTGTTCTTTTCTTTTTTTCTACAAAAATATTCTCCCTGATTTTGAAATACTGTATTTCAATAAAGTAATAATTCTTATAAAACCAAAATGTCATACCATATGTATATTTGTATTTAATTGCATATGAGGCCCAGTGCATGAAAATTCATGCACTCGGGGGTGGGGGGGATGTCCTTCAGCCTGGCCTGCACCCTAAATAAGGTGGGGGGAATGTCTTATTGCAACCCCTCTAACTGCAGGGCCAAAACAGAACTTGAACTGGGGATAATCATATACACTAAATTTTTTCATCATTTTCCCTATTTACTGACTGTTATCCTCACTGATGTTTATAATTGGAGTTAAAAACTATTTTGTTAACTGCTCAGTGTACCTGGTATACAAATAAAATACATATTTATTTAGTTTTTGTATATTTCAAAATAATATACTAGAGGTCTTCTGGATTCTTCCCTCCATTAGATGACAATGTAGTAGACGTCTACAAATGTAGTAGACGACATCACTGGTAAGAGAATACTTACTTCGCCCACACACCCCTTACACATTTCCGTGCTCCTTGATTTGGGGATGGACCATGCAACTTGTTTTAGAAAGATTGGGGCCCAGGTTTTAGAGACTTTAAGAGAAAACCTAAAACTACTCCATAGCCCAATGCCAAGCCAGCAAGCCCAGTCCACATCGGCCGAACGTTAGCTGACCCGGAGACTTAGGAGTGAAAAATAAAAACGTCATTTTGTATACCACTGAGATTTCTATCGTTTATTATTCAGCCATTGCTACTGAATACAAGAACATTTGAGGAAAGGTGGCTGAATGGTAAATTTCAAAGAAGTAAATATGCTAAGCTTATTGCCACTGATGTCCTAAGATCATACATTTTCTTTCAAGTTCCCCATCTGCATGTTTTTTGTTGCTCGTGTACGTCACTGCCCTGTGAAGGGAATGAAGTTGTTGCAGATGTTATCTCTAATCCTAAGTTACTCCACGTGAGATGGCATGGCTCCCACTTTATAGAGGAGGAAACCGGCTGAGAAAAATTGAAGGAATTGCCTTGCCCTCATCCACATAGGTGATGTGACTCAGAACTGCTGCCTCGGCCGACCAGTCCCAGTGGAAATACATGTCAAAAGCTGGAAAGACATCTGAGTAACACACGCCAGTGAGGAAAGGAGAGCCCTGTGGGTAATCCTATATAATAAAAGGCTAATATGCAAATCGACCGAACGGCAGAACAACCAGTCGCTATGACACGCACTGATCACCAGATCAACGCAGGAGCTGCCCCCTGGTGGTCAGTGCACTCCCACAGGGGGAGCACTGCTCAGCCAGAAGCCCAGCTCACAGCTGACAAACTCAGCCACGGTGGCAGGGGCCTCTCCCACCTCCCGCAAGGGCTCCCGGAATGCAAGAGGGTGCAGGCCGGGCTGAGGTGCATGAATTGCATGCACTGGGCCTCTAGTAATTATATAAACTAGTACAGAGCAGACCAGCATCTGTGAACAGGCATTTATCTCTCAGCCCAGGACACCACGTGAGAAAGTCTGTTCAGATCCCTTCAGGGCTCATCACGCAATCATTGCTCATGGCATGTTCTGTGTGATGATTTGGTTTCATAGATATGAGAACCATGTCATGTAGAGGGAGAAAAATGATATGATCGCAAAGATACATGAGGGGCAGAAAGCCCTGGACACATCGGGCAGTTATAAAACCCACTATTCTCAGTCTCATTCTAATTGTGTACCTACTTCTACCTGAAATTATACTCCTGTTCCCAACAGGCCCATCCATCTAAAATTCTCAAGTCAAAATTATGGAAGGATGCATCCTGTTTGCCTTAGAGATAGGAATTATTCATTATTGTTTTGGAGAACGGAATTTAGAGTGCAGAGTAACTGGACTAGGCTGTTTTATAAATGGGATCCCATTGGGTCAGATCAGGTGCAGTTAATAGAAATTCTTCACCAAAGAATAGCCTAGGCTGATCCCTCTGAATAAGACGCTGTGGGTAACTCAACCAGGAGGACCCCCTGGACAGCACAGATGTTGACCAACATGCCCCACGTGGGCAGTGACAGCAATACGAAGGCCAGGCATTCCTGAGGAGGAAGAGGAGGAGGAGGAGGAGGAGGAGGAGGAAGAGGAGGAGGAGGAGGAGGAGATATTCGATCCCTCACACCCAGTCGGCTCAGGCCCAAGCAGGCTCCTCTAGCATTGGGTGCATTCTATACCTCTAAACACTGACCAGCACAGAGAAACGAATGTCTTACTGCAGTTAGTTATGAAGAGCACACGCCAGATGTAACTCTTACTCCTATAAATTGAAAACCATGGCTACTCTCTTCTGATTTTCAGCAGCTTCCAAAACAGGGGCGTTTTCACCAGAATAAAAGTATTTTCAGCCCCTAAGCCAGACATCACCCTGGGGTGGGCAGGGTCACCGCGATGTCAGGGGTGCTGCCGGCTGCCCCCCTCAGCCTTCTTCAGATGCTCGGAGAGTAATTTGCCACCAGAGCAGCTGACAAGCACTCATTTACCAAACAAGGATTTTCTAAGTTCATAATTTATCATGTTATGCAATGTCACTAATTAGATAAAAATGTAATTTACAAGAATAGAAATTCCTTTCGGCTAATAATCACTGTCATTGGTTTGAGTAGTTGGAAGGGGAAATGAGCATTTCCCTACACAAATGCACCCTAGACATTCGAGAAGGATGGAAAGGAAAGCCGGGCCACGTCTGTTCTCACCATCCTCAGGTAAACGGCAGCAGGAAGGACTGATCTATAAATACGAGGCTGCAAGGACAGAGAAAAGCGGCCCGCACCAGTGTCAGCAGAGAGCATAAACACTGTGAGGAGGAAGGTAGGATGCAGACGAACAAAAATAATACAACAAAGGATGTCGTGCACGGCCAGTTCAGAAAAGGAATGGGACTGGTGCTCTATGTAAGAGAGTTCTCATATGTGCGCTCCATCACCTGGGGAGGAGTGAGTACACTGGGACCGATGCTGGCGTGCTGGTAACGCTGGAAAGGAATTCGAAAAGATGTCTGAACGCATTTTAAAGACCAAGTGGCAAAGTATGATTGGTAAGTTACCAAAAGGGCCTTTCTTAGTTCAATTTCTATAAATTTAAAAGGTGAACAGGCATTACCTATTTTTCCTAAATGATTGGAAATAGGCTTTTTTTATACCTGTTAAATTAAACTTTGTGTCTATGAACATTTCCTGAATAATAAACTCCAAATTCATGACAGGCATATCGGTATATAGGTCAGGGCAAGTGGAATTACTTAATTGAGCCAAAATGTTATATTATCAAATCAGTTTGATTCTTCAGGGCTGGATTCTTTATGTACATAGTGCCATTTTTTAATGAAATAAGTGGTAATTTTATTAATCAGTCATATTTTACAGGAACCTTCATATACTGCCCAAACAGACCTGAGCTTCATATTGCAATTTCTTACTCTTTCATGGCCACGGTTTTGCAATGTGTTTAGTTTGGTATAATTCAAACATCCACTTATTGGAGATCTTCCCCAGCTTAAAAAAACATGTATTTACCATTTATATTCTCTAATTAGTATTCAGAAAACAATATTTTTTTCAAATCCAAAGAAATTTTCCAAGCTCCATATATTGCAAACATTCTGATATTCTTCCGTTTCCTCCCAAGAGAGCTGCATTATTCATTTAGTAAAGTATTTTACACTGTACTATAATTTATCCTGTCTAGTTTATTTTAATAAACATTTATAAAATACTAGAGGCCTGGTGCACGAATCTGTGCACAGGTGAGGTCCAGCCAGCCCTCCCTGATGGGGGCTGATCGGGGCTGGGCTGACACGGGGGCAGGGAGGGGCTGTGGGCAGATCGGTGTGGGGGCCAATCAAGGGTGGGGTCTGCCAGGGGGAGGGGCCATGGCTGGCTGGGGGGAGGGGCAGCGGGTGGTTGGGGGTGAAATCAGGGCCCTGATCAGGATGGTTGGCTGCCGCAGTGCACATAATAGCGACCAGTCATTCCGGTTGTTCTTTTGTTCCGGTCGCTTGGCTTTTATATATATGGATGTACCACCCTGGTCCCAGATGTGGATAATGAGTGTGGCTACACATGTGTGGGCGGAGAGGGTATGTAAGGAAATCTCCGTACCTTCTCCATTTTGCTGTGAACTTAAAACTGCTCAAAAGAAACAGACTTCATTTTAAAAAATCCACATTGATGCACAGTAATTTCAGATTATCTGTCCAAGTCTCTCCTTTATTTCATCTATGCTTCAATTTACTTGGAAAAGAAAGTGTCATACTCTAAAAAGATAACTTTAGAGGAGATAGAAAGATCCATTAACTGAAATATAAAAATGTCTCAGAACAAAAACATATTTAAAAAGGAGTTTTAGAAACATGCTCAACATAAATGGGTGTTACCTCTGCCTCAAACCACATGTTATTAGCAAGTGATAAACCTCTAAAATGAACCGTATTGTCGTGTGCTTAAAATGTGGGAGAACTTCTAAGCACTCAGCATTTCCATTCTTCGACTGTAATGTCACACAATGATAAATTCATTATAGTGTAATGTTCAATACATTCCTGAGATACAAAAATTATCTCCAAGTTAAAGCAGCCATGTTGCTGTCCAGCTTACAGTTCAGTTTACAAAGGGTTTCAGAGGGGCGCTGTGGGGGGTTGTAATGGTCTCCATCTTCACATTAGCTCCGTGTATTGCCTTGGGAGAGTATCCTGTTAGAAAATCTAACCAATTGAAAACGTTTACAATTAACCACATAAGTGCACTTCCTTATCCAGAAGCTTACTGTCTCTCAGGAAGACCTCAGTAACAGCTCCTCATGGGTAGCCCGCCTCAAACTCCTTATAACTCACAACAAAAAGTACACCGATAGGCTCAGAATTGGGGACATCTTAAGATAATGCTTATCTGGACATGCCAAATTAGTCAAGAGGACGTTCACTTGTGTTCCCTGTTACAGAAGAAGCTGTTTTTGTATGCATCTTTATGCACTCTATTGACATGCTAAGCAGAGGAAATGCTAATCGCATCATTTACAGAGCACATACTAAATTCTAAATTCTGCTTTCTGCATGAATCGCTTGGCTCCATTGCCTCACCTTGTTTTTACCTGTAAGAAAGCCATTGTCCTTTCATAACAGACTCCTACAGGAGTGGTTACACTGGCCTGAACTGTCATTGCTAATAATGAACGGCTGATTGTGATTCGAAGTTAGATACAGGAGTCCAAATGCCGTTTTTAACCATTACAAACTTCTGCCTTTCTTGACACACAGAAAAACTAAAAATCAACCATTTTCATGTATTTGTATATTCTGGTTTACAACAATATTTTTTTTGTTTTTTTTATTTTATATTAATAGTTCTAAACATTAGAGACTTGTAAGCTACAGGTAAAATGCAAGTAGATTTGAAACTGTTTTCTTTGACGCGACTAAGTGTCCCATGGTTTAAAGATGATGGATGGCTTCACAAAATAAGAAGCACTTGAAAAATGTATTGAACAAATTAAGATGATATCAATCTTGTGTTAATAAACTGGATTGTTTTCATGGCAACACTGCTTCCTTTGAGGGTATATTTTGCCCGTCCTACACCAGCGAGTATTCATACCACCTATTCTTCTTCAAATAGGGGAATACAATGAAAATTACTAGGATTTTATAGATTTGCACTTACAATGTGGAGAGGAGAGATGCTTAACTGTTAATCTGCTCAAGGTCACTCAGTAAGTTATTTGTATTGAATTACATGTTGATCTGATTCCAGTGCCCGATCTTCTAAAAACAGAGGAGACTGCCCATTAAAAGCACAGATGCACAAAATGGTATCTTCGGGTATTTTTAACTTATTGTTTGATGCTTCATGGATCCCACATCTGGATAACCATATCATCTGTCATGAAAAATTAGCTGTAATTTTATCAATCACAAGTTGGCAGTTAACCCAGATAGCATTATGTAAATGCAAACATTTAGCAATCAAAGTACTAAATAAATTGTAAGAACCTAAAATAGACCTAAGAAATTGCATTTTGACTTTCAAGGTAATGCCTTGAATCACAGAAAACTAAGATTATATTTTGATCTTTCAGTGAAGCATTTAAAAGAATGTAATAACAATGATAAGATATGTACACATATAATACCTCAATAAAAAAAATAAAAGAATGTAATAAGTGGTATTATTTAGAAATGCACATAAAGAGATATTTATTTTACTGTTTGTAGGATTTTATACAGCAGAGCTCTATTTTCCCCCAGTTTACTAGCTCATTCACCTTCTGAACAGTCCTTTATCCAACATCCTTTATAAAATACATATATTTTTGTTGATTTTAGAGAGGAAGGGAGAGGAGAGATAGAAACATCAATGATGACAGAGAACCATTGATCGATCAGCTGGATTGGCTGCCTCTCACACACCCCACACTGGGGATGGAGCCCACAACCTGGGCTTATGCCCTGACCGGGAATGGAACCATGACCTCCTGGTTCATAGGTTGACGCTCAACCACTGAGCCACGCCGGGGTATGCAACATCCTTTTGATGAAAATTCCTATGCTGTTAGTTTAGACTCTGTTTCCTTACTGCTGGAGAGAGCGCCTACAAATCCTGGTGGAAGTCTGATTTGCTCATTCGCGCAGCACCACACAGCACAGCTGGGACTCTAGGAAGCCCCTCACCAGCTGTGTGACGTAGGGTAACCCTCCCAGTACAACACATGCGTGCATTTGGGCGTTCCCCAAGTCCCCGCTGCTCCCACAGCTCTCTGCAGCACTCTCTGGACCCTCTGGCTAGAGGTAGGGAGCACCATGCGAAGTACTCCCTGGGCCTCTGGAGAGCACAGCCCTAGGAGTGAGTCCTGAGTACTTCCTTGGGCTCTGTTGATTTTTTCAGTGTCTATGTTTTCTGTCTTAATTTCCAGGTTAAAGAAAGCCATACTGTTTGATTTATAAAATTCTGTGTACTTCGTGAGACATTTTTAGGCCAAATAGTTAAGAGAAGAGCTAGGTTAGAACTGTGACCTAGAGACCTAACCTGTAAGGTAACTGCGTCACCAAACTAGTGATTTTGTCCACATTAGCCAGCAGTCCAGGGTCTCGCATGATTGTTTTGACCTTAGTGGTTGGAACTGATGGTGAAAACAGCTGAAGTTTTTCAGGCATTCCGCCTGCAACTTAGCCTATGGCTTATCACTGCAGTTGTGCATGCTATAGGTCCAAACAATTCACACACAAAAATCGCCCTTTTCCTAGTAGTAAACATTTATGACAGTTAGACAGTAAGAACATCAAGTACCTGAGTGCCCATGTGCAGATAATCAGATGGGATGCGACTGTATAAACATTAGAGAAAACATGGGTGAGAAAAATACAGAAAAGACACAATCCTTACCCTTCAGGATTTTAGTGGCATCCTATAGACAACTGACTTTACTGGGATGGGTTGTCAAATAGCCTAAAACTGTTTATCTATATTTTTGAAGCTATATCCCATGATTCAAAAATTTCACCCGTTATGTTTGTGTAAATAAATAAGAAATCAATGAATGGAGTCTATGCAACATGTGGGGGGTGGGGAGTGTGGATTTCCATAGTGGCTCACACGGTCAGAAATGATGTGTGGACGCACCAAGTTCATTTTCTCTGATGGTTGAAAATGTTAGCTGAAGAGTTCACTCCATGCAATTGAAAGTTGATTGCCTCAAATATGAAAAATATATGCCTACTTTTTGTTTTTATGGTTTTTTTTAAATATATATTTTTATTGATTTCAGAGAGGAAGGTGAGAGGGAGAGAAAGATAGAAACATCAATGATGAGAGAGGACCATTGATCTGCTGCCTCCTGCACACACCCCTACCAGGGATCGAGCCCACAACCTGGGCATGTGCCCTAACCTGGAATTGAACCATGACCTCCTGGTTCATAGGTTGACATTCAACACTGAGCAACACCAGCCAGGCTGTTTTTTTTTTTTTTTTGTTTTCAACAACTTTGATAAGGCCTGCTTTAAAAATTTTTAAGGCATTAAACTGAAATAACTAAATAAAATAATAGATTTAATTTAACTTCAATTATAACTACTGATGGATTCTGTGAGACAATAGGCTAATAATAGTTGCACGGCAAAGAGTAGGTGAGAGATGAGGTTACAGCCATTGAGTGTTCAGGCCTTACTGACTCCCCAGTCCTTAACTGGTAACCAGTATGAGCCAACAGACTGAAAAAACACTAATAATAATTCACAAGTGAACTGAAATGCCAGGTCCAGCAGATTGCATTTGGCTAAAGTTCATATGTTGAATGCAGATGGAGGATTTACACACATTACCCAGGTTTCTGGAACTTATAGTCTGTATGTTCTATGTTTATTGAGTTATATTTAGCCTGCTTTAGTTTCAATTACAACTTCATTTAAAAAAATCAAGAGCCATGGTATAAAAAGGAAAGAAGGGGAATATTCTAACTCAATTTCCTCCCATTATGTCTACAGAAAAGGGGTAGGGTGCATTAGTGAAAAGTAATTCACAATAGAGAAACCAAGATGGCGGCATAGGTTAAACACCTAACCTGCAGCCGGGCACAACAATTTCAAAAATACAACTAGAGGTCAGAACGGACATCATCCAGAATCACAGGAAAGTTGGTGGACTGAAATGCCCACAGCTGGGGGGAAGGAGAAGGCCACGGGGACAGTCGGGGAAGCCGTAAAAGCCTGAGGTATGGAGAAATGGGCGGAGACACGAGCACACGCGCCTGCGGGGAGGATGGAACCGGAGAGGAGGGGGCGGCTGATGACCTGGCCGGAGTTCACTGGCAGGAAGGAGATAAAGGCTCCGGAGTGCGCTGAGCGCCGGCTCCGATTGCACTGAACCCCATTCCGGGCGAAACCCTGGGAAACTCACTCACTTTCGCAACTCCGCCGCCCCCGCAGGCCGCCCGGCCCGGGACGCTGGGGCCGCCGCAGCTGCGGCGCCCGGAGCCCGGCGGCCTCCCAGCACCCGTCCCCGCCGCGCAGCCCCCGCGCGCCTGGTGCCGCGGGCCGCGCGCCCCGCACACCGGACAGAGGCCCAGGCGCCCTCTCCGTGCACCTCCCGGCGGCGCTAGACTTCAGTAGAGTTGACTGAATTCAAGGGATTAAGAAGCATAAATTGGGGGGACGCCGCGGCGGCGACGTCCGGAACGCGGCGATGGCGGTGCCTGGAGCTCAGCGGCCGCCCAGCGCCCGTCCCAGCCGCGCGGCCCTCGCGCGCCTGGTTCCACGGGACGCGCGCACCGCGCACCGGACGGAGGCCCGGGCGCCCTTTCCGTGCACCTCCCGGCGGCGCTAGACTTCAGTAGAGTTGACTGAAATGAAGGGATTAAGAAGCACAAATTGAGAAGTTTGAAAAAGATGGCGGCGGAGGTTAAAGGCTGTTCTGTTGCCTTGCACCCAGCGAAATCGGAGGGGATGAGGTGTGGAGGTGCGTGGGTCTGGCTGGTGGCGGGGGAAAGGAGCTTTTGTTCCAAACCTAAGGGAGATTAGCTCTCCATCACCCTGAAACCCATCTTCTGGCGAACCCCGGGAGACCCAGATGCCTGCGGGGAGAGGCGGGACTTTTGCGGAGGTGCGCCCAGCAATCAGTGTTTGCTGCGCTGGAGTGCGGAACGAGGGGACTTAGATACGTGGAAGGCAGAAGGACCAGACTCACAGCCATCGAGGCTCGCCGCACCATGGCCTGTTGGCGCCCTGAGACCCCGCCCCGCCCTGGGACCCGCCCCGCACGTTTTGAAGACCCGCCCCGCAAGTCTTGCAGGCACACCTGCGCCCCAAGCGACGGCTTATGCATGTGGGTGGCCTGCCCTCTGGCAGCGGACCAGATGATCTGCTATTCTAGTCGGACTGCTCCAGGGCCACTCAGACAGGAGGAAGAAACTACAGTTTTTGCTGTAATCCTTGCTGAGTGCCTAAGGCAGTAGCTGATCTACACCCCATTGGAGACCCAGAAACGAGGGCATCTAGTGGTCTGTGGGAGATGACACCAGATTTCAACCGCGTGCATAAGGGACACATTCAACGGGAATATTCAGTGAGCGCCAAAGCTTTGCTGCACCAAGACCCAGCCCATAAACGTGTCTCCTGCACAGCAACTCTTCCTTTATAGACAAAGAGAGCCCCCCCAGTGACACCAACAACAATCAAGACTTAACTATACAAAGGAGGACCAAGATGGAGGCATAGGGCGGAAGCCTGATTGTTGCCTACCACAACAACTTTGAGACTATGACAAGAGAGCAGAGCAGACACCATCCAAGACCACCATAGGGCTGGCTGAGTAGATGCTCTACAACTAGAATAAAAGAGGGGTATGTGGGATGATGCTGATGCCAGTGACCCAAAGACCACACTTTAAGAACTACGGCTTGGGCGACACAAAAGAACTATGGCTCAGGCGATACAACAGCGGACTGGAACGTGCTCGGTGCAGTTCCCCCGGCGGTCTCCGGCTGAGGGGACGGCTCCACTGGCAGCCAAGCACGGACAGACGAGCCCCTATGAGACATGGGGTGGGAGACTCCGCGCTTGCTGACCTCTGAGTCCGTCAAGAATCTCAACGCCCCGGAAGCGGCCAGGTGCGCATGCTCGGCGACCGGCCACCGATGCAGACCCAAGGGCCGACGCAGCGACGCCAGACTGGCCCACCGCCATGCACCGGGTGCACCGGAGCTTCGCCGAGCCGCCGCCCGACGAGTTCTGCAGCAGCCATACTGGAGCTCTGGAAGGACGGCCAGGGGAATTGCTGAGGGGGGATTGACCGGCAGGAATTGGGATCGGGAAGACGGGGGCCCCGCTGAGACCCGGGTGCGGGCGGAGTTGCGCGCCTCTGGGCTCGGGTGTGGTCATACGCCTCTGGGTATAAGTGAGGTCTCAAGTCCCTGGGTCTAGATGAGGCCACATGCCCCTGGGTCCAGGTGAGGCCGGACTCCGGGTCCAGGTGAGGCCAAGTGCCCCTGGACCCGGATGATGCTGGATCCCGTGCCCGGGCGAGGCCAAGCGCCCCTGGGTCTGGGAGAGCCCACACACCCCTGGGTCCAGGCGAGACCATGCGTCCCTGGATCCGGATGAGGCCTCGTGCACCTAGGTCCGGGTGAGCCCAAGTGGCCCTGGGTCTGGGAGAGGCCAAGCGTCCCTGGGTCCGGGTGAGACCATGTGTCCCTGGATCCGGGTGAGGCCTTGTGCACCTAGGCCCGGGTGAGCCCAAGTGGCCCTGGGTCTGGGAGAGGCCAAGCGTCCCTGGGTCCGGGTGAGACCATGTGTCCCTGGATCCGGGTGAGGCCTCGTGCACCTAGGCCCGGGTGAGCCCAAGTGGCCCTGGGTCTGGGAGAGGCCAAGCGTCCCTGGGTCCGGGTGAGACAATGCGTCCCTGGATCCGGATGAGGCCTCGTGCACCTAGGCCCGGGTGAGCCCAAGTGGCCCTGGGTCTGGGAGAGGCCAAGCGTCCCTGGGTCCGGGTGAGACCATGTGTCCCAGGATCTGGGTGAGGCCTCGTGCACCTATGCCCGGGTGAGCCCAAGTGGCCCTGGGTCTGGGAGAGGCCAAGCATCCCTGGGTCCGGGTGAGACCATGTGTCCCTGGATCCGGGTGAGGCCTCGTGCACCTAGGCCCGGGTGAGCCCAAGTGGCCCTGGGTCGGGGAGTGGCCAAACGTTCCTGGGTCTGGGTGAGACCATGTGTCCCTGGATCCGGGTGAGGCCTCGTGCACCTAGGCCCGGGTGAGCCCAAGTGGCCCTGGGTCTGGGAGAGGCCAAGCATCCCTGGGTCCGGGTGAGACCATGTGTCCCTGAATCCGGGTGAGGCCTTGTGCACCTAGGCCCGGGTGAGCCCAAGTGGCCCTGGGTCTGGGAGAGGCCAAGCGTCCCTGGGTCCGGGTGAGACCATGTGTCCCAGGATCCGGGTGAGGCCTCGTGCACCTAGGCCCGGGTGAGCCCAAGTGGCCCTGGGTCTGGGAGAGGCCAAGCGTCCCTGGGTCCGGGTGAGACAATGCGTCCCTGGATCCGGATGAGGCCTCGTGCACCTAGGCCCGGGTGAGCCCAAGTGGCCCTGGGTCTGGGAGAGGCCAAGCATCCCTGGGTCCGGGTGAGACCATGTGTCCCAGGATCCGGGTGAGGCCTCGTGCACCTAGGTCCGGGTGAGCCCAAGTGGCCCTGGGTCTGGGAGAGGCCAAGCATCCCTGGGTCCGGGTGAGACCATGTGTCCCTGGATCCGGGTGAGGCCTCGTGCACCTAGGCCCGGGTGAGCCCAAGTGGCCCTGGGTCGGGGAGTGGCCAAACGTTCCTGGGTCTGGGTGAGACCATGTGTCCCTGGATCCGGGTGAGGCCTCGTGCACCTAGGCCCGGGTGAGCCCAAGTGGCCCTGGGTCTGGGAGAGGCCAAGCGTCCCTGGGTCCGGGTGAGACCATGTGTCCCTGGATCCGGGTGAGGCCTCGTGCACCTAGGCCCGGGTGAGCCCAAGTGGCCCTGGATCTGGGAGAGGCCAAGCGTCCCTGGGTCCGGGAAAGACCATGTGTCCCTGGATCCAGGTGAGGCCTTGTGCAACTAAGCCCGGGTGAGGCCACGTGCCCCTGGGTCTGGGAGAGGCCAAGTGTCCCTGGGTACGGGTGTAGCCAGATCCTGGGTCCGGGTGAGGCCGTGCGCCCCTGGATCCATCCGGGTGAGGCTGGGTCCCAGGCCCGGGTGAGACCACGCGCCCCTTGGGTATGGGTGAGGCCACGTGCCCCTTAGTCTAGGTGACGCCGTGCCCCTGGGTTCGGCCGAGACCAAACCAGAGGGAGTCGGACCTCCGTTACCACCATTTGTCCACCATCCAGAGCTGAGGGGTCAGTGCTGACATGTACACATAAGGAACTACTGGACATCGAAATTGGGTCTCAAAAGAACTGTTGGTCCAGGGGGAAGGTCGCTACAGATTGATTCATTTGCCTGTCAGCATAAATATTATTGCTCGTCTCACATTCAGTTCTTATTAGTATATATCTAGTGACATATGATCTCGTTCATCTAGAGGAAATGATGAACAACATAGACTGAGGAACAAGAACAGAACCAGAAGCAAGGAGGCATCGATCGGACTATCGGGCCTTAGAGGGAGGATAGGGGAGGGTAGGGGGAGGGTGGGGGGGAGGGGGAGAGTTCAACCAAAGGACCTGTATGCATGCATATAAGCCTATCCAACGGTTAAGTTCAACAGGGGATTGGGGCATGCGTGGGGAGAGGGGTGGGATGGGAATGGGGGGATGAGGACAAATATGTGACACCTTAATCAATAAAGAAATTGAAATAGGAAAAAAAAATAAAATAAAATAAAAAAATAAAAATAAAATAAAAAATGAAAGTAAAAAAAAAAAAAGAAAAGAAAAGTAATTCACAATAACCTATTATCCACATTACGCAGGCTGCGTCCTCCCACTCCAACACAAGGCATAATGAGATGTGGAGCAGGATGGATTCCATTTCCATAGGTAGCATCACAGTTAGCAAAACATTGTTGCATTTTATAATTTAAATGGTGCAGTTATTCTTACCCATAAATTATATATCTATTTCATCCAAAGTTGGGAATGAATATTAGCTAGTGATAAAGGAAAATAATATAATCCATTTTTTAAAAAAGAAAAAAAATATCCTTTTTGGAGCATCTTTCCAATATTCACATATATTTTTTAACAATAAAAGTAGTTTCTTTTACTATGTTTTAATTATTTTTAGTCTGTACTAAGTCTAAATTATGCACCTGGTGACCCTACAAAGAAGCAGTCAGAGAGAGATGAATGCACAGTCTAGGGTGAAAGTGGGTGACATCTGTCATTCTAACTACAGCCCAAGGACGAGACAGGTGTGGTGACCTGGCCCCATCTGTCATTCTAACTACAGCCCAAGGACGGGACAGGTGTGGTGGCCTGGTGGGTCTTCCTGTGCTGCTAAAATTGTCACTGTGTTAGTTATTCTAGGGAAGCATGAACCTCCATATGTAGGTATAGGAAAGTTTTTGTAAGTTTTGTTAAGTGGATGGCACAATTCATCAGAAATAATTCAATATAAATAGCTTGAAATAGATTAATCAGACAGTTATTACAGGAAATACACTATAATGTAGAAAAATAGAATATCAGATATTTATATAATATTAGCATATAATTGTTTAATGGCACTCCAAGAGCCGAGTATTAAATACCTATTTTTAAGTGGTGCAATCACTGTTGTATAAAATAGATTCCAATGACACTAATCAATTGTGTACATGCTGGTTAGATTATTTTAAGGAACGATTAAAAATACTCATAATCTGACAATTCAGCGAAAGGAAGGGTGGTAACATTAAAGTCCTAGAAAAATCTCAAAAAAGACAAGCTAATGTGAGATAAAGCTAAAATTCTGGGTTGTTTCATTTGCAACCCCTCCAATATATTATTTTCAATTGACCTTATAATGGTGTGAAATAGAAAATATTATTGTCCAATTATTTTTTCTTAAATATTTCCAACATCACTTACAAAGTTATATTCTATGGCTTTATGTATTAAAGACCACATGCCACCCATCAATATAGCTTACAGCTGAGACACGAATGCAAGTGTCTTACTGACTTACCAAGTCTCCTTGCTTCCATTTGTGGAGGAATACAAGAAATCAAAATTTTGTTTAAATAAATTTTATATAATTTGAATGATGGATAGTTAATAGACCTCATGACTTTGGGCATAAATTAAATATGAATCAAGGAATCTCAGGAAAATGTTTTAAGGAGCCAATTTTAATAGACTTACTGGAAAATGCCTCTGATAAAAGGGCATAATAAATTTTACCTCGATTTTGTTTTTACTACCTTAAAGGGATTCAATTCTGTCCTATAAATAGTATTGGAAAATTACCTGGTAGATAATACTTAAATTTTAGAATCAGCCGAACATATAGTTTCTCATAATTACTAGATAGTGACATTAAGCAATAATATATCTTGCTCAGACTCCATTTCCTCATCAGTAACCTGGGATTGAAATAGCACCTAATTGATGTGCCTATCACCAGAATTATGTGTACATTATAAACGCCTAGCATGATGATTGGCACGTGAGCCCTCAGTTATTATTGCCTAGTCAAGGGTTTCCATGCTGTTGTCTCTGAGTATCTTCTAAAGAGCATGCAAATAAAGTACGAGTAACATTTAAGAAAAATGCCAAGGGCTGCTCTTTAAACAAACGTTATCAGCTTTCTAGGAGGCGGGGTCAAGTGGGAACTTCCACAGCGGTACCTTCACCACTGACTTCCTTACTCCCATGTGGACTCCCTACTTCCCCTGGGCTGGTGTCTGTCAGACCTCAGGGAAATGCACAGCATGCTATTTCCCTCCAAGCGGCCACAGCGCCACAGCTGTTCCTGTCTTTCCTACATGGACAGCTTTAAAGAGGACAGCCCACACATTTTGTAGTGGCCTGATGCTTTCTCATCATCCCGATGCTCAGCGGTTCTCACCTGGGACAGATTTCTCCCCAGGGGCCGTTTGCTTGTCTGGAGACACTTTGGGCCATCACAGCAGGTGGGGGTTGAGGGGGGGTGGGGTGGGGAGGAGGAGCAATTGACATTTAGTGGGGAGAAGCCAAAAATGCTGCTAAACATCTACAGTCTACAGCACAGCCCCGAAAAAAGGATTGTCTGGGACAAACGATCAACAGTGCTGAGGCTGAAAAACCCTGTCTGGCGTGCCATTCATAGACAAACTTTATTTTTTAAATATATTTTTTATTGACTTCAGAGAGGAAGGGGGAGGGAGAGAGATATAGAAACATCAATGATAAGAGAGAATCATTGATAGGCTGCCTCCTGCACGCCCTCCACTGGGGATCGAGCCCACAAACTGGGCACGTGCCCTGACCTGGAATGGAACTGTGACCTCCTGGTTCATAGGTCGATGCTCAACCACTGATTCATCTTGACCGGGCCATAAACAAACTTTCAAAGAGAGTGGGTAAAAGAAACATTACAATGCAATCTCACTATAAACATTGATGTAAAGCTGAAAGCAAAACATTAGCAAATCAAATTTAAGAATAAATAGAATTAAGAATTCATAACCAAATTGGATTTCTCTCAGGAGAGCAAGGTTAGTTTTACTTTAGGAAATACTCAATTTCAAAATTTATAAAGAAGTACCAAAAATTTTAGACAAAATTAACAATAGATTAGACCCACTTAAAGAAGACAGCAATGAACTCTTCAGATAACTCAGTAGATATAATCCAGAATTTAGCACATGCAGAAAGGAAAAAGGAGCTGAAAAATAGAGATCTTAAGCTGTAGAGACATAAGGGGTGGAATGATAGGGAATAATATGTCTAATCAAATTTCCAAAAGTAGAGGGAAGTTTATATTTGAAAAGGTAGTGACTGAATAATTTCCAGAAATGATGCAAGACACTCAGATTCAAGAAGCCAAAGGAATCCCCAAAACTTTAAGTGAAAAGTAACTCACAACTAGACACAAAAGAACTAAATAATCTCTTTCTGAGAGAAAAGAAGAGATGAGCTTTCAAGGAGCAGCAATTAGACTGACTGCTGGCTTTGCAACAACAACAAAAGACAGATCCTAAAGGAAAATTATTATCAACCAAGAATTCAATAGCTGGAAAAACAGTCTTTTACATACAAGAGCAAAAAATGAGACATTTTCAGTCAAACAGAAAACTGAAAAACGTTTTCGTTTACAGAAGAAGAAACTAAGGCCACAAAGGTATGAAAAGATGCTCAGACACATTAGTACTATAACCAGAAAAAATATAAACCAGGAACAAAATGAGAAATAGATGCATATGCACCAGTTTGGAATAAATAAGAATCATCTGACTGTGAGTCAGTAAAGGTGCACAAAACTTTAAACACAGAACACTTTTGCAAATCTGGTGAAGGATTAAACCTATGCAAACATTCAGAAAACTACTTTGGTTAGCATTATTTTATACTCGTGAAGACACGTGTATGGTGTGGCCCTGCAATTCAACTCCTATGTTGATAAAAGAGAAAACATTTTGTAAATGAGCACCAGTGGATGGTATAAATGTTCATAGGATGCTGGCAGCAAGAATAAAAAACTGGAAATTACTGTTGAACGTGAATTAAAAAAGGAATAAATAAATTCTTGAACATTTTTCAATGAAATAATAATGGTGAACATGAATGAATTACAGCCAAACATGTGACTAAATCTAGAAAATCCTTATGGAGAAAAAAAGCACATTGCAGAAAAACACGTAAGTATGATGTCACTTAAATAGAGTTCAAAGTCATCCCGTAGTGCCCAATACATGACTAGCAATACAAATATATGTGGAAAAACTAATCTACACAAACAAAAGAGTAAGATGCAAATTGACCATACATTTGCAACACCCACAGCCAATCAGGAGTATGCAAATTAACCCCACAAAGATGGCGGGTTAATTTGCATATGCAGGTGCTGAGCAGCCAGGGTCGGGGTGGGACGCTTGCATCATCACCATGGTGACGACGCAGGCATTCCACACTGCCCTAGCTGCTCCAGGCCTCTGGGCAGTGTGGGAAGGCGGAAAGGCGGCTCCAGCCAGAGCAAAGGCGGTGCTGGCAGCCAGGGAAGGAAGGCCCTTGCAGGGAAGATTCTTGCACGAATCTTCGTGCATCAGGCCTCTAGTTTTCAATAGAGCTAAGAGTTAGCCAAGAGGAAAAATGGCACAGTGGCTACCTCTAAGCAGGAAGGGAAAAGGATGAGCAGGAGGGGACAATCCACAACTTCAAATGGACAGTAATGTTCCTCTCAGAGTTATCTGTGTGCATGTGTTCACTGTACTCTGACACTTTACTCCTTGCATATATAGCATACATATTCTTTGTATCTATTTCCTATCTGATCTATAGAATAGTTAATATAATATTTATTAAGCAATCTCTGTTCAAGACACTGCATATATAGCATCCCACTTGATTTTTCCAAACTCTAACCTTGTCCTCACTTTCAAAACTTCCTGGTGAAAATTTTTTTCTCTTTCAGATAAATATGAGAAATACCTTCTCGAATTTCATTTTGAAAATATTGCTTATATTACTAGATCAATCATTGACTAGATTGATTTGGGGAATACTAACTTTCTTAAGTTTATTTAAGTTCTTTCTATCGTAAGAGTTCAATTTTATCCTTCAGTTCAAATAAATGCATTGCTACGCATTGCTCTGACCAAAGTTTCATGTCTCAGCTCTAATCCTAAAAAAGATGAAGAGATGAGTCCTGGAGGCCGGCCACTTTGTGGCTTGCATAAAATATGATGCTACAATTTCGTGCTTCTGACTGAAACCCCCTTTGCTTGGCTCCCATGGAACACTCACCTGGGAGGGATAAGTTCTTGGATCTTGCTGAGAAATAGAAAAGTAGTTTGAATGGTCTCGTTATTGGAGGCCCCAAAGATTTCCCAACCTGGTGACAGTGCCCCCGAGTAAGTCTCTGGGAGAGGGAGGCGTGGTTTCTGGAGCCAGCTCCTCCTGGCTCATGTTGTTGAAGTGTTGGAAATGTTGCAAGCCAAACATTAAACATTGATATTATAAAACCATTAAACTTCATAAAGTTACAATTCAATAAATTAGGCTTAAAACAAAATAATTATGCAAAACTATCAGTTTAATGACTTCACTATATTTTACTATTAAGTAGTGGTGCATGTGCAGTGGAAGGGCTACATAATGATGCACGACTAAGCATCTCTCTCCACTCAGCACTTGGTGACGTCATCATGTCAGCGACAAGCTTACATGTTTTTATATCTCCCTCCATCATGAATCATTTTTTTAGTTCATTGAATTAGTCCAATTCTGAGAGATGTTTTCTACTTGCCCAATAAAGAGATGACCACTTTTTTCATATTATTCCCAACTAGAGGCCCAGTGCACAAAATTCGTGCACAGGCGTGTGTGTCCCTCAGCCCAGCCTGCACCCTCTCCAATCTGGGACCCCTCGAGGGATGTCTAACTGCCCGTTTAGGCCCAATCCCGTTACCTAAACGGGCAGTCATACATCCCTCTCACAATCCAGGACTACTGACTCCCAACTGCTCCCCTGCCTGCCTTCCTGATTGCCCCTAACCACTTCTGCCTGCCAGCCTGATCACCCCTAACCACTCCCCTGACAGCCTGATTAATGCCTAACTGCTCCCCTGTCAGCCTGATTGCCCCTAACTGCCCTCCCCTGCAGGCCTGGTCCTCCCTAACTGCCCTCCCCTGCCAGCCTGGCCCCCCCTAACTGCTCTCCCCTGCAGGCCTGGGTCCCCCCCAACTGTCCTTCCCTGCAGGTCCAGTTGCCCCCAAATTCCCTCCTCTGCTGGCATGGTCACCCCTAACTGCCCTCCCCTGCAGGCCAGTTGATTGCCCCCAACTGCCCTCCCTTGCAGGCCATCTTGTGGTGGCCATCTTGTGTCCACATGGGGGCAGCCATCTTTGACCACATGGGGCAGCCATCTTGTGTGTTGGAGTGATGGTCAATTTGCATATTACTCTTTATTATTAGATAGGATCTTTGCTTTATATATTTTGTGTTGTGTTGTTTTGTAAATAGTGATCAATGATGATGTGTGAATCTTTTGGGAAATTATAGTTACTGATGTAAAATACAACTCTTTGTCTTATTAAATGTTATTCTTTAATTTTTTACTTTCTCTAACATTAATACTTCTATTTTAAATATTTTCTCAAGATATGTGATAATGTTGTCTATTATAAACCACACACAGCTAGATAGACTTTTTCTCAATATGAGAATCTCCATTTTATAGGACAATTGAGCACTTTTACATATATTTCCATCCCTACAATGCCCGATCTCATTTCTGCACCTATAATTGTGTTGCAATACATCCACAGATGATTATTTTGAAGTTGTTTTCAAGTTGTTTCTCCAGAACATGTTGTCAAACTAAGATAAGCTTCCTCATTATGCATTAATTATTATTGTGAACCATCAAGAAGAAAAACATGGAGATTTTCTCATCTTGAAAACACATCTCGAAAGAGAATGGCAGTTTTAATTAACAGCGGAGGCTGAGTGTCAATAATTCTCCAGAAATTCCTTCAGTCCCAACAATGAGTGTTACTGGGAGAGCAACTGCCCGGTTAGCACTGCTCCCCGTCCGCTCCCCAGCGCTGGCGGCCGTCGGAGGGCTGCCCATGTTGACACCGAAGCAGAGGTGCCCACAGGCCCCTCAGCCTCACCCAGCCTTCCGGAGAAGCCGCCCGGCACAGTCACACGGCTCCATTAGACGGGCGATGTCCCTTATCGTCTGAACCGCGGCGGCCCATATGTTTTAAGGATATTGTCACTCCTGTGAGCCTTCCCGTAGTTTAATGAGTCATTTATATTCTGAGTCTCAAAGACATGTTTTTCCCCCCTATAAACATGAGGTTAATCTCGCTGCTCTCTGCAGATGTATTATAACTGGCAGCATGAATTTTATATTTAATCCTGTGACCCAGTAGTATTAATTAGCATCCCATTTTAATTCACACATCAAGAAAATACCTGCACTGCGAAAAGCTTTTCTTCCCTTTTGCCTAGGGTGCAAAAGAAGTCTGTCCCTCATGCACTGAAATTAGAGCTGCAAGATTCTGTTCGCCTTCGAATGCCACAGATGGGTTGCTATGTGTACCGTGTATGACCTTGCACCTCTGGAATTTGTATAGTTCAACAGTCCACTGGGCGCAGAAATCCTGGTGTTACCATCACAGCCAGCTCGTCAGCAAAGAGAGGAAGAGAGGGAAGAGGAGGCCAGGCATGCTGAGCCTGGCCGTCTGGGCAGCTTCACCAGGAAGCTGTAATGGCACACTCCCCAGGGAGCCATGGTCCATTCCCTGCAGACCACGGGGGAAGGGACCGGACAAATGGGACGGTGGGCACATGTGCAGTGAAGTTGGGGCGACATAGGGAAGGTGCTTGCCTGTCATCTAACCTGAGGAACAAAGACCTTTGGCTGGGGGCAGAGTCACTGCACACATCTGGAGTCTGGAAGGTACAAACAGGTAAGCCCCTAGTTTAACTCTGAGACAAGCGTTCTCACTCTCACGTGCTTGCCTGTTGTGTTCCTGTTTCTCGCAGCTCCGGGACCCACATTCGCCCCTGCCATGTGGCCATGTGGACCCCACAGGCAATGGACTGCGGCTGGGAACACCAGCTACATTAGCCAGATGCTGGCCTGGACTGCGCTGGGATGGGAAGTGGAAACCCTGGGCAGTGGCTTTCAGTCTGGTCTGCTGACGACAAGATAGGACCTTTTCCAGAGAGATGAGACCTTAGAGGGGAAACAAGCTTTCCGTGATCCCTCCTCCTCCATGGGGGGCCTCGGGAAATCCTTGTTCCCGCGGCACCCCGAAAGCTCCACTTCTACCAGGAACTAGTAGGGACGCAGAGGGGACCCACCTATAACACTGGCATGTAACCCCCACTCTGGTTTGGACAACAACGTGACCTGTGGCCAATCACTTACAAAGTGCCACACTCACAGCACAGAAAAGGTGTCCATTCTTCAGTGAGATTTACATGTTTAGGGCTCAGTGTGATGTCTCTGCCCCAAACCTCCACACCTGCTCCTCTCCCCACCTGGCACCTCTACCCCCTACCCTCTGAGTAACCGGGTCGTTGTCCTGAGCCTCTGCTCACACATTGGTCTCCCCTCCTAAGCCCGCCCTCATTCAGCCAAGAAGTACTTGATTGACAGCCTATTCCTGTGATGAACTAGAGACTCCCTAAGTGCAGCTCCCCTGGATTCTCACTCGAACACCTCCGGGGCCTGGCATGGTGCTTAGAAGAGAGTGGACAGTGGGAAGTGTTTATATAACGGCAGATCACTTACTCTAGGAATATGCAGGAACACCCTGTGTTAGGGGCATGTCCCTGGGAGGTAATTTTGGTTAAATCCGTATTTTTTTCTATGGACAGAAAAGATCACCCAGTGAGCAATCAGGGTCCCTTTCGCATGTACGCATGTTGGAGAGAGCACGCCTTTGTGAGGGCCACACACCAGCTTTGGTTTAACCTGCAGAGGGTCACCCCAGGGCTGAGGAGGAAGAACACACTAGCTTTGGTTTAACCTGCAGAGGGTCACCCCAGGGCTGAGGAGGAAGAGCCACTCTGCTTTGAAGAAACGAGGGGCAGTTAGTGCTCAGAAAAGTGGGGAAAGGACTGATCTTGCTCCGTGCGATCAGAGCTCCCCTCTTCTAGGAAACGTGGTGAATGGCCAGTATGATGCCAATCTCAAAGTAAGGTCTGTAGTGCTAAGAGATTAAGATGAGCATTTTAACGTTTTAATTAGCAAAGTGACCAAAAGCTTTCAGTATTAACAGGCGTGGCATGTTAGTGGAGCAATGACAGTTACCAGGCGATTGCTTTGAGTCAGGGAACTTGCCAGAAACGCCCCACAACTGAGTCCATAGGCTGGCTGGCTCCGGGCAGAGGGGCTTGTCAGCCAGAGGCCTCTGTGTCGTAGGAAGCACCAGGGAGAAAACCTCCAGTGTCTTCTGTGACCATGTAACATGCTGGATTGCCGGGAGGCCACCTTCTTGTCCATACAGATGACAAATACTCAAAAACAAAGACTGTATTTTACCCAAATATAACATTCCTTACTGTTGTTTTATTGTTAATGTGATCTCTCTTAATGAGCTATCACACAAATAAATTAAATATCGGGTAATTATATAACTGCACAAGTACTCTTTTGCGATAATTTTCAGTTCATGTATGCAGAACTATTTTAATTGGAGATGGATTTAACTGACTTGATGTTTATAAGAGATGTTAAAAGATAAAATTGATGTGTTGGGGGTAGTTTCTTATTATTTTATAACCTTTTTGCATAATAAAAATATTCATTACATTAGTATAATAACTGAAAATGTATGTTAATAAAGACATTGATAAAATGAGAAAAATGTGTAATATGCAAAGAAAATGTGCTTTTGAGTGCTGACAGACCCAACATGCCTAGATGATCCTAAGTATTTTAATAGCATTATGAATTCTGGCTGTTATTCAGAGGCATATTAATATTGTCATTAGGAATCACAATCTGACAGTCCCAGGAGAGGAGAAAAGTATTCAGACTCACAATTGTAAGAGAAAAAGCTATTGTCATGTTGATATCTACAGCAATATCAAATTGAAATTACTTTTGGAATTATGAGTAATACGTTGTTCACATTTTTAGCAATTAGAATTCCAATGAACTGGTGTTAATAATTTAATATTGAAATAATAAAGACCATTTATTAATTACAGCCTGAGAATTCAAACTTCAGGTTGAGAGGATTATTAAAAGAAAAATAATGGCATTTTGACGTAGGGAAAATAAAATTGATATTATATAGAAGTGTTTATCCTACAAGTGTTATTACTATTTTAAGAAGTTTTTCTTCCAATGCTATCAAGGTATCTGGACAGCTCAATAACAAGCAAGTTAAAGACTAACCACCAAATGGTGCAGTTACCCTCTGAATATTGGGATTATGAATCAGTTTTGTTTTACTTTACTTATTTTTGAGAAGTCGTCTTTTTTTTCTGTAATGACCACGTATTTTCTTATTACACGTCTTAAACATTTTTAAATTGCTTTTAGAGGCTGAGAAAAGCTGTGTGCTTCTGGAATTTTCCCCCTTAGTTTTATGGTGAGTGTGAAGCTGAGGAAAATGCTCTTCTTAGGACACTGGCCGAGTGACAATCCCACTTTACGGAGGAATGAAGGGGCCAGAAGGGACCGGGCCTCTGGGGGACCCCTGCCCCTCCACACTCCCCAGGTCACACGCCAATTACGATAACTTTACATACGTTCTAGTCTGGACACAGCGGATTCTGTAACTCACTCAGCTGCTCTAATAACACCACAGACTTCACGTCACTGCAGCTTTCTGAGCTGGTCAGCATCCATCTAACCACGCCCCAGCCTGCTGTTGCTTTCATTTGACCGTAAGAAAAAGCAACAAAACGAGGGGTTGGATTATTTTGTCCAGGGACTGGACTGAGCCGACCAGGAGCACTATTTCATGTCCAGGGCAGGAGAAGGTCGTAGAGGTCAAACGCTTTAGAAGTTCTAGGTTTTCACAGCACAACTGTAAATAATAACTAAGAGGCAACGTCAGACATTGTCTCCAAGAGCAAACTAAAGGAGGCAAGGGCAATAACATCAGGGGAGAAGTTTTCCGGGAGAGAGCAGGGGAAGATCGGAAAGCAGAGGGCAAAGGGGAGAAGCCAGTCCATCGGCCATAAAATATGGGGAGTCCTGGGAACTCATTCTTCCTAAGCACGGACCTGTTGCCAGGGGGAGCACTTCATGTCTACAGGTAGACATATAGATGGCGTAGCACACACTCACCTCCATCCCTGGCGCTGCCCAAATCTCATTCAGTGATGTATTATATCGGTATACCGAGCACAACATTTAATTATGCAGAGTTTCAAATGAGTCCTTCACAATCCTCTTAGGGATCTGTTTATGTCTCCGCAATCCCATTACACATATCAGATGCATTTAGGAACAGGTGTGAGCGTAAGAAATTAGATATTGTTTAATAATACAATCTGTACTATGAAACAATATTATAATCCCTTGCATAGGCCCTATGTGTAGCCCTTTGAAACGTCCCAAGAATCTGCTGCATGCCCAGCCCAGCTGGTGTGACTCAGTGCTTGAGCATCAACCTATGAACCAGGAGGTCACAGTTCAATTCCAGGTCAGGGCCCAGGCCCCGGCTGTGGGCTCGACCCCCAGTGTGGGTCGAGCAGGAGGCAGCCAACCCATGATTCTCTCTCATCATTGATGTTTCTATCTCTCTCTCCCCGTCTCCCTTCCTCCTTGAAATCAATAAAAATATATTTTTAAAAATAAAAAAAAGAACCTGCTACCTGTTGGAGCGTCTTGAGTGAAATACAGGACCTGAGAAAGAAAAAACACATCCTCAGCCAACTTACTTCAAGAAAGAAAAGGTGGGAGAGGAAGGGGGCAGAAGTGAGCAATGGTGTTTGTACACCACCTATGTATCCCTCTGCACATAACCAGTGTCAAGTATTGTGCACTGCTTCTGCCTTCTCAGAGGGAAACTGAGGAAGGAAGCTTGGTGGGATGGCGGGGGCTTGTGCTGGGCATGGACGCTGTGAAGCATGAGGCTCCTGCTGGCGTTCCATTCCCTCCACAGTTGCCGATACACTGTTTTCTCCTCCACTGTCTGCTGCCCCGTTTTGTGGCTCTAGGTACTAAGGGTATAAGCAACAACATGATGCGCCGTCGTTATGCACTGCGGTGTCATTTGTTCTAGGGAGGAAACAGATACGATGAAACTCCTGCTTCAAACCGACCCTGACCGTGTCCTCGCAATGCCGGCCCGGGCGCTCTGTCCCAGGCTGCAGCGTGCATAGAGAAAGAGGGGATCTATTTCCACGTTATTTGTTCATCAGTATTACCACGGCGAGTGGGATAAAAGGCCTCAGGGTTTCTCTCCCTGAGACTTTTTAAGTTGCCATTGACTCCATTATGAGATTGAGACCTGAGCGGGATCAATCGCTGGTAGTCTTTTCTCAGAAGGGCTTTGTTTCTCTCCCTCATCATTGGTAATAACCTCGGATTCTGTTTCATAATGGGATTGAAAGGCGGCAACTCTACAAAATGAGAGCAAATAATTGTATTATTCTTTAAATGAGCCCCTTGAAATGGCAAGGAACGGATGTTGTAAATCTCTTTTACTGGGATGTAGATTGTGCTTTTATAGGCCTAAGTTTGTGAGATGCTACACTGTATTACCATTTTCAGGACCCCACCGAGGGCCACCATGGTAATGGTAATCACAATAATTATAGACGCAGATAGCAACGATCTTCTAATCAGTCAGCTGTCTCCAGGCAACCAGGCTTAGCAAGACTAACAATTGCCGTCTCTTATATTCATGTAAGAATAAAACTCTCAGAATGTAGTCATTACCGAACCGATGCCTTCAGCCTCCGACTTCTAATGGGTTTGCCATTTATCTCCAGCGTCTGAGACAGACACTAACGCTCCAATTCATAATGGTGATCTTTGTTCCCTTTGTGCCAAATACTTGATGGTTAATTCAAATGTAATTTTGACTAAAAGTCAGACATGGGGCTTATTAAATGCATAACAAATTACTCTTCCCAAATACAAGATTTCTATCGGGAGTTAGAATGTATATGACCACATGCCATAGCTATGTTACCATATGACACAAGCCCACAGGCCTTCCAGTTTTAAGCCCTGGCGATCTATTCTTTGGGCCATGTCTCTTTATAACTCCTTCAGCGGTTTTGACTGAATTAACAGGACAGTTAACCCCAAAATTTTTAAAGGATGCCATTTTAGAGAAAAATCTTAGAGAAAGGTGTTAGCATATCACTAAGCACCTTCTGTCCTTTAAAAACAGGGATCAGAGTAATGAAACCTAGAAACTATAAGCATATATTTAATATTAGCTGACCTTGCATTTGTACAGTGGCTTACTTCTTTTTCTAGCTGTTTCGAATTCAGAATCCCAGCTGATTCATATATATATATATATATATATATGTATATATATATATATATATACTAGAGGCCCGGTGCAAGAAATTCGTGCACAGAGGGGGGTTGTCCCTCAGCCCAGCCTGTACCCTCTCCAATATGGGACCCCTCAAGGGATGTCCGACTGCTCGTTTAGGACCGATCCCAGTGGGCAGTCAGATCCCTAAACGGGCAGTCAGACATCCCTCTCACAATCCAGGACTGCTGGCTCCCAACTGCTTGCCTGCCTGCCTTCCTGATTGCCCCTAACCACTTATGCCTGCCAGCCTGATCACCCCCTAACCACTCTGCTGCCAGCCTGTTTGCCCCCAACTTCCCTCCTCTGCCGGCCTGGTCACCTCTTACTGCCCTCTCCTGCAGGGTTGATCACCTCCAATTGCCCTCCCTTGCAGGCCTGGTCCCTCTCAACTGCCCTCCCTTGCAGGCCGGGTGCCTCCCAACTGCCCTCTCCTGCTGACCATCTTGTGGTGGCCATCTTGTGTCCACATGGGGGCAGGATCTTTGACCACACTATATTCTGTGTTGCAGTGATGATCAATCTGCATATTACTCTTTTATTAGATAGGATAGAGGCCTGGTACAGGGGTGGGGGCCAGCTGGTTTGCCCTGAAGGGCATCCCAGATCAGGTGGGGGTTCCCTTGGGGTGTGGGGCGGCCTGAGCGAGGGCCTGTGGTGGTTTGCAGGCCGGCCATGCCCCCTGGCAACCCAAGTGGAGGCCCTGGTATCTGGAATTTATTTTCCTTCTACAATTGAAACTTTGTAGCCTGGAGCGGAGCCAAGCCTGGGGCTCCCTCTGAGGCTGGCAGCCATTTGTGTTGGGGTTATAATTGAAACTGTTGCCTTAAGCGGGTGGGCCCGGCCAGGGTGTTCAGAAAGCTTTGCTTCCCCTGTTGCCGGCGGCAACCCTGGCCTGCTCTCTCAAGCTCCATTCTGCCGCCATTTGTTTGAATTCGTTTACCTTCTATAACTGAAACTTTGTAGCTTGAGTGGAGGCTTAGGCCTGGCAAGGGCAGGCGGAAAGCTTGGCTTCCTCTGTTACCTAGGAAACCTTGCTCTCTGTGGCTGTAGCCATCTTGGTTTGGGTTAATTTGCATACTCACTCTGATGGGATGGTGGGCGTGGCTTGTGGGTGTGTCGGAGGTATGGTCAATTTGCATATTTGCCTATTATTAGAGAGGATATATATATATATATATATATATATATATATATATATACACACACACACACATATATACTATATATATATTATATAATACTATATACACTATATATATATATACATATATATGTGTGTGTGTGTGTGTGTGTGTGTATATATATATATATATATATATATATATATATATATAGATTTCAGAAAGGAAGGGAGAGGGAGAGAGAGATAGAAACATGAATGATGAGAGAGAATCATGGATCGGCTGCCTTCTGCATACCCCCTCTGCATACCCCCTACTGGGGATCAAGCCCCCAACCCAGCAACTCTACAAAATGAGAGCAAATAATTGTATTATTCTTTAAATGAGCCCCTTGAAATGGCAAGGAATGGATGTTGTGCCCCAACCAGGAATCAAACTGTGACCTCCTGGTTCATTGGTTGATGCTTAACCACTGAGCCATGCCAGCCAGGCACCCCATCTGATTCTTAACCAACCTTGTAAGTTAAGCAGGGCAAGATCTTTACTCTGAATTTTCAGGTAAGAAAAACGAGGCGCAAAAAGGTCATAAGGTTTACCCAAGGTCACCATGGCAGAGGTAGGACAAGTACTGATGGGAAAGATCACATTGAGTTAGCTGCTGAACAGCCGAGGCCAGGTGTGGGGAGGGAAGTGGAGTCTAAGCTCTCTGAATTCACGGGCAGTGTTCCTAGATTCTTCAGTGTTCACGCACAATCTCACCTGGTCCCAGAAGCTCTATGTTGGATTGAAAATGCATGGTGTGTGTTTTTGCAGTACCAGGCCTGTGAGAGTCCTCCTTTGGGCTATCTGACGTCTACCCGGTGCTGTATTAGGTAGTCTGTGCACTCTTTCTTTGTGTAGCTAATGTGACCAGGTCTACAGGAACCTGGCTTCTCAATCCCAGGCTTCCTCACTGAGAAACCATGTCTCTCTCATTGAGCCGTGCTGCTCCTGGTCTGGTTAAGCAGGAGTGACCTTTGGTGAAAGAGAAGCAGTCCCATTGACCACCCTTTCCTCCATCCACATAACTGCATGGACATGAGGGAAGCCACACTGGGTGGGTTGTTGTTTCTATCATCTGCTCTCTTCCACGCCCTCTCTTTACTGTTAAAATGTCTCAAACAGAAGAGGTGCAAGAGGCCATAAATGCAAGCCTATCCCACATTTATCTATGTAATTAAAACCATTTGGACTGGGTGCAGGAGAAATATACTGAAGGTCAACTTTCCATTAGCAAATCTACAACAACTCGGAAGCCAAGAATGACTGCCAGGGAGACAAGTTACGGCAGCCATCCTTGTCTCTGCATCCTCCACTCTGCGTACACAGGCTCCAGGCAACCGGAGCCTCTGGGGCTCTCCTGACCTACAGTGGCAGATGGGGGCCTGTCAGAGGGATTTATTAGAGTCCGCTAATTAATTAATTCTCACTGGGGTGCTAATGACCTCCCAAGAGAAATATTAGATTTTTGACAGAGGTTTTGGAGCTTCACCCAAGGTATGCTTTCCAATGACAGAATTTGTGGCAATCTGTCATGAAGATGTCACAAAAGTTGGGGCACAGGTGGACTTCCTCCCACACATAATATCATGGGGGTAGCTCCTAATGCCCCTATAAGATTCATATTAAAATTCTATATTGTTTTGAAACAGAATGTTATCAAGGCCTGGGAGAGAAACACACAGGTTCTAGCTGAGTACTGAGTCAAAACCTTACGTCGAACCTACTATTTTCCTTGATGAAAGACTGTTTTCAAAGATTTAGATCTATTTCTTAATCTTTTTTTTCTTATATGGATATTTTTGGCTTCCAAATTTTGGCAAAATTAACCCACTTTTTGTTTTCTTACCCTTCTCTTATTTTTTATAGGCATCCCAAGTAGTTAAAGCAAGTCTTGTTTGAAAGGAGGCAAATGTAATGGGGGGAAAAAGGCCCCAAATAGCCACAGCAATCCTGAGAAAGAAGAACGAAGTAGGAGGGATCACAATACCAGACATCAAGTTATACTACAAAGCCACTGTAATCAAAACAGCCTGGTACTGGCACAAGAACAGACACATAGACCAATGGAACAGAACAGAAAACCCAGAAATCAATCCAAGCCATTATGCTCAATTAATATTTGACAAAGGAGGCAAGAGCCTACAATGGAGTCAAGACAGTCTCTTCAATAAATGGTGTTGGGAAAATTGGACAGATACATGCAAAAAAAAATGAAACTAGACCACCAACTTACACCATATACAAGAATAAACTCAAAATGGATAAAAGACTTAAACATAAGACGGAAAACCATAAAAATCTTAGAGGAAACCACAGGCAACAAAATATCAGACATATATAGTAGCAATATCTTTACCGATACAGCTCCTAGGACAATGGAAATTAAGGAGAAAATAAACAAATGGCACTACATAAAAATAAAAAGCTTCTGCACAGCAAAAGAAACCATCAACAAAACAAGAAAGCCTACAACATGGGAGAACATAGATGCCAATGTTATCTCCAATAAGGGTTTAATCTCCAAAATTTACAGAGAATTTATGCAACTTAACAAAGGGAAGATAAACAATCCAATCAAAAAATGGACAAAGGACCTAAATAGACACTTTTCAAAAGAGGTCATACAGAAGGTCAAGAGACATATGAAAACATGCTCAAAGTCCCTAATCATCCGAGAGATGCAAATCACAGTGACAATGCGGTACCATCTCACACCTGTCAGAATGGCTATCACCCACAAATCAACAAACGACAAGTACTGGGGAGGATGCAGAGAAAAAAGGAACCCTTGTACACTGCTGGTGGGAATGCAGACTGGTGCAGCCACTGTGGAGAACAGTATGGAGTTTCCTCAAAAAATTAAAAATGGAACTCGCATTTGACCCAGTAATCCCACTTCTAGGAATATATCCCAAGGAATCAGAAACACAAATCAGAAAGGATATATGCACCCCTATGTTCATAGTAGCACGATTTACAATAGCTAAGATTTGGAAACAGCCTAAGCACCCATCAGCAGAAGAATGGATTAAAAAACTATGGTAGGAACTCTTACCATTTGCAACAGCATGGATGGACCTGGAGAGCATTGTGCTAAGTGAAATAAGCCAGTCAGAGAAAGATAAATATCACATGATCTCACTCATATATGGCAAATAATGAACAACATCAACTGATGAACAAAAATAGATCCAGAGACAGAAGCATTGACTGACTGTCAAACCTCAGAGGGAAGCAGGGGGTCAGGGAGTAAGAGATCAACCAAAGGACTTGTATGCATGCAGATGAGCATAACCAATGGACACAGACACTAGGGGGGTGAGGCCATGTGCTGGGGGGCAGGAGTGGTCAGGGAGAGGTCAATGGGGGGAAAATAAGACATATGTAATACTTTAATCATTAAAGAATTAAAATAATAATAATATTGTAATTACTATGTATGGGCCGGAGGGGGGGGGGTACTTGAAATATCATGGGGACCACTCTGTAAAGTATATGATTGTCTAACCACTATGTTGTACACCTGAAACTAATACAGAATAATATTGAATATGAACTATAATTGAAAAAATGATAAAAAATTGTATGTTTTTCATCACAATAAAAAATAAAAATTAAAAAAAAGATAAAGGAAGCAGCTATGATAGTCAAATGCCTCTAACACATATGCCCCAGAGCATATTACATGTGTACACGCTATCGGACCCCTATATCAGTGATGCACTTTGCTGTAAGAGAGGAGCAGCCGAGCATTCCTGTCCAAAGAGAAGGCTAGTTGCTGAGTCTTGCCTTCAATCTCACCCCATCGTGTTTCCCAGGGTAGACAACCCAGCAATTACCATGTATTCGGTAATCATTTGGGGTGCTGTTGTGTGTTAGGTCCTGGAGTTCTAAAATATGTTCACAGCATATCCCTGGCTTTCTACTGACTTATACCATTTGGTGCTCACCCCAAGCATCCAGAGTGAAATGTGGAAGTGAACTATGCATCCCGTTGTCCCGGATCCTGGACACGGGGAACTTGGCGCAGAGAATATCTAAGATTTCACTGTAAAAAGCAAGTAAATGAGAAAAAAAGGCAGAGGGAATGGGATAAGGAAAAGCATGGACATGTGAAGTGCATTAAAAGTGCAGTGGCCCCCAAACCTGGAATCCATTAAAATCACCCAGGGAGCTTTTTAAAATTTATATTTCTGGGCTCTACAAAAAAAAAAAAAAAAATCAGTGCATCAGGAGCTTAGGGAGATGGGGACCAAAAATCCATATTTAATAGTCATTGTACTGCTAGCCTGCCTTGCTTTTGGGAACCAATGACCTAATTTTGGGGGTGCACTCACTCTTTCAAGGGTTATTTATTGGCCTTCTAATATGCAGCAGCCATGGTTTTAGATGCTTGGAGAAAGGAGACAGCTCCACCGTGTAGCTGACATCCTCGTGGTCCGAGGCAGATGCTACTCTAAGTGCAACCCACGGATTAACTCAATTCTTCTGCACTAAAACCTGATCAGGGCTTCCTTCCCCCTGTGAGGAAAGCTAAAGCATAGCGGGTGTAAGTAATTTATCTCAGGGTGCAGGACTCGCAGGAGGGGACCGAGGATTCTCAGACGCGATGCCACTCCAGGGTTCTCGTGCGTGGCTGGCTGCAGAAGTCGCAGAGCTCAGGGTAAAGGGAAAATGCAAGGCCACTTGTTCAAAACGCAGAAAAACTGCTGCTAGAGGTGTTAGAATATTAAGTGTTTTCCCCTTTCCATGGTCTCTCTCGCAACTCGTGATGTGGTTATTACTGTACAGTGCTACTCTACGAAAGACAAATTAAGTTGTGAATGATCACACGACTGTTGCCTTTCATCTTTACACTGCACAATGCCAGTTTTAAATGCAGATGCAAGAGCATGTAACTCAGATGGAAGATCATTGAATGACACAATTTGTATTTCATAGTTTATACGATCTTATTCCTAGAGCAGCAGAAATACTGCACAAAGCAACTCAACTCTTTACTTCTTTCTTTCATTTTAATTTCTTTATTGATTGAGGTATTACATATTTGTCCTCATCCCCCCATTTCCTTCCCAACACCCCCCCCCACTCATGCCCGCACCCCCCTGGTGTCTGTGTCCATTGGTTAGGCTTATATGCATGCATACAAGTCCTTTGGTTGATTTCTCCCCCTTACCCCCACCTTCCTCTGCCTTCCCTCTGAGGTTTGACAGTCTGATGGATGCTTCCCTGTCTCTGGATCTGCTTTTGTTTATTTCTTTTCTCTCTCTCTCTCTCTCTCTCTCTCTCTATATATATATATATATATATATATATATATATATATATATATATATATATATATAATTGATTTTTACGGAGAGGAAGGGAGAGGGATAGAGAGCTAGAAACATCAATGAGAGAGAAACATCGATCAGCCGCCTCCTGCATACCTCCTACTGGGGATGTGCCCACAACCAAGGTACATGCCCTTGACCGGAATCAAACCTGGGACCTTTCAGTCCGCAGGCCGACGCTCTATCCACTGAGCCAAACCAGTCTTGGCTGTTTACTTCTTGATAGACACACGCTTCACCAATACTCTTAGACCCTTAGACTTAGGGATGCGTAAGGAAGTTCTGAAAGAAAAAGAACCTGGGTTGCCTGTCTTCCCTCCTACATCAGTACCGCCCCCTGCACTTAGCCTAACACGATGGCAGGTGCTCGTCAACGCGCCTTCCATGAGCTCCCTGTGACCCTCCCAACCATGCTGTGAAGTCTGTCCTGCTTGTGGTCGGCAGAAGAATGGTCTCCCAATGCGTTCACACCTTACTCCCCAGAACCTGTAACTATGGAAGGGTGACCTAATATTGCAGATAAAATTAAATCGGCTAATCAGCTGATCTAAAAGTAGGGAGATTATTATGGATTATCTGGGTGTACCTTAAGTGACCACAAGGGTCCTTAAAAGTGGAAGAGAGACGCCAAAACTGGCTTGGCTCAGTGGATAGAGCGTGGGCCTGAGGACTGAAGGGTCCCCGGTTCGATTCTGGTCAAGGGCATGTACCTTGGTTGCGGGCACATCCCCAGTAGGGGGTGTGTAGGAGGCAGCTGATTGATGTTTCTCTCTCATCGATGTTTCTGACTCTCTATCCCTCTCCCTTCCTCTCTGTGAAAAATCAATAAAATATATATTTTTTTAAAAAGTGGAAGAGAGGGTGGCAGTGGCTTAATGTGAGGAAGATGAACCATCTGAGCTGGCGCTGAGGTTGGAAGGGAGCCATGAGCCATGACACGTGGGCAGTCTCGGGAAGTGGAAAGGCAAGGATATGGATTCGCCCCTCGAAACTCCAGAAAACAACTCAGACCCGCCTCGGACTTCCGAGCTACCAACATGTCTTGTATCGGTGGCTCTCATTACATTTCTATCGGGTACTGATGATACAGGACATTATTCTTTATAAACAGTAGCTTAACAAATATTTTAAAATAAATGATCACTTTTCAGCAAACAATAGTCTCTCCTGTGAAGTATTTATCATGTAGCTATCTCACTATTTAACGCATAACTCCCTCCACTAAGGAAGAGCAACTGGACAGCATGAACCATATTGTATTTTGGTGAAAATTAGGAACTCAGCTGTCACCTCAGGCAACTTTCCGGACATTCTGCCTTCCCCATCTGCCGTTTTCTGAAATTATACTCCGAGAAGGTGTGACAGTCATCGTTCTCATCCATGACAACGTCACCATCGAGGGGCCTGCACACCCTGAAGATATTTATCTGCCACTGCGCTCTGCGCTCTTGCTTTCCTGCGGCGTGGCTGGGGAAACGTTTAAAGAAGCAAGCAGAGGCTATGAACACAACTTTTAGTGCTTGCAAAAAAAAAAAAAAAAAAAAAATCAACTAAGAGCTGTTAACTTTGTTGTGGACCAAGCAATTATTTAAGAAGCTTATCATATACCTGACAACACGGTGGCCCAATTCCCAGGGAAAATGGGATGCAAATCTTTTGTAAGCCTGGATTTTAGGGTGGACGCTTAGATGTCAGTCTTCCGGGCTCCTGTGCCTCATGCACAGTTATCAAGTCCCGTGTCCCTTGCCGCACGCCCTGCCATTGCTCCCAGCACTGCTCTCCCCTGGAAGCCACTGGGCAGTCTTCACTGCAAAGAAGCCACCGCCCCAATGTTCCCTGCCCAGTTTGCATGCGCAGCGAGGGGGATTTCCAGAATTCCAGTATGTCCTTCCCTCGGTGACACCCTGTTGCTCTTCCCTCTTCATTTCCAAGCACAGCCTCTTCTGCCTCCGCCTTTCCCTCCCCACACAGATCCGGGCACGTTCCCGTGTCCAGGAGCCACAGATCCAGGCGAGTTCCCGTGTCCAGGAGCCACAGATCCGGGCGTGTTCCCGTGTCCAGGAGCCACAGATCCAGGTGTATTCCCGTGTCCAGGAGCCACAGATCCGGGCGTGTTCCCGTGTCCAGGAGCTCCACCCGCACGCCTCTGAGGGCCTCTGACCTCCCCGCCCTGGGTCTGTGTGACAGCACAGGCGAGCAGGAGCCGCAGAGAACGTGTGCTGCTCTCCCCTAAGCCTGTGTGTGTGTGTGTGTGCGCATGTGTGTGTGTGTGTGTGTGTGTTTGAAGACTCACAAAACACGCAAGCTCTAAATTGCATTCTAAAGTAATTCGCTTCATCTTCTATAGCTTTGACTTTAGAAATTGATTTTTAAAAAACTCAAACCCTCTTGGCTCATTACCATTTTGTGATGAATTTAAATGAAGCCTGACCCTTTGACCCTGCCGGTTGCAATCTTCCCAATGCAAACACTCTCCTCTGTGGTCCTTCTGACGACCCTCAAACCAGATGCCCTCCCCTCCCTCGGCCTCCCCACTGCCCTTGAGTTTCCTTATTCCCCCTCCAGCATAGCCATCGGGATACGTGGGTAATTACTTTTATTGAGGAGATTCAATCTTTTGGTTTATGTAGGCGAAACGTATTATTTTTCCCTATAGCTCATCTGAACTTTCCTGTATCAAATTCCCCATTCCTATTAATTAGTAGGTCTGTTAATTAAGTTTCTTTCCAGATGACAAACATTTCCAGTAGCTGTCATTACTATCATTGGCACGTTTTTCTATTTGAAACCGAGTTCTGCTTCTTTAACAGCAGGTTTTGCAGATTACGTTCCAAGAAGATATTGCATCTCTGTCATTCTAAAACACTAAACACATATGTCATTTATTAGATTTTATGTGACACGTAAAGTATGTCATTTACATTTATTTTATACATTTATTTAATAAGAGCTTCTACTTCAAACAACAGTCAAGCTCATACCCTCTTTCCTACAACACAGGTTAATGCAGGGCCTCCGCTTCGGGAAGAAGGGATGGGAGAGGCGTGGCTGTGAGATTTTTCTCCTTTCCTCTCCGGGCAGGAATCCTTCCAATGCTGGAAACCAGGAGCAGGGATGGAGAGAGGCAGCAAAAATGTGCCTCCTTAACCGCGGGCACTTGCTGAATGCGGGGTGTCTCTGGCCTAAGTCTGCTTCTGGCCAATGTAACCTCATGCGGGTGGTTTCTGCTGATGCGGAGGCCGGTCCGTGACAAGGGCAGCTCCCGGGATGTGGCCTATGTGGCTGGTTGCACAAGGCTCTGTGCTTACAAAGCGTCTTCCACTCGACTCAAAGTTCTGCCGCTACCATCTTAAAATTCTCCATTTTTGAGCAGAGTGCCCTACATTCTCATTTTGCACTGGGTCTCTGAATGCTATTCAACTCCCCCGGGCATCATGCTTTATCAAGGATCGCCCTCGGAAGGGAATAGGCAAGGATCCCTCTCCTTTTGCCTATGCCAGTCACCAGACCCCATGGCCCCTCAGAGCGGGACATGCCACCTCTCAACCTGGGTAACCGTGAAACCACTAACCCCAGGAATTCTTCTTCCCATTAGCCATTGGAACTGGTCAGATAATCTAGAACGTCCAAGGATCACCAAGAGCTGGGATTGTTGGGGAATGCCCCCTTCCTCTGTTGAAACATCACAAATTGCTTAGGTTCTCCTTCCATTTAGTTGAAAGTGAAGAATTAGAAACAACCGAACTTGCAAACAACATGCGGGTTAGCTGTTCAGTAGTCATTTCCCTTTTTAAGCTTCCTGACTAATATCCCAATGGATCCCTTTGCCTGGAATTCCAGAGGCCTTGGTACCAAAGCAGTGAGCACAGTAAAATGCAGGACAGGCGAGGGAGATGCTTTTCTTCTGTGAATGTGGGGAGGTGACTGTGAAAGGGTGAAGGAACAGGACAGCGTTCATTTAGGAAAGAATGCAGTTGGCACACTGCTGAGTGAAAGCACGCCCAGCCATGGGAAACGCAAACGCAGGTCCATAAATGGGAAAATCCTTCGGAAGATTCCATAACGAGCTGATTCTCCCGACATGAAATTAATATTCAGTGAGCTCCTTATGCCTCAAGAGATGGGGATTTCAACATGAACAAGAGCCATTTCCTGCCATTCAATGGTAGCTACGGGATTTTAACCCGGACTTCCTAGTTCACCATGATGGCCCAGGGGAGGGGATGGTCGCTGACCATCTGAGGCCATTGATGATGCAAACTGGAGAGGGAGAATGGGCACGGAAGACAAGCAGAGTGAGTAAATCATAGCACGTTAAAGAACCTGCACGAGCATTCTACTTATTCTCAATTTTCAAATGAGGGAGCCCAGCTGAGACCCAAGGGAAGTAAATGGTTTTCCCAAAGTCCCTCAGGAAAAAAAATCCTCCATTTTTTTGTTTGTTTTTAATATAATTTACTGATTTGAGAGAGAGAGGAAGGGGAAGAGAAAGAGAGAGAGAAACATGGGCTGGCTGCCTCCCGCTGCCCCTGGGCCATCATGGTGAACTAGAAAGTCCCTGACAATCATCGAACAGCAACCTGGCTATGAGCCCTGACTGGGAATCGAACAGGGGGCCTTTCAGTGCATGGGACAGTGCTCAACAACTGAGCCACACCGGCCAGGGCTGCTCCCATTGTTTTGCCTACCAGCATTCAGTCCTCTTGGTAATGACACCCTAACTTTGCTCTGAGGAATTAGTCCTCACTCACTGACTATAATGTGGTCACGGCCAATCAGAGCAAAGCGCCTCCTTCAACCAAGTACAGGTATGCTCCCACCCAAGACAAGCAGCCTTTGGCTGTAGCTGGTAATGGTTGGAGCTAACACCCCCAACAGTGTACAAGGAAACCATTGTTCTTGATGCCCAGGTGTGACAGGTAAGAATGGCCACAACTGCTGGCAATCCCTCCCCAAGAGAAGTGGGTATTTTTCCACCCTTTGAATCGGGGCTGGCCCTGGGGCTTGTTTGGCCAAGAGAATGTGGCTGAAATGAAGATGTAGGACATACAGACTTGGTCCCTCAGACCTCCGCAGCTTGTGCTCTCACTGTTTAGAAATGCTGTTGCCAGGGGCAGACACACAGGGGGTCTCCAGGAGGGTGAGTGGCTGCATGGAAAAGGAGGCTCAGCCGACAGCCAGGGCCCACACAAGAACATGACTGAGACCGCCCCCCCTTTTCTCAACCTACAGACCAGTTCACTGCAGCCACGTGAGTGACCTCTGACAAGTCAAAACAGTGAGTGATTCTAAAGAACAGCTAAGACATCCTTTTCCAAGTTGGGTTGTTTCCAATTCTCAATTGCAACTAAATGAAAGAAGAATCTAGTAAAGTTGTCATCTGATAGATTATTAAATATCTGTGGCTGATAGAACCTTAGTATGATTTTTGGCATATAACTAGTGAGGGATTTAAACAATCTGAGCACAGCCCTAATTACTGGCCCATAGAAACCTGAACAAATAAAATGGTTGCTGTTTTAAGCCTCTAAGTTTGGTATGATTCTGACATGTCCAACATGTTCTTCAATGATTCTTTTCACTCTGTAATAGGCTCTCCTCCGCCTTTTTCTTTTCTTTTTCTTTTTTCTTTTTTTTTTTTGGCTAGGAAGCCAGTGTCAGATTTTCTTGCTTTTAATAAAATAGTCCTCTAGGTACACCAAATAAAGAGGATTTACTTCCTAGATTTCCTTGCGGACAGCCAAGCATTTTCTGTTGATTTCCAAAAAATGTACAACTTTTGCAGAAATCAAATGCGTACAACTAAGAGTGCTCTGGGGACAAAGGGAGAGAGGTTGGTTAGAACTGAACGAGGATCAGCCCGGCTGGTGTGGCTCAGTGGTTGACCCATGAACCAGGAGGTCATGGCTTGATTCCTGGTCATACCTGGGTTGCAGGCTCAGTCCCCAGTGTGGGGCTTGCCCTCTCTGAAATCAATAAAAATATTTTTTTTAAAAAAAGAAAGATGGTCAAATTAACATAACTCAAGAGATGTCCTATGTTAGTCCTCAGAACATGATCACTAATAAGGTTCCCTTATTTCCCAATGAGATGGAAATCCATGATTTCAAGGATAGGGTTTGATTTACGGTATTCGTGGGCTAAACTTCCACTGTATGCTGTTTTCCTAAGACATTCTCCAAAGACATTTTTTTCTAAGACGTTATCTATTTTCCTAAGACATTATCTATTCCACACATGCACTTCATGTCCAGTCTCTGTGTTAAAATACAGACCTTCATGCCCTGAAAACCCTCTGCAAAACACGACTGAACTCAGAACTGAAATGCCCCAGAGAGCATCTCTCTGGCTCTGACAACATTGGTAGTTGCATTATCATCTCAGCTTTTCAACCCATTATTACTGCTGTGGATCGCCACTTAGCCTCCCTTCCTCTAGGAGAAAGTTCAAAATATCATGGAGTCAACATAATAAAGAACAGTTAAATTTTTTTACTTAAATCCAGGGAAAAGATGTGGGTACAGAAAACTCTGTCAAAATACTATTTTAAATTATCCCGTTATATCGCAAATCTGTCGTAAAACTGGGAGTTGATAGTTCATAGTATCCTCAAATATCCCTCAAATTTCAAATCTATCATGATCCCGAATGTAGTAGGATATTTTTTGCAGCTTACAATTCAAGTTAGAAAGTTCTGAAGTAACAATGACTTCTCTCCATGTTATGCCCTCATTTTGTATTGTTAAAATATTTAGATACTTTACATTCAAAATGTTCTATCTCTGGAACTACACATTTACATTTTTTAATTCTTAAAGATTTCAAATGTTCAGAAAAGTTATTAATCACAACAAATAAATATCTTTGAACAGAACCAGGAGTTTTATTGCATCTTAATATTTTGTCAACTTTGGTTTAGACTTTTAAGTTATAAAATGTTACAAATGCAATTCAAACCCCTGGATAACCCTCCCTAATTCATGCTACTTCTTCCCTCCCCATGAAAACCATTCTCCTAAATTGTATGGGAACAATCCCTTGCTTTTGTTACACTCCTATTATTTAAAAAATAAGCAAAAATGTATTTATTGGGTGCTTACAGAAGGATGTTTTCATCTAAAGCAGTACATAAAACATGTAGCTACCCATAAAAATATATCTTAATTTGTTGTCAATATATCAGACATATGATTTTGTACATTCATATTTTTTCAATGTAATACCTAATGATACCATAAAGATTCCTTTATTCTTTTACATTTCTCTTTGCACAGATGTGCTTGAGAGGTAATATACCTGGAAGTGGAATCTCTGAGATGAAGAATTTACCATCGTCCCTTGGCATCTGCAGAGAATGGACTCCAGGACCCAAGAGGAGTATCTATTTTTAGAAATAGGCCCTCAAGTCCCTTCTACAAAAATGGTGCAGTGTTTGCCTATAACCCGCGCCCATTCTCCTGCACACTTTCAATTACCTCTAGATTCCTTACAGTACCTAACACCATGGGAATGCTCTAAAGCCTTGTCATACTGCAATGTTTAGGGAATAATGACAAGAAAAAAAAGTCTATACGTGTTCAGTACAAACACACAACCATCATAGGCCTAACTGTGTCAGTCTACCATGTCAGCAACTTTTTCTCCTAATGTGTTTCATCCTCCGTGGGTTGAATCTGTGGGTGCAGAATTACAAGGGCTGACTGCATAGATCTTGAAATCTAATAGACAGACAACAGACTCTGCTGCCCTGAGGAGATGGAAGACTTCACTCAACAAAGGCAGCATGGGGCGTTCAGCAAGATTTCCTGCACTTGAGAGGGTCTGCCTGAGTGTAAGCGGTATCTAATTACTGTTTTAACTTGCATTTTTCTCATTATTTGCAAGAATCAACAAAGATTATACGTAAAATATAGTATCGCCTGATTCATTTTCCTTGTCTGAAATGCCTTTGCGACTACTTTGCGTTTTCTTTAGATGTTCTGGGTTTTTTTAGCATTTGGATGTTCACATATGGATCTTTAGTGCACCTGCAATTTGTTTTTGTGAAGGAAGCTGACCTGGCCTGATTTCTTAAGTGTTCCTTTCTCCCACCGATATTTAAGTCTCTCTTACATTTAAAGTTTCCATTAATGTGGCTGTGCCATTTGTCATTCTTTGGTCTCTCTAATCTGTTTGTTAAATGTACATGCCTCTGCATCAACACCATATTGTCTTAATTAGATTCACTTTTTAATGCATCTTCATATCTGGTAGGGTGAGTCCTATGGCTTCATTCATCCATATTAATTAGCTGTCTATTTGTTCCTCCATAGGAAGTTTAGAATCAGCTTACAACATTTACAAAACAACTAGTTCCAATGTTGGTTGGAAACTTCTTCAATTTATAAATTAACTATGGAAACTTGATATCTTTACCACATTGAGTCTTCTTACCCATGAACATGATTTATCTTGTTTTATTTAGCTCTTCCTTAATGTCCTGGAAAAGAGCTTTGTAATTTTCTCCATAAGGAGTTTGCACATTTAATATTAGGTTTATTCCTGGGTATCCTAGAGATTTTATTGCTACGGTAGTTTTTGTTTCCCTGGCATATATGTACTACTTATCTTATTAATTATCTTGGATTATTCACAGACTATCATGTCATCTGCAAGAAAAGACAATTTTGCCTTTTTTTCTTGTTAATTCATATAGCTCTACTCCTTTATTTTGTTGTATTTTTCTGCCTAAGACTTCCAGAACAATCCTGATTAGTAGTATCAGAGAGCCTTCTTCTCTTTTTCCTCAATTTAATGAGAAGGATTCCAATGTGCCTCCATGACTTTTATGTGTGCCTAATATTTCTAAAAATAGATACTCTTTATCAAATTATGGAAGATGCCTTCTTTCCTGGTGTTCTAAGCCTTATCCTATTTTAAACACCTGTTTTATCTGTGCACGTATCTATCCATGTTATGCCCCCATTCTGTCATTAAGCTTTGCATTAAGTGTGTCATGACGCCAGCTCGCTCCTGATGTTATCTATGGAGACATCAACCCCAGAACGATAATCACGGCTCATACATCACAGGAAGAAGTCTAATCCCAGTTATTCATTAGCTGCCACAGAATGAGCCTGCTGCTAACTGTCCTGAGGAAAGTGCCTGATAGACGTAAGTAAATATGATCCTTATCAGGATGAATGTAGTTTTGTCATCGCCAGTATTATCAGTGCAGTTTTCCGATCTATTTTCCTTCAGGAATGTTCCTTTGTTTACTAGTATGTAGGAGCTTCTGTGAAGAATAAGCAAATGTATTTTTTTGCAGCTTACAATTCAAGTTAGAAAGTTCTGAAGTCACAATGACTTAAAACTTAATTCACAAGGCCCAAGTTTAATGCATCTCAGTCACCCAAAAGACTTAGAATTAGAAAGTTAGCATCATTTAATAACTATAATTTATTACATAAGTAACTCAAAGAATATAATTACCAGCCATATGAAAATCTGGTGAAAACAACACACTAGCAGGCTGTCATTTCGGAATTATCCTTATGCTCTCATAAACAATAGTGACAGGAGGAGTCTTTTATCTTCGTCAAGCTAAGATGTTAATTTATTTTTTTAATAAAGGGGTAATTTGATTCCCTGGCTTAATAAAGGAATTCAATATTTCAGGTTAATATCATCCTGTAATATTTCTTTTAGGAGACTCTCTGCAGACTGCAAAAGCAGCTCATTTGAGTAAGCTGAGGATGTGAATACCCTACGGAGCCATCATGTAAGAAGAGGTAATTTCCTTCTGCCCTTTTCCACTATCCTTTTTATTATAGCTTTATGGAATGTTATAATATTCCCAAAGACAGAGAAAGATGCTCTGAATGGCTTGAATTACTGAGCACATAAAGATTCAAAGGTTAGCCTTGAGGGACATTATTATACTTCAGGTCAATAATACCTACTAACCTTTCCCATATCTACTGAGTATAAATAAAAGTTCTATAATACTGAATTTTGCTTGAAATAAAAGTTTCAAGAAAGTCTGCTTTTGAGGTTAGCAGCTGGGGAGAGAGCTCCCAGGAGAATTTTATATAAGGAGCAAAAGAACATATGGGAAGCCAGCAGTTTCCCTGGCCGAGTCTCTGCCTTTAATTTAGAAAAAAGGTGCTGATGGGGCTCTTTGCTCCCAGTGAAACTTTTCAGGATAAATCAGCCTCCAGACGGGTTCTTGTCATCGTTTAAAGTGGTCCATTTTGGAACAGGCTGTTGATAAAATTGCTCATTTTATGAGCTTTTTTTGAAAAATAGGTTTAATAAAAAAGGAATGTTGTTATAGCTCTGATGAGCTACTCTCTTCTCTATTCCAAGAAGCTAGCAAACAAGCAGGGTCCTGTCTAACCACACCATGACTTACTGTAGGGACTGGAGGTCATGTCCGCCCCTAGATGTGGCACTGGGTGCAGGTTATTGATGCTGCCCAGAGGGGGCAGCACTGAGCATGAGAGTAAGAGACTCTACCCCTCCCTTTGGCCACTTGTTCTGGGTCATTCTGAGCCTTGCATGCCTCTTTGATCAAGTATGGTTGCTGGGTAAGAGATTTGGAGACACTTGTAGTTCTAAGTTTTAATTGTGTGTCCACACGAATTCAGCACATTTTCAGGTTTTAGTGTTCGTACAGGTACTCCTGCTGTCACCAGAGTTCCATGAGCCATGGAAGTGAGTGTGCAGAGGCCGCAAACTAGAGCCCACGGGGCAGCTCCAGCCTGTGATTGGTTTCTGTGCTGCCTGTGAGCTAAGAATGTTCTTTTTTTAATTTTTAAAGATCTGTTTAAAATATATATGTGACAGGTCATATGTGGCCCCAAAAGTGCTAAAACATTTACTATCTGGCCATTTACCAAAAATGTTTGGTCACTCCTGCTAGGTAATAAAAGCTCAGTTACCATCTCATTTATCTATTTATGCTTATTGTAATTTGGCCAACTTGTAATATTTTTGTAAAAATTGATTTATCTTTCTACTTTGTGGCTTTCCTGTTTTACTCCTCTTGGTGTGTCTGTTGGTGAACAAAGCACAGAGTAGACGATGTGTGTTTATTTCCTTTGTACTTTTCAATGTTTTTGGTTCTCCATTAAGAAATGTGTTGGGCTGGAGATAGATGTTCCTAGGTGGTCTTCTAAAACTTTATACTCCTGTTTTCCACATGTAAGTCTCGAATCCACCTGGACATGATATTGGTTTGGGGATAAAGGAGGTCTTGGGATTCAGTTGGGTCTTTTCTCTCCATGGCTAATCAATCACCCTGCACCTTTTATTGATCTGCAAGACCAACACTCTCGTAAGTCAAGCTCCTACGTCCCATGGGCTAGTTTCCGGACCTTCTGATCAATTACACTGCGGGGCGTATGCCAATACCAGAGTCCGCTCACCATTGCTGCTCATGGGAATATAAGTTAGTACAGTTGTGGGAATATAAAACTTAATATAATATAAGTTTTATATTATCTTGTAAAGTTAAAAATATGCCTATCATAAAACCCAGCTATTCCATTCAAGAAGCATATCCTAGGAAAACGCATGTATGTGTAAATATGAATGCAGATATAATAGGAGGCATACACAAAATAATGTTTCTAATGGCATTACTGGTTATGGCAAAAAAATGAAAGCAACATAAAGTTTTACAACAGAAAAAAAGATTTTAAAATTGTTGCATAGTATACAATATAGTGAAAGTGAACCAACCACAGCTTCTTGCATCTGTGTGGTTGGCAAAATTAATGAAAAATGCATGTGGTATGCTCCCGTTTCTATGAAGTATAAAAACTGAATGATGCACTCCTATGTGTTTTAAATAAACGTAAAACCAAGGGAATAAAATAAAACCAAGGAAATGAAATAAAAATGTGCACCAAGCAAAAGATGGAGGATCATGGCTACCTCTGGGGCTGAGAGAGGGCTGTGTGTTCAGAGAGAAAACACAGGAATTCCAAGAATGACTAATATTCTATCCTGTAGATCCGTTAGAATGGACTATGAATAAATAAATGGACAATAAGTGAACTCCAGGTGGACAGTGTAAACTCAGGCTGAAACATGTCATTCATGAAGCTGAACATGGCTTCTCAGGCGTTTTTTGAGAAGTATTGGTGGTCAAGCTTTTGGGTTTCAAAGGACAATTTTAGAGGAATACAATCTATAAGCAAAAGAGGGGGAAAGAGAGAGAGAATGGAACAATTTTCTTTAGATGTCACCTATGTATCAGGTAACCTGCCAAAATCTTTCCCATGAGATGCCTAGCTTATCCCTCCCAACTCTGTGAGTGAAGTAGCATGACCCCATTTTTACGTTTGGGAGAAAAGACTCAGGCTACGCCGATGCCTAGTCTGCCTCAGATGCAAGGGGTGGAGCCAGGACCACCTAAACCTGGCACTCTGTATCTTAGGTTGCGCCCTACCGTTATTTTTGAGCCACGTGGACCTGCGGTGTCAGCACAGTGGCCACTGCTCATCGGTCGCTCCTGAGCACTTGAAATGGGGCTAGACCAAGTTCCCAGTGCACACACAGCAGACTTAGTCAGAAAAGAAATGGAGACTACCTCACGAATAACCTTTGGCATTGATTGCATGTCGAAATGATAATTTTAGGATATATCTGATTAAGTAAAAAATATGAAAATTCATTTCTTTGATCCCCTTTACTTCTGAAAATGTGGGTACTGGAGGATGTTACAGTGCTCACGTAGCTTGCAGCCTAGAGCTGTTGGACAGCGCTGGTGTAGACATGTCCGTGGAGAGGCAGGAGGAGTTGGCTTGAGGCAACACTTACGTTCTTTACGGGCTGAGCATCTTGAGAAGATCTTAGATTAACTGAGCGCGGGCACCGTTTTCCTCTAACAAACAATAATGCGCGCCCTGCGGTGCCCGGTCAGGGCTGGCAGCAGCACAGGGAAGGCCCTCTCCCAGTGTCTGGAACACAATGGGCACTTGGGAAGGGTAACAGGGTTATATGAGTGAACTTTATAGAACCTCAAAATCCTGAATCTTTTAAAAATCCGCATGAACCTTTAAGGACTATATTTTGAAGCCTATTGGGCTTCAAAAACTACACTCCCCCCCCCCCACACACTTTCCACACCGTTTCCATATAAAAAAGATGGATAGCACCCTCAGCATCATGAGAACTCAAGAGGAAGCGGAAAATGGGGTATTAACATTTCCAACGAGCAGATGATTATGCGACGCGGGGCCTCGGAAGTGAAAGATGACAATAAAGCCAGCCGTGAGTGCGCTGTGAGTGTGTCTTCACTGAAGGTGATAAACTTCCATCACCGCTTCCCGCCGATCGCCTGCCACCACACCTCACTGTGTGACATTTCCCCAGGCCTTCTTTCTCGTTAGCGTACATGCAAAAGCATTCAAGTGGTATTTCTTCTCTGTTGCTAATGAAATACACAGTGATGTGGTACAGGCCGGTTCAAAGTCCACTGAGGCAGAACCACGTACAAGTCCTGCTGGGAAAAGCCAGTTGGGGCCATCGCCTTTTCTGCTGTTGTCCTGGAAGTTCAAGATGTACTGTACACACTAAGCTGTTTTTATGAAGATAACTACACCGTTACAGTAAGGAGGTTATGAAATTAGTGTCATGGGCTCTGATAGTCACCTACATTCTTCTCATCAAGACGCTCACAGTAGCCAAGCCAGGGTGGCTGAGCAAACACTGCTGGCCCACGCCGGTCCGCATTGCCAGGCCCGTGCCCCGCTCTGCCCTGAGAGCACTCTCGTACCCCTGCCGCTGTCTGCAGGCGATGCAGCTGTGCATGCAGACAGCCATGAGGGAGGACAGGCGATGCAGCTGTGCATGCAGACAGCCATGAGGGAGGACAGGCGACGCAGCTGTGCATGCAGACAGCCATGAGGGAGGACAGGCGACCCAGCTGTGCATGCAGACAGCTATGAGGGAGGACAGGCGATGCAGCTGTGCATGCAGACAGCCATGAGGGAGGACAGGCGATGCAGCTGTGCATGCAGACAGCCATGAGGGAGGACAGGCGACGCAGCTGTGCATGCAGACAGCCATGAGGGAGGACAGGCGACCCAGCTGTGCATGCAGACAGCCATGAGGGAGGACAGGCGATGCAGCTGTGCATGCAGACAGCCATGAGGGAGGACAGGCCCTCCTCGGTGGAGGCAGTGGCGAAGCCTCTGCTCCCCATCAGGAACCTCCGCTGAATGCGAGGCCCCTTTTCCTAAAAGCGCAGACGCTGCTCTGAGCCGAGCCCTGTCCCTCCGCATTCTCCCGAGGGGCGAGGGGCCAGCAGCTGGCGGCGCTGCTGTGATGCTCAGAGACGCCTGGAAAGCCACGTCTGGCCCGGAAACCCTCTGGGTTCACCGCTGAGCTGCCCGGGCGAGGCCACTGCAGAGGTGCGTTTGCTGCCCGGCCTGGGCTGCACCCTGAAACCGCTCCTGAGAGTGCGAGGGGACCTCTCACTACTCCCCGCTCACCCCGGGGACTTCACACTTGCAAACAGCTCTTTTCCTAAAGATGCGAATGCTTGTTTGTGTCCAAAAACCTTCTCTGCCTCCCTTGCTATCATCCCGGGATTATTGGGGCGTCCTCCACCCCTGAGCAATGTTTTGAGGAAGAGAACAAAAGACAGAGGTGCTGGAGGAGCCAGCAGCAGCTGGAGCTTCCTGGGAAGCAGGATTCCTCCTCCTTCCTCAGGCCGGAGGGGAGGTGCATTCTGCCGGAGGAAGCCCGGCCTCTTGCAAACCCTCCCAGCAGCAGACTCCTCAGCTGTTGGGCTCAGCCCTCCCGCCTCGCCTGGGTGGGAAGCAGGACTGGCTCTGGCTGGGCCTGAGTTCCCACCACTAACTCTGCGCAAGCCCTGCCTCCTGCCCCTGGAGACCAGGCTCCTCTGAGCGCCAAGGCTTCACGATCGTTAATCTCCTCAGAGAAGCAGGTGGCCCTTCCACTCCATCCACGCTCCCTCCACTCTCTGCCAATGGCGTGCCTGTCAGATTTGGCAGGAGCCCAGAGTTTGACTAACTTCGTTTCTACTGCTTCAGAATTCTTTTCTCTTTTTTTTTTTAGTTTAAATGCATTTAGACAACCTACAGGATATGCTTTTTCTTAAAAGCAGTATCTCGGCTCTACATCAATCAAGGCCAAAATAAGGGAAGGTCCCGTGTGTCTTAGTCCCGGGGGGAGGATGGAAAGCAGCAGCCAGAGATGCTGACCAGTGGTCAATCCAGATCCCCAAACGTGTTAACCTTTTTCCCATTTCTAAACCATCCCCGGTGATAATCACCCATGGGGCCACACCGTCCTCGGTGATAATCACCCATGGGGTCACACCATCCTCGGTGATAATCACCCATGGGGTCACACCCTCCTCGGTGATAATCACCCATGGGGCCACACCGTCCTCGGTGATAATCACCCATGGGGTCACACCATCCTCAGTGATAATCACCCATGGGGTCACACCATCCTCGGTGATAATCACCCATGGGGCCACACCCTCCTCGGTGATAATCACCCATGGGGTCACACCATCCTCAGTGATAATCACCCATGGGGTCACACCGTCCTCGGTGATAATCACCCATACGGTCACACCGTCCTCGGTGATAATCACCCATGGGGTCACACCATCCTCAGTGATAATCACCCATGGGGCCACACCGTCCTCGGTGATAATCACCCATGGGGTCACACCATCCTCGGTGATAATCACCCATGGGGCCACACCGTCCTCGGTGATAATCACCCATGGGGTCACACCCTCCTCGGTGATAATCACCCATGGGGTCACACCATCCTCAGTGATAATCACCCATGGGGTCACACCGTCCTCAGTGAAAATCACCCATGGGGTCACACCATCCTCGGTGATAATCACCCATGGGGTCACACCATCCTCGGTGATAATCACCCATGGGGTCCCACCATCCTCGGTGAAAATCATCCATGGGGGTCACACCCTCTCCGGGTGGCCCAGCAGAGCAGCCATGCCATCTGGATTCATGTTGCCACCAGTACACTGGTCCTTTTTGACATTAGCAAAGATGTGCTAGACTAGTTCTGCAGGCCCAGTCATAAAAGGCGTCCTCTTTCTGGGCTCCGTCCTTCCAGTTCCCTTGATTGAGTTCATGTCCTCTCTGATCTACTTCTTCTCGGCTTCCTTGTGAAGCTGGTTTCCTGCACGTGATGTTCAGGACAATGTCAATGCCAGCAATGACTGTGCTTTTGGTACCCTCTCTCTCCGGCTTCCGTGGAGGCATTTCCACCAATAGGTGAGTCGCCAGTGTTACTCTCTGTCAGACTGACCACCTTCCCCGCTGCCTCCAGGGGCCCAGCCCGCCTGCGATCTCCTGATCTTGTAGACATCGGAGAACATCTCGTCGTGGCTGATGAGGTCCAGGTAGATGATTGTGATGTGGCCGGAAGGAGAGGACAGGAGCGCGGGCTTGGCAGGTGTGCAGGGCCCACATGGTGAAGCCAGAGTGTGCTTGGCAGACGGAGGGGGCAGCAAAGCTCATAGGTCTTCATAGTGTCCATCTTTTTACATGTTGTTTTTCATTGTCAGTGTCAAAACATACTTTTGATTATAAGTTCAAATTTGAATGACATGTCTTATGTTGGCTTTTCTTTTAAAATATATTTTTATTGATTTCAGAGATTAAGGGAGAGGGAGAGAGAGATAGAAACACCAATGATGAGAGAGAATCATTGACCAGCTGCCTCCTGCATGCTCATTACTAGGGTATGTGCGGTGTCCAGGAATTGAACTGTGACCTCCTGGTCATAGGTGAAGGCTCAACCATTGAGCTACACCAGCTGGCAGCTTTTCTTCCTTCCTTCCTTCCTTCCTTCCTTCCTTCCTTCCTTCCTTCCTTCCTTCCTTCCTTCCTTTCTTTCTTTCTTTCTTTCTTTCTTTCTTTCTTTCTTTCTTTCTTTCTTTCTTTCTTTCTTTCTTTCTTTTGTTTTTATAGATCAACCCCACCTCCTACCTCAGTGCCTGTACCCTCTCCATCAATTGAAAAACTAGTGTAGGATGTGGGCCAGCTCCAAGCCTTAATCTACATATACCCACCTTCTGCTGTATTCTGACCTGTGTGTAAAGGTGACCAACCGTCCTGACCATTCTGACCTGTCTGTGAAGGTGAACAACCGTACTGACCATGGCGCGCAAAATGTCCAGCTTTGTTTTTCATTTTAGTTAAGAAGTTATTATGATGAGAAAGCACAATATATTCAATTAGAATTTTTTAGAAATTGTCTTTTTGTGGGATTAAAAACACATGCATTTTCCAAAAAATAGATGATACCAACTTGTTTCATCTAATATTCCTTGACCATCATAGAAAGTGATAAAATTGGCATTTATTCCCCTTTCTGCTCTATCCCTCGGTTTTAAACTCTACCTGAATATATGCAATCATAATCTATACATTTTATTCTAAAGCTTATAAACAGGCAACACACGTGGACTATAATTTTCCATAGAAAAAATGAACTGTAGGAGACTGGCCTAGCTCTCATTTAATGTGAGAAACATTGTGAATACCCAAGACCCTAAAGAAATGATTCACTATTTTGTGGGTAAGTAGATATTGAATAGATCATTTCATATACATATATTTATTCCACTGATATCTAGAAAGGCTTTGGGATAGCAGAATGAAGGAAAAAGCGAGAGATTTTTGCTAGAAAATGTGAATTGTTTTGCTGGCCATTCTGGACCCATTTTAGAACATCTTGAGAGGATAATATGAAATGATTATGTATATACTTCCTTACTTATATGGTTTGTGTGTTTATTGCTAACCTATTTCTTGGGTAATGTATATTTTTTAAAGATGGTACTGGGGAAAATTGCACAGAAATTATACAGAGACTTCAGTTTGGTAATAATGGCTCTGAGAAACTTTCTAGCTGGTCGTCAATATGCACTGATTGCCGTAATTCCTATTATTTTATAGACAACTCAAAATTAGACACTGGTCCTCATTCTTGCCCAAGAATTTATGACACTGTCCAGCATCGGGTAGTGTCCACTAAACGTTTCCAATCCTCTCTAAATGCCACACAATGCAATTGCCCCTGAATGCTTTTCAAATCGCAGGCAGCACAGATAAAGATGTATAATCGGAATAAATAGAAACAGCTTTAATTTTAAAGTTTAAACTATATGGTTGGGCAAGTAGAAGCAACACACCAACATGCTATTTTTGTTTACGTTATAATCTATAGATAAATTTAAAGTATCACTTTTTCTCTTCCCTTGCCATCTTCCTCCCTCTCTATACTTCCTCATTTCCATACTCCCTAAAAATACAACACGAATTTTATTATTTTATTCCAGTCTATTTTTTAAAAGATTTACCGTACATATAAATGCATAAACTATTTATAGCATAGTATAGTATGAGTGTGGATTTGAACTCACATAAATGAAATGAAAAAGCAATCATTCTTTGAACTCAAATGTTTTCAAGTATCCATGTTCCTGCATCTGGAGTCAGTTCAGTCAGTTCTCTGCCATATAGTATTCCCTCCATCATCCATGCTCTTTCCGAGAGAACATATGCATTCTTCCCTACCTTCTTCCCTTGCAAACAACACTGCAATGAACATACTTTCACGTGATGTCTTCAATACATTGTACCAGACATTTCTAGGTTACTTAGTCAAGAATGGTAGGGTCATACAGCATATACATTGTCTAGATATTGCCAAAGACAATTAATCAAAGTTACGCTCCTACCATCTGTATACTTCATTTTTACCAACACTTACTACTGTCATTCTTTTTAATTGTTATCAATATAGTGGTTCTAAAATAATGTTCCATTATCATCAATGATTATGTTTTTGTTAGTGGTATTATTACTACATTTCTTTTTCTTCTTTCTTTTATGTATTTTCTAACTTTTCTTTAATAAGCCTATATCTATTCTTAAAAATTACATAACTTATTTGATCAATCTGTTTTTCTTAATTATATATTTTCAATTCAATAAGCATTTATTTTAGCATTGTGTTGATTGCTACAGACCTAAACATAAAATATATTTTTTTTAAGTTATAGCCCTTACCATTAAAGAGCTTCTAATCTAGTCAGGCAGACAGGTATGTAACAAGCTACATTACTGTTTGGTAACCACAAAAATAGAAATGCATGGGGACATAGGAGTAGCAGGGAGCTTGTTAGCACTAAGGCAATTGCAGGGAAGTCATTCTAGAGATGTAACGAATGAGCTCATATTGATTTTCCTTTGAGGATGCTGTAGGCCTCTGTTTAGGATCTAGGTTAACAGACTGGTAAGGCTAGTAATATACAGAGAAAGCTGTGGAATACTAGTGACACCATCTGAAGACGAACAGGCAAAAATGATTCATTCTAAGAAACAGGGTGGGAATACATTGGGTGGGCAGGTTGACTCAGGATGCCTCCCACTTCCAGGCCTCACAAATACCATTAGAGCAAAGTTATACGGGCACAGTTTCTGAGGCCATGACATAGAAGCAGGGTAGAGTGGGGAGAGGACGCTGATCATAACAGCTTATTACAAGTTCCCATGCTTCTGATCTGGAAATCCCCGTGCACATGGTTGCATACCCTCCTGGCAATCATAGATGAGAGCCCCTGACACTGGATAGGCCAGTGCTTTCTGAGTCGTCAAGCACGCTGAAGTTAGTTCATTTTTCATTCTAGGTGCTTAACTAATGAGGAAAACAAGTCTCAGAAAACCCGAAATTGTCCAAAATCAGAAATTCAGATATAATTTAATTTAAATGAAAACACAGGACTTTGTACCCTAAACCCCCTTCCATTTTCCCTCTTCTAGAACTTGCCTCTAGATGCAAAATTTTCCTTATAAATATATATATTTAGTAAAGGACTCTTGCGTCTCCATTCGTCTGTGGTGAGCGCTTTGAGAAATATGAAAATTGTACAGCTTTAGGGGTACACCCTTACACATATTGTCTTCTGCCTTAAGGTTTGAATTTTTCTGGGCACTTTGGAGATTGTGGGTATATAACTGTAGCTTAGAATTGTAAATGCATTTTAAAAAGGTGACAGTTAGCTGAAAATATTTCAGCCAATAGTTGTAGTCAACTTAAAGAAGGTGATATAGGAGGAAAAAAGTGTCATTTTCCTTTTTCCTTCTAATAAAAATGCAATCTGACTGGGCGCTTCATCCATGTATCCATCCGGCAAATATTGTGGAGCACTCACTATGTGCCAATCAGGGTTAAGTATTTACATACATTATCTTATAATAATTTCCAAAAACAGCTCTGAGATATTGGTATTATTAACTTTATTATAAGATAATTAAACTGGAGGTATGGAGGTTAAGTAATTTAATCAAGGTTACACATCTCTTAAGGAGTAGAACTGATCCCAAAGCTTATTTCTAATTAATTATGCTATACCATAAAAATGCTGTTACGTTTTATCAATGGATTTGAAAAGCAATAGTTCTTTAGAATAACAAAAGGTATTCAAATATCTACATTTCCAAAGCATAAAATTCTAAATGATCTTATTAACAGATAGGGAATAATAAATAGTTTTCTTAAGCATCATGTTAGAGACAGTCACTTCCTTTGGAATGACATGACTTTGTATGCTTGAGCATGTTTTTGTCAAGTGATCCAATGATTCATTTCATATTTTTCAGAAAGTCAAAGCAATGGTCGCTTCATAAGGGAAATATAGGAGGACTCACATGGGAATGTGGTGTAACTATTACTTTGTGTCTATTTCCAGGCAATCGACCCAACTTATATGAGACAAAGTGGAAATACGTTGTAAAACTTTGCAGATTTATTGATGTGACTTCTTTGTTCATTTGACATGTTTTACATATGCAGCTTATAATTTTCACATTGAAAAGAAATATAAAGCCACTAGCTCCTGTAAAAGGTCACCTTTCTAATTGATGTGGTAAAGCCCAGCTGGCGAGCCAGTCTCCGGAATACCCGGGCGGCACAGCAGGGGCAGAGGGCCTCAACAGCAGGCCAGAGGGAAGGATGCTAGCGGATGCCCTTTTCCCGTGTTTGTGGCTGCAGGTCACCAACACCTAATTGTACTTAAGGTAAAGCATCGTTAAATGCTCCAGTGATTTATCCTGCAGACAGCGTCCTCGTGCTAAACATAAAAGGGGAGACTTATCATGACGAACATAGAAAGGGAAGTAATTGAGTCTTTGGTCTGAATTCGCCTCTTGGTTAATAGATTTCCCCTTAGCAACAGCAAAGCAAAATGCTAAGGAAGCACCCTGATAACTGAAGGGAGCTAGCGGCGGCACTGCGGGCCCTGAAGGCTTATCTGCCATGGCCAGCACTCTTCCTGAATGTTCCTTCTGCTCTGGGTCGAGAATAATAGAATCCTGCAGCTCTGTAGATGCTGACTTCATCTTGGAGGAAAAAGTAAATATGAATTTGGCACAGTGCATGATTCTCTATTTTGTTTCTTGGCATTTAAGAAAATTGTTGTAAGGATATCAAGTCTGAGATAGACATGCGGCCTACTTTTAAGTTGTGATAAGGCTTAACAATTATAAACATGATTCAGCACCCACATCAAATTCCATCTTGGACTTGGACAGCCATGGTATGTTTTAAAAATGCCCCTTCATGAGGAAGTAACCGCTTGAGCTAAAGCCGACCCTGCCCTTCATCAACCTTGATAATAATGCCAAAGCGTTTGGACACTATCAGCAATGTTTTAAGATGGCATTACAATTTTCAGAGCCAAAAGTTTGATTTCTGTTTTGGTTTGTTTTTAAAGCTTTTTTTTACTACTCCAATGCTATAGACAAACTAAGTATGTGTATAAAAACGTTGACAATCTAAGAAAACTACCAACAAATGTCAACTCAAATGGAGCTATTAGGGCAGTCCTTCAGACAAAATGTCTTTCACTTACTGTATATTGGCTATTCTGTGTCTGTGGCAATTTGAACAGAGCTACACACTGCATCGATCACAGGTAATGAAGTTGAATAGAAGTCCAGGTCATTGTATTATTGGCATGAAAAGTAGATACTAAAAGATGAATTTCCAAGTTATTTTCTTTTTTAATATCTCAGTTGTAACTCTTTTCTATTCCCCTATCTCTTAATGGTGGTTTTTTTAAAAATATATTTTATTGATTTTTTTTACAGAGAGGAAGGGAGAGGGATAGAGAGTTAGAAACATCGATGAGAGAGAAACATCGATCAGCTGCCTCCTGCACACCTCCTACTGGAGATGTGCCCGCAACCAAGGTACATGCCCTTGACCGAAATCGAACCCGGGACCCTTTAGTGCGCAGGCCGACGCTCCATCCACTGAGCCAAACCAGCCAGGGCTATTCCCCTATCTCTTAATCATAATTATAAAGTACATTTTATTGACTAAGTGGTCTCTCCATTCCAATTCACCTTCAGCTATATTTTAACATAATAGACTGCCAACACAAAGAAGGCTAGATAGACTACTTTCCAAAATGTCCATATTAGTGGAGTGTGCCTTGCAATAAGGACACAGGAGTAGAGTAAGAGAGAACATTTTAATAAGTAGTGATTTTGCTTTTGTCTGTATAGTAAAATGTTCATGATTCCTTTACAATCATGAAGTTTTTAATAATTACTATAATTCTTGTATTTTTTATAAATAGATGTAATTGCTAACCTATATTACCTCTTAAAATTTTATTTTAATATATTTGTAATACAGCAAAACTCTAAGGTGACAGCTCTAAATGTTGCAACAATAGTAGCAGGAAATTTCAAAAAACCATTTGACTTTATGGAAGAGGTCTTATAACTTCTTGCTGTTTAATTAAATACAAATAGAAAGTACTTTTTAAATACACACACACACACACACACACACACATAGGTTGGGGGGGATCCCTCAGCCCAGCCTGCGCCCTCTTGCAGTTCAGGAGCCCTCAGGGGATGTCCAGCTGATGGCTTAGGCCTGCTCCCCGGCAGTCAGACATCCTTAGAGCTGCCACAGAGGCAGGAGAGGCTCCCACCACCGCCACTGCGTTTGCTAGCCGTGAGCCCAGCTCAGGGCTTCTGGCTCAGCAGCGCTCCCCCTGTGGGAGCACACTGACCACCAGGAGGCAGCTCCTGCATTGAACGTCTGGCCCCTGGTGGCCAGTGTGCATCATAGTGACTGATCATTCCACCATTCGGTCAATTTGCATATTAGCCTTTTATTATATATTGATTTCAGAGAGGAAGGGAGAGGAAGCGAGAGATAGAAACATTAATGAAGAGAAATAATCATGGATTGGCTGCCTCCCACATGCCCCTAATGGGGATCGAGCCCACAACCTGGGCATGTGCTCTGACTGGGAATCATACCATGACCTACTGGTTCATGGGTCAACACCCAACCACTAGACACACCAGCCGGGCCATAGAAAGTAGTCTTAAGCATCAAGAATTGTAGCATATCCTTAGGGAAGTGAAAACCATAGAGCACCATTCCAGATGAAACTGAAGTATAATTTAGGTATTCTAGTCATACAACCATAATATTTCATGAATATCTACGTAACACCTTATGTGAAGTTATATGCATCTACAAGGCATATCTATGTAACAGTGATTGGAAACCCATATGTGAGATCTTCCAGGACACTGTAAAATATATCCATGTTCTATGATTATTGGCAAGCAGGGCCAGCTCAAGCAAGAGTATAGAGAAGGCAGTTGATCTTTGCTCAACACAATCTTTCTTTTATCCTCATTCACTCACACTGCTTTCCATATATTCATTGACTTTTCCACTGAATGATGAAAACATTCATTTATATATCACCCCACGTATGTATTCATAGTGTGATCATAGAAGACTATGCTATGTTATATTATAGAATAACAAATGAGGCTTGCTGTGTTTTAGCAAATATTTTCAAAATTTTAGGCTGTAGAATGATGAATGTAATTTCTTCACCACAAGCAAAAATTACATAATATTCTGGTGAATTTCCTAAGGGGAAAAAATCAATAGCAGAGAGAACTCACTGATACAGTGCCTGGATTGCATATTATAGGAAGGGACAGATAACCATTATAATAGCCTGGTTATTAAGTAACAGGAAAGGAGTAAAGGGGGGACTAGATAACAGGCCTTCTATTGATACACCTTTGCCAGGAAGCTGCAGTTAACACTCTCCAAGTCTGTTCCCCACAGATCACTGGGGGAAGGTCCTGGACAACACACGCATGCCCAGTAAGGTCTGGGTGACATGAGAAGATGCTCACCTGTCAGTCACACCTGGGAGCGAGTATGGCCAGATAGGCGTGGCCACTGCAAACTCTGGAAGAGGTAACATTTAAACTCCTGAACAAAGGAGCTCTCCTTCTTGCTGCTTGCCCGCCCTCCTGGCTCTCCTGTGCAGGGGCATGCTCCCCTGAATTCGCCCACGTGGCTCACCGCCATGTGGGACCCACACAGTAGAATGTGGACTGAATGTAGCCTGATACTACGTTGGACCCCCTCCGCCATGGAACAGAAACCCTGGACACTGGCTTTGCTTCTCGCTCTACTCAAGCTCCAGCCGCACCTTTTTCTGGACTGGGTTAAGGGGCATGGGCCTTTACAACCTAAGGAATGTAACTCCACAAAAATAAAGCTTTCTACTACAGCTCATCCTGCTGTGGCAGCCTCCAGATATGCTAATTCCAGCGGCACCCTAAGACCCCCATAGAGGAATCCCCCTTGTTCAATCCTCTGATAACAGGGCCATCCTATGAAGGGGGAAGGGCCATATCTTCCCTTCATTCCCATGAGCTTCCCTCATAAGTTATTTCTTGTCTTCCTTCCACCTATGCAAGACCCAAGGAAAGGCCACTGACTTTCAAGAAGTGTGAGGCACACACTTTTACCTCTATGCAACATTTCTGTCAGCTCATAGTTCTGTCCCATTTCATTTATCAAAAGCTTAAAAATATTTTGTTTTACCTGAAAATGTCACTATTAAATTTTATGCTATTAACAGTAGTAGAAATAGCAAAAGGGTTAGAAATGAGAGAGCAACTCTAACCCTATTTCTGAAAACTTCCATTCCCATCATTGGGCAATTCTCAAATCAGTGTTACGGTTAAAATGATATTGCATTTTTCATGAATATAATCATTTATGTAAATCAGAAGAATGTAAATCAACAGATCTTATGAAATGTCTAAATAGACAAAATGTTCTAGACTATATCATAACAATAGCCATGGTGTATCTCATAAGACAATGATGGAATGAGGAAGAGAATGAGTATGAAGAAAGAAAAAAGGAAGAGAAAGAAGGACTGGATTAATTCATTTGGCAGCAATTGCCACGTGAGAAATTATTGACACATGAGAAATTTCTTCCCTAATTGCTGCATTTGTGCTGAGGAATTATGGCAGTCAGAAGCTGATAGTTTTATTGACTTCACAAGTAGGCCAGACAATAATACATACTTGATCAACTTTATTAGTCAAGTTGGGTCCTGTAGAGTAGCAGAAAGATCACCTGGCTTCAGAGTCAGAGAGCCTTGTATTCAAAACCCAGCTCTCTGCTTAGTTTAGACCATTAACTTTTCTGAATTACAATCTTATCCTCCATAAAATATTAATAACAAGAATTCCTCAGTTATCTGTTGCTAAATAACGTCTGTGAAATGCTTAGCCACATGCTTAGTACACAGAAAGCTCTACTAAAAATCCAATATTATCATCATTGCTATCTGGGTGACTATGAAGTCATCTTCATTACTCCTGGTAGTTATGTTCTATAAAGTCACTGCAAACACGAAATTAGCGAATACTGGCAAATTGCTCTACAGGGAAATACAAGGTTAGGTTCCTGTGAGCCTCTGGTCATATCTTTATCATCCAAACTGCCATTTGCATCATATAACTTCATTTGCCAACATCCTTGTGAAACAAGTCAGTCTCATCAATGTTAAAAACATGCTTTCTTTCACATATACCTTTCCAGTATGATACTTAAAAGGTATAATCTCCCTACATTATTCATGATTTCCGTATTTTTAAATTTGCCTACTCACTAAAATTTATTCATAACCTCGAAACCAATCATCGCAGAGCTGGCTGCGGCAGCACGTATACTAAAAGTGGACCGATAATTAGCATGGCCCCTGGGTAAGGATGACACGCCAATTCGTGAAGCACTTCATATTTTTCATGCCTGAGTTTTGGGCTTCTTTCCTGGAGGTAGCCAATCAATGTTTCTCTCTCTCTCTGTCTGTCTCTCTCTCCATTCCTCTCTCTCAACAAAACCTTGGGTGAGGATTAAACAAAAAATCAATAACCACAGCTCATTCATTACCATTTGAGGGCATGGATAGAGTGGTGAAAGCCTGGGTTACTTGATGTGCACATTCCCAGATAAGGCTGCACAAAGTGATACCCTGGCTTCTTTCAGTTCTTATACTATCAACAAACGCCCTTTCTGCTGTTTATGTAGTGTCATGTTTTTTGGCGTGCATGTGTGTGTGTGTGTGTTGTGTGTCTGTGTGTGTGTGTGTGTATGTGTGTGTGTGTGTGCATGTGTTTTTATGTGTGTATGAGTGTGTGCGTGAGTGTGTGTGTGTGCGTGTGTGAGTGTGTGTGTGAGTGTGTGTGTGTGTGTGTGCGTGTGTGTGTGTGTGTGTGTGTGTGTGTGTGTGTGTGTGTGTGATTATACTATGTAAGATGATCCCAAGCATAAAGTGAGCAACTGAATGTTGTTGCCCGGTGCTCCCAAGCACAACAGGGACCTGCTGCGCCTCCTGGAGAAAACGCTTGTGTTGGATGCTTCCTTTTGACGGCATCTTTCTGTCTGCTTCCATCTGGTCCAATCAGGACCCTGGAAAAACCCAAATGCATTCAACTGGTCTTGGGAATTTACAGGAATTTGAGAAAATTTGAATTCATTTATTCTTCTTAAACATTTTATGTAAATGCCATTCCTTCTATTTTATAGGAGAAAATGAGAATTTGGACTGATATGTTTAAGGTAATATAGTTCACTCTCTGTAAAAATGAGTTTTTGGTTATGAAGTGGAAAAAAAATATGAGTGACTTCCCTGCATGAAGCTTGCCTACAACCAGCCAAGATTTGAAATGTTAGGAGGTAAATGTATGTTGGTGCGTAAGAAAGTGTAGTAATCACCTTAATTAACATTCTGTTTCTATGTGTAGAAATATATAGCTCTTATTGTTACTTAAATACTTATGTTAAGAAGAAATAGTCTTTCTTAAAAGTCAGCGCACTCCATTTTCAATCATGTTTATAAAGCTAGTTTAAGAGTTAATTGAAACTTTTTTGCCAACCATTGATCTCAATTAATTTTTACAGAGAAAACACAGCCTTGTTCTTTCTGTTCATCTGACAGCTCTTCCTTTCACGGGGTAGACGTTTCCAAAGGCCACCTCTCCTCATTCCCAGAGTTAATTACTAGAAAGGAAAGTGGGACAAACTTCAACGAATTTTATCATTTGAACAACACAGTTATGGAAACCTTAACAGTTGTAATTAACACTGGGTCTATATTATATCTTAGGTTTCAGTAGTAAGCCACAAAGTTTATCAAAATCTTCTGTTAGTTGAAACAATTTCAACAAGATTACCTTAAAGTTTTCTTATGAAAATCAACCTATACTACAAGACTGATGCATAAATTGAAATTTGAGTCCATTAAGGAGCATTAGAAATAGTTGACCTCACAACAGCATGAGAGAGAGAGGCGAGAGAGCAGGGGGGGAGGAATAAAAAGAAAAAGACTAAGGAAGAATGGGAAAGTGGGAGAAATAGAAGGAAAAAGGAAGAAAGAAAATCTAAAAGGTATCTTTCAAAGAGGGAAAACTATGCAACATACTTTATAAGGGTAGACAGACATAATATATAAAGAGTTTAATACATAAATACTTCATCCACGCCCATAAAAAGATAGAAAAATTATTAAGGTTATAGCCTCTAAAACGGCTCCCCATAATCCCATCTTCTGTTATTCATGCCCTTGTATAACCCTTTCCACTTGGGTATGGACTGTACTTGATGACTCTCTTCTAATGAATAAAATATAGCAAAAGTGACAGATGTCAATTCCAAGATAGATGAGAAAAAGATAATGGCTTCTGTCTGTGCACTTTCACTCTCTAACTCACCCTAGAGGAAGCCGACTACCATGTGATGAGGCAACTAGGTGGAGATGCGCACATGGCCAGGGACTGAGGACTGTCCCCAGGCAAGTGAGCCTGGGTGTGAATCACAGCTCAGTCTTCCCGTTAGACTGTAATGAAAACCTGACTGCAACCTATGAGAGACCTCGAGCTAAAGCGCCCTTCCGTACAACTTGTTCCTAAATGTTTGTCTTTTTAGCTGTTAAATTTAGGAGTAAGTTAGGATATAAAGAAGTGACTTACCAAAACAGTACAAGTTCTCAATGATTTATGAAAATATTTCAATTTCATTAGTAATTTAATAAAAACAAACCAAAATAGCAATGACCACTTTATATTTCAAATTGGATAGATAGAATAATTGAAATCTTCTATTCATTGCATTCCTAAAATAAACAGTGAGGGTTTGTGTCTATGTATATGCCTCTGCATGGGTATTCTAAAAATACAACAATTGGAAATTTGCATTTATTAAGTTACCTAAAGGGAAGAGGCGGATGTGAGTATGTGCATGTGGGTGTGTCTGGGATTGTGTTGTCACCAATGCACTCTGTTAATAAAAATAACTTAGGATTATTTCAAGATTTACTCATTACACCATACATCACTTGGATTCTATCTGTTACATGTGGTAGCCCAAAATAAAAAAAATTAAAAGTCTTCGGTTAGAGTTTCATATCTACCTACCACGCTTTAGCTTTACAGACCAGTATACCCAATTTTTCCTGAGCCTTAGTTCCTTTTTATATTGTTAGCATATCCACAGTTTTCTGCACAAGTTTGTAAAAACAATTGAGATACTGTATGTGGAAATACACTGTAAATAGCAAGGTGATATGTATACATAAGACATTATTGTCTTGTAAATTCTCCGATGTATCGGTGACTCTAGGACAAAACCATAATCCGTGAAGGTAGGCAACCTGATTTTGCCCTCCATTAATCAGTTACTGTTCTTGAGGGATTCAAATATCGAGTGAGCAGAGAACCCTACATTTCATTAAAGGCACAGGCCCCAGAATCCTAGTCTCACACAACAAGTCTCATCCTACATGGGTTAACTTCGAGATTTATCCTAGAGACACATATACATTTATTTCAGAAAGTTATAATTTGACAGGGTAGTCACCCACAGCTGCACATTTGGCCCTCACCACAACCCTGGCAGAGACGAGAACCGTTTTCATTTGGCAGGCGAAGTGACGAAGCAGATTGAGGAGGTTGCCCAAAGTCACATTCCCATAAAAGAGTTAGAACTCAACATCATTACGTCTCGGACAGTGTTCTTTGTTGTGTTTTTCATAAGAGTGCTTATAATTATGAATAATTGGCAGCAACTCTATGTCTAAGAATAGTGAGTTGTGTAAATAAATTATGATACATCAACAAAATAGAATATCTTGTAGCTATCCAAAATGATAATAAAGAATGACAGTCAACTGCAGGTTTGGTACATTCGTAAGTATTTTATGATCATTGTGATTATTTCTCCAGGAAGCTAGCAGCAGATCCAAAGAATTATGAGAGCCCTGGCTGCTGGTGTGGCTCAGCTGGCTGAGCACCATCGGCTCAATTCCCCATTAGGGCACATACCCAGGCTGAGGGCTCCTGGAGACAACAGATCAATGTTTCTCTCTCTCTCTCTCTCTCTCTCTCTCTCTCTCTCTCTCTCTCTCCCCCTCCTCTCTCTCAAAATCAATAAGACCACTTAAAAATTAAATAAAAAGAAATATGAGAATTAAAAAGTCAACTATAACTTTTTCATTTTTCTGTCTTTTTCCCACATCTTAGTCTTATTAGAATAACTTTAATATTTATACCCATACGTTTCCAAATCTGACATTTTCTCCAAAATGCCTTTTACTAGAAAACTTGAAATTTTAAGTAAACCACCTCTTTATTCCACCTGTGTGTTGGCATCTTGAGAGAAAATAATCTGCAGAGGAAGCCTTGCAGGAAGTATTTCTCCAAAACAGCACAGTTCCCACAAAAATCATCTGAAATTAGTCTTCTGAGAAAATGTACATCAAAAGATAATATTAGGAGAGAAATGCTCACTTTATGGTTAATCAAGTTGTTTCAATAGCTGAATTTAATGTGGATTTCACTGAAGAAACCTAAAATCTTGCTCTTAAATATCTATTATTTTATTTCAACACAGATTATTTTTAGTGGGTCTATATTTTCGCTAAAAAGGTTATTCTATTCACAGCTAGATATATTTCTGAATATGTCTAATTAGGAGACATCTATTCTTTCCACCTTTGTCATCCCTTTCCACACTAAGTGGACCCGTTTTCCCACCTAAAAATTCACAATCGACAGTATAAATAGCCATTCACCTTAAAATGGGGTTGACTGGTGAAATAGATTTCTAGACTAAAAAATAGTGGGAGGGAAGGATAGGGAGGGGTGGTATCTGCATTCTATATTTATAATGTTAATTTCTTCATATTCCCTTGGCTTTTAAATATCTACATGGGTGGTGCTATGCAAAAGGAAGGAGGAAGCAAGGGTGGACAGAGTCACATGTCCTTGAAACAGATATGACTTGACTTTGTAGCTCACATAATAACTGATAGCAGAGAACACTCTAGTTTTTGAACTAAAATGAGAAAAAGCAAGTCCTTTTAAACATTCCAAATATAAACTGTTCACCCAATTAAGAAAGTGCATTCCCTCCCAGTCCACAGTGTGGTCAGGGGCAGATAATTGCAGATGTCTATGTCAGCCTTGCAAAGAGCTTTCAAGAATCATTAAGCATTGGGAAGTTTTATGCAGCCTGCAAAGTGTGCCTTAACTGCACTGGCGCTTATTAAAACCACTCCTCCCCCACCCCCGACTCACTGCAGAGCCTGCGTATCATTGTCAAGGCCTGGCCACCATGTCACCGTGTTTCCGCACCAGATAATGATCTCCGAACCCTCCTCCACCCCCCCCAACCCCCGCCCAACGTACATTTCCATCAACATCGAAACGAGGGACGTGAGAACGCTTTCTCGGGGGACTGACATTTCCCCTAGGATGGTATCAGGACGGCATTAAAACAGCCATCTTGTTAATATTTGCTTTTTCATGTTGGACGACATGTGCCATGTAACTGATGTTATACAAATTGTCACGGGAAGACTCACTTCCCCTGGTGTCATGCAGATCCAGTGCCCATTTCACATCAAGCTTCTGTCTCAGTTCTGTGTTGCCTGTGCTGTGCCTTGTCCGTGCAGTTGAACATTTATTTTTCATGGTTTAGCCATACAGAGGACATGCTAGGAAGAAGTCATAAATAAGTAACTAAAGAAACAAACAGCCTGGCTGTGGTGGCTCAATGGTTGAGCATTGACCTATGAACCAGGAGGTCACAGGTTCGATTCCCTGTCAGGGCACAGGCCCTGGTTGTGGGCTCGATCCCCAGTAGGAGGTGTGCAGGAGGCAGCCAATCCATGATTCTCTCTCATCAGTGATGTTTCTCTCTCTCCCTTTCCCTTCCTCTCTGAAACCAATAAAAATATATTTTTCAAAAAAAGAAAAGCAAGAAACAGCTTCCCGTGCTGCCCAATGTGCCTTCCCCTCTGTGCTGACAGCTGGGCCACCAGAGGGCTCTGCCCGGGGGTCTTTTTTCAGAAGGTCATGGCTCTGTTTCGCCCTTGCTTGGTTGGGGTTTTTGGTCCGGGGCTTTCATGTATTTCTCCCTCTGGCAGATCTACCGCCTGAAGCTGACAGGAATCTACTGTTAAAATCCTAAGCTGCAGACATCCATTCAGCTCCAGCCGACATGGGAAAGACATGCCCTCCTGATGCTGGTATCTTCGCGTGTATTTCTCACACCGATTCGGTCATGAAATGGAGTCAGAACCCATGAGGCTCCCTCTTCCCGCAGAGGATATGCTTTCAGAACAACCAGGACGCATCCCAGTGGCCTCAGAACAGCCGTGGGTCAGGCACCGCCGGAGCAATGTCGCTGGGCAGCACCCAGGGCCACGCGGCCTCCTGCAGGGCTGGCCGGCCCCTGCGGGTCGGTGGGGAGGCAGCATTAGCATTCACACTGCACTGCCAGCACTGGCCATGGCCTGGCACTGTTTTCACTGGAACCCTATCTAATAAAAGGGTAATATGCAAATTAACCATCACTCTGTCACAAAGATGGCAGTGCCCATAGCCACAAGATAGCAGCGCCCAGTCCCCTCAGCCCTGCCTGAGTACCCCAGTCCTGGGGGGGCAGCCGCTGAGAGCGGGCAGTGTGAACCACCTGGCAGAATGCTTGCTTCGTCGCCGCAGCAATGAGGCAAGTGTTCCACCCAGGATGTGGAGGGCCTCTGGGCAGCGGGTGCAGAGCAGCCAGGCCCCGCAGAGAGCAGAGAACCATGGGGAGTAGGCCTAAGCAGTCAGGGCTCCAGGATTGGAGAAGGCTCCTCTGAGGGCTCCCAGATTGGAGAGGGTGCAGGTCAGGCTGAGGGACCCACCCCCTGTGCACGAATTTCGTGCACCGGGCCTCTAGTAATGACATATTCTCCTACTTCTGGGCTAGACATGAAACCTGCAAGGAACTTTGTTTCTCATTTTCCAGTGAGGTTTCTCTAAAAGCCATTTCTCAGATATCTTAGCAATTCACCTAATTAGAGGCAAAGCCCAACAATGAAATCCAACGCCTGGCAGGTGCTATGCCAAAGTGGGGTCGAAGGCCATTCCGGGCAGCGTCACGGGGAATGGCTGGGATAACGGCGGTGACAGCAGGAGAGAGGGTGATTCTGGTGGCTGAAGTGCTATTGGTGGGTTTTTCCTGAAGATTGTGACTGAGCAGAAGGAGCGGCTGTTTCACACATGTCGGATTTCCTCCAGGTGAGACTTCTGGAGGGAAGTGATGGGTCCGCGCTCACTCTGCAAGGTGGTCCATTCGGGAGGAGAAGGTTTCATCAGCCCCTCCCCCTGGCTGCGCAGCATCTTGCAAAATCCCTTACGGACCTGATGCCATCCGAGGGCACAGCGGAGACAGAGGAGAGTGGAAAGCGGCGGTGTGCTTTACGATGAGAGCCCTGCAAGCCGTTTGATATTCTTTTGGGGAACTCCCACCGCCTACACTCCCTTTAAAATGCAGTTCAGTTCGGCAGATCCATCCCTTAGACCACAGTGTAGGGACACATCGACAGATTAAAAAACAAACATTCTCAACTGCGGTCCCCAAACACAAACATCCATCTTCAAGACTCTCTGCTGCTTGTCTGGAGATCGGAGGAAAAATACATAATGTTTTCTTAGCCAGATTTCATCTTCTCTTCAGTCCATGGCGACTTTTATAGGTGAATTGCGATCTTCATCAGCACTTCCTGGGGTTCAAGGAGAGCTCAGACATTGTTTTTAAAGGTCCTGAGAGCAGTTTCCGCCGCTTGGGCTTCAGACCGAGTGCAGGGTGACAGTGGAAGGAAACCCACTCCTGCACAATGAGAAGCTGCCCAAACGATGCCCCGCCTGCAGGACGGATGTCACGTGCAAGGCCATCGGCAGTCTTGCCCCGAGGGGGCCAGCAGTTGAGTGGGCTATTTCTGGTGATGGCACTGAACAGGAGGCAGGCAGTGCCAGCGGTGATTAAAGAAGGGAAGCGCCAAGAGAAGGAACACACAACAGCTGGAAAATGTGTGAGAGGCCTGTAGACAAGGTTCTCACGTCTTTTGAAAAGTACCTTCATGAAAAGCTCCTAGTCACGGTTGGAACCCTATAAGGAATGAAGGGATAAAAGGCCACGGTACCTATTAAACCTCTCTTTCAAGATTTATGTCCAAGAAGCCCAGTAAGAAATGAAAGATATTTGAATGGAAGGTTTTTCCTCCCACGTTCAAGTCCTTTTGCAACGTGAAGCTTGATGTTCTCACAATGTTTTGGAAGGACCTACGTGACCCCATCCAACAGGAGAAGTCAGCGGCCATTAGAGTGTAAAAGCAGAACCTCAGATGAGAAGCTGGTGATGGGTCACTGAAACATACATGCACATGGGAAACGGGAAATGCAGTGGGACCTCATCAAGACGGCCCAGTTGTCACCAAAGTCAGAACACCTATGCACCTGTGTGTCTCAACCTGTGGTTGGGATCCCTGAAGAGACAAGAGGGAGAGGAAGGGGGAGAAAGGAAAAAAGAAAGAAGAAAGGGAGGGAGGGAGGAAGAGAGAGAGGAAGGAAACCTTAAAACACTGATGTAATTCTAGTTCACATTTACAAACTTATTTAATGTTTTTGCTGAAAAGGTGGGCTCCACGTTTTCCGAGCAGGAGGTGCTGCCCCGCTTCCCGTGGCGGCCCGGCCACGCCTTCAGTCTGGCTTTATGGGCTCGCAGACCATACTGACGGTCAACTCAGAACACCCGCCACAGCCGAAGGGAAACTCCTCAGGATGCCTGGTGTTCCCGGTGGGGCTGGAGGTGACCTTGTGAAACTTTGCCCACCTTACATCACCTCGCTGGCTGACAGTCCACTGGGAGCCCACAGCACCCGCTAGGTGAGGTAAGACTCAGGCCCACCAGCTTAGATCGAGTGACTAGCCCTGTGTGGCAGCTGTGGCCGAGTTGCCCACATTAGGCAAAGAGGGAAATGCAAATCTTCTCAACCAGAAAAAGACTGTGTCAAGACAGGGAAGGGAAGGAAGAGGTCTTTGTCGCAGGTGGCACCTTCTGAATTACACTGAACTGTGGTTTTAACAATACAAATGCTAGTAACAGATTTCCTTGCATTTTTATCATAAGCCAGCTTGCTATCGATTGCGGTGCTTGGGGTGTCTTTCAACTGCCTGTCAGAACCCCTCCTTGCTAAAGTTCGCTCATCACCAAAACCTTTGGGACACGCGGGTGTGGGGAGATCATCCACCGCAGAGTCTGGACTCGGAAAGTGCTGCTGTAATCGGTCCTCTTTTTTGTTGCTGTTGTTTGTGGCCATTTTTTTCATCAAAAGGGACAGCCAGTTCCCAGAGCTGACAACGAGAGATGACATCTTTTTTCTTCGTCATTTCTGATAACAAGCCATTTTCAACTCCTGGACACTAAGGGGCTGTACAAAGCAGGGTAAACAGAAGGACAAATAAAGAGGCATCGGGCCGTACTGTGCTGGGTTTCCTTTCCTGTAATAATGTATTTGCCAAGGTAGATGTGCAGGGCATAATCCATCAGGTCTCCAAGAGACAGAGGATGACTTGGAAGGGCGATCTATGGGAATGGAAAATCCAGCCAAGCATTAATCTCTTATGTGTACATGACTACGTATGTACAATCAACGTTGACTTTGGCCATTCTTTCATGTACAGTATTGCGTCTGATGTAACTTCTGCCTGCTCATGGGAGCAAAGAGCAGAACTCCAGGACATTTTTTGACATGATTCTAAGCAGAGATATCACTTCCCTATTCAACTCACTAAAATTGAAAGTTCCAAGTGTGCCAACCCATCAACACATGTTTTACATGTGTTAGTCCCTCAAATGTGATGAAACTTAGAAGCCTGCCATTAAAAAGTAAAGTCTTCAAGTGTGGGCATTCAAAGTCCTCTTGTGCTTAAGCTAGCCTTAACCTGAAACAGCAAATGATCTCCAAATTCTTGCAGATTTAATAAAAATTGCAATTACATTGGAAAGTTTAATGGTAGTAACCTTTTAATTTAGGAGAAGGGGGAAGAAAAGCATTTTCCATTTGAAAACATAAAGAATCATAAACAAAGTTCTCAGACTCCTAGAGCAAAAATGTTGCTTCCATACGCTGATATAAACTGCCCATAAAATTAGTCATGTGTTACTATGCAACATGCTGTATGCTTTCTGAGAAGACTCTTTGGTAAACTTGATCAAGAACATTAAGTATGAAAATAAGCAAAAAAAAAACATTTAACTTTGCTGGAAAGTCATTAAATAAAATATTCATCATCTCCCATCATTTTTTAAAGAGGCCTAATGTTCACATATGGCATGAAAGCTATGCGGATAAAATGGATCAGCTCTTAAATGAGTTGGAGGAAATTCACTCGTCTGCTTTCCCCTTTACAAGGAAGCTACTGGAAAGGACCCTCTCCACCCAGGATTGCTCAGACTACATTAGTTGGAGGTCATTTAGAAGGCAGCACCAACTGTATTACCCTCTTAATGATGAGCAGCATGAAAGTATTCTATTTCATGAGAAATGGCAGATCAAATACATAGTTTTCATGTAAACTCTTACACAGTACCTCATTCAGCATGATTTTTGAATTTCTGGAGAATATTCTAAAGAAGTATTTTTTTTAGATGACACTGAAGCTTCAAATTGGCAGACTATAATGTTTGTCAAATAAAACAATAAAAGAAAATATGAAATGAGTAACTATTTCAAAAATACTAACCTAATACTAAATTTTCTGAATGGAAAGCACACCTTTATCATAAGGGCCAACAGCATCATGACTAAAGGAGAGAGACTGTGGCCTCCTCTGGGGATGGTGGTTGGCTCTCACTGTAACCAGCTCTTATTCCACCCGCCTCTGTCTTGTCATTGACTCCTGGGACCTAGGCTTTGAGAAGATCACATCTGTGAGGCAGAGTGACCACTTACCTCAAGGAGTACCAACAACAAACAATTAGAAGCTTGGCTCATAGGAAATATGTAAGAGCCAGATTCATGGAGACAGAACAGAGATTGTCAGGGGTGAGGGGAGGGCAATAGGAAGTTAGTGCTTAATAATGACAAGAGCTTCAGTACAGGATGATGAAAAGGATTTAGAAATAGTAGTGATGGTTGCACAACCTTGTGAATGTAATTAACCATCTAATTCTACACTTAAAATATATGTGTATATGCATAACCCATGGACAGACAGTAGGGACATGCTGGCCTGGGGGAGGGAGCAGGAGTGGGTGGAGGGAGCTAAAGGGGGGGAGGTAAGGGGGACATCTGTAATACTTTCAACAATAAATATACACTTAAAAAATAATAATTTACCTGGCAAATTTTAAAAAAAGGTCCATGATTTGTACTTTCTCATGCTTATTTTCTTAGAATATTCTTATGATAGGCTCACCATTAAAAACTACATTTCAACCTAAAATGTCAGTGGACTGTGTTATATTACATAGTTCCAAAAGAATTTATTTTCTACTCCTTTTATATGGTAGATGAATAGTAGTTACAGGTGCATATGACACCATCCCTGGCGTAGGAGGTGATGGAACTCTGCGTAATAAGGAAAACCAGGAGTCTGAGAAACACCTGTAGGCTTGGCCAGGGCATTCCCAGCTGCGCCCCTTTTAGCAAATAGAAATACAGATCAGAGCAAGGCCTCTCTAATGCATCCATTACTTTGGAGTTAAAATTATACAACCTATCTCTGTAATTACATTCATTTCATTGTATATTTTAATATACAAACTAGTGGCCCGGTGCACGAAATTCGTGCACATTAAAAGGGAATTAATGAGAGGAAATAATTTAATATTGCTATTTTCCCTTTCTCTAAAATAGAAGTGTCAGAGATGAAAGAAAATAGGTAAAATGTATATGAAAATGTCCCTCCTGTCAGAGTCAGGGGTGCGCTGGGGGACCCAGAGTCAAATACCTGCCCACCTACATGAACCTCGAAATCACCCAAGACCCAGACCTTGCCAGCCCCACCCCCATCAAGCCCCGCTGGGTGGGGGGTGCGGCCTCAGGTCCCCTGGCCCCTGCACAAGGGTGCAAGGGCATGAGGGCATGATGACCATTTGCATATTAGCTCTTTATTATATAGGATGATACCTACCTGCATTTTCATTGTAGAAACTTGTAACATTAGGAAAAGCAAATACCCTCTCCCCTCCAACTACTGAACACTCCCCAAGGCCACTCCTCAGAGAAAAGTACTGTCTTCAGTTTTTTTCTCTTCCAGATATCAAGGCATACTTGGGGGTTACTTACAATGTTATGTTTGCCTGATGAATTCTATGGAAAGCTACAACAAAAGAAGAACCTGTTATATTTTGAAAGTCTGCTACAGACACTAGATGTTTTATACACATTGTCTTAATTAGTATAGCAAAGCTTCAAGGTGTAGATGGCTATCTCTTTTTAAATATGTGGAGGTTGAGGAGGAGTTCAAGTATATTCCTTATGACCTCACAGCTAGTAAGTAACGGAATCAAACCTCCCTGATCTCAAACTCGTTGTTGAACTGACCCACAGTAATCTGAAGGGCATGCTAGAGGAAGTGGCTTATGACAAGAGCCTGTTCTGCCATACGATGGCCTAAACTGAGTATGGAGGGTGGGCAGGTCAAAGAGTATTTATTGCACTCACACCATAGCTTCACGTCCAGAAATGCCTTCCGAGGCATTAGCTGTTTCTGTCTACAGACCGATTTATGTTGAGCATAGATTTCTGCAACATTAACAGTGGTGACTATAGAGTAGACATTGCCTATAAATCCAACTTCTTCGTCAAGCCAGTGATAAAAAAAAAAGATAGAGAGGGCACACATGGATAGGAGAAAACAGTTCTATTTTATATCTCCAATAGAGAAAAGAAAATGTAGAGGTACTTTCCACTTAGCCAGAGGCGGCTGAGGCGTTTAATCCTGCTCATTTAACTGAGAAGATGATATCTTATCTAGTCAATGAGAAAATACAACGGGATTAAACCTAATCGATTGCCCTGTGATTCTCAGATTTGCACCCCTCCCCGCTGCCTGACAGAAGCTCTGACCTCTCTAATGGGGGAAACAGTGATCCAGGACACTCCGAGCAGCCAGGCGTGAGCACGGAATGGAAGCAGACCTGCCTTTGATTTTTGTTTGTTTTTTTAGTTTTTTTTTTAATGAAGCAACTAACTGAACAAGCACAGCAGGGTCACAAATCGGATTCATCGACAGCCGAGTCATCTTGACACTCATGGTAAGAGAAACCATGTAACTAAGACGTGAAACAAAGGTGTCCACTCTATTCGAACAGTGTCCCCAAATACGAACGCTTCCCCCCTGGCCTCCACTGAGCCCTCCCAGGTGGTTCCCGTTAGGAGTGTGTGCCTTCCGCTCACTGCACAGGGAATCCCGAGAGGAGAGGGCGTTAGCCTGCCCGGCCTGGGTCCCTTACACGGGACAAAAATCATCCCTCTCCGTCCTGCGATGGCCCACCCTTCACTTACCACGTTGAGTGACTCAAACCGAAACACAAGGTAACAGGTGCCGCTAGACCAAAGGAGAAACGCTGAGGATGCTGGGGAAGCGTGTTAATTAAAAGAAGGAGCGCATGTTTGTGAATGGCACTTATCCTAAGTAAGTAGCCATAAAGATATTTGCATCTACTTGAAACTTTAGATGGGTGAGGTAGTGTGATGACTAATTCAGTACCCGATGCTTTAGCTATTATTTGAATACTTTGTTTTTTAAAATAAACAACAAAACCTGTACCATAAAGGCTTATTCTATAACAATTTAGAGTGATCTATTATTGAAATGATTATCTTAGGATAGATGTGTTACAGAAAACCGGAGAAGAACCAAGCAACGCTTAGAGAGATGGAGTTACATTTATTACGCGCGGGTGCAGAGGAAAATGTCTCTCAAATTCTGGGCCCCAACATGGAGGGATTTTCCCTATTTATATGTTTTTACCTTCTTTGTCTCCCAAATATGGGGTGTTTCCGGCCCCCTTTGCAAGTTCTTAAAGAGCCCCTATGTGCAGGGGCCTTGAGACCTCAACCAGAGGCCTGGCCTGGTGCCAGCACTGATAACTTCATCCGGGGAAGGTTTAATGGCCTCTCTGAAGTGGGAGTAGTCTCATTTTCCTTATTATTTAAGCAAGCAAGCATTTACAGAAGCCAAATAGCAGGGTTAACATTTCAAACAGCAGTTTTTATAGAAGATGGATGCTTCAGATGCACAAATCCTTGTCCCTAGTCCTGACTGCTCACTCTTTAGAGAGTTCTCTATTGCGTGTGCCCTGAGAGGCCTGGGAATCATCTGTCCTCTCTCCAAGGCCCCAGTTGCGTGGCGTGAGGGAGTGAGCGGAGGGAAAAGCTAATCTCTGTTCTCGGTGCTCCATCCAGAAGTCCTCTCTCCACCGCCCTGCAGGCAGCACGCAATGCAGAGAGCCCCCTCTCCCCCCCCTCCGGTGTCCCTCCTGCAGCACAGACACGCGCTCAGCCTCATTCTGAGCAGAGCCCAGGGCTGGCGCAGGGAAGAGGAGCATCTGAAAAGCTGTCAGAGGCCAGGCCGTCTCTCTCACCCAGCATCTAAAACCTTTTAAAGAGCCGCCTGCACCAGGACGGCAATGCCTTGCCTGGCAATTAGCAGAGGCCTGGGCTTTGAAAGGCTTTTAAATGCTGTGATGAAAGGTCCTCCCACAATAGGCCCTTCTTACCTGGGGTGCAGGGCACAGCCCCCACCCACTTCTGGGGCGCCTCTGCTGAGCGCTTCTCAGGGGGCCCCTCAGGAAGACTGACAGCTCGGATGCACCAGACACAACATCTCCCTGTGGCTTGACAGCGAACGCCACCCCAGCTCCTATGGACACGCCTCTCTCGCTCACTTGAGTGGACGAACAGCAAACTTCCAAAGTGCCTTCGGTTTGACTCATGCTGATCAGGAGTGTGTGCAGGGGCACCGTTAAGGCTTTGAACGCAGAAAAAGAAGGCCCTCTCCCTTCGGTCACAGGCCCCAAGGGCTGCAACCCTCAGGAGGTGCCCACATGCACGCCTGGCAGTGCCTGGGCAGAGGGCTCCTCGGAACAGATCCGCCCAGCGCCTGCCCCGAAAGGGAGGGCACCGCACCCCCTTTAGGCAGAGAAGCAGCGGCTGAAAGGACTCATTGTTCTCAAGCAAAACCTGCTCTTCCCAGCATCTCAGAGATGCCAGCCACACCCGTGCCCCTGCGGCCCCTCGCATCGCCTACGCTGGCCTTTCCCTCTGTCACTTAGCAGGAGGGGCCCATGCTATGATGAGCCATTGGAAGTGTTAAAGGGGGACACGGAAACCAGCTTCGCAGTCCACATGCCAGGCCTGATGCTCTCACACCCGTTAACACCTGTGAACTCTGCTACAAGGAGAAATACACTGCGTGGCCAGATTATGATGACCTCTGAACGCATAATAATCTGGCCACTCAGTGTATATCATCATCTTACCTTATAATAGACAAATATGCAAATTGACCGCACCTTCGCTACGCCCAAGCCACGCCCACCAACCAAGCCACACCCACCAACCACGCCCACCAGGAAACCGTTGCAGGGACGCTGGGTGCGGCCGAGCCCAAGGCCGGGAAAGCTGCCTGAGGCTTTCCCGGCCTTGGGCACCAGCGGGGAGCCTGCGCCGATCGCAGGAAACCACTGGGGGTCGGCTCCTGCGATCGGTAGCAAGGACGCTGGGTGCGGCCGAGCCCAAGGCCACCGCCCGGGGCCAAGCCCCGACCCTGAAAGAAGGCAGAAGGTGGTGGCCACAGCCAAGGCCTGGGTCCCCGGTGCCGGCTGAAAACTGGTGCAGGCAGCCAGGTGAATGAAGGTCTATTGCACGAATCTTCGTGCAAACGGGCTACTAGTATATAATAAAAGGCTAATATGCAAATGGTCCCCTCGACCAGGAGTTTGACCAGCAGGCAGGCCGGCCAACCACCCATGTCCCCTCCCCCTGGCCAGGCTGGCTGGACCCCACCCATGCACGAATTCATGCACCGAGCCTCCAACATATATATATATATATATATATATATATATATATATATATATATATATACATATATATATATATATATATGTATGTATATATATATACACACACACACACACACACACACACACTGAGTGGCCAGATTATTATGCGTTCAGAGATCATCATAATCTGGCCACTCAGTGTAGATGCAACCAGACCGCAGCTGACCCACAAGCCGGTTAGAATCGAACCCAAATGGCCATCACTTTCCTTTGCTCGGTCTCCCAGCGCCCAGGCGATACAGTGCCATTCCCCCTCCTGCTCCCAGCCCCCCAGACTAAGGCGCCATTTCCCATCCTGATTGGCTCATTCCAGAACTTTTCTAGGCCAAACTGATTTTCTGGGTCCGCCTGCAGATTGCTGAGTTTCCTTTGCTCCGTGAGGTTGGTATTTAGGAGCCAGTGAGCATTCCCGTTAACATTTCAGAAGATGAATTTTGCCCTCCGGATGAGAGGGAACTCGGAGTCAGAAACCCTGAGGCTTTTCTCTGTGTTTGCTTGTTAGAGTGTTCTCCCTCCTGTGACAGACTCATTCCTGACCGCATTGGTAAGCTTGGAACTTTCTCAGATTCTCCATTTTTCAGTTTTCATTTATGATTAGATAAAAATTAGTACCATGTTTTCTTTTCCTACTAATATATTTTAACAGTGGGCTTTTACGTCCAGCTGGGGAAAAAACACCATCTTATTGAAAAAAAAGTGACATCAATTTTTTCATGACAATTTTTTCAAATCTCAGAATGTGAACTCAATTCATGTCTCCTTCCCTCGTTTCCTTTAATATATATGCACAAACAGCACCTACTCTGCCGCCCTGTCCTTTAACAGCTGTGGGAGTAAAATAGCCAGAAACTTTATCATTTGAATAGAAAGATGGAAAGTCCATCATTTTCAATTACTCCCCAGAGAATCTGCTTAATGGCTGGCTCTCTGGATGGCTTTGATGTCGGAGCATTAAGCGGACCTGCCTACCGGTTTTAAAATGTCACAAAGCGAAGACAGGAAGGACCCGGCCCATCACCCAGGAGACTCAGACACGGGAGACAAAACCTGGGAGTAAACCTGTGTCTTCACAGGACAGAGCACAGCCCGGCAACAAGGCATATTCGTGACCCTCCCTCTTCTATTTCCTCCTCCCGGCGATGGAGAGGATGATCACTAGGCTTACGTCCATTGCCGACCAGCCACATTGGCTGCTCAAACTCCGGTTCCTGACGGAGAGGGAGCCAATGACTGGCCTGTGGGTCAGAGGTCAGCAGCACCAGCCCCTTCTCCTCAGACAGACACACCCATGTGGGGGTCTGAGGCAGGAAAGTGACAACAATGGGAACAAGGGCCCAAGCTCTCCCCTCCCCTTTCCTCCCAGCTGGGACATTGTGGGCAGGACTCCTGCTGCCCACCTGCTCCCTGCTGTGACTGCAGTTGAGACAAACAGAAACCGGGCTCTCCCCCTACATGGGGAGGTCGTGGGTTCCATTCCCAGTCAGGGCACATACCTAAATTGTGGGTTCGATGCCTGGTTGGGGCATATATAGGAGGCAACCAATTGATGTTTCTCATCAATGTTTCTCTCTCTCTCTCTCTCTTTTCCTCACTCTCTAAAAATCAACACAAACATATCCTTGGGTGAAGATAAAAAAAAAAAAAAGAACTCAACCTGATTTGGCAGCCATATATATTAACCTACAAGTGAACAACAGGGTCATTATAATATCATTATAATAAACTTACAGTTCCGGGAGCACTGACAGTGAAACTGCTCTGGGAGAGGAGGGGAGAGGATGAGCTGCAAACTTAACATAATGCTTTATTCCATGCTACTCTCCAAACTTTTTAGGAACAGATACTTAAAAAATATTTTCAAAATATCTGTATAAACCTTTATTATATAATTGTGCAAGTGAATACACTGCAAAAAACTAAAAAACAAAAAAACAGAGGACAGGATAGCCTGCAACACACCCCATCACCCCACCCATGTCAGAAGCTGAGATCCATGCTACCCCCACCCCCTTACCTTCTACCCGGGTCCCGTTGAGGTGTCTCATTCTCTGAGCTCACCTGCTCTCCTTTCTCAACTGCATACTTCTCAAGTGCTTTAATAAGTTTTCTTTATTTTGCTAAATCTTTGTCTCCACCTCAAATGCTTTATTTTTTATAATATTTTTATTGATTTCAGAGATGAAGGGAGAGAGATAGAAACATCAATGATGAGAGAGATTCATTGACTGGCTGCCTCCTGTATGCCCACTCCTGGGATTGAGCCCACAACCCGGGCATGTGCCCTGACCAGGAATCCAACCATGAACCCCTGGTTCATAGGTCCACGCTCAACCACTTAGCCATGCTGGCCGGGCCTCAAATTCTTCCTTGTCTGGTGACAAGGATCTGGGCTTTGCTACGTGACTGGGGCCTCCCTCGGCCTCCCAGTGCCCTCCTGCCTCAGGCTTACAAAAGTTGCATGAATTTTTCTTGTTTCCATTTCCTCTTTGTAAAATTAACATAATGTTTTATTCCATGCTACTCTCCAAACTTTTTAGGAAGAGATACTTAAAAAAATTTTCAAAATATCTGTATAAACCTTTATTATATAATTGTGCAAGTGAATACACTGCAGAAAACTAAAAAAAAAACAAAAAAAAAAAAACCCAGCTGATATCTATAGAGTGAAGAACCAACAAAGTATTAAAAATATTCTATTGACATTCTTATTGTCAGATGAATCAGTTGTGCATTTAAACATTGATTATATGCAGGTGAGCACATAAAAATACTGACCAATACTAAGTTCATGTTTTCAACTTTTAAAAAATTTGAAAAATTCTTGTGAAATTTCAAGAATATATATATTTTTAAATTTAACATCATGTCTCCAGTTAAAGAAAAATCACATGCTTAAATTATAGCATTAGATTGGAACCATACTATAACAAACTTCCAGAATATACTATCCAATAAAAGAGTAATATGCAAATTGACCATACCTCTGCTACACCCACAAACCACGCCCACCATCCAATCAGGAGTGAGTATGCAAATTAACTCAACAAAGATGGCTGCCACCACTGAGTGAGCAGGAGGTTTGGGTTTCCGTGGCAATGGAGGAAGCCAAGCTTCCTGCACACACTGGCCAGCGGAGGCCTCCACTCAAGGCTACAAAGTTTCAATTATAAAAGATAAATAAATCCCAAGAAAAATGGTGGCAGCCACAGAGCTGGAGAGAGCAGGAGGCTTGGGTTGCCCTGGGTGATGGAGGAAGCCAAGCTTTCTGCCTGCCCTGGCCTGCCTTGGCCTCCGCTCAAGGCTACAAAGTTTCAATTGTAGAAGATAAATAAATCCCAGATACCAGGGCCTCCACTTGGGTTGCCAGGGGGCGTGGCCAGCCTACAAACCACCACAGGCCCCTCGCCCAGGCTGCCCCATGCCCCAAGGGAAGCCCCACCCTGATCTGGGACACCCTTCAGGGCAAACCAGCTGCCCCCCCACCCCCACCCACGTACACAAGGCCTCTCCTATCTAATAAAAGAGTAATATTCAAATTGACCGTCACTCCAACACACAAGATGGCTGCCCCCATGTGGACACAAGATGGCCACCACAAGATGGCCAACAGGGGAGGGCAGTTGGGAGGGACCAGGCCTGCAAGGGAGGGCAGTTGTGAGGGAACAGGCCTGCAAGGGAGGGCAGTTGGGAGGCACCCAGGCTGGTAGGGTAGCTGTTAGGCATTAATCAGGCTGGCAGGGGAGTGGTTAGGGGGTGATCAGGCTGGCAGGCAGAAGCGGTTAGGATCGGGCCTAAACAGGCAGTCCGACATCCCCTGAGGGGTCCTATATAGGAGACGGTGCAGGCTGGGCTGAGGGACACACCCCTGTGCATGAATTTCATGCACCGGGCCTCTAGTTTAAAAATAGAAACCAAAAGCATGGTTGATGAATCTAGTCTATACCTCGTCCACTGACCACTGGGAGGGGCTATTCCTAGAGTGGCTTCCGAGTATGCCTGCTCTCTTTCTGGGATGCTTGCTGGCTACAATGTGGTAGTTAGGACTTGCTCCAGAGGTGACAGTATGACACAGAAGGTTTCATGGCAACATCTCTGACTTGTGACCATAAGAACTTCATGTGGATGCTTGATCACCTGAAACCTAATGAGATTAACCATCGTAAGACCAACCCAGGAGTTCTGTCGGTGAATGTGGTGAGTATGGAGAATGGGGGGCAGCAAGGAACTACATTGGACTGGAATATCACAGCCTGGAATATCACCGTTCAGCACTACTGTCCACCTGGGGCCAAAGGTCTAAATATATTAACCTAAACCCCCGTCTCTAGACCACAGATCTGTAAACTACAGTCTACAGGCCAATGCTTACCTGCTGCCTGCTTTTGTAAATACAGCGTTATTGGAACAGACTCACTCTCATCCACATGCTGTCTCTGCAGCTGCTTCCTGGTACCCCAGCAGAATTGAGCACTGTAGTCAGGATAGCCTGCAACACCTAACATATTTACTATTTGGTACTTTCCAGAAAACGTTTGCTGACCCCCTAGGGCCTAGGCCAAACTCTCCAGGGAAACTCAGTGTCAGAGCCTAAGGAGGAACGACTGGCTGTGCTAACAGGATGGGCAAGCATCCCGGAAAGAGAGCATGCACTCAGGGAACCCTCCTTTCCGTCACGTTCTTAAATGTTAGGGTAAGAGAACTCTATTGCTATGTTAGGCTACTCTGCACATTAGGTACTGTCACAGGTAACGGGGAGCGTGATGGGTAGGCATGGCAGAGAGAGCCATGAATGCGAGAGAATCACACACATGGAACAGATTAAACGGCCTGGGTTTTGAAGAATGAAGAGGGATTATACAAAGAGGAAGTAAATGATTTGATGAGTAATCCTTGGCAGAGGGCAGAGCATATGGGAAGCACCTACTGGAGTTTGCGAACACTGCCGGGGAGCAGCAGGGTGGGGAGAGGACATGGAGCAGCGGGTGGGAGAGGACATGGAGCAGCAGCGGGTGGGAGAGGACATGGAGCAGCAGCAGGTGGGAGAGGACATGGAGCAGAGGGGAGGGGAGAGGACATGGGGCAGAGGGGGGGGAGAGGACATGGAGCAGAGGGGGGGGAGAGGACATGGAGCAGAGGGGGGGGAGAGGACATGGAGCAGAGGGGGTGGGAGAGGACATGGAGCAGAGGGGGGGAGAGGACATGGAGCAGAGGGGGGGAGAGGACATGGAGCAGAGGGGGTGGGAGAGGACATGGAGCAGGGGGGGGAGAGGACATGGAGCAGAGGGGGGGAGAGGACATGGAGCAGAGGGGGGAGAGGACATGGAGCAGAGGGGGGGAGAGGACATAGAGCAGAGGGGGTGGGAGAGGACATGGAGCAGAGGGGGGGGAGAGGACATGGAGCAGAGGTGGGGGGGACAGGACATGGAGCAGCAGGGGGAGGAGTGGACATGTAGCCAGGGCCGGGGCACCGGGACCGAGAAGGGCAGAAGGTCTCAGGTGATGTGCTGAGAGGTCTGAAATCTGTCCCAGAGCAAACACTCTGAACATGCCACTGCGTCATCAAGGCGTTCCTTTCCTTTTTTAAAGGAAGAGGACAACCTTATCTATATCGCATGAAGACAATCCTCTGGGGTGTTTGGGTAATAAAAATGGGAGAGAACATTACAGAAGTGGACACCAGCTGCAGGTCTGGGGAGAGCTAAAGGAAGCAAGAGCAAGGCCCTGAGGGTGCTGCCTTGGACACAGTCCAGGGTCTGGAGAGACATTTCTTAGGTAAAATCAAAACAGGACATCAGGCCCATCCGTGTGGCTCAGTGGTTGAGCGTCGACCTGTGAACCAGGAGGTTACAGTTCGATTCCTGGTCAGGGCACATGCCTGGGTTTCGGGCTCAATCCTCAGTGTGGGGCGTGCAGGAGCCAGCTGGTCCATGATTCTCTCATCAGTGATGTTTCTATCTTTCACTTCCTTCCTCTCTGGAATCAATAAAAACATATTTAAAAAAATACAGCACATCTGTAACTGTGGAAATAATGAGGTAAAAGGAAACTTAATTGAAAGATGGCTTAAAGAGAAGTAACACTGATTTATCAAGGCTTTCTTTTTCCAAATTTCCTTAACTCCAAAAGGAGTATCAAGTTCTGAGGGAGACACTGATTAAATAATGTTTCACGAGAGGCAGACAGGGGCAAGGTCGCTGCAGTGGAGAACAAGGAGTGCCGCTGGGCACACAGGGGGGAAAGCAGAGAACCCAGCACCGGGGTCAGACACCTGCTCCCACGGGCTGGAAGGAAAGGAGGTGTCTCCAGCAGCGGGCTGAGGAGGACACCAAAGACACCCGCCCCGCTTTGCTACGTGGAAGTTCAGCGCAGGCAGATGTGGGAGAAGTGGTGCGGCAACACGCCCTAACACTTCCCAGTGCCACGTAGATCGGGCAAAAACACTGCTCCAAATGCAAACACCAACAACGGGCACTTGGTGTATGATCTTTCCAATGTTAAACCGCCAATAACATTATAATTTTTAAAATTTTACTCAAAAAAGGTGACCTGATAATAAAAAGCAGTAGCCATTTTATTAAATACTAGAGGCCCGGTTCATGAAATTCGTGCACGGGAGGGGTGTCCCTCAGCCCAGCCTGCACCCTCTCCAATCTGGGATCCCTCTCACAATCCAGGACTGCTGGCTCCCAACTGCTCGCCTGCCTGCCTTCCTGATTGCCCCTAACCACTTCTGCCTGCCAGCCTGATCACCCCTTAACCACTCCGCTGCCAGCCTGATTGATGTCTAACTGGTCCCCTGCCAGCCTGTTTGCCCCCAACTTCACTCCTCTGCCAGCCTGGTCACCCCCAACTGCCTTCCCCTGTTGGCCATCTTGTGGTGGCCATCTTGTGTCCACATGGGGGCAGCCATCTTGTGTATTGGAGTGATGGTCAATCTGCATATTACTCTTTTATTAGATAGGATAGAGGCCTGGTGCATGGGTGGGGGCCAGCTTGTTTGCCCTGAAGGGTGTCCAGGATCAGGGTGGGGGTTCCCTTGGGGTGTGGGGCAGCTTGGGCGAGGGGCCTGTGGTGGTTTGCAGGCCGACCATGCCCCCCGGTGACCCAAGCAGAGGCTCTGGTATCTGGGATTTATTTATCTTCTACAATTGAAACTTTGTAGCCTGGAGCGGAGCCAAGCCTTCTGCTCGCTCTGTGACGGCAGCCATTTCTGTTGGGATTTATTTACCTTCTATAATTGAAACTTTGTAGCCTTAAGCGGAGGCCTTGGCTGGCCCAGGTGTGCAGAGAGCTTGGCTTCCTCCATCACTGGGGAAACCTAGCCTCCCTTCTGCTCTCTCTGTGGCCACAGCCATCTTGGTTAGGTTAATGTGCATACTGGCTCCTGATTGGCTTGTGGGCGTGGCTTGTGGGTGTAACAGAGTGATGGTTAATTTGCAGATTACTCTTTTTATTAGATAGGATGACAACTATAGAAAAGTAAATACATATAGCAGCCAGAGAAATCACTATTAATATTTTGCAATCTTCCTTTTTTCACAGAAAAGGACACCCTACCAATGTTGTTTTGTTTTCTTCTACTTTTTATTTAACATTTTACTTTCCCATAGGATTACGTATATGTTTGTCCAAGTCTTCCAGTTTACTATGCTTTTCCTTGTATTTTAAGCTAAAATTGGCTCAAACATCAGAGTAGGAAATTTAAGTAATGCTCTCTATATTTCTAATACTCTGGGAGGTTATTTTTCTCTAGGACAACCAGTTCCTGCTCCAATGACTTCCTGCATTGTCTCTGCGTGTGGCCAGCCGGGGGGTAGGGGAAAGGCGGGGGGGATCCTTTTCCCAGGCGATGTTGCTCGGACAGCCTCTAGCAAGTCTAGGTCAGAGGCTTCCCCAGCTCAGCACCGTGAGGAGGGTGCTTTCCTGGAGGTCCGGCAGGACAGAAGGCAGCACTGTCCTGGGGAGGCCCAAGAAGAGACGGAACCCTGAGTACTGGACATTCAGCTCCTGAACTCCCCTCGACCATCACGGCGTTTTATTAACCAGCACCAAGCTCTTCCCCATAGGCATTCTGCTGCCTGCCCTGTCAATCACACTCTACCCCTCCATGAAGATCAGTAAGTCACCGCTCCCTTGCTGAGGAGCGTCTGCACCCGAGCATCAGGCAGACACAAGGAGAAAGTTTAAGCATAATCTGGTAAGCCCAGGAACTGATGTTCTTATGGCTGCTTTGGGGGTATCAGAGAAGAACAGCTAGCCCAGCGTGAGTGGGAAGTCGGACAGGCAGCTGGTCACCCCAGACCTGAGCCTGGTTAGGGGAGCAGCATGCTCAGGAAAAGCGAGGAGGAGAGGGGACTGCCAGGCCGCCAGAGGGAACGGGCTTGGTAAGGAATCAGACCAGACACAGCTGGGGTTCCCGGGGAGCTGACGTCAGCTGAGAGGCCTTAGTGTGGGGAAGCGAAGGCAATGACGGCTCGGGAGGCCTGCCTTTTGAGAAGACCTGCGCCTTCTGCTGAGGACAGACCACCATGAAGAAAGTTGATTTGCTGTTGTTAATGCTCACCCAGGGATATGTTTTCCATTGATTATTTTAGAGAGTGGAAGCGCGGGGAGAGCTAGAGAGAGAGAAACATCAATGTGAGAGAGAAACATTGATGTGAGAGAGAAGGCTGCCTCCTGCACATGCCCCAACCGGGCCTGGGATTGAGCCTACAACTGAGGTACTTGCCCTTGACTGGAATCAAACCCGGGACCCTTCAGTCCTCGGGCCAGCGCTCTAGCCACTGAGCCCAACCGGCTAGGGCTTGAGAAGAAGCACCATGTCCGCTGCACCCCGTGCGATATCTGAGGGAAGCGGGGCTGGAGGTGAGTTGGGAGCCAAAGCAGGCGCGACTTCAGACAAGAGATGATACCACCCGGCACTGGGGCAGCGTGGCACCTGGAGAGACAAGTCAGACGGGACACCCGAGGGCTGTGCGACGGGCAAAGCCGGGAAGGTGTGGGTGAGCGGAAAGAACTCAGCAGGCAATGGGGGATGGGAGGAATGAAGTTGACAAAAGAGTGGGTAATTTCCTTCCTTGGCCAGGAGACCACGGAACTGGCCAGAAAGGTGGTTTCTTTTGCCTCCATCTAGGATGCTGAAAGGATTTTAGTGTAGTTTTTTTCTTTCTTTTTTTTTTAATTGATCTCAGAGAGGAAGGGAGAGGGGGAGAGAGAAACACCAATGATGAGAGAGAATCCTTGATTGGCTGCCTCCTGCACGCCCTGCACTGGGGATCGAGCCCACAACCCAGGCATGTCTCCCGGTTCATGGGATGACACTCAACCACTGAGCCACACCAGCCAGGTAAGAAATTTTAGTTAATTTGAAGCCCTTTTCAACCATTTAAAACGTCATTCCTCCCTTAATGATAATCTCCAAAAAAAAAACCACCAAACACATTTAAACGTTGTTGTTAGCGGGGTAACAATGGCAAGAGCATGCTTTTTCCTGAGACTTTCCTGTTTAATCCTGTTTGTGTGACAGCACGAGTCACTCACGCTGCTGGGCACCCTAGGGCTGAGGCAGCCTAGTTAAACACCCTTACTCCGCCCTGGTTCCGCCACTGCTAACGGGACCCGGCCTTACCTGTTCCCTCTCATTCCTCCTTACTTTTTCCGAGAGGAGAGATGCCTGGAGCACTGTCTGTGCTCGTACCGTCTCTTCTTTCAACTTGATATATGTCTCTGAGAAAACTTCCATAAACTAGGTTACAGAAGCCACCTCAGAGGTAAGAGCCGGTGGAAGAGAGCGCCCAGAAACACGGCCTTTGGAAATGCTCACCGCAGCTCTTCTGCAAACAAGAAGTTGGTCTCGGGTCCCAGTGTAACTCCTCAGCAGAAGGATATCAGCGTGCACTTTTTAGAGGCAGAACTCACAACTTACCATCACAGTAAAGCTTGTCAAACTCACAGGCCGCCTGCGGCCCACAACAAATATTTTTTCGGCCCAGCCAATGTAACGGTATGTAAGAAAGGTTTTAATAAAAATTTCATAACTTAATTTTTACAATATCCTGTTATACATCATCATTAATAACGAACTACAACGTTCGCTAATGGCTGATGACTATCATCATGTTGCATTCATCTCCCTTATGCGCCTTCGCGCACATTTCTCTCCACTAACACCAGCAGCGAATATTGTAGCAGCCGATGGCCACGCATTAGCCTTGGACTCACTTGTGCACAACAGGAAATATTTCGCTTTCAGAGAACAAGAAAAATGGGTTTGTTTGCGTTACGCTTATTAATTTGTGCCATTATTCAGTGTCTGGTAAGTTAATGTTCAAGAAAAAATATTAATTTTCATTCAAATGTTCTATTATTTCATTAACTCATTTATTTCAGCATGTCCTATCGAAATAAACCTATGTTTCGATGAAAATTGAAGCTTTCGTTTTGTTGCGGCCACATCCATGTAAACGTGGGGAAGAACCAGCGTGACCTGGGTGTCCCTCCCTGGCAGGGTGAGGGCAGTGCGGGATGGCCCCATGGTTTGATTTTTACTTAAGACACTCACACGTGTCCTTTAAAGCATGCCCGGGTTTGTGTGTGTGTGTGTGTGTGTGTGGTGTTTGCTTGCTTGTTCTGTCCAATACCAGTAAGCTTCTAGTTTTGTTCAAAAAGTAGTCACTTGAGCTCCACTCCCAAGGCAGAAGCCCATACACCACGCCTGGCTTCACCGGCCTTCGGTGTGGGGACGCAGGCACCGTGTGCGGTGTCCGAGGAAGACCCAGTTGTCCCAGAAGTGATCTCCAAGCCTTCGGTGTGCTCTGAGCTATCATTATATCCAAACCTGCATTCCCAGTTCGCGGAGTGACAATCCTTCTGGAGGAAGAGGATCGCGGCTCAGGGGCCAGGGCCGACTACGCTGGCTGAGGCTCTCAGGTGGCAATGGGACTTTCTGTGCTTATGCAATTCTCTTGAGACTTGCAGGCTGAGAGGGACTTTCTGTGAAATTCCTTCAAGGAGTTGAGCCAACTATTAATTCATGACTCTACATTGTGAAGTAGCTCCACTAATTGCGGGATATTAACAGGGAAATAAATAGCGCTTAAGACGATTAGATTTTAACAAAAACCGGCATGCTGAAAGTTTATGTAGACAGTCTTACAGACTTCATCTATTTTTTAAGATAGTAAGCATAATGCAACTTTTAAAACTTTGATTTACAGTTTATGAACCATGCTATATGACTTAAAGAAAGTGTTTGTTTGGAAATATAAGTAAAAGAAAACATATTCTGGATATATATGTGCAATTCAGAATTAAAACACAGTAGCACTGCTGCCAGCTTATATGCTAGCATTGCTAACAGTTTTTAAAAAGTAAAAAATAAAGAGATTAAATTTACTCCCATATAGGATTTTGACTTAAGCATACATTGAAGTCCTTTTTTAATCCATGTTCCTACCAACTGAACTCACCAAAAGAACCTGAAAATGAAATCCCTCAGGCTGAAATCTACCTTCAAGTCGGAATGTAAGAGAACGGTAAACAGAGACGGACAGGAGTGGAGAACTAGCGCCCGCCCTCATGTGAACACCACCTCACGTCCATCAGTGTGTGCTGAGCTCTACCCCTGCGGACTGCCCGCTGCGAATGACGCCTTGCCCAGCTGCTGGGACTGCTGCCCGAGGGACTCCTCAGTGGCCAGTCCTCTCCAGGGCCAGCCTCCACTGAAAAGAGAGGCTTCGGTCAAGGTCTCATCTCCTGCCCTGGCAGCCCACCCCCTCACCAGTCCCCTAACACAGCTCAAGACGGCCTCTTGGCCATGTCAGACCCAAAGCTCTCCCTGGGGTCAGCTCAGGTTCCATGCCTTCCTCTAGCCAATTCTGCATCCTTCCCTTCCCTTCCTTCCACAGCGCTTCGGATTAAGCACCCTGCGGGCGGGCTCATCTCTGCCCCCGTCTGTATCCCAGAAACCCAACCTGTAACGGCAGACCTGAGGAGTCAGGTAATCAGTGCATAACGAGGAGGCACATGAAGACTGACCCAAAGCAATCAATATAGAACCAGGACGAAGGGAGCTCACTAGTTGGCTGAAGGTTAGCAGCAATACTCCAGAGAGAATATATTGGTAGTTCATACTGCATCACACTGCAGTGTTACCTCATATTAGGATGTTACAGACAAATAGGAATGTTTTAATTAAGTATTTAATTGAAAACTCACTATAAAGCATACATAGAATAGACCTGTCAATTACCTTTTATTTCTCACCATCCTATATAATAAAAGCCTAATATGCAAATCGACCAAATGGCAGAATGACCTGCGGAACGACTGGTCACTATGATGTGCACTGACCATCAGGGGGCAGACACTCAATGCAGGAGCTGCCCCAATCCCGAAGGTCCCAGGCTGGCCAAGGTGGGTGCCAGTGGGGGCCCCCCTGATCACCCCACTGGTCACCCCAGAGATCAGCCCTGATCGCTGGCCAGGCCTAGAGACTCTACCCATGCACAAATTTTGTGCACCGGGCCTCCAGTTTCTTATAATAACTGTCTAGTTTAATTATCTCTAACTTACTTTAAAACACCCAGTGTAGATAGCAGATATTGATTTAATACACACCCTAGGGGCTTTTAGTTAACATTTTAAGTACACTAATGAGGTACCCACACTGCAGGGGCAATGAATAAGGATTTGAAATCCCCTCCTCATGAGTCCACACTGGGTAGGCCAGAGGCAAGTTAGAACAAGGCTTCACCTTTATCTGTCTGTAGGTGTAGACAGGTTTTGTTAACTAGCACAGAGCTATCCAAGCATTTTTCATTGAGTGTGTTTTTCCAGATGCACAGTTATCCAGAAGCATAATACTGGTCTTCTCTGCCCTTGATATAAGTTGGAATGAGAATCTGACAAACTCAGCAACCTCATACCTAAATAATACATTAAACACACACACACATTCTATTTATCTTGTACCAGTTAATGGAAAGTTAGTAGGAAGCTTTTTCCTGTTCTGGAAAGTTAGTAGGAAGCTTTTGTGACTTGGTCCACATCCCAGGGCTGGCTCAGGCTGAGTGAGAGTCAAAATTAAGGAGCCTGGGGGTAGGGAAGAATCTTACCTAGAGTTTGGTCAAGTAGAATTAGCAGCTCTTTTATTTAGATTGGTCAGTTGGTACCAACAGTTAATGTTTGGGTTGGGGGCGGGGAGGCGGGGGCGGGGGGGGAGATGTTCTTCCATGATGGAGGGAAAGGCTTTGGTTCATAATTCTGGCTAAGATAGATGGTCTTGTTTGTGAGGAGCAATGCTGTGCTTCTTTCAATGGGACCTATTTCATTTTAAAATTAGATTCACTTTTTTTTCCCCTCAAAATACTAACGGCTGTCTAAAAAAGTATATTAAATAGGATTACATCATGGTTCTCTGGTTCTGATTTTTTTTAATAAAAATTACTGGATGTTTTGAATGCCCTTGGTCATGAAGAACTGACTCATATCTCAAGAATGAAGAATGATGAGAATGTATAGGGAGTCAGAGACCTTATTGTGCTCAGAGAAAGTAGCGCAGTACTACTTTCAGTGTGTTAAAAGTGGCACACTTCAATAAATGATAAACAGATTCATACCTATTGCAGTCCAACAAGCTACTATGATGGTGGGAAGGATAAGAACAAAAGGCCGTTAACATTTTGATACGGCATCATAAATAAGGAACATTTTTTTAAAGGAAAAATGCCAGGTTCTGTTCTGATACTTGTTAACTGTGGTTATGTGGGCAAGTTCATTCACACACTCTGACTTTCCATTTTATTTATTGGGGGGTAAAAACTGAAGATAATAATATAGGCCCTACCAACTGCCTGTGATTCTTGTCAACATAAAAAGAGATAATGGAATTGAGAGACTCTTACAGCCTGTAAAATTGGAATATCAATGCAATGTGTTATTATAGGCACTTAAGAGTGTTTCACCAAAATGTACAAGGAGTTAGTTGATGACACATGATCTTACATGGTTTTCAGTTTGACTGAAATATATTTGCTTCAACCTGTGTTTGAAATCTTAAATAGTAAGGACTGGGTGATTGCATCCATTAAAACTTGAATATAGACTTGAATCTTGAAATCTTAGACTTTTTAAAAATGTCAACTTCTCCTTTCCTAAAACTCATTGTTTCAGAAAATTTGCAGTAATCAAGAAGTATCTGTGTTAATAAACAAAGATATAATAAAGATCACATTAATAATAAGTATATAGAGGGGCAAACATTTAGGCCACTTTAAGAATGATTATTAATGGTTATTAAACTGCTTATGTGAGAAGCTGATAGACTCGTATGTTTGAGATAATAGGAAATGTATACTGGTACCTGCCCCCTGTCCCTGGCCCAGAGCTCCGAAAACCCTTGTAATTTCCTCCGTGGTAAGAGCATTAGGAGCATCGTTTGTTCTAACATTTGACCTTTGACCCCAGCTCCCTGCACAGAGCTCCTGAACCGTTTGTAATTCCCTGGATGATAGGAGTGCCTTTTGTGCTAATGCGGTGACTCTGCGTGGGCTCCTGAATGGCCATTGGATGAGTGCTGGTCACCAGAAAGACCAAACTTAGATCAGAAGCTTTGAATTTTCAGCCCCACCCACCACTTTCTTGAGAAGGGAGGAAGGCTGTAAATAGAGTTCATGATGGATCACGCCTGGGTGACGAAGCCTCTGCACTACCCGAAAGGAGAGGAGTTAGAGGCCTTCCCGGCTGGTGAACAGATGGGGGTGCGGGAGAGGGGCACCCTGAGGATGCACGGAAGCTCCATGTCCCGTACTATAACCCACCCCTCCACTGTTTAACGCTGTTTCTGTAAATGAAGGCCTGTTAGCGAATACCTGACTGCAGATAAGCAGCCATTTGTTTAGGATTCTAGGAACTAACTTCAAAAGAAGCAGATTCCGACCTTCAGACACTCTGGCTCCTGGAGATGGGCTGACCTTCAACCAGTTATCTGATCAACCCTCTCATTTCCATTCTTTTGTTCTTCGTGGTTTTTCCTCCCTCCTCCCTCCTGACAAAAAGCCCTGCCCATGTCCAATGGCTAAGATGGCCTTGGTGCCACGAGTCCCCCATCTTCTCAAGCCGATGGCCTTCGGATAAACCCTCTTTCCTTGCACCAGCCCTTGTCTTTCCATTACTGGCTTTCAAGAGGCAGGCAGCTAAACCTGGGTTCAGTACCCTTCCCACATCCCTTGCCCAACGCATCTTTTCTCTGTACCCTTTTCACATCCTTTTATAATCAACCAATAAACATAACTAAACTGTTCTCCTGAGTTCGGTGAGCCACTCTAGTAATTAACAAAACCAAAGTGGGGGTCACTGCGCCTCTGGCATCGGTCAGAAGCGTAGGGAACAACCGGAACTTGCCACTGGCGTCTGAGGTGATGGGTGCAGGCAGTCTGGCGGGACTGAGCCCTCAACCTGCGGGCTCTGACACCAAACCCAGGCGGGCAGTGTTCGAACTGAGTTGATCCATGGGACACGCAGCTGGTGTCGCAGAGAACTGCCTGAGGGAGGGCACTCCCACTCATTGGTGACCAGAAGTGTCAGACATGTTTCATGTGCGAGTAAAGAAACACTCACGGACAGAAATACTGTAGGTCTTTCCGTTTGCAGTGTGCAATCCTGAGAAAGAAGATTTCCCATGCACACCACCAACTTTCCCTCAGTGGTTAAATCTTGCAAAACTAAATAGTACAATATCCCCCCCAGGAGATTAGCATCGATTAGTCAGGCCACAGAACTTCCCATCACCACAAAGGTGCCTCACACTGACCTCCCCCAGCCACAATTCCTTCCATCCCATCCTCAGCCATTCCGTAACCCATGGCCACCACGGAGCAGTTCTATAGTCTGTTACTTCAAGAATGCTGTACTTGAACATATAAATGATTATCTAATAAATTAAATATGCAATGTTATAAATTTGGCATTTGGTTGTTTCCAGTTTGGGGCTATTATACAAAAAGCTACTATACGCATCTGTGAGCAGGTTTTGCAGAAACTTGAGGTTTGGTTGCTTTTGGGTTAAATTACCAAGAATGCACCAGATGGGTCAAATGGCAGTTGCACGGTAGGGTTTTGTCCTTGTTTCGTTTTTTAACTGTCGATTATTTTCCAGAGAGGTCCTACCAGATTCCACGGCCCCCAGCGATGCCCGACACCCTCAGCTCCGCCGCATGCCCAGCACCTGGTGCTGTCACTGTGAGCTTTTCAGATAGGGTAGGTATTGTGGTAGCCGGGTAGTGGCGTTAGTTAGTTAGTTAGTTAGTTAGTTAGTTAGTGTTAGTTTGCATTTCCTGATGGCTAGTGATGCCGATACCTCTGCATGTGTTTATCTGCACACTTAGATCCTTCTCCATGAATTTTTTTATATCTTTTACCCATTTCATGATTGGACTGTTGTTGTGTTTCACTGCTGAGTTCTGAGAGTGTTTTGTTGTGTTTTTTTAATCCTCACCTAAGGATATGTTTTTGTTGATTTTAGAGAGAGAGAAGGGGGAGAGAGAGAGAAAGAGAGAGAAATATTGATGTGAAAGAGAAACATCAATTGATTGCCTCAGGTATGTGCCCCAGTGGGGATCTAGGTATGTGCCCTGACCAGGAATCGAAAACCGCAACCTTTTGGTGGGTGGGACAACGCTCCAAACTGAGCCACCGGCCCAGGGTGGGTTTTGAGAGTTTTCATCAATTCTACATAACGGTCCATTGCTGGATGTATTGACTGCAAGTACTTCTCTCCTTCTCTGTTGCTTGTTTTTTCATCATCTCAACAGAGCCTTTCTTGGAGCAAACGTTTTTAATTTTAATGAGATTCCTGTTTTTTTTCTCTTATGGATTATGGATTCTATTTTTTAAGTCTAAGAAGGCTTTGCCTAATTCTAAATCCTGAAGATTTTCTCCTATATTTAAAAAAAAATACTTTTTAGTTTTGCATTCTACAATTTAAACTGTGACCCATTTTGAGTTAATTTTGTATAAGGTGATATTTTACATACAATGTCCAGGGACTTCCGTTGTATTTCGTGGGGAAACAGGATGTCGTACTGATCATCTGCACTTCGGTGTATAACCATTATGTCACTGAACTAAGCAGTCTTTCACAACGTCTCTTCTCATCAGCGCGGGCAGTCTGAGCAGCCACCTCACAGGGCACAGGGTCTCCAGAGCTGCTGAGGCCAAGCATGAAACCTCCAGAGAAAAGAGGACTTTGGAACCCGTGTCTGGAGGAGCCAGGCCAGCTGGAGAGGGAGTGACAGCCGGGCCAGGCCGGGGCCCAGGGTAGCGCGGGGCCATCCAAGCCTTCTTCCCCCCTTGGTCACATTAACAAAGAGCGACGGGCCATTTCTCCACGCAGCCTGCAGGAATTTACTACACACGCTCTGAAACAGGAACAGACACCGGCGTTCTCTGATTGAATTTCCCACTTGTTTTTTCTTTGTTTCTGTTTTGCTACCCAGATGTACCTTAACTCTTCATGTCTGACATTACAAGGTGCACTGCAAACAGGAGCGCCTGCAAGACAGCACTGGCGTTTGCCGTCAGGATGCACAACTGCACCGGAGCCGAGGATACAGGAGCCGAGGACACAGGAGCCGAGGACGCAGGAGCTAAGGATACAGGTAGCGGAGGACACAGGAGCTGAGGACACAGGAGCCGAGGACACAGGAGCTGAGGACACAGGATCTGAGGATATAGGAGCCAAGGATACAGGAGCCAAGGATACAGGAGCTGAGGATACAGGAGCTGAGGATTCAGGATCTGAGGATATAGGAGCCGAGGATACAGGAGCCGAGGACACAGCAGCTGAGGATACGGGAGCCGAGGATACAGGTAGCGGAGGATACAGGAGCTGAGGATACAGGAGCTGAGGATACAGGTAGCAGAGGATACAGGAGCTGAGGATACAGGAGCTGAGGATTCAGGAGCTGAGGATACTGGAGCTGAGGATACAGGTAGCAGAGGATACAGGAGCTGAGGATACAGGAGCTGAGGATTCAGGAGCCGAGGATACAGGAGCCGAGGATACAGGAGCTGAGGATACAGGAGCTGAGGATACGGGATCTGAGGATACGGGAGCTGAGGATACAGGAGCTGAGGATACAGGAGCTGAGGATACGGGAGCCGAGGATACAGGAGCCGAGGATACACGAGCTGAGGATACAGGAGCTGAGTATACTGGAGCCGAGGGTACAGGTAGTGGTCTTTCTCAGAGCAATTTTCCCACGGTCTCCTCAGCAGCAGGTTACCTGCCTCGGGCTTGAAAATAAGCACTAACCTAAAACCCACCCACATGCACACTGCACTTCACAAAAGCACGTGAAGTAATGTATACTTTCTAATTACTCTCAAAGTTTAGCCAGGAATTCAAAACTAGTTTGAGAGACAAATTATTAGGCAAAAAAGAGAGAGAAAATAAATAATCAGAAGCATGTAACAGTACAAATCCCCATAAGTAAACTGTTTCAATCAGACCAATTCGTCGGCTGCAAGGAAAATGGTTCTGTGAGAAAAGAAGCGGGAGGGCATTTCTGTGTCCCTCCGGGCCAGGGTGAGAGGCGCTCCTGCACAGTTAGTTTTCCCGAGACCTTGACGGAAGCGCCAGTGCCCACATCTCCGAGGGAGGAGGTGAGGCTTCCAGGCACAGCAGTAATCCGTGGCCACGCCGGATCCAAGCCCTGCTTTAGCCAGTAGCATGACTTACATGTTCCCGTTTCATATTCAGAAAAATCACTGCTACTGAAACCTGGGTAAAGTCGGGGTGTTGTTTGTCCTTTCCCAGTGGCCGCTCTCGGCATTACAAACACCCCTTGCCATTTAGCCCAGTCCAGAGGTGCAATTCCCTGCGGGATGTCCGGGGAAAGAAAAAGGCCCAGGGCTGAAAATTATCTCCCACTTCAGTAAGTATTTTACCCATCAAAGGTGAGAAGAGCAGGGCATCTGTGTCAATAACCAGGTATTCGAAATCAAGAACAGATATTTGACTGGTTTCTCTAGCCAGTCGCTCCATACCACGCTCTTCCTCACGTCCTAGAACTTTAAGAGGAGCCTGTCACAAGTGAACAGCTTGGTTCTGAGGAAAATCTATCAACGGGGGAGAAAAAGGAGTGCAGTTCTTTGTTTGGGGGGCAGAGAGGGACAGCAACATTAAGAAGGTAGTCCTCGCCCAGCCGGGTGGGGCTCAGTTGTTGAGTGTCGACCCAGGAACCAGGAGGTCACTGGTTTGATTCCCAGTCAGGGCATATTGCCAGGGTTGTAGGCTCGATCCCCACTGGGGGGGACGTGCAGGAGGCAGCCAATCAATGGTTCTCTCTTGTCATTGATGTTTCTGTCTCTCTCTCCCTCTCCCTTCCTCTCTGAAATCAATGAAAAAATATTTTTTTTAAAAAAAAAGAAGGTAGTCCTCGCCTGCAGGGTTCAAATGTTGTACTGGGAGGCAGACATTATTCTCCATGTTACACATGGAGACAGTAACTCATAGGCAGTGAGGAGTTTCCCAGCGATGTGCACAGTATCACTGATGGGCAAAATGATCTGTCGGGATGTTAGCATCTTTCCCATTCGGAAACTCCCTCCAATCTGGCATAGATTAGGTTGACAGATATTGTCCAGATTTGGCCTGATGTAGCGAGATAGCTTTTCAACAAGGTTCTCAAATACTCAGCATGGAAAAGCATCACTGAAGTTTATAAAAAGGAGAGCCATCCCTATGTATTATTCACATGTCAACCGTGTAAGGCTCTATACCTCTCCGTGTATCATCTGTTTACACACACACACAAAACACACACACACACACACACACACACACATTTAGTGACAGTGATTTGGCAGCATCGAGGACATTAAATTAAAAAATCTACTTTATCTATAATAATAAAAGCATAATATGCTAATTAAACTGGACGTCCTTCTGGACAACCTTCCGGAAGAAGCCAGGGCTGCAAGGGAAGCCCAGGTCCCGGGTGCCAGAGGGAAGCCGGTGCCGGCAGCCAGGGGAAGGAAAGCCTACTCTTCCATGAATTTCGTGCATCGGGCCTCTAGTTTGGTAATAAAAACCCTAAGTTAGGTTTATATTGAGTTATAAACACAGATTTCCTGGGATTCGTCACACTGAAATCATCCCTCCCATTTAGGGTAGCTCCTTGATGCTGCAGGGAGATAACATGGATGGCATCTCTGGGGGGCAGCAGAGGGAACAGCAGACACTGACAGCTAACGTGCACGATCGATCGAGTGAAAAGCACGCAGCAAGCACCCCATTTTTCCCAGCTACTGGTCTTTTCTCCACACACGGGTCCCTAAAACACAATGCCCTGTGGATCTAGTCAGAAAGGCACCCAAAACGAAATCTCAACCAATCAGAGCCACATGTAATCATGCCAGGCATTAGCAAGCAGACAGCCTGGGTGAGATTACACATTACGTACCTGTTCTCTCTCTCTCTTTCTTTTTTAATATTTTTACTGATTTCAGAGAGGAAGGGAGAGGGAGACAGAGACAGAAACATCAATGATGAGAATCATTGATTGACTGCCTCCTGCAAGTCCCACACTGGGGAACAAACCCGCAACCCGGGCATGTGCCCTGACTGGGAATTGAACCATGACCTCCTGGTTCATAGGTCAATGCTCAACCACTGAGCCACGC